>NC_135649.1:55782500-56407500 GCF_053574225.1 Canis aureus
TGACTAGAAGGAAAACCTCACCTCAAAAGAAAGAATCAGAAACAGTCGTCTCTCCCACAGAGTTACAAAATCTGGATTACAATTCAATGTCAGAAAGCCAATTCAGAAGCACTATTATACAGCTACTGGTGGCTCTAGAAAAAAGTATAAAGGACTCAAGAGACTTCATGACTGCAGAATTTAGAGCTAATCAGGCAGAAATTAAAAATCAATTGAATGAGATGCAATCCAAACTAGAAGTCCTAACGACGAGGGTTAACGAGGTGGAAGAACCAGTGAGTGACCTAGAAGACAAGTTGATAGCAAAGAGGGAAACTGAGGAAAAAAGAGACAAACAATTAAAAGACCATGAAGATAGATTAAGGGAAATAAACGACAGCCTGAGGAAGAAAAACCTACGTTTAATTGGGGTTCCCGAGGGCGCCGAAAGGGACAGAGGGCCAGAATATGTATTTGAACAAATTCTAGCTGAAAACTTTCCTAATCTGGGAAGGGAAACAGGCATTCAGATCCAGGAAATAGAGAGATCCCCCCCTAAAATCAATAAAAACCGTTCAACACCTCGACATTTAATAGTGAAGCTTGCAAATTCCAAAGATAAAGAGAAGATCCTTAAAGCAGCAAGAGACAAGAAATCCCTGACTTTTATGGGGAGGAGTATTAGGGTAACAGCAGACCTCTCCACAGAGACCTGGCAGGCCAGAAAGGGCTGGCAGGATATATTCAGGGTCCTAAATGAGAAGAACATGCAACCAAGAATACTTTATCCAGCAAGGCTCTCATTCAAAATGGAAGGAGAGATAAAGAGCTTCCAAGACAGGCAGCAACTAAAAGAATATGTGACCTCCAAACCAACTCTGCAAGAAATTTTAAGGGGGCCTCTTAAAATTCCCCTTTAAGAAGAAGTTCAGTGGAACAGTCCACAAAAACAAGGACTGAATAGATATCATGGTGACACTAAACTCATATCTCTCAATAGTAACTCTGAATGTGAACGGGCTTAATGACCCCATCAAAAGGTGCAGGGTTTCAGACTGGATAAAAAAGCAGGACCCATCTATTTGCTGTCTACAAGATACTCATTTGAGACAGAAGGACACCTACAGCCTGAAAATAAAAGGTTGGAGAACCATTTACCATTCGAATGGTCCTCAAAAGAAAGCAGGGGTAGCCATCCTTATATCAGATAAACTAAAATTTACCCCAAAGACTGTAGTGAGAGATGAAGAGGGACACTATATCATACTTAAAGGATCTATTCAACAAGAGGACTTAACAATCCTCAATATATATGCTCCGAATGTGGGAGCTGCCAAATATATAAATCAATTATTAACCAAAGTGAAGAAATACTTAGATAATAATACACTTATACTTGGTGACTTCAATCTAGCTCTTTCTATACTCGATAGGTCTTCTAAGCAAAACATCTCCAAAGAAACGAGAGCTTTAAATGATACACTGGACCAGATGGATTTCACAGATATCTACAGAACTTTACATCCAAACTCAACTGAATACACATTCTTCTCAAGCGCACATGGAACTTTCTCCAGAATAGACCACATATTGGGTCACAAATCGGGTCTGAACCGATACCAAAAGATTGGGATTGTCCCCTGCATATTCTCGGACCATAATGCCTTGAAATTAGAACTAAATCACAACAAGAGTTTGGAAGGACCTCAAACACGTGGAGGTTAAGGACCATCCTGCTAAAAGATAAAAGGGTCAACCAGGAAATTAAGGAAGAATTAAAAAGATTCATGGAAACTAATGAGAATGAAGATACAACCGTTCAAAATCTTTGGGATGCAGCAAAAGCAGTCCTAAGGGGGAAATACATCGCAATACAAGCATCCATTCAAAAACTGGAAAGAACTCAAATACAAAAGCTAACCTTACACATAAAGGAGCTAGAGAAAAAACAGCAAATAGATCCTACACCCAAGAGAAGAAGGGAGTTAATAAAGATTCGAGCAGAACTCAACGAAATCGAGACCAGAAGAACTGTGGAACAGATCAACAGAACCAGGAGTTGGTTCTTTGAAAGAATTAATAAGATAGATAAACCATTAGCCAGCCTTATTAAAAAGAAGAGAGAGAAGACTCAAATTAATAAAATCATGAATGAGAAAGGAGAGATCACTACCAACACCAAGGAAATACAAACGATTTTAAAAACATATTATGAACAGCTATACGCCAATAAATTAGGCAATCTAGAAGAAATGGACGCATTCCTGGAAAGCCACAAACTACCAAAACTGGAACAGGAACAAATAGAAAACCTGAACAGGCCAATAACCAGGGAGGAAATTGAAGCAGTCATCAAAAACCTCCCAAGACACAAGAGTCCAGGGCCAGATGGCTTCCCAGGAGAATTTTATCAAACGTTTAAAGAAGAAATCATACCTATTCTCCTAAAGCTGTTTGGAAAGATAGAAAGAGATGGAGTACTTCCAAATTCGTTCTATGAGGCCAGCATCACCTTAATTCCAAAGCCAGACAAAGACCCCGCCAAAAAGGAGAATTACAGACCAATATCCCTGATGAACATGGATGCAAAAATTCTCAACAAGATACTGGCCAATAGGATCCAACAGTACATTAAGAAAATTATTCACCATGACCAAGTAGGATTTATCCCTGGGACACAAGGCTGGTTCAACACCCGTAAAACAATCAATGTGATTCATCATATCAGCAAGAGAAAAACCAAGAACCATATGATCCTCTCATTGGATGCAGAGAAAGCATTTGACAAAATACAGCATCCATTCCTGATCAAAACTCTTCAGAGTGTAGGGATAGAGGGAACATTCCTCGACATCTTAAAAGCCATCTATGAAAAGCCCACAGCAAATATCATTCTCAATGGGGAAGCACTGGGAGCCTTTCCCCTAAGATCAGGAACAAGACAGGGATGTCCACTCTCACCACTGCTATTCAACATAGTACTGGAAGTCCTAGCCTCAGGAATCAGACAACAAAAAGACATTAAAGGCATTCAAATTGGCAAAGAAGAAGTCAAACTCTCCCTCTTCGCCGATGACATGATACTCTACATAGAAAACACAAAAGTCTCCACCCCAAGATTGCTAGAACTCATACAGCAATTCGGTAGCATGGCAGTATACAAAATCAATGCCCAGAAGTCAGTGGCATTTCTATACACTAACAATGAGACTGAAGAAAGAGAAATTAAGGAGTCAATCCCATTTACAATTGCACCCAAAAGCATAAGATACCTAGGAATAAACCTAACCAAAGATGTAAAGGATCTATACCCTCAAAACTATAGAACACTTCTGAAAGAAATTGAGGAAGACACAAAGAGATGGCAAAATATTCCATGCTCATGGATTGGCAGAATTAATATTGTGAAAATGTCAATGTTACCCAGGGCAATATACATGTTTAATGCAATCCCTATCAAAATACCATGGACTTTCTTCAGAGAGTTAGAACAAATTATTTTAAGATTTGTGTGGAATCAGAAAAGACCCCGAATAGCCAGGGGAATTTTAAAAAAGAAAACCATAGCTGGGGGCATCACAATGCCAGATTTCAGGTTGTACTACAAAGCTGTGGTCATCAAGACAGTGTGGTACTGGCACAAAAACAGACACATAGATCAGTGGAACAGAATAGAGAATCCAGAAGTGGACCCTGAACTTTATGGGCAACTAATATTCGATAAAGGAGGAAAGACTATCCACTGGAAGAAAGACAGTCTCTTCAATAAATGGTGCTGGGAAAATTGGACATCCACATGCAGAAGAATGAAACTAGACCACTCTCTTTCACCATACACAAAGATAAACTCAAAATGGATGAAAGATCTAAATGTGAGACAAGATTCCATTAAAATCCTAGAGAAGAACACTGGCAACACCCTTTTTGAACTTGGCCATAGTAACTTCTTGCAAGATACATCCACGAAGGCAAAAGAAACAAAAGCAAAAATGAACTATTGGGACTTCATCAAGATAAGAAGCTTTTGCACAGCAAAGGATACAGTCAACAAAACTCAAAGACAACCTACAGAATGGGAGAAGATATTTGCAAATGACATATCAGATAAAGGGCTAGTTTCCAAGATCTATAAAGAACTTATTAAACTCAACACCAAAGAAACAAACAATCCAATCATGAAATGGGCAAAAGACATGAACAGAAATCTCACAGAGGAAGACATAGACATGGCCAACATGCATATGAGAAAATGCTCTGCATCACTTGCCATCAGGGAAATACAAATCAAAACTACAATGAGATACCACCTCACACCAGTGAGAATGGGGAAAATTAACAAGGCAGGAAACAACAAATGTTGGAGAGGATGCGGAGAAAAGGGAACCCTCTTACACTGTTGGTGGGAATGTGAACTGGTGCAGCCACTCTGGAAAACTGTGTGGAGGTTCCTCAAACAGTTAAAAATATACCTGCCCTACGACCCAGCAATTGCACTGTTGGGGATTTACCCCAAAGATACAAATGCAATGAAAGGCCGGGACACCTGCACCCCGATGTTTCTAGCAGCAATGGCCACGATAGCCAAACTGTGGAAGGAGCCTCGGTGTCCAACGAAAGATGAATGGATAAAGAAGATGTGGTTTATGTATACAATGGAATATTACTCAGCTATTAGAAATGACAAATACCCACCATTTGCTTCAACGTGGATGGAACTGGAGGGTATTATGCTGAGTGAAGTAAGTCAGTCGGAGAAGGACAAACATTATATGTTCTCATTCATTTGGGGAATATAAATAATAGTGAAAGGGAAAATAATGGAAGGGAGAAGAAATGTGTGGGAAATATCAGAAAGGGAGACAGAACGTAAAGACTGCTAACTCTGGGAAACGAACTAGGGGTGGTAGAAGGGGAGGAGGGCGGGGGGTGGGAGTGAATGGGTGACGGGCACTGGGTGTTATTCTGTATGTTAGCAAATTGAACACCAATAAAAAAATAAATAAATAAAATAAAATAAAATTAAAAAAAAAAAAAGAAAGAAAAGAGAACATTACTTCAGTGTCACAAAAATGAAAGCAATTATGAGAGTTCAATGAAAAATATCAATAAACATGTCAATCAAATAGATAATGTACATGAAGTTTACAAATTCCTAGAAATACACAACTTACCAAGACTGAATCATTATGAAAAATGAAAATTTAAAAATTTATATAACTTTTAAGGAATTTGAATAAAAAACCTCCCCCACAAAAACACTCCGGTAGGAACCTTCACTGATGACTTTGACCAAACATTAAAGAATTAAAATAAATTATTCTCAAAGTCTCTCAAAAAATTGAAGAGGAGGGAACACTTCTTAACTCATTGTATGATGCCAGCATTATTTTAATACCAAATACCACACATGACACACACACACACACAGAGGCAGAGACACAGGCAGAGGGAGAAGCAGGCTTCCTGCGAGGAACCCAATATGGGACTTGATCCTGGATCCCAGGATCATGCCCTGAGCTGCAGGCAGATACTCAACAGCTGAGCCACCCAGCATCCCAATGCAAAAATCTTGAATAAAATACCAGTAAACTGAATTCAACAGTATATTAAACAGGTTGTGCACCGTGGCAAAATATAATTATCTTTTGGAATGCAATAATGGTTGAATATCCAAAAATCATTCAACTTAATATACCATATTAACAGAATGAAGGGAAAAAAGTTATCATCTCAATTGATGCTGAAAAAACATTTGAAAAAATCCTTTAATGATAAAAACACCCAACAGAAAAAAAAAACTGAATGAAACTGCAATATAATAAAGGCTATATATTTCATAAACAGATAACTTTATAATGGTGAAAAAACGAAAGTTTTTCCTCTAAGATCAGGAAAAAGACCAGGATGCACATTCTCACCATTTCATTCCTGATGGGTGTGCCTTTCATGTACATTTATTGGCCTCAGGATTCAGATACCAGATAAGTAGTGTAAAATTGAATATACATGCTCATTTGGAGTCTTAAAAATCACTTTTTATTGATGATTTTTTTCACCTAGAAATTTTAGGTAGAGGAACCAATTCATTATAGCTTCCTTGAGCCAGTGGGCAGAATTTTTCCAATTTCCTTTCCTTGAAGGGCCAGTATTTCCAAGGTCCCAATTTTATACTATTTTGAATATAATTCTCTGCTTTACCTTGATCCAAGACCAGGTTTTTCATCTCCATATGGATATTACCTCTCATTGCCTAGGTCTATAACTAATTTCTGTAAAGTATCACTAGTCCACCAGATTTTTCTGGAAACTTCTGATAGCCTTTATTCTCAAAGTCTCTCAAAAAGTTGAAGAGGAGGAACACTTCTTAACTCATTGTATGAAGCCAGCATTATTCCAATACCAAAGCCAGGCAATTATATAATACAATTAGAAAACTAATTGTAAAACTAATTGGCTGTCTAGCTTACAGATTTTTCTGGAAACTCTTCTGATAGCCTTTCATTTTAGCACAGATACCTATTTAAACATTTTTCTCATATTGAATGTAACATTTATACACAGTTTTTCTAACATGCATCAGTGTCCACATTAGCTCTGTCTACTGTATTTTCTGAAACAAAGTATCCAAAATCCTTCCATGTTAAAATGATAGGTCAACTATTCTTCCTTGTTGCTAATACAGCCATGCAGACAATTTAACTGTATATTTAGAGGTACAACATAAAGTTTACAAAATCAGTTCGTTATCTTACGTTTTAAATTAATTTTGAAAGTTTTTGTAGACAGAGTCAAACTTCTTAACTAAATATAGCAATATATTTGTATGTAATAAGTTAAATTATCGAGATGATGTTAAGGAAGTTGGTTGACTTGGGTCAATAAAAAGAACAATTATATGCACCACAGTAAAAAAATATTTTAAAGACTCCATACTAGGACAATATCTGATAAATAATATATATATATATATATATATATATATATATATATATATATATTTAGTAATAGAAAATATATTTTATTTTATTTTTTAAAGATTTTATTTATTTATTCATAACAGAGAGAGAGAGAGAGAGGCAGAGAGAAAAGCAGGCTCCATGTAGGGAGCCTGACATGGGACTCAATCCCTGGTCTCCAGGATCACACTCCAGGCTGAGGGCAGCGCTAAACCACTGGGCCACCGGAGCTGCCCTAGAAAATATATTTTAGTTATACATTTTTTCTCCATTGAGAAATGGATTTATCTATTTTTCCTTTTCCATTTTTTTAAGTTCTACCAAGTTAAATTTCAGTGCAGTATGTTTCAGTTGTAGGATTTAGTGATTCATCACTTAGATACAACACACTGTGCTCATCACAAGTGTCCTTCTCAATACCCATCACCTATTTAATTTGTCGCTATAATCCCCCTACCCACCCACCTTGCCTACATCATTTTGTTCTCTATAGTTAAGAGTCTGTTTCTTGGTTTTCCTTTCCTTTCCCTCCCTGTGTTCATCTGTTTTGTTTCTTAAATCCTACATATGAGTGTTTGACTTCCTCTGACTTATTTATTTCACCTAACATAATAACCTCTAGCTCCATCCATGCTGCTACAGATGACAAGATCTCATTCATTTTTATGACTCATATTCCATCATATATATGATATATGGTATGATATATATGATATATATCATATATATACATATATATATATATATATATATACACATTTATATATACATCTTCTTTATCCATTCATCAGTTGATCTAAATTTGGGTTCTCTCCATAGTTTGGCTATTGTTGATAATGATGCTATAAACATCGATGTGCATGTATCCCTTCAAATCAGTATCTTTGTATCCATTAGGTTAAAACCTAGTAGTGCAATTTCTGGGTCATAGGGTAGTTCATTTTTTTTTCAATTTTTAAGGAATCTCTATAATGTTTTCCAGAGTGAATAAACCAGTTTGCATTCCCACCAAGAGGGTAAGAGGGTTTTCCTTTCTCCACATTCTTGCCAACACCTGTTGTTTCTTATGTTGCTAATTGTAGCCATTTTGACAGATGTGAGGTGATATTGCAGTTTTGATTTGTATTTCCCTAATAATAAGTGATGTTGAGCATCTTTTCATTTGTCTGTTAGACATCTGTAGGTCTTCCTTGAGGAAAAAAAGCGTCTATTCATGTCTTCTACCCTCGTTTAATGGATTGTTTGATTTTGAGGTGTTTAGTTTTACAAGGAGAGAAACTGAGTGGGAAAAATTAGAGACAGAGACAAACCATGAGAGACTCCTAACTCTGGGAAACAAAAAGTTGCAGAAGGGGAAGTGGGTGGGGGAATGGGGTAACTGGGTGATGGACACTAAGGAGGGCACTTGATGGGATGAGCACTGGATGTTATACTATACGTTGGCAAATTGAATTTAAATAAAAATAATTTAAAAAACATGTTCTTCATATATATATATATATATATATATATATATATATTTAAGGATTTTATTTATTTATTCATGAAAGACACACACACAGAGAGAGAGGCAGAGACACAGGCAGAGGGAGAAGCAGGATCCATGCAGGGAGCCTGATGTGGGACTCGATCCTGGGTCTCCAGGATCAGGCCCTGGGAGGAAGGCAGGCGCTAAACCGCTGAGCCACCCGGGTTGCCCCTTTTTATATATTTTGGATTCTAACCCTTTATCAGATATGACATTTGCAAATATGTTCTCCCATTTCATAGGTTGCCTTTTAGTTTTGTTGATTTTTTTTCTTTGCTGAACAGAAGCTTTTGATTTTAATAAAGTCTCAATAGTTTATCTTTGCTTTTGTTTCCCTTGCCCTAGGAGACATATCTAACTGAAAGCTGCTACTGCCAAAGTCCCCAATAAATTACTGTTTGTGCTCTCCTTCTAGGATTTTGATGACTTCTTTTTTAAGATTTTATTTATTTATGTGATAGAAAGAGAGCTCAAGCAGGGGCAGTAGCATGGGGAGAAGGAGAAGCAGGCTCTCCACTGAGCAGGGAGACATATTCAGGGCTTGATTCCTGGACCCCGGGATCATGGCCAGATCATGAGAAGTTTAACCAACTGAGCCACACAGGAATCCGGGATTTTGATGATTTCCTGTCTCATATTTAGATCTTTCATTCATTTCTAATTTTTGTGTGTGTATAATTTAAGAAAATAGTCCAGTTTCAGTCTTTTGCATGTTGCTGGCTGGTTTTCTCAACACCATTTGTTGAAGAGCTTGTCCCTCCCTCCCTCCCCACTGGATACTCTTTTCTGCTTTCATTGAAGATTAATTGACCATATAGTTGTGTGTCTATTTCTGAGTTTTCTATTATATTCCATTGATCTATGTGTTTGTTTTTGTGCCACTACCATACTGTCTTGATGACTGCAACTTTGTAATATAATTTGAAGTCTGGAAATGTGTTGCTCCCAAGTTTTCTTTTCTTTTTTTTAAATTTATTTTTTATTGGTGTTCAATTTGCCAACATATAGAATAACACCCAATGCTCATCCCATCAAGTTCCCCCCTCAGTGCCCATCGCCCAGTCACCCCCACCCCCCGCCCACCTCCCTTTCTACCAGCCCTTGTTCGTTTCCCAGAGTTAGGAGTCGCTCATGTTCTGGATCCCTTTCTGATATTTCCCACTCATTTTTCTCCTTTCCTCTTTATTCCCTTTCACTATTTTTTATATTCCCCAAATGAATGAGACCATATAATGTTTGTCCTTCTCCGATTGACTTATGCTGAGTGAAATAAGCCAACTTTGCTTTTCTTTTTCAAGATTGCTTTGGCTTTTCAAGATCTTTTGTGTTTCCATACAAATTTTGGGATTGTTTGTTCTAGCTTCCTGAAAAATGCTGTTGGTATTTTAATAGGGATTGTATTAAATGTCTAGGTTGCTTTTGGTTGTATAGATATATTTTTTAATGATTTTATTTATTTATTCATGGGATACATACAGAGAGAGAGGCAGAGACACAGGCAGAGGGAGAAGCAGACTCCATGCAGGGAGCCCAATGTGGGACTCGATCCTGGGACTCTGGGACCATGCCCTGAGCTGAAGGCAGACGCTCAACCTCTGAGCCACCCAGGCATCCCAGTTGTATAGATATTATAACAATTTTTATTCTTCCAATTCATGAGCATGGGATGTTCGTCCATTTCTTTATGTCTTCTTCAACTTCTTTCATAAGTGCTTTATAGTTTTCATGATACAGATCTTTTACCTCTTTGGTTAGGTGTATTTTTAGGTATCTTATGTGTTTTAGTACAATTGAGAATGGAATTGATTCCTTGATTCATATTTCTGCTGCTTCAATATTGATGTAAAAATAGAGTACAGAATAGATTTCTGTATATTGATTTTGTATCTGGATACTTTACTAAATTCGTGTATCAATTCTAGCAATTTTTGTGGCATCTTTTGTGTTCTATATATATAGAAAGTATCATGTCATTTGCAAACAGCGAATGTTTGACTTCTCCCTGGCCAATTGGATGCCTTTTATTTCTTTTTATTGTCTTATTGCTGAGGCTATGACTCTCAGTACCATGTTAAACATTAATGGAGAGACTGGACATCCCTGTCTTGTTCCCAACTCTAGAAGAAAATCTCTCAGTTTTTACCCTGTTGAGGATCATTTTTTTAATAGTTTGAGAAGAATACGTATTGAGTCTTCTTTCAATGTTTGGTAGAATTCCCCTGGGAAGACATCTGGTCCTGGACTTTTGTTTGTTGCTTGATTTTTGACAACAAATTCAGTGTCTTAGCTGGTTATCAGTCTGTTCAAGTTTTCTATTTCTTCTTTTTTCAGTTTTGGTAGTTTATATGTTTCTAGGAATTTATCCATTTCTTTGAAGACACCCCTTTTTTGGCATATAGTTTTTCATAATATTCTCTTTTTAAAAACATATTTCATTTATTTTAGAGAAAGAGAGAGAGCACCAGCAGGTGAAGGGGCAGAGTGAGAGAGAGGAGGACAAGCAAACTCCCTGACAAGCCTGGAGCCTGACATGGGGGCTTGATGCTAGGACACTGAGATCATGACCTGAGACGAAGTCAGACACTTTTCTAAAATTCATTTATTCATGAGAGACACAGAGGGAGAGTCAGAGACATAGGCAGAGGGAGATGCAGGCTTCCTGCAGGGAGCCTGATGTGGGAGTTGATCCCAGGACCCCAGGATCACCACCTGAGCTAAAGGCTCAACCACTGAGTCAGAAACGTAAATGACTGATCCACCCAAGTGCCCCCATAATATTCTGTTACAGTTGTTTGTATTTCTGTAGTGTTTATTATTCCTCCTTTCATTTGAGATTTTAATTTGGTCCTTTTTCTTTTGATAAGTCTGGCTAGGGGTCTATCAATTTTGTTAACTTGTCCAAAGAACCAGCTCCTGGTTTAATTGATGTGTTCTTTTTTTTTGGGGGGGGGGCGTTTTTTCTTTTGTTTGTTTTTTTGTATTTGTGTATATGTGTTTGTTATTGTTTTGTTTTTAGTTTCTCTATAATTTATTTCTGCTCTCATCTTTATTATTCCCTTTCTTCTGCTGTGTTTAGGTTTCACTTTTTGTTCTTTATATAATTTCTTTAGGTGTAGGGTGAGCTTGTTTATTTGAGATTTTTCTTGTTTCTTGATGTAGGCCTATATTGTTACATACTTCCCTCTTATAACAGCTTTTGTTACATCCCAAAAGTTCTGACCATCACGTTTTGGTTTTCATTTTTTTCCATGTGTTTTTTTTTAAACCTTCATTGATTTCCTATTCATTCTTTAGTTGGCTGTTTCTTTCCATGTGTTTTTTTTTTTTTTTTTTTTTTTACCTTCCTTGATTTCCTATTCATTCTTTGGTAGGCTGTTCTTTAACTTCCATGGATTTGTGGTTTCTATTTTTTTTTCTCTTGTGGTTAACTTCAAGTTTCAAAGCATTGTAATTAGAAAATATGCCTGGGTAACACAGCTGGTTAAAGATTTGAATCTTAGTTTCAGCTCAAATGGTGATCTCAGAGTTGTGAGATTGAGCCCCTTGTCAGGCTCCATCCTGAGTCTGCTTAAGACTCCCTTTCCCTCTCCCCTTATCCTTCCCTTCTCTGTAGAATATTAAAAAAAAAGATGCGTGGCATGATCTCAATTTTTTTGTACTTCTTCAGGTCTGATCTGTGACCTAGTATGTGATTTATTCTGGAGAGTGTCCCATATACACTTGAAAAGAATGTGTATTTTGCTGCTTTAGTATGAAATGTTCTCATTATACCTGTTATTCCATCTGGTCCACTACATCATACAAAGCCATTGTTTCCTTGTTGAGATTTTGCTAAGATGTACTGTCCATTTATGCAGGAGAAGTGTTAAAGTACCCTTGTTTTATTATATTATTTTCAATGAGTTCCTTTATGTATATAATTAGTTGCTATATATATACACTTCAATGAGTTCCTTTATGTATGTAATTAGTTGCTATACATATGTGTGTGTATACACATGCACACACACACACACACACACATATATATATATACACACATTAATTATAAATGTCTTCCCATTTTAATCTGAAGAAACAGGTTCAAAAAAGCTAATTAGACTGTGCTAATTTATGGTGAATATAAATATTTTTATTAATTCTGTTATAGCTTGGAGTTTCTTCTATTTTCTTTTATATACAGGGATGGTTTTCTTTATATATGATCATTAGTATTTATGAAAGCTTGTTTAAGGTTTAAAATTGATCTATTTATAGTAATACCATTTAAAATTATTATTTTTTTGTATATTTTTTATTGGAGTTCGATTTGCCAACATATAGTATAACACTCAGTGCTCATTCCGTCAAGTGCCCCCCTCAGTGCCTCTCACCAAGTCACCCCATCCCTCCACCCACCTCCCCTTCCACTACTCCTTGTTCATTTCCCAGAGTTAGGAGTTTCTCATGTTCTGTCACCCTCTCGGATATTTCCCACTCATTTTCTCTCCTTTCCCCTTTAACCCCTTTCACTATTTTTTATATTCCCTGTATGAAAGAAACCATACAATGTTACTTCAAACTTAAAGGAAGGCTTTGGTTGTAACTTACTGAGATCCATATAGCAATACTTATGAGAAAAATAAAACATTAATGTTATTTGTGTAAATACATGCTGAAGAATATGGTGCTACCACAAATTGCTTTAACCCTCCACAGCTTTTTTTAAAAATTTTATTTATTTTTTCATGAGAGAAACAGAGAGGCAGAGACATAGACAGAGGGAGAAGCAGGCTCCATGCAGGGAACCCAATGCAGGACTCCATCCTGGAACTCCGCAATCACACATCCTGAGCTGTAGGCAGACACTCAACCACTGAGCCACCCAGGCATCCCTCTCCACAGGTTATTAAGGCATCTTTATAAATGGGCTATTAAAGATGTGCAACAAATTGAAAGATTCATACTGGACACATGAGGCAGAACTCAAGTTGTTAAATTAATAAAGGGAAAACTCACTATCATTTAAAGGTTCTGGACTGGCTTGATGGGCATCACATCCAGGAGGGTAAGAGCAATCCTGTACTTGGTTCAATGCTCTGTTGTTACCATCCTCAAATTTTTAATAAGTTTTGAAGATAAGCTCTACATTTCCCATTTTGTACTGGACCCCACAAAATATGTAACCAATTTTGTACATATTCTAATGTTTGAAGGCCAGAAGACTGAGCCAGAATAACTATCCAAGCCAACCTACAGTGTAAACTACATAAAGAAATTCTGAGTATATCAAGGTAATGTGAAAAGCAAGAAAAAAACAGTAAGCTAGGAGAAAAATCAGAAAGATATTTCAGAAATTGTAGGAGATATGACTTCTTGAAAGAATAAAGTAAATTTAGCCCCCACGTGAATCATAATATTAATATATTTAAAACTGAAATGAGTTTCTCCTTAGGGAAGCCTGAGTGGCTCAGAGGTTGAGCATCTACCTTCAGCTCAGGGCGTGATCCCGGGGTCCAGGATCAAGTCCTGCTTCGGGCTTCCTGTGAGGAGCCTACTTCTTTCTCCCTCTGCCTATGTCTCTGCATCTCTCTCTAAGTGTCTCCCATGAAAAAATAAATAAAATATTTAAAAAAGAATGGAGTTCCCCTCACTTTAATGGTCTTTTTTTTTTTTTTTTTATGATAGTCGCAGAGAGAGAGAGAGAGAGGCAGAGACACAGGCAGAGGGAGAAAGCAAGCTCCATGCACCAGGAGCCCGACGTGGGATTCAATCCCGGGTCTCCAGGATCGCGCCCTGGGCCAAAGGCAGGCGCCAAACCGCTGCGCCACCCAGGGATCCCTTCCCCTCACTTTAAATGGTGCTACTTTTAGTTTCCATTGTATTAAAATTTCCTTCACTAGTTAAATCACCTTGTGCATCATGCTACTTCCCAACAGAAAAAAGAAAGTAGGTAGTTTAAAAGAGAGAAAAAAAGGAAGGCCTCAATATGATGTAGAAAAATGTTCAAAATTCAAACAAAAAAGAACCTATATATTTATCATGACAACTAATGGGTTTTTTCTCAACTTTTTGGAAAAATTAATAACCTAGTCAAGTTACCCAAATGTAAAACCTATTTCAAACTAACTAAATCTTAGAAAACAAAGAACAGTTTATTTCTTCTAGTTGAAAAACTAAAATAATCACTAAAAGTAATTTTTGTTTTTGTATCATTTACCTGACTGCTTGAGATTACAGTGTATATATATACATACACTGTAATATTCATGTATAGTACATAAAATATGCAAAATATATAATATGTAATTATATGTATTTACATATATAATATGTAATTATATATGATATGTATATAATATGTAATATATATAATATGTAATTATATATAATTAAAATAGAAAACAAATATTGGTGAGTTCAATAAAACTTGACAAAAGGATAATTTTGCATTGGGGATTTTTGTTTTAAAAAATACAGCATATATTTACTATAATAGCCTATGCCAATATAAATGGGATTATGGTTTAAAAGTTTATGTTTCCACAGTAAAAATGATTCCACCTTGGAAAACATTGAGAAAAAGGGAAAGCAATATTTTAACAGTTCAATTTGGCATGTAAATCTGGACATAGTCTTGAGTAAGTCATCTTTATATGAAGCAAACTTGAATAGAAATATTACTTAAAAAACAAAAAAAACAACAAAAAAAGAAATATTACTTAACACATTGACTGATATGGATGGATAATAAAAGCTAAAAATAACAGTAAGTTTACTACAAGCCATGTCTACTCACTTATTTCATATCCTGTCGTGTTTCTTGAGCTACAGATTCTGTAAATCATCACCAATTCACTAATAGTATTGAAAATAAGGATAAAACTTGAATCAATGTAGAAATCAATAAATATAGAATAAGACTGTGTCTCAAAAAGTATAAAACAATGGGGGATCCCTGGGTGGCTCAGCGGTTTGGCGCCGCCTTCGGCCCAGGGCATGATCCTGGATTCCTGGGATCAAGTCCCATGTTGGGCTCCCTGCATGGAGCCTGCTTCTCCCTCTGCCTGTCTCTCTCTCTCTCTCTCTCTCTCTCTCTGTATGTGTCTCTCATGAATAAATAAATAAAATCTTTTTTAAAAAGTATAAAACAACAATTTTCCCAGCTTTTTGTAGAAATAATTGATATATAACATTGTGTAAACTTAAAGTGTATAAAATATTGATATATTTTGCTATTGACACAAAAATGGACACACAGATCAATGGAAAAGAAGAGAAAATCAAGAAATGAACCCAAAATTATATGGTCAATTAATCTTTGACAAAGCAGAAAAGAATATCCAATGGCAAAAAGACAGTCTTCAACGAATAGTGTTGGGAAAACTGGATAGCAACCTACAAAAAGGATGAAATTGGAACATCTTCTTACACCATATCAAAAAAAAATAAAAGAGCCCAAGTGTCCATTGATTGATGAATGGATAAAAGACATATATATCAGCAAAGAAGAATGAAACCTTGCCATTTGCATCAGCCTGAATGAAGCTAAAGGGTATTATGCTAAGTGAAATAATACAGTCAGGGAAACACAAATACCTTATGCTTTCAATTATATGTGGAATTTAAGAAATAAAAAAACAAGCAAAGGGGAAAAAAGAGAGATGCAAACTAAAAAACAGACTCTTAATTATAGAGAACAAAATGATGGTTACCAGAGTTAAGGTGGGGGGTGGATGGAGTTAAATTGGTGATGGGGATTAAAGAATGCACTTGTGATGAGTGCACTTATACTGGGTGATGTATAGGAGTGTTGAATCACTAGATTGTACACCTTAAAATTAATATTACACTGTATGTTACCTAAGTGGATTTAAATAAGAGCTTAAAATATTTTTATAATTATATATTGTAAATGATTACCACAGTAGTGGTAGTTAATACCCCAGTCATGTCACATAATTACCATTTCTTTTTTTTGTGGTGATAACATTTACGATCTACTTTTTTAGGAACTCTCAACTTTGTAAGTCAGTACTGATAAATCTAATCACCATAATACACATTAAATCCACAGAGCTTACATCTTGTCAGTGGAAATTTTTACCCTTTGGCCAGCATCTCCACATTTCCCCCACTCTCAAGCCCCTGCCAACTACCATTGTACTCTCTGTTACCATGACTTGAGCATTTTTAGATTTCATATATAAGTAATATTTTTCCTTCTCTATCTTATTTCACATTGTATAATGCTTTCAAAGTCTATGTTGTTGCAAATAAGAGAAATTCCTTCTTTCTTATAATGAATAATTATATAACTATATGAAGGATCCCTGGGTGCACAGCGGTTTAGCACCTGCCTTTGGCCCAGGGCGCAATCTTGGAGACCCGGGATTGAATCCCACATCGGGCTCCCGGTGCATGGAGCCTGCTTCTCCCTCTGCCTGTGTCTCTGCCTCTCTCTCTCTCTCGCTGTGTGACTATCATAAAAAAAAATGTTTATATAACTATATGAATTATAGTAAATGTGTATATATAAATTTATATATAAATAAACTTATAAAATTATTTATAGTATTTACAAATATTAAAAATATGTATATTTGTATATATTTAAAGGCAATCATTCTATGGCTAAAATAAAAAAGACAGGAAGAAACAAGTGTTCCTCAGGATGTAGAGAAAAGAAACAGTTGTGCACTGTTGGTGAAAGTTTATATTGGTACAGCCACTGTGTAAAACAGTATAGAAGTTCCTCAAAAAGTTAAAAATGGCAATTCCATATGATTCAATAATTCCACTTCTCAGTATTTACCCAAATAAAAAAAACACTAATCTTAAAAGGTATATGGAACCCTATATTTATTGCACCATTATTTACAATAGCCAAGATATGGAAACAACCTGTGTCCATCAATTCATTATAGAATTGTAATTATATATATAATTCATTCATTATAGAATTATAATTATATATATATATAATTCATTCATTAAAAGGATATTTACTCTGATCTAATGGATGGACCTAGGGGATATTATGCGAAGTGAAATAAGTCAGTGTAATAAGACTGAAAAAGACAAATATCATAAGATTTTGCTCATATTTGGAATCTAAAAATAATAATAATAAAGAAAACCTGAGTCAGATCTATAAATACAGAGAACAAATTGATGGTTATCAGAGGAAAGGATGGTTGGCAGAAGGAAAAAATGGGTGAAGGGAAGTGGGAGATGCAAGCTTCCAGTTATGGAGAATAAGTCATCAGAGTAATAGGCACAGCATAGGGAGTAGAGTGAATAATATTGTAATAGCATTGCATGATTAACAGATAGTAGCTACACTCAAGATGAGCATACCATGAGTTATACAGAAGTTGAATCACTATGTTGTACATCTGAAGCTAATATAACATTTATTCTAGCTCACTGAAAAATGCTGGTGGTATTTTGATAGGGATTTAATATCATTTAAATACATTTAAATGCATATATTGCTTTGAGAGTATAAACATTTTAACAATATTTATTCTTCCAATCCATGAACATGGGATATTTTTCCATATCTTTGTGTCATCTTCAATTTCCTTCATAAGTGTTCTATACTTTTAAGATTATAGATCATATCCTTCTTTGGTTATGCTGATTCCTAAGTATCTTATGGTTTTTGTTACAATTGTAAATGGGATGGTTTACATGACTTCTCTTTTTGCTGCTTCATTATTGGTGTATAGAAATATAACATATCTGTTCATTGATATTGTATCCTGTGACTGCTGAAATTATGTATCAGTTCAGCTCTAGTAATTTTTTGATAGAGTCTTTCAGCTCTTCTACATCATGTCATCTATGACAAGTGAAAATTGGACTACTTCCTTGCTGATTTAGATATCTTTTATTTCTTTCCGTTTGTCTAATTGCTGAGGCTAGGAATTCCAGTAGTATCTTAAATCATAATGGTGAGAGTGAACATCTCTGTCTTGTCCTGACCTTAGAGGAAAAGCTCTCAGTTCACTATTGAGGATGATATTCGCTGTGGGTCTTTCATATATGGCCTTTATGACATTGAGGTATGTTCCATCTCTACCTATGTTCTTGAGAGTTTTAGTTAAGAATAGATGCTGTACTTTGTCAAATGCTTCTTCTGCACCTATTGAGATAATCATATGGTTCTTATCCTTTCTTTTATTAATGTGGTGTGTGACACTGATTTGTAAATATGGAACAGCCCTTGCAGCCCAGGATTAAATACCAATTGATTGTGGTGAAGAATTTTTTCAATGTACTGTTGGATTCAATTTGCTAGTATTTTGTGAGAATTTTTGCATCCATGTTCATCAGGGGTATTGGCCTGTAATTCTCTTTTCTAGTGGGGTCTTTGTCTGGTTTTGGAATCAAGGTAATGGTGGCTTCATTGAATGAGTTTGGGAGTTTCCCTTCCATTTTAATTTTTGGAACATTTTGAGAATATGTATTAACTTTTCCTTAAATATCTGGTAGAATCCCCTGGGAAGCCATCTGGCCCTGGACTTTTGTTTCTTGGGATATATATATATATTTATATATATATATAATATATATAAATATATATATATATATATTTTTTTTTACTATTGATTCCATTTCTTTGCTGGCTAAGGTCTGTTTAAACTTTCTATTTCTTCTTGTTTCAGTTTTTGTAGTTTATATGTTTCCAGGAATTTATCTTTTCTTCCAAATTGCCCAATTTGTTGGCATATAATTTTTCATAATATTCCCTTAAAATTATTTGTATTCCTGTAGTATTGGTTATTAACTCTTCTCTTTAATTGGTGATTTTATTTATTTTGATTCTTCTCTTTTCTTTTTGATAAGTCTGGCTAGGGGTTTGCCAATTTTGTTAATTCTTTCAAAGAACCAGCTCTTAGTTTCATTGATCTCGTCTACTGGTTTTTGCTTCCTTGTTTGTTTCTATATCATTTATTTTCTCTAATCTTTATTATTTCCCTTCTGCTGGATTTAGGCTTTATTTGCTATTCCTTTTCTATCTCCTTTAGGTGTAAGGTTAGGTTGTGTATTTGAGACTTTTTTTGCTTCTTGAGGTAGGCCTGTTTTGCTTTGTGCTTCCTTCTTATGACCACTTTTGCTGCATCCAAAATGATTGAACCGTAGTGTTTACATTTTTCTTTGCCCCATGTATTTTTTGTATTTTTTTTAATTTCCTGGTTAGCCCACTCATTTATTAGCAGGATGTTCTTTGCATGCCATCCTTATGCAGGTGCCATGCTAATCTTCTTTGCTTCATTCCAATTTTAGTTTATGTGCTGCTGAAGTGAGCACATAGCAGGATGTTCTTTAACCTCCGTTTTTTGTATTCTTTCCATTTTTTTTCTCGTGGTTGACATTACATTTCATAGCATTGTGGTAGAAAAATATGCATGATATTACCTCAGTAGTTAGTGAGGTCTGATTTGTGACCCAATATGTGATCTAATCTGGAGAATGTTCATGTCCAACTGAAAAGAATTTGTATTCTTGCTGCTTTCTTTATTTTTTTTTCTTGCTGCTTTAGGAGAGAAAGTTCTGAATATATCTTCTAAGTCCATCTGGTCCAATGTGTTTTTTTGTATATTTTTTTATTGGAGTTCGATTTGCAAACATATAGTATAACATCCAGTGCTCATCCCATCAAGTGCCCCCCTCAGTGCCTGTCACCCAGTCACCCCATCCCCCTGCCCACCTCCCCTTCCACTACCTCTTGTTTCCCAGAGTTAGGAGTCTCTCATGTTCTGTCACCCTCTCTGATTTTTCCCACTCATTTTTTCTCCTTTTCCTTATAATCTCTTTCACTATTTTTTATATTCCCCATATGAGTGAAACCATATAATGATTGTCCTTCTTCAATTAACTTACTGCAGTCAGCATAATACCCGCCAGGTCCAGTGTTTCATTCAAAGTCATTATTTTCTTATTGATTTTCTGCTTAGATGGTCTGTCCATTGATATGAGCAGGATGTTAAAATCCCCTACTGATACTGTTATCAATTTTCTTATGTTTGTTATTATTTATATGTTTGGGTACTCCCAATTTGGGGGACTGAATATTTAAAATTTTCAGAACTTCTTGTTTGATAGACCCCTTAATTAGGATAGCATGTCTTTCTTCAACTCTTGTTACATGTAGTCTTTGGTTTAAAATCTAGTTTGTCTGATATAAGTATGGCTTTCTTTTCACATCAGGTAGCAAGATAAAAGGTTCTCTATTCCGTCATTTTTCAACCTGCATGTGTCTTTAGGTCTAACATGAGTCACTTGTATGTAGCCTTTTTTTTAATCCATTCTGATACTCCATGTCCTTTGATTGGGCATTAATCCTTTGACATTCAAAGTGATTATTGATGGATATGAATTTAGTGCCATTTTGTTACATACAAAGTCTGTGTTTCTGGAGATTTTCTCTGTTTCTTTCTATTCTTTGTTGCTTTTGGTCTTCCTTCCTCCTCAAAGAGTTCCCCTTAATATTTATTACAAGGGTCATTTAGTGATCACACATTCTTTTTGTTTTTATTTGTCTGGGAAACTCTTTATCCTCCTTCAATTTTGAATGATATATCCCTGATGGATAGAGTATTCTTGGCTGCATCTTTTTTTTATGATAGTCACAGACAGAGAGAGAGAGAGAGGCAGAGACACAGGCAGAGGGAGAAGCAGGCTCCATGCACCGGGAGCCCAATGTGGGACTCGATCCCGGGTCTCCAGGATCGCACCCTGGTCCAAAGGCAGGCGCCAAACCGCTGCGCCACCCAGGGATCCCTCTTGGCTGCATCTTACTCCCATTCATCATTTTGAACATATCTTGCCACTTACTTCTGGCCTATCACGTTTCTGTGGATGTATCTGCTGCTAACTTTGTCTTCCCTTGTAGGTTAGGGTTTTGCAAATTTATTATGATATGCTGTGGTGTTGGCCTGCTTTTGTAGATTTTGATAAATGTTCTCTGTGTCTTCTGGATTTTTGTCAACTATAGTCAAAATTTTAAAGATGTAATTAAAAATTAATAATGTTAGTCATTCTAAAATGTGTTCATGTCTCTGTGGGTTTGATTTGCTTTTTAGTTTGATGTAATCCAAGTTACTTATTTTGTTTGTTTGTTTGTACTTTTAGTGTCACATCAAAAAATATATTGCCAAAGTCAATGTCAAGGAGCTCTTCCCTATATTTTTTAGGGGTTTTATAATTTAAGGACTTATGTTTAAGTCTTTAATTAACTTCAAGTTACTAACATAGAGTTCTGATTTTATTTTTTCTTCTTGTGTTTATCCACTTTTCCCAGCACTGTTTACTGAGGGGACTATCATTTCTCAATTCAATAGTTTTGAATTTTTTATGAAATATTGGCTCACCATATATACAGCAATTTATATCTGCATTATTAATTCTATTCTATTGTTCTTTGTGTTTATTTTAATGCCAGTATACTATTTTAATTATCATAACTTTGTATAGAACAACTTTAAAGCAGACCATAAAAATCCCACAAAATCAGATATTTCAGTAAGATTTTTTGAGGTAATATGGATATTTTAACAATGTTAATTCTTCTAATTCATGAGCATGGGGAACTTATCCATTTCTTTTTGTCATCTTCAATTTCCTTAATCAGTGTTTTATAGTGTTCAGAGAACAGATCTTCTACTTCTTTGGTTAATTTCTATGTATCTTATTCTTTTTGCTGTCATTGTAAATGTTGTTGAATTTAAATTTCTCTTTATGTGACTTCGATATGTATAGAAATGTTACCAGTTTCTGGGTATTAATTTTGCATCCTGCTATAAACATCGGGGTGCAGGTGTCCCAGTGTTTCACTGCATCTGTATCTTTGGGGTAAATCCCCAGCAGTGTAATTGCTGGGTCATAGGGAAGATCTATTTTTAACTCTTTGAGGAACCTCCACACAGTTTTCCAGAGTGGCTGCACCAGTTCACACTCCCACCAACAGTGCAAGAGGGTTCCTCTTTCTCTACATCCTCTCCAACATTTGTTCTTTACTGCCTTGTTAATTTTCCCCATTCTCACTGGTGTGAGGTGGTATCTCATTGTGGTTTTGATTTGTGTTTCCCTGATGACCAGTGATGCGGAGCATTTTCTCATGTGATTATTGGCCATATCTATGTTTTCCTATGTGAAATTTCTGTTACTGTCTTTTGCCCATTTCATGATTGGATTGTTTCTTTGCTGTTGAGTTTAATAAGTTCTTTATAGATCTTGGATACTAGCCCTTTATCTGATACTAGGGCTTGCAGTGAGAGATTGGTGAGTGTAACTCAGAGGGATAGGGGGTAGCTAAAGTATCTAGGGACAGAATCAGAATTCAGAAAGGCCATGGAAAACTGGAACACTGGGTTGAGATAAACCACATGTAACATAAAAAAGACAAACAGCTGTATTTGATGGCTTAGTATGAATTACAAAATATTGGAATCCCTTGACTCTGTAGCCCCACATATGTAAATCTATCCTGAGTTAATAAAAGTATGGAAAGAGAAAAAAAATAATTTTGCATCCTGTCACATCACTGCATTTTTAAAAATTTGTAGTAGTTTTTTGTTGAGTCTTCAGGATTTTCTGTGTATAGTACGTAATCTCTAAATAGTGACAGTTTAATTCTTCTTCACCAATATGGATTCTTCTTTTAAAAAAAGAGATTTATTTATTTATTTATTTATTTATTTATTTATTCATGAAAGACATAGAGAGAGACACAGAGACATAAGCAGAGGGAGAAGCGGGCTCCCCGCAGGGATCCTGATGCGGGACTTGATCTCAGATCCTGGGATCACACCCTGAGCAAAGGCAGCCCCTCAACCTCTGAGTTACCCAGGTGTCCCATGGATGCTTCTTATTTCTTTTTCTTCTCTCATTTCTGTGACTAAGACTTCCAGTGCTATGTTGAATAAAAGTGGTGAGTTGATGCTGCATTTTGCTACCCGAAGCAATCTATACCTTCAATGTCATCCTGATCAAAATACCATCACCATTTTTCATAGAGCTGGAACAACAATCCTACAATGTGTGTGGAACCAGGAAACCAGGAATAGTTAAAGTAGTATTGAAAAATAAAAGTGAAAAAAAAAAAAAAAAAAAAAGAAAAATAAAAGTGAGCCTGGAGGCTTCACAATTCCAGACTTCAAGCTGTATTACAAGGCTATAATCATCAAGAAAGTATGGTACTGGCACAAAAATAGACACATAGATCAGTGTAACAGAATAGAGAACCCAGACATATACTCTCAATTCTATGGTCAACTAATCTTTGACAAACCCGGAAAGCATATCCGTTGGAAAAAAATGTAGTCTCTTCAATAGATGCTGTTGGGAAAATTGGAGAGCCAAATGCTGAAGAATGAAGCTAGACTGTTTTCTTACACCATACACAAAAATAAACTCAAAATAGATGAAAGACCTAAATGTGAAACAGGAATCCATCAAAATCCTAGAGGAGAACACAGGCAGTATCCTTTTTTATCTCAGTTACAGCAACTGCTTGTAAGACACATTTCTAAAGGCAGGGGAAACAAAAGCAAAAGTGAACTATTGGGATTTCCTCCAGATAAAAAGCTTTTGCACAGTAAAGAAAACAGTCAACAAAACCAAAAGGCAACCTATGGAATGGGAGAATATATTTGCATATGACATAACAGATAAAGGGCTAGTATTCAAGATCTATAAAGAACTTATCAAACTCAACACCCAAAAAGTAAGCAATCCAGTCAAGAAATGGGCACAAGACATTAACAAACATATCTCCAAAGTAGACATATCAATGGCCAACAGACATATTAAAAGGTGAAGTTCTCAACATCTCAGCATCAGGAAATACAAATCAAAAGCACAATGAGATACTACCTCACACAGCTCAGAATGGCTCAAATGAACAACTCAAAGAACAACAATTGTTGGTGAGGATGAAGAGAAAGGAGCACCTTCTTACACTGTTTGTGGGAATGCAAATTGGTGCAGCAACTGGAAAACTGTCTGAAAGTTCCTCAAAAAGTTAAAAATAGAGCTACCCTATGACACAGCTATTGCACTTGCATGTATTTATCCAAAGGATACAAGCATAGTGATTCAAAGGGCACATGCACCCCCATTGTTTATAGCAGCAATATCCACAACAGCCAAAATATGGAAGGAGCTCAGATGTCCATTGACAGATGAATGGATAAAGAAGATGTGAGATTATATATATATAATCGAATATTACTCAACCATCAAAAAGAATGAAATCTTGCCATTTGCAATGACATGGATGGATCTAGAATGTATTATGCTGAGTGAAATAAGTCAGTCAGAGAATCACAAATACTATTTTATTTCACTCATATGTGGAATTTAAGAAATAGAACAGAGAACATAGGAGAAGGGAAGGAAAAAAAAAAATAAGATGACAATTGAGAGGGAGGCAAATCATAAGAGACCCTGAACTCTAAGAAACAAACTGAGGTTTGCTAGAGGTCAGGTGAGTGGGGAGAATTGATAATTGGCTGATGTGCATTAAAGAGGGCACTTGATGTAATGAGTACTGGGTATTATATGCAACTGATGAATCGCTAAATTCTACCTCTGAAACTAATTTTTCAAAAATAGTGAGTGGGCATCCTTCTCTTATTTTTGACCTTAGAAGGAATGTTTTAAATTTTTCACCACTTAGTATGATGTTAGGTGTATGTTTTTCACATATGACCTTTATTATTGTGAAGTATGTCCCACCACAACCTGTTTTGTTGAGTTTTTATCATGAATAGATGGTTAATTTCTTCAAATGTGTTTTCTTCTTCTATTGAGGTAATCACGATTTTTATCTTTCATTTTTTGAGTGGCTTATGATATTGCTTGATTCACAGATATTGAACCATCCTTCATGTGGGCAATGAATCACACCTGATCATAGTGAATGATCTTTTTAACGTATTGTTTTATATCATTTGCTAATCTTTTGTTAAGGATTTTTTGCATCTATGATCATCAGGGGTATTAGCCTGTAATTTTCTTTTCTGTAGTGTCTTTCTGGTAGTAGGTTAATTCTAGCTTCATAGTATTTGGAAGCTCTTCTTCCTTTATTTTTTGGAATAGTTTGAAAAAATAGGTTTTAATTCTCTAAATATCTGGCAGAATTCATCTGTGAATCCATCTGGTCTTAGACTTCTATTTTTTGGTAATTTTTTGATTACCTATTCAATTTTGTTACTTATAATTGGTGTGTTCAGATTTTCTACTTTTTTTTGGTTCAGATTTGTAAGATTTTATATTTCTTGGAATTTATCATTTCTTTTCTAAATTGTTCAGAATTTTGGCATATAATTTCTCATATCTATTCACTTATAATACTTTGTGTTTATTTCTGTGATATCAATTGTTACTTCCCTGTCATTTCTGATTTTATATATTTGGGCCCTTTCTATTTTTTCCTTAATGAGTCTAGCTGATGGTTAGTCAATTTTGTTTGTCTTTTCAAGGAAAAAAACTCTAAGTTTAATTCTCCCCACCCCATTTTTTTTTTTTTTAGTCTCTGCATCATTTATTTCCACTCTGATCTTTATTGTGATTTTTTTTCTCCTTTTTCTAGTTCCTTTAGGTATTAGGTTAGATTTTTCATTTGAGTTTTTTCTTATTTTAAGGGTCAGGCCTGTATAGCTATATGCTTTCCTCTTAAAACTGCCTTTGCTTATTTCTATAGATTTTCAACCTTTGTGTTATTATATTTTCTCCATTTTTAAAATATTCCTCTTTGCTTCATTGACCCATTGGTTGTTTAGTATCATGTTGTTTTGTCTTTACATGTTTGTATTTTTCCCATCTTTTTTGTGATTTATACCTAGTTTAATACCATTCTGGTTGGAAAAGATGCATGGTATGATTTCAGTTTTCTTAAGCTTATTGAGACTTGTTTTAAGGCCTAATATGTGATCTATTCTGGAGAATGCTCCATGTGAACTTGAAAAGAATGTGTATTCTATTGGGTTTTCTATGATGGAATATTCTATGTATATCTGTTATGTCCTTTTGGTCCAATGTGTAACTCAAAGACATTGTTCCCTTATTGAATTTCTGTCTAGATTATCTATCTATTGATGCATATGGCATGTTAAAGTCCCCTATCATTATTATATTACCATCAGTTTCTCTATTTATGTCCATTAATATTTGATTTTTGTATTTAGGTGTTCCAGTGTTGATTGAATAGATATTTATGATTATTACATCATTTGTTGGATTGATTCCTAAATCATTACGTAGTGCCCTTCAATGTCTCTTGTCTTTCTTTTACAGTCGATTGTGTCCAATATATGTGGTTCTCACCTAGCTTTTGGGATTATATTCTGCTTCATTTGCATGGTGAATGTTTTTCTATCCCTTCATTTCAATCTGTACATTTCTTTAGAGTTGAGGTGAATTCAGATGGATAAGGAGCATATAGGTGTTTTTTTTTCTCTTTTAATCTATTCTACCATCATATTTTTATTGGGGAATTCGAGCATTTATATTTAAAATAATTATAAATAGCTAAGTACTTATTGTCATTTTTGTTAATTATTTTCTGGTTGCTTTGTAGATAGTCTCTGTTCATTTCTTCTCCTCTTGTTCCCTTTCTTTGTAGTTAAAACATTTACACATTTTTGGCATGGTTTCTCTATTTTTTGTGTATCTCTCAAGGGTTTTGGGTTCATTGTTACCCAGATGTTCATACATACCATCCTAAGTAAGTAGCAGTTTATATTAATCTCATAGTCTTTTAAGTTCAAAATACATTCTAAATGAATAAATAAATAGTTTTATGAACTTTTTTTTCTTTTTTCTCTTTATCTTCTCTTTTTAGTTCATTCTCCACCCAAGCTGAATAGCAAAAAGAAAAGAATGTGCTTTTTAAGTGAGACTACATTAGGGGATTTCTTGGACAACATCAAGAGAACAAACACTCACATTTTAGGAGTTCCAGAAGAAGAAGAGATAGAGAAAGGAGTAGAAAATTTATTTGATGAAATAATAGCTAAAACTTCCCTAACCTAGGAAAGGAAATAGACATCCAGGTTCAATAATCACAGAGAATTTCAAAAAAGATGAGCCAAGGAGATCCACACCATAGCACATAACTATTTATAGATCAAAAGTTAAAGAAAAAAAAAGAAAAAATTAAAAGCAGCAAGAGAGAAGTAAAAATTTACCTATAAGGGAAAGCTATAAGGATATCAACTAATTTTTCAGTAGACACTTTGCAGGTGAGAATAGAAAGGAATGATATATTTAATGTGCCTAGAGGAAAAACAAAAACAAAAACAAAAACAAAACAAACAAACAAAAAAGAAGTATAACCTACCTGACAAAGTTGTCATTCAGCTTTGAAGGAGAGTTAAAAATTTTCCCAGAGAAATAAAATTTAAAGGGGTTCATCACCACTAAATGGCCTTACAAGAAATGCTAAAGGGATTTTTTTAACTGAAAAATAAATGGCCATAATTAGACATAAGAAAACCTGAGCCAAAGTCAGACGCTTAACCAAGTGAGCCACCCAGACACCCCCATACCTATCTATAATTTCTTTAAATATAAATGGCCTGAATGCTCTAATAAAAAAACATAGAGTGGTGGAAAAGAGAAAAAAAGACAAAACAGGACCAATAAATACGCTCCCAACAAAAGATTCACTTCAATTCTAAGGACACAGACTGAAAGTGACAAGATGAAAAAATATTTACCATTCAAAAGGAAGCAGAAAAATGCAAAACCAAAACCAAAACACAGGTTAGCAATATTTAGACACAATAGACTTTAAAACAAAGACTATAAAAAGAGACAGGGGAGACATTTCATAATGATAGAGATCAATCTTACATGAGAATATACCAATTATAATTGTATATGCACTCAATATTGGAGCACCTAAATAAATAAGGCAAATATTAATGGACATGGATAGAGAATTGGATGATAATACAATAACAGTAGGAGACTTTAACAACCCACTTGTATCAATGAGTAGATCATCAAAACAGAAAATCAATAAAAAGACAATATATTTCAAGATGCTCAAAGCTTCTTGAATATTCAATTTTTCCAAAAAAATTACTCATCTTTTTTTAATAATAAATTTATTTTTTATTGGTGTTCAATTTGACAACATACAGAATAACACCCAGTGCTCATCCCATCAAGGGCCCCATTCAGTGCCCATCAAACATTCACCCCCACCCTTCGCCCTCCTCCACTTCTACCACCCCTAGTTCGTTACCCAGAGTTAGGAGTCTTTAGGTTCTGTCTCCATTTCTGTTATTTCCTAACCAATTCTTCGCCCTTCCCTTCTATTCCCTTTCACCATTATTTATCTTCCCCAAATGAATGAGAACATATAATGTTTGTCCTTCTCCAATTGACTTACTTCACTCACCATAATACCCTCCAGTTCCATCTACGTTGAAACAAATGGTGGGTATTTGTCATTTCTAATGGCTGAGTAATATTCCATGGTATGCATAAACCACATCTTCTTTATCCATTCATCTTTCCATGGACACCGAGGCTCCTTCCACAGTTTGGCTATTGTGGACATTGCTGCTAGAAACATCGGGATGCAGGTGTCCCGGCATATCACTGCATCTGTATCTTTGGGGTATATCCCCAACACTGCAATTGCTGGGTCGTAGGGCAGGTCTATTTTTAACTCTTTAGGGATCTCCACACAGTTTTCCAGAGTGACTGCACCAGTTCACATTCCCACCAACAGTGTAAGAGGGGTCCCTTTTCTCCGCATCCTCTCCAACATTTGTGGTTTCCTGCCTTGTTAATTTTCCCCATTCTCACTGGTGTGAGGTGGTAACTCATTGTGGTTTTGATTTGTATTTCTCTGATGGCAAGTGATGCAGAGCATTTTCTCATGTGCATGATGGCCATTTCTAAGTCTTCCTCTGTGAGATTTCTGTTTATGTCTTTTGCCCATTTCATGATTGGATTGTTTGTTTCTTTGCTGTTGAGTTTAATAAGTTCTTTATAGATCTTGGAAACTAGCCCTGTACCTGATATGTCATTTGCAAATATCTTCTCCCATTCTGTAAGTTGTCTTTTAGTTTTGTTGACTATATCCTTTGCTGTGCAAAAGCTTCTTATCTTGATGAAGTCCCAATAGTTCATTTTTGCTTTTGTTTCTTTTGTCTTCATGGATGTATCTTGCAAGCAGTTACTGTGGCCGAGTTCAAACAGGGTGTTGCCTGTGTTCTCCTCTAGGATTTTGATGGAATCTTGTCTCACATTTAGATCTTTCATCCATTTTGAGTTTATCTTTGTGTATGGTGCAAGAGAGTGGTCTAGTTTCATTCTTCTGCATGTGGATATCAAATTTTCCAGCACCATTTATTGAGGAGACTGTCTTTCTTCCAGTGGATAGTCTTTCCTCCTTTATCGAATATTAGTTGAGCATAAAGTTGAGGGTACACTTCTGGTTCCTCTATTCTGTTCCATTGATCTATGTGTCTGTTTTTGTGCCAGTACCACAGTGTCTTGATGACCACAGCTTTGTAGTACAACCTGAAATCTCACATTGTGATGCTGCCAGCTATGGTTTTCTTTTTTAAAATTCCTCTGGCTATTCGGGGTCTTTTTCTGATTCCACACAAGTCTTAAAATAATTTGTTCTAACTCTCTGAAAAAGGCCATGGTATTCTGAAAGGGATTGCATTAAACGTGGAAATTTCCCTGGGTAACATTGACATTTTCACAATATTAATTCTTCCAATCCAAGAGCATGGAATATTTTTCCATCTCTTTGTGTCTTCCTCAATTTCTTTCAGAAGTGTTATATAGTTTTTTAGGGTATAGATCCTTTACCTCTTTGGTTAGGTTTATTCCTAGGTATCTTGTGCTTCTGGGTGCAATTGTCAATGGGATGGACTCCTTAATTTATCTTTCTTCAGTCTCATTGTTAGTGTATAGAAATGCCACTGACTTCTGGGCATTGATTTTGTATCCCGCCACACTGTTGAATTGCTGTATAAGTTCTAGCAATCTTGGGGTGGAGTCTTTTGGGTTTTCTATGTAGAGTATCATGTAATTGGTGAAGAGGGAGAGTTTGACTTCTTCTTTGCCATTTTGAATGCCTTTAATGTCTTTTTGTTGTCTGATTGCTGAGGCTAGGACTTCCAGTACTATGTTGAATAGCAGTAGTGAGAGTAGACATCCTTGTCTTGTTCCTGATCTTAGGGGAAAGGCTCCCAGTGCTTCCCCAATGAGAATGACAGTTGCTGTGGGCTTTTCATAGATGGTTTTTAAGATGTTGAGGAATGTTCCCTCTATCCCTCCACTCTGAAGAGTTTTGATCAGGAATGGATGCTGTATTTTGTCAAATGCTTTCTTTGCATCTAATGAGAGGATCATATGGTTCTTGTTTTTTCTCTTGCAGACATGATGAATCACATTGATTGTTTTACCAGTGTTGAACCAGCCTTGTGTCCCGGGAACAAATCCTACTTGGTCATGGTGAATAATTTTCTTAATGTACTGTTGGATCCTATTGGCTAGTATCTTGTTGAGAATTTTTGCATCCATGTTCATCAGGGATATTGGTCTGTAATTCTCCTTTTTGGTGGGGTCTTTGTCTGGTTTTGGAATTAAGGTGTTGCTGGCCTCATAGAACGAGTTTGGAAGTACTCCATTTCTTTCTATCTTTCCAAACAGCTTTAGGAGAATAGGTATGGTTTCTTCTTTAAACGTTTGATAAAATTCCCCTGGGAAGCCATCTGGCCCTGGACCCTTGTGCCTTGGGAGTTTTTTGATGACTGCTTCAATTTCCTCCCTGGTTATTGGCCTGTTTGGGTTTTCTCTTTCTTCCTGTTCCAGTTTTGGTAGTTTGTGGCTTTCCAGAAATAAGTCCATTTCTTGTAGATCACTTAATTTACTGTCGTATAGCTGTTCATAATATGTTTTTAAAATCGTTTGTATTTCCTTGGTGTTGGTAGTGATCTCTCCTTTCTCATGCATTATTTTATTAATTTAAGTTTTCTCCCTCTTCTTTTTAATAAGGCTGCTAATGGTTTATGTATCTTATTAATTCGTTCAAAGAACCAACTCCTGGTTTTGTTGATCTGTTCCACAGTTCTTCTGGTCTCGATTTCGTTGAGTTCTGCTCGAATTTTTATTAACTCTTTTCTTCTGCTGGGTGTAGGATCTATCTGCTGTTTTTTCTCTAGCTCCTTTAAGTTTAAGGTTAGCTTTTGTATTTGAGTTCTTTCCAGTTTTTGAATGGATGCTTGTATTGCGATGTATTTCCCCCTCAGGACTGCTTTTGCTGCATCCTAAAGATATCTAACGGTTGTATCTTCATTCTCATTAGTTTCCATGAATCTTTTTAATTCTTCCTTAATTTCCTGGTTGACCCTTTCATCTTTTAGCACGATGGTCCTTAACCTCCACGGGTTTGAAGTCCTTCCAAACTTCTTGTTGTAATTTAGTTCTAATTTCAAGGCATTATGGTCTGAGAATATGCAGGGGACAATCCCAATCTTTTGGTGTAGGTTCAGACCCAATTTGTGACCCAATATGTGGTCTATTCTGGAGAAAGTTCCATGTGCACTTGAGAAGAATGTGTATTCAGTTGAGTTTGGATGTAAAGTTCTGTAGATATCTGTGAAATCCATCTGGTTCAGTGTATCATTTAAAGCTCTCGTTTCTTTTTTTTTTTCTTTTTTAAATTTATTTTTTATTGGTGTTCAATTTACTAACATACAGAATAACACCCAGTGCCCGTCACCCATTCACTCCCACCCCCCGCCCTCCTCCCCTTCTACCACCCCTAGTTCGTTTCCCAGAGTTAGCAGTCTTTACGTTCTGTCTCCCTTTCTGATATTTCCCACACATTTCTTCTCCCTTCCCTTATATTCCTTGGAGATGTTGTGCTTAGAAGACCTATCGAGTATAGAAAGAGCTAGATTGAAGTCACCAAGTATAAGTATATTATTGTCTAAGTATTTCTTCACTTTGGTTATTAATTGATTGATATATTTGGCAGCTCCCACATTCAGGACATATATATTGAGGATTGTTAAGTCCTCTTGTCGGATAGATCCTTTAAGTATGAGATAGTGTCCCTCTTCATCTCTCACTACAGTCTTCAGGGTAAATTTTAGTTTATCTGATATAAGGATAGCTACCCCTGCTTTCTTTTCAGGACCATTTGAATGGTAAATGGTTCTCCAACCTTTTATTTTCAGGCTGTAGGTGTCCTTCTGTCTAAAATGAGTCTCTTGTAGACAGCAAATAGATGGGTCCTGCTTTTTTATCCAGTCTGAAACCCTGAGCCTTTTGATGGGGTCATTAAGCCCTTTCACGTTCAGAGTTACTATTGAAAGATATGAGTTTAGTGTCATCATGATATCTATTCAGTCCTTGTTTTGGTGGATTGTACCACTGAACTTCTTCTTAAAGGGGAATTTGAAGAGTCCCATTTAAAATTTCTTGCAGAGCTGGTTTGGAGGTCACATATTCTTTCAGTTGCTGCCTGTCTTGGAAGCTCTTTATCTCTCTTTCCATTTTGAATGAGAGCCTTGCTGTCTAAAGTATTCTTGGTTGCATGTTCTTCTCATTTAGGACCCTGAATATATCCTGCCAGCCCTTTCTGGCCTGCCAGGTCTCTGTGGAGAGGTCTGCTGTTACCCTAATACTCCTCCCCATAAAAGTCAGGGATTTCTTGTCTCTCGCTGCTTTAAGGATCTTCTATCTTTGGAATTTGCAAGCTTAACTATTAAATGTCAAAGTATTGAATGTTTTTTTTTTTTTTAATTTTAGGCGGGATCTCTCTATTTCCTGGATCTGAGTGCCTGTTTCCCTTCCCAGATTAGGAAAGTTTTCAGCTATGATTTGTTCAAATACATATTCTGGCCCTCTGTCCCTTTCGGTGCTGTTGGGAACCCCAATTAAATGTAGGTTTTTCTTCCTCAGGCTGTCGTTTGTTTCCCTTAATCTATCTTCATGGTCTTTTAATTTTTTGTCTCTTTATTTTCCTCAGTTTCCCTCTTTGTTATTAAATTCTTTATGTTGCTTTCTGTACTTGTACATAAATTATAGTGTCTTATGCACACTATTCTGCATCTTTCTTTTTCACATAATAGTATAATGGGCATATTTCCATATAAGTTCATTAAAACCATCCTTATAATGTTAAAATAATCATGAGCATAAAATTCAATTAATTTTTACGAAGTTAACATACCTTTGCAATCAGGTACTCATTTCAAAATGTAGAACAATGGGATGCCTGGGTGGCTCAGTGGTTGAGTGTCTGCCTTTGGCTCAAGTCATGATCCTGGGATCCAGAATCGAGTCCCACATCAGGCTCCCTGCAGGGAGCCTGCTATTCTTCTGCCTCTCTCTCTCTCTCTCTCTCTCAATCTCTCTCATGAAAAAATTAATAAATCTTAAAAAAATGTAGAACACTACTAGAACCCTGGAAATCCTCTATGTTCCATCTTCCAGTCACCACCGATTCAATGGTAGCACTGAAAATAAGTTGTTTTACCATTTGAATAACTTTAAAAAATTGTAATGGCATTACTAATAAAAATGTCCCAATAACAGTGTGAATTGATATAGCATAGTTAATCAGAACACCAAAAGTTGCTGGAGATCTAAATGTTTAGAGTTTATAGCTTATTGTTTGGAATTAATGATTAATAGAATCCAAATTACATTTTAAAATTTCGTAAATGTAACAAATGTTCAAGTTACAAATGTTTTAGTGTTTATAAATAGGTACTTAGCTTCATTAAAATTATAGCTTATTCATTATCTATTTGCCAAAGGCTTTAATTACTGTTAGTGTAAGCTTCTGGGTCTTCACTGCACACACCATTAGAATTTATAAACCAGAATGCAAATAAAAATTTGCTGGTGTTTTTATTATTTGACTCCAGGTTTTTCTTGGTAATATAGTTAATGCATTGGAAGGGGAAATGGGGAGAAAGAGTTGCAGAAATATATGGGAAGTGAGAAACATGACTCTAAGATAGTATAGAGGAAGTCTACAAATACAGAGTAAATGTCTACTTGTATAATCAGCTTTTACGTACTCCAAAAAAAATTTTCCATTACAACCTGCTATATATACTGAAACCCTCAATGTTATAATCTAGTCAGTGTGTAAAAGAACACAGACTCTTATCCTGGCATAGGTAAATATAATGACCCATTGACATCAGTCAATATTACAGATTTCACAATGGATGTGTCAGTTTGAGGAGCTATAAAGATCAGGATTCAAAGAGACAAGATGGATACATTTTTATTGTTATTTTAAAAGTAATAAACAACTCAACTATGGACAACAAACTGATGGTTACAGAGGGGAGTTGGGTGGGGGGATGGGTTAAATAGATGATTACAAATTGCAGCTGTGATGAGCACTGAGTGTTGTATGTGTGTTGAATCGCTAAATTGTATACCTGAAACTAATATTACAGTGTATATTAACTAACGGAAATTTAAATTTTAAAAAAGTAATGTATGATTCTTGTTGAAAATCCAAGCATTTCAAAACATATAGAAATCTAATGATTGAAACTCGTTCATCTCTATCCTATTACACAGAGATGAAAACTTAATATTTTTAAATATATATCCTTCCAAATCCTGTTCTCTACAAATACATACATATACACACAATGATTTAACAGAAATATTTTTTATATAAATACTAAACTTTTCTATTACAAGCAATATCATGTATATTTCTGTACTCAAATATATGGATTTTTTTCATTTTTGACAGGAAGTTATTTATTGTTTATTAATATATACTTGAACAAATAAACTGTAGAACCCTTTTTTACCTTTAACCAACTAATGTGCACTAATGAGCACATTGTATAAAATTAATTGTCAAAATTGTGATTGCTAGGTCAGGTTATGTACATTTAAAATGTCAATTTGCATTATTAAATGACACTCTAACAAAGATGACAAATTAAATGCTCCCATAAAAAGTACATGGAAGTGCCCTTTTATTCACATACTCAGTAATGCTGATTATTCTTTATTTATAAATTTTTGGTCTTCCTAATAATGAAAAGTGTCATCATGTCATTTTGATATGCAGTCTTGAATAACTAGTGAGATTGAGGACCTTGTCATGTTTACTAGCCATTTGCATTTACTCCACTCTGAATTGTCCTTGTAAAGCTTTGCTCATTTTTCTTTAGGCAATACATATTTTCCTTCATATGTTGTAAGTGATCTCTATATAGAGTTGATTCTTTTACATATGTTGTGAAATATTACTCCCATTAACTAATTAACTTTTGGCTTTTTGAAACTTTTTATTTTAAAATATTTTTAGATATGTAAAAGCTATCAAAATAGGACAGAGAATTTTCATACACTCTTCACCTAGTTTCTGCTACTGTTAACATCTTATATAATGATGATACAATAAGGAAACCAGAAAATTAATATTGAAACACACTATTAACAAATCTATGAACCTTATTCAAATTCCACTATTTTTCACATGAATTTTCTTTCAAAAAATATCTTTTTGTTGTAATGGTTCTAGGATCCAATCCATTATTCCACATTGTATTTAGTTGTCATGTCTCCTTAATTTCCTCTGGTTTATGAGAGTTATTCAGTCATTCCTTGACTTTTATGATCTTGACATTTTTGAAGAATTATGATCCGGTGTTTTCTTTAAATTTTTGTATACATTTCTTTAATTTAGGCTTCCTCAATATTCACTCATGATTAGACTAACGTTAGTTTTTGCAAGAACACTACAGAGGTGATGTTTCTTTCTTAGTGAATCCGGTCAGGGGATACTTGATGTTAATATGCCTTATTACTATCCATATTGATTTTAATCATTTGGTAAAGAAAATGTCAGATATCCTTTCGTAATCTATGTTGTGGGAGAGGCCTTTGAGAGTATGCACATATGCTGTTATCATAATTTCACCAATTACAGCATCTATTGATAATTCTTGCATGCAATATTTATGACTTTGGTGTTCTAATGGTGAAATTTTATTTTTCTTTTTTCTTTATTTTTCTCTTTTATTGCTTCCTTTCCTTCCTTTCTTTCTTCCATTTCCTTTTCTTTCTTTCTTGCTTGCTTGCTTTCTCGCTTTCTTGTTTTCCTTCCCTTTCTTCCTTTGTCCCACTAGCAGACTGACATTTGCCATTTCTATCAGTCAAATGCAATACATATAAATAATATTGAGATCAGAGAATCATAATAAAATGTAGCAAAATAATTATGAAGCGATGAGTTTTGAGTAACTGTGCTTTAAATATCATAGTTTAGTTAATTGTAAGTATATATTTAATTTTTGCAAGTATAATTTAAATTTTGCAAGTATAATTTAAATTTTGGCTGTATTTAACAAGTGTCTCATAAAGTTTTTGAAAACTTTACCATCAGCTTCAGCACCTAAGCATGATGTACTCTGGTACACTCATGTCTGCATCCCAAAAATTCTCTTACTTTACTGTGAATATATATATAATATATAATAATATAATATTAACATATATTAATAATATAAATATATATTAATAATATAATATATTACATTATATATAATACATAATGTATATACATATATAATTTATATATGTGTATATATAATTTTATTCTGTATTTTTATTTCAAGTTTTTATATAAATTCTAGTTAGTATATCTGGTAAAATTGGTTTCAGATACAGAATTTAGTTATTCATTATTTGCTTGTAACACCCAGTGCTCATCACAGCAAGTACCCTCCTTAATACATGTCACTCATTTAGCCCATACCCCACCCTTCCTTCCAGCATCCCTCAGTTTGTTCTCTATAGTTAAGAATATCATATGGTTTGTTCCCTCTCTTTTTCTCCCCTTCCCCTATGTTCCTATGTTTTGTTTCTTAAAGTCTGCATGAGTAAAATCATGTAGTATTTGTCTTTCTCTCAATGATTTATTTTGTTTAGCATAATATATTCTAATTCCATTCACATTGTTGAAATGGCAACATTATTTTTGATGGCTGAGTAAAATTCACACATATATAAAATTCACATCTTCTGTTCTCTTCATCAGTCCGTGGACATTTGGGCTCATAATTTAGCTATTGTTGATAATATTACCAGAAACATCCAGGTGCACGTTCCCCTTCAAATCAGTATTTTTGTATCCTTTGGGTAAATACCTAGTAATGCATTTGCTGGATCATAGGGTAGTTCTATTTCAAACATTTTGAGGAACATTCATACTCTTTTCCAGAGTGGGTGTACGACCGTTCATTCTCTCCAATACTGTAAGAGGGACTTTCTTTCTCTGCATCCTTGCCAACATCTAGTGTTTCCTGTGTTAATTTTAGCCTTTCTGACAGATGTGAAGTAGTATCTCATTGTAGTTTTGACTTGTTTTTCCATGATAATGAGTGATGTTGCGCATCTTTTCATGTGTCTATTCACCCTCTGAATGTGTTCCTTGGGAAAATGTCTATCCATGTGTTCTGCTCATTTTTAACTGGATTATTTGTTTTGGGGTGTGGAATTTATTAAGTTCTATGTAGATAATGCATATTAACCCTTTATCAGATATTGCATTTGCAAATATCTTCTTCCATTTGTGCAGAAGGATTTTATCTTGATAAAGTCCCAATAGTTCATTTTTGCTTTTGTTTCTCTTGCCTCCAGAGATGTGTCTAGGAAGAATTTGCTACAGCGGATGACAAAGAGGTTGCTGCTTATGTTCTTCTCTAGGATTTTTATGGTTTCCTGTCTCACATTTAGGTCTTTCATCCATTTTGAGTTCATCTTTGTGTATGGTGTAAGAAAGTGGTCCAGTTTCATTCTTCTGCATATTAATGTCCAGTTTTCCCAATACCATTTGTTGAAGAGAATTTTTTTCTTCCACTGAATATGCTTTCCTTCTTTGTCAAAGATTAGTTGATCATATGGTTGTGGATCTATTTCTGGATCATATGGTTGTGGATATATTTCTATTACCAGAATAGACTGTATTCTGTTCCACTGATTTATGTGTCTTTTTGTCTTCATGATTATAGCTTTGTAATTCAGTTCGAAGTCTAGAATTGTGATGCCTCCAGCATTGCTTTTCTTTTCCAAGTTTGTTTTGGCTTTTTTAATTCCATACAGATTTTAGGATCTGTTCTAGCTCTGTGAAAAATGCAGGTGGTAATTTGATAGAGATTTCATTAAATGTTTAGATTGGTTTGCATAGTATAAAGATTTTAACAATATTTGTTCTTTCAATCTGTGAGCATGGTACATTTTTCCAGTCGTTTGTGTCCTCTTCAATTTCTTTCATTGGTTTTTGAAAATTTTCAGAATATAGATTTTTTTTTCCTTTTTCATTAAGTTCAGTCCGAGGTATTTTATGGTTTTTGGTGCAATTGTAAATGAGATTGATTCCCTGATTTCTCTTTCTTCTGCTTCATTTTTTTTTGGTGTATATAAATGCACAGATATCTGTACATTAATTGCTGAATTTATGTATCAGTTGTATCAATTCTTTGGTGAAGTCTTTTGGGTTTTCTTCATAAGGTATCATGTCTGTGACTTGTGAAAGCTTGACTTCTTCCTTGCTGATTTGGATGCCTTTTATTTCTTTTTGTTGTCTGGTTGTTAAGGCTAAGACTTCCAAAACTATGTTAAATAACAACAGTGAGAGTGGACATCCCTGAGTTATTCCTGACCATAGAGGAAAATTTCTCAGGTGTTCCCCATTAAGAATGTTATTAGGTGTGGGTCTTTTATATATGTCCTTTATGGTGTTGAGGTATGTTCCCTGTATCCCTTCTTTGTTGAGGGTTTTTTCAAGAATGGAAGGTATACTTTATCAAATGCTTTTTCTGCATGTATTAAGAGGATCATAAGGTTATCCTTTGTTTTATTAATGTGGTATGTCATGCTGATTGATTTACTAATATGGAACCATCCCCATAGCCCAGGAATAACTCACACTTGATCATGGTGAATTATTCTTTTAATACACAATTGAATTTGGTTTGTTAGTATCTTGTTGAGAATTTTGAATCCACATGCATTAGGGATATTAGCCTGTAATCCTCCTTTTTTTTTAAATGGGATCTCTGCCTGGTTTTGGAACCAAGGTAATGCTGCCCTTGTACAATGAGTTTTGAGTTTGTCCTTATCTTTCTATTTTTTGGAACAGTTTGAAAAGAATAAGTATTAACCCTTCTTTAAATGACTGGTAGAGCTCTCTTCAGAAGCCATCTGGCCATGAACTTTTCTTTGCTGGCAGATATTTATTGACTGGATTTTTTGCTGGTTATGGGTCTGTTCAAATTTTCTAATTCTTATTGTTTCAGTTTTGTTTGTCTGGATGTTTCTAGAAATTTATCCATTTTTCCAGATTGCTCAGTTTTTGGCATATAATTTTTCATAATATGCTTTTAGTATTTTTTGTGTTTCTGTGGTTTTGTCTGTTATCTGTCCTCTTTCATTCTAGATTTTATTTATCTGGACCCTTTCTCTCTCTCTTTTTTAAAAATAAATCTGTCTAGAGGCTTATCAATTTTATTAATTCTTTCAAAGAACCATCTCCTAGTTTCATTGACCTGTTCTACTATTTTATTTTGTTTCTCTATCATTTATTTCTGCTCTAATCTTTATCACTTCCCTTCTTCTGCTGGTGTTAGGCTTGACTTAATGTTCCTTTTATAGCTTCTCTAGGTTTTTTTTTAAGATTTTATTTATTTATTCATGAGACACAAAGTGAGAGGCAGAGTCATAGGCAGAGGGAGAAGCAGGTGCTGGGAGCCCAATGTGGGACTCGGTCCCAGGACCCCGGGATCACGACCTGACCCAAAGGCAGACGCTCAACCACTGAGCCACCCTGGAATCCCTATAGCTCCTTTAGTTTTAAGGTTAGGTTGTGTATTTGTGACTTTGCTTGCTTCTTCATGTAGGCTCATATTGCTTATGTATTCTGTCTTAGAATCACCTTTGCTGTATCTCAAAGGTTTTGAACGTCAGGTTTTCATTTTCATTTGCTTCTATGTGTATGTTTATTTCTCTAATTTCCTGGTTAACTCATTCATTCTTTAGTAGCATGTCCTTTAAGCTCCATGTATTTGTGGTCCTTCCAAATTCTTTCTTTTTTTCCCAAATTATTTCTTGTGGTTGAATTCAAGTTTCACAGTGTTGGGTCTGAACTTATGCATTACATAATCTCAGTCTTTTTGTACTTGTTGAGGCCTGGTATGTGACCTAGTGTGTGATCTATTCTGGAGAATGTTCATTGTGCATTGGAAAGAATGTGTATTCTGCTGCATTAGGATGAAATTTTCTGAATATACAAGTATATGGTCAAATGTGTCATTCAAAGCCATTTTTTACCTGTTGATGTTTTGCTTATATGATATGTCTATTGCTGTGAGTGAAGTGTTAAAGAACCCTATTATTGCATTGTTTTTAATGTTCTTTTAATATTTTTTATTAATTGATTTATATATTTGGTTCGCCACAGCTGGGGGCATAAATATTTACAATTGTTGGATCTTCTTGTTGGATAGACCTCTTCATTATGATACAGTGCCCTTCTTCATCTCTTGTTCATCTTTAGTTTAAAATCTAGCTTGTCTGATATAAGTATGGCTACTCAAGCTTTCTTTTGATGTCCATTAGCATGTTCTGCATTCCCTCACTTTCAATCTGAAGGTGTCTTTAAGTAAAAAATGTGCCTCTTGTAGATAGCATATAAGTGAGTCTTGGTCATTCCATATTTATTTATTGGAATTCTACTATAAAGGAAAGTTGCCTATTTCCTCTATTTAATTATTATTTAATTTATTATTTATATCAGTATGGACTCATGAATTTCTATTCTATTCAAAAGATTGAAATTCAAGGCTATCATTATATATTTTGTTACTTGAATTTTTACAGCTTTGGCCATGGGGACTCTTCAGGTTGACTCTTCTTTTTTTTAAAGATTTTAATTATTTATTCATGAGAGACACAGAGAAAGAGAAAGAGAAAGAGAGAGAGAGAGAGAGAGAGAGAGAGAGAGAGGCAGAAACACAGGCAGAGGGAGAAGCAGGCTCCATTCCATGCAGGGAGCCCAACGTGGAACTCGATCCTGGGTCTCCAGGATCACACCCTGGACTAAAGGCGGTACTAAACTGCTGAGCCACCAAGGCTGCCCTTCAGGTTGACTCTTGCATTTTTTTTTAATTTTTTTTTTGTTGACTCTTATATTGTTTCAATTAGCTTTCATCATTTTCTGAGTTCTTCCATATTCTCTGGCACCACTGGATTTTACATATATATATATATATATATATATATATATATATACACACACACATACACACATATACACACACATATATAATATTATAATAATATGTATTAATATATATTTTAATACTATAAACTATTATATATATATATATATATATATATATATATATATTTATCCCCAGCTCTTGAATGAAATAGTTCAATAAAATACACTGGTTTCTTTTATTTTTTTATTTTTTATTATTTATTATTTATTTATTTATTTGTTTGTTTGTTTATTTATTTATTTGTTTTCTATTTTTATTGAAGTTCAATTTGACAACATATAGCATAACATCCAGGGCTCCTCCCATCAAGTGGCCCCCTCAGTGCCTGTCACCCATTCCCCTATCCACCTGCCTTTCCACTACCCTTGTTTGTTTCCCAGAGTTAGGAGTCTCTCATGTTGATATTTCCCACTCATTTTCTCTCCTTTCCCCCTTATTCCCTTTCACTAATTTTTATTTTCCCCAAATGAATGAGACTATATAATGTTTATCCTTCTCCAATTGACTTACTTCACTCAGCATGATGCCCTCCTGTTCTGTCCACGTTGAAGCAAATGGTGGGTAATTGTCATTTCTAATGGCTGAGTAATATTCCATTATATACATATACTACATCTTCTTTATCCATTCATCTTTCGATGGACACCGAGGCTCCTTCCACAGTTTGGCTGTTGTGTACATTGCTGCTATTAACATAGGGATGCAGGGATCCTGCCATTTCATTGCATCTGTATCTTTGGGGTAAATCCCCAGCAGTGCAATTGCTGGGTCATAGGGTAGTTTTATATTTAACTCTTTGAGGAACCTCCACACAGGTTTCCAGACTGTAACAGGTCATATTCCCACCAACAGTACAAGAGGGTTCCCCTTTCTCCACATCATCTCCAACATTTGTTGTTTCCTGCCTTGTTAATTTTCCTCATTCTCACTGGTGTGGTTTTGATTTGTATTTCCCTGATGGCAAGTGATGCGGGGCATTTTCTCATGTGCTTGTTGGACATGTCTCTGTCTTCTTTGGTGAAACTTCTGTTCATGTCTTTTGCCAATTTCATGATTAGATTGTTTATTGGGTGTTGAGTTTCATAAGATCTTTATAGATCTTGGATATTAGCCCTTTATCGGATAGGTCATTTGCAAATATCATCTCCCATTCTGTAGGTTGTCTTCTAGTTTTGTTGACTGTTTCTTTTGCTATGTAGAAGTTCTTTATCTTGATCAACTCACAATAGTTCATTTATGCATTTGTATCCTTTTCCTTCATAGATGTATCTTGCAAGAAGTTACTGTGGCGAAGATCAAAAAGGGTGCTGCCTCTCTTCTCCTCTAGGATTTTGATGCATCCTTGTATCATATTTAGATCTTTCATCTATTTTGAGTTTATCTTTGGGTATGGTGTAAGAGAATGGTCTAATTTCAATCTTCTGCATGTGGCTGTCTACTTTTCCCAGCACCATTTACTGAAGAGACTGTCTTTTTTCCAGTGGATAGTCTTTTCCTGATTTGTCAAATATTAGTTGACCACAGATTTGCAAGCCGATTTCTGCGTCTTGTATTCTGTTCCATTGATCTATGTGTCTGTTTTTGTGCCAATACCATACTGTCTTGATGATCACAGCTTTGTAGTACAACTTAAAATCCAGCATGGTGATGCCCCCAGATATGGTTTTCTTTTTAATACTCCCCTGGATATTTGGGATCTTTTCTGATTCCACACAAATCTTAAGATGATTTGTTCCAACTCTCTGAAGAAAGTCCATGGTATTTTGATAGGGATTGCATTAAATGTGTACATTGCCCTGGGTAACATTGACATTTCCACAATATTAATTCTGCCAATCCATGAGCATGGAATATTTTTCCATTTCTTTGTGTCTTCCTCAATTTCTTTCAGAAGTGTTCTGTAGTTTTTAGGGTATAGATCCTTTACCTCTTTGGTTAGGCTTATTCCTAGGTATCTTATGATTTTGGGTGCAATCGTAAATGGCATTGACTCCTTAATTTATCTTTCTCCAGTTTCATTGTTAGTGTATCAAAATACCACTGATTTCTGGGCATTGATTTTATATACTGCCACACTTCCGAATTGCTGTATGAGTTCTAGCAATCTTGGGGTGGAGTCTTTTGGGTTTTCTAAGTACAGTATCCTGTCTTCTGCAAAGAGGAAGTGTTTGATTTCTTCTTTGTCAATTTGAATGCCTTTTATTTCTTTTTGTTGTGTTATTGCTGAGGCTAGGTCTTCTAGTACTATGTTGAATAGCAGTGGGAGAGTGGACATCCCTTTCATGTTCCTCATCTTAGAGGAAAGTCTCCCAGTGTTTTCCTATTCAAAATAATATTTGCTGTGGGCTTTTCATAGATGGCTTTTAAGAGGCTGAGGAATGTCCCCTCTATCCCTACAGTCTGAAGAGTTTTTATTGGGAATGAATGCTGTATTTTGATGCTTTCTCTGCATCATTTGAGAGGATCATATGATTCCTGTTTTTTCTCTTGTTGATATGATCAATCGCGTTGATTGCTTTACGAGTGTTGAATCAGTCTTGCATCCCGGGGATAAATCCCACTTGGTCATGGTGAAAAATCTTAACATACTGTTGGATTCTATTGGCTATTATCTTATTGAGAATTTTTGCATCTGCGTTCATCAGGGATATTGGTCTATAATTCTTTATTTTGGTGGGGTCTTTGGCTTTGGAATTAAGGTGATGCTGTCCTCATAAAATGAGTTTAGAAGTATTCCATCTCTTTCTATCATTCAGAACAGCTTTAGAAGAATAGTATTGTTTCTTCTTTAAAGGTTTGATAGAATTCCCCCGGGAAGCCATCTGGCCCTGGACTTTTGTGTCTTGGGAGGTATTTATGACTGTTTCAATTTCCTCCCTGATTATTGACCTGTTCAGGTTTTCTATTTCTTTCCGTTCCAATTTTGGAAGTTTGTGGTTTTCCAGAAATGCCTCCATTTCTTCTAGATTGCCTAATTTATTGGCATATAGATTCTAAGATTATGTTTTTAAAATCGTTTGTATTTCCTTGGTATTGGTTGTGATCTCTCCTTTTTCATTCCTGATTTTATTGAGTCTTTTCTCCTTTCTTTTGAATAAAGCTGGCTAATGGTTTATCTATGTTATTAATTCTTTCAAAGAACCAACTCCTGGTTTTGTTGATCTGTTCTACAGTTCTACTGGTCTCTATTTCATTGAGTTTTACTGCAATCCTTATTAACTCTCTTCGTCTGCTTGGTGTGGGATTTATTTGCTGTTCTTTCTCCAGTTCCTTTAGGTGCAGGTTATGGTCTGAAAACATGCATGGGACAATCCCAATCTTTTGGTATCTGTTGAGACCTGATTTGGGACACCGTACGTGGTCTATTCTGGAGAAAGTTCCATATACACTTGAGACGAATGTGTATTCAGTGGCATTTAGATGTAAAGTTCTGTAAATATCTGGGAAATCCATCTGGTTCAGTGTATCATTTGAAGCTCTTCTTTCTTTGGTGATGTTGTGCTTAGAAACTCTGTCATTTGCAGAAAATGCCTTGTTGAAGTTTCCCAGTATTAGTGTATTATTATCTAAATATGTATTAACTTTGGTTATTAATTGATTGATATACTTGGCAGCTCCCACATTAGGGGAATACATATTCATGACTGTTAAGCCCTCTTGTTGGATAGATCCTTTAAGTATGATATAGTGACCCTCTTCTTCTCTTACTACAGTCTTTGGGATAAAATTTAATTATCTGATATGAGGATTGCTACTTTTGCTTTCTTTGAGGATCTTTTGAAAGGTAAATTGTTCTTCTACCTTTCACCTTTCATTTTCAGGCTGTTGGTGTCCTTACATCTAAAATGAGTCTCTTATAGACAGCAAATATTTGGGTCTTGCTTTTTTGCCCAGTCTGAAACCCTGTGCCTTTTGATGCAGTCATTAAGCCCGTTCACGTTCAGAGTTACTATTGAAAGATATGAGTTTAGTGTCATCATGATATCTATTCAGTCCTTGTTTTTGTGGATTGTTCCACTGGACTTCTTCTTAAAGGGGAATTTTGAGAGTCCCCCTTAAAATTTCTTGCAGAGCTGGTTTGGAAGTCACATATTCTTTCAGTTCCTGCCTGTCTTGGAAGCTCTTTATCTCTCCTTCTATTCTGAATGAGAGCCGTGCTGGATAAAGTATTCTTGGCTGCAAGTTCTTCTCATTTAGGACCCTGACTATATCCAGCCAGCCCTTTCTGGCCTGCCAGGTCTCTGTGGAGAGGTCTGTTGTTAACCTTATACTTCTCCACATGTAATTTAGGGATATGTTTTCTCTTGTTGCTTTAAGTATCTTCTCTTTATCTTTGGAATTTACACGTTTCACTATTAAATGCCGGGGTGTTGACCACTTTTAATTGATTTAAGGGGGTGATCTCTCTATCTCCTGGATATGAAAGCCTGTTTCCCTCTCCAAGTTATGGAAGTTCTCACCTATGATTTGTTCAAATACACTTTCTGGACCTCTGTCCCTTTCAGCGCCCTTTGGAACCCCAGGTAAACGTAGATTTTTTTCCTTCTGAGGCTGTCATTTATTTCCCTTAATATTTTCTTCATGGTCTTTTGTTTTTCTATTTTTTTCTCAGCTTGCTTCCTTGCCATCAACTTGTCTTTTATGTCACTCACTCTTTCTTCTACCTAATTACGGCCTCCAATTTGGATTGCATCTCATTGAATTGATTTTTATTTGGTCTGATTAGATATAAATTCTTTAGTCATGAAGTCTTTTGATTCCTTTATGCTTTTTTTCAGAGCCACCAGTAGCTTTATAATTGTGCTTCTGAATTAGCTTTCTGACATTGAATTGTAATCCAAATTCTGTAACTCTGCAGCAGAGAGTACAGTTTCTCATTCTTTCCTTTGTGGTGAGTTCTTCATCTAGTTATTTTGCTCAGTGCAAAGTGGCTGTATGAGTGGTCTGCATCAGGAATATCAACCGCAACCTACGTAAATTTCACCATAGATTATTCAGCCAAGGTAAGAGACCAGAAATTGAAAACAAAGATCAGAACAAAAGAAAAAAAAGGACCACTAATGTGAAAAACAAATTTTAAAACAAAGTAGTAAAAATTAGAAGGCTAGGAGTCCTAAAGAAGAAGAGAGAGAGGAAAAAAACAGAAACTAAAAGAACAAGAAATTAAAAGAAGAAAAAAGGGGGGGGGGCTGGGAGATGGTGTTGGTGAAGAAGTTGTAGTGGAGGGAGAATGTATTCTATCTTAGGGGTTCTACAGGGTGATCCTCTTGTTTCTAAGTATATTAAGTTCTGTATATTAGAAGATGCTCAGTCCCAAATTATATAAATCAGAAATACTTGTAGACAGCCCCGACATTGACCACCAAAACATAAATGAGATAAAAGAGGGGTGCAGAATGGGAAAAAGAATCTCAAAGAATAAACCATCATGGTATACCACTTGGTTCTGGGTGCATACTGGTAATGTTTTAGAAGGTATTAACTTCCACAATTTTAGAAAAAAATGAGGCAGAGTAAACAAAAAACACAAACCAAACAAAGCAAACAAACAAAAATATCTTGTATATCTCCCAAAATTGAGTATGTTGAAGGGAATTTAAGAGTGGAAAATAGATCTAGGACTTGTAATTATATAAATATGAAAGTCAAAAAGGAAGAATCTTAAAAATGAAAAGGTGGTAAAATATTGTAGTTAAGGAGAGAAAAGAGAAAAAAAGGAAAATTTTCAGTTTGATATGAAAACGATTTGTACTAGAAAAAGGAAGAAAAAATGAGGGGTATCCTCTGGTTCTATATACTGTAAATCCCTTGACTTCCCCTGGAGCTTTCTAGCGCTGCTTGCTCAAGAACTTGCTCTTCCCCTGTCCTTCCAGGTGGTCTTCTGGGGGAGGGGCCTGCTGTGCTGGTTCTCAGATGTGTGCACCTGGGGGAGCTGCCCTGCACCCCACTGGGTGCCGGGCTCAGCGGGAGCTGTTTATCCTGTGAGGCCTCTGTTCCCTGGAAGACCCGTTCCATCCTAGGCACAGGGTGACACAAGGAGGAACAACAACACTGGCAGTGGCCAGCTCTCCAACTCTGGAGTCAGCTCCCTGTAGTAACTACCACCATCTCCCAGTGACAGTGGCTTTGATGCTCCGGGGGTGGGGGGTGGCTGGTCTGCACAGCTTGGGGGCACCTCACATCAGGATAGTCCTCGCTGTCCTTGCTCTCCCTGTTCCAGCCTGTCCCTGGGGGGAATGCAGGATCCTGGGCTGTGTCACCCAGCTTCCTGGTATCGGGGCCTGTGCTACTGGAATCGTGCTCCTGGGGCAGCAGCTCCCGAAGGCAGCAGGGCGAAGCCCTCTCTGTCTGGAGCTGCTGCCTGAGCTGCTCCGAGGCCCCGCCGGGCGCGCGCTCGAGCCCTTTACCGCACTCGGCCGGCGGTATGTGGCACGCTCTCCCCCAGGGCACACTTCCTCTGTTAGTGACTCTGGGAGACTGGAGGCTCCACTGCTCCTCCTGGGATCCTGTCTGAGTTCCCTGTGAGCGCCTTTCCATCTGGGAAGAGGGGAAGAATCAGGTGCGGATTTTTAAATTTCCTGCTTCTCCAGGACTGGGCTTTCCTGTCCCCGGAGGCTTTCGCTGCCTGGCCTTAGCCCAGCTCCTCACGGGGGCCCCTACCCGACTTGATTGTTTTTTATTTTTTTTCCATCTTCCTACCTTGTTAGAAGCAAAAACCCTTTTCTCTGTAGTGTTCCATGTGTTCTCTCTTTAAATCTCAGGTCGAATTCATAGGTTTTCAGGATGATTTGAAAGTTATCTAGGTAAGTTGGTGGGGCCAGATGAGTTAGGGACACTACTCCTCCGCCATCTTGCCCCGCCCCATACACTGGTTTCTTTTATTGGATAATGGTATTTAGAAATCAAGTTCTGAGTGCTATATGTGTTCACTGCTATGTGAGTGTATTTGCTTCTGGGCTACATAAGCATATTGCTGGTAAAAACACTTGCATATCCTAACATAAAGTGCATTATAATCACTTTGATGTGCGCATATAAATCTATATTAAAAACCATGAATTAATCCTTATATTTCTGATGCCAGTCTAATACTATAGGGTTTATTCTAGCTTCTCTCTGTTCTTATTTGTAAATTATTTTTGTGACAGTGAGAAATTTGGCTCTCATTCATTATATGTGTGTATATATGTATATATATACATTTATATATTCAAAATCCAATTTTAGTATAAACATAACTTTTAATTGGTAATATATATTTTTCATAAACTCATTTACTATGTAGAATTCAATAATTGCATATAGTTCTTCTTGCCTTTACTATCACAATATATAGTTTAAAAACTGTTTAAATTAGTTCTTCTCTACCCTGTCTAGTGTGGTTATGTTATTTGTTTTAATACAGTTAGGTTTATTTGCTATTGTACATTCCATTTTTTATTGCTTCCCTGAAATTTGTTTTTCTGTTATTAATTTTTGGAGACTTCATAAAACATGACCATGATTTAAATAATCCAAGAGATAAATGAGAGAGAGTAATGTCACTATTATTTATCCCTAAAATCTATTCCTATTCTCCATTCTCTCCACTCTGTTCCCAATCTCACTGATTTCTAGTTAAGCTTTTCTGTATGGATTTTCCAAATCTGAAAGAAAACTTGTTTTTCTTTTTTATACGTCTATTGTTTTTATACCAAGGATAGCACTATTTAAAATATCCTTAGCACCTTGTTTTTCTGCTTAAAAATATATATTAGAAATCAGTCCACATCACTAAATATCTTTTTCTCTATTTTAAATAATTGTAGATTAATTGGAAGGTTCAAAACAAGTACACAGAATTCCTGTGCATCCATCACACAATCTGTCCTAATGTTAATAACTTACATAATTATAATTTAATACAAAAGCTGGAAACATAAATTGGTACAATTCATAGAACTTATTTAGATTTAACAATGTATACCTGAATCCATTTGTGTGTTTATATGTTTAAAATTACACATATGCAGCTTCATGAAGCAATCACCAGAAACATACTTGTGCCATAACCACAAGATTTCTTTGTACTCCCCTCATAGCCACACTCATTTTTTTGCCCATCCCTAACACTTGGGAACCATTTTTATAATCTCCATTTTCCCCCAATTGAAACTGATGTAAAATGATACATTAGTTTTATGTGCACAATATAGGAATTCAATATTTCCATATGTCACCCTGTGCTCATCACAAGTGAACTCCTTCATTTTCATCACCTACTGAACACATTCCCCCACACCTCTCCCTTCTTGTAACTGTCAGATTATTCTCTATTATTAAATAATGTTTCTTGCTTTGATACACTATCTCTTTTTTTTTGCTTATTTGTTTTGATATGAAATTCCACACATGTGTGAAAACATGTTATTTGTCTTTCTCCACCTGATGGAAACGGGTTGATTCAATATTTTGGCTACTGTAAATAATGTTATAAACACAGAGTTGCATGTATCCCTTTGAATTAGTGCTTTTGTATTCTTTGGCTAAACTACCAGTAGTGCAGTTTCTGGATCTTAAGGTAGTCTTATTTTTAACTTTTTGCAGAAACTCCACACTGATTTTCATAGAAGCTGCACCAGTTATGATAAAAGCCCTTTACAAAATAAGTTTAGAGGGAACGTACCTCAACAAAATAAATATAATAAAGACCATCTATAGAAATCCCACAGCTAACATTATCCTGAATGGAGAAAAACAATTTTTATGCCAAGGTCAAGAATAGTTCAAGGATGGGGCACCTGGGTGGCTCAGTGGTTGAGTATCTGCCTTCGGCTCGGGTCATGATCCTGGAGTCCTGGGATCGAGTCCCACATCAGGCTCCCTACAGGGATCCTGCTTCTCCCTCTGCCTATGTCTCTGCCTCTCTCTGTGTGTCTTTCATGAATGAATTTAAAAAAATCTTTAAAAAAGAGAATAGTACAAGGATATTCCCCCGTCACTTTTATTCAACTTAATACTGTAAATCCAAGACACAGCAATCAAACAACAAAAATAAATAAAAAAGAGTTTGAATCCATAGGAAGAAGAAAATATCCCTCTATTTTCAAATGACATGATACTATATACAGAAAACCCTTAAAAATGAAAAGAAAATCCTAAGGACTCCAATAAAAATTGCTAGAACTGATAAACAGATTCAGTAAAATCACAGAATACAACATAAATGCAGAGAAATCTGATGCATTTCTCTCCAACAGTAGTGAGACAGCAGAAAGAGAAATTAAGAAAACAATCCCATTTACAAATGTACCAAAAATAATAAGATTCCAAGGAATAAACCTAACCAAAGAGGTGAAAGATCTGTACTTTGAAAACTATAAAAAATTTATGAAAGTAATTAAGACAAATGAAAAGACATTCTATGCTCATGGACTGGAAGAAGAAATGTTGTTAAAATCTCTAACCTACCCAAACCAATCTACACATTTAATGTAATTCCTATAAAAACACTACCTGTATTTTTCACAAAGCTGGAACAAATAATCCTAAAATCTGTATGGAACCATGATAAACCCCAAATAGCCAAAGCAATTTTCAAAAGAGAAGCAAAGTTGGAGGGATCACATTTCTGGACTTCAGGGTGAATTACAAAGCTATAAGCAAAACAGTATAGTATTGGCACACAAAAAAAGATGCATAGACCAGTGGAACAAAGTAGAGAACCTAGAAATGGATCCACAACTGTATGGTCACCTAATCCTAATCTAAGGCAAAGGAGGAAAGCATATCCAGGGTGTGTGGGGGAACCATCTCTTCAACAAATGGTGTTGGCAAAACTGGACAGCAACATACAGAAGAATGAAACTGGACAACTCTCTTACACCATACACAAAGATAAACTCAAAATGGATGAAAGACCTAATATGAGATAGTAATGCATTAAAATCTTAGATGAGAACACAAGCATCAACCTCTTTGACATCTGCTGTAGCAGCTTCTTCCTAGATACATCTCTGGAGGCAAGGGAAGCAAAAGCAAAAATGAACTATTGGGACTTTATCAAGATAAAATCCTTCTGCACAAAGATGGAAACAATCAACAGAACTAAAAGGCAACCTATGGAATGGAAAAAGATATTTGCAAATGCAATATCTGATAAAGGGTTAATATGAATTATCTACATAGAACTTAATAAACTCCACACCCCAAAACAAATAATCCAGTTGAAAAAATGGGCAGAAGACATGGATAGACATGTTTCTAAGAAACACATTCGGAGGGTGAATAGACACATGAAAAGATGCTCAACATCACTCATCATGAGGGAAAAAGAAATCAAAACCACAATGAAATGCCTCTTCATACTTATCAGAATGACTAAAATTGACAATAATGGAAACCACAGATGTTAGGAGCTTGTGGTGAAAGAAGACCCTTCTTATTCTGTTGGTGGGAATGCAAACCTGTGAACTCACTCTGGAAAGCAATATGGATGTTGCTAAAAAAAGTTTGAAATAGAACTACACTAGGATCTAGCAAGTGCATTACTAGGTATTTTCTGAAAGGATACAAACATACTGATTTGAAGGGGTACATGCACCCTGATGTTTATAACAGCATTATAAACAATAGCAAAACAATGGAAAGAGCATACATACATATGGATATGTTCATAGACTGACATTTAGGAAGAATGTAGAAGGACCTGCACCCTCATAATTCACAATGTGTAGGGCAATGAATTATAGGAGATCTATGCAACAAGTTGAACACATCTTGAATATTACACTCACAATATCTTCCAAATCTGATTTTCTTTCTTTTTTTGTATCAATTCAAATATTCTTTTTCTTAAATTTTTGTAAATTGCAAAGGTTTTCTCCCTTTCCATTATTTGAATCTCTATGGCTTTCTTCTCCTTTTAGAAACAACTTCTAATGGTCTTGAATTTTAAAAATAAATGGAACAACCATTCAAAAATAATAGTGCACCCTAAATTGGAATCTCATATCTGAAGAAATATTTGCGTAATTTGTTTCATTCATATGCTGTACACATCAGTTTCATACTTGGCTTTGTTAGGGTTGGGGAAGTAGTTTTAAAAGTGTCATTCTCTTTTCTTTTAAGGGAGAGTACTATTGAATGATTTGTTCCTCAAGATCAATGCTGCTAGGGATCCTCTTTGGTATTTCTATTAATGTTTTCTATCTGTTTGTAATATGTTTTGGTCTTGCCCACAAGACATGGAACACAATTAGAGAAACAATTATTATGCTTGTGTGGAAAACCACAAATTTCAAATAATTTACAAAGTCTTTAAAAGTAGTAGAATAAAAGGTATAAGTCATAGGGCATATCCATCATGAAGATTTCAGTGTTTAAAATTTTTATAGTTAAAGATAATTGAATTTTTAATGTTAATTCCAGTATTGAAATATTGATGTCATTTAAAGGATTGACACTTCATATTTTCTTTTTTTGATACTTCATATTTTCATATTATTTTCAAGATTAAAAGGTTAATAAAAAACAAATAGAATGGACCTCAAATCTATGGTCAACTAAACTTCAACAAAGTAGGACAGAATACCCAATGGATAAAGATAGTCTCTTCAATAAATGGTGCTGGGAAAACTGGACAGGCACATGCAGAAGAATGAAACTGGATCACTTTCTTAAACCATACACAAAAATAAAATCAAAATGGATGAAAGACCTAAATGTGAAATAGGAATCCATCAGAATCCTAGAGGAGAACACAGACAGCAGTCTCTTTGATCTTAGCTATAGCACCTTCTTTCTATACACATCTTCAAAGGCAAGGGGAAAAAAGGCAAAAAATAAACTATTGAAACTTCATCAAAATAAAAAACTTTTGCACAACAAAGGAAAGGAAACAGCTGACAAAACTGAAACAGAATGGGAGAACTTATTTGCAAATGTTTTATCAGATAAAGGGCTAGCATCCAAAATCTATTAAGAACTTATCAAACTCAACTCTCAAGACACAAAAAATCCAGTCAAGCAATGGGCAGAAGAAATGAACAGACATTTCACCAAAGAAGACATACAAATGGCCAACAGACACATGAAAAAAAATGCTCAACATTGGGCCTCCTGGGTGGCTCAGAGGTTTGGCGCATGACTTCTGCCCAGGGCATGATCCTGGGGTCCAGGGATCGAGTCCCACATTGGGCTCCCTGCATGGAGCCTGCGTCTCCCTCTGCCTATGTCTCTGCCACTGTCTCGTTCTCTCTGTGTGTCTCTCATGAATAAATTAATAAAATATTTTTTATTTTTTTATTTATTTTTTTTTTATTGGTGTTCAATTTACTAACATACAGAATAACACCCAGTGCCCGTCACCCATTCACTCCCACCCCCCGCCCTCCTCCCCTTCTACCACCCCTAGTTCGTTTCCCAGAGTTAGCATTCTTTATGTTCTGTCTCCCTTTCTGATATTTCCCACACATTTCTTCTCCCTTCCCTTATTTTCCCTTTCACTATTATTTATATTCCCCAAATGAATGAGAACATATAATGTTTGTCCTTCTCCAATTGACTTACTTCACTCAGCATAATACCCTCCAGTTCCATCCACGTTGAAGCAAATGGTGGGTATTTGTCATTTCTAATAGCTGAGTAATATTCCATTGTATACATAAACCACATCTTCTTTATCCATTCATCTTTCGTTGGACACCGAGGCTCCTTCCACAGTTTGGCTATCGTGGCCATTGCTGCTAGAAACATCGGGGTGCAGGTGTCCCGGCGTTTCATTGCATTTGTATCTTTGGGGTAAATCCCCAACAGTGCAATTGCTGGGTCGTAGGGCAGGTATATTTTTAACTGTTTGAGGAACCTCCACACAGTTTTCCAGAGTGGCTGCACCAGTTCACATTCCCACCAACAGTGTAAGAGGGTTCCCTTTTCTCCACATCCTCTCCAACATTTGTTGTTTCCTGCCTTGTTAATTTTTCCCATTCTCACTGGTGTGAGGTGGTATCTCATTGTGGTTTTGATTTGTATTTCCCTGGTGGCAAGTGATGCAGAGCATTTTCTCATGTGCATGTTGGCCATGTCTATGTCTTCTTCTGTGAGATTTCTGTTCATGTCTTTTGCCCATTTCATGATTGGATTGTTTGTTTCTTTGGTGTTGAGTTTAATAAGTTCTTTATAGATCTTGGAAACTAGCCCTTTATCTGATATGTCATTTGCAAATATCTTCTCCCATTCTGTAGGTTGTCTTTGAGTTTTGTTGACTGTATCCTTTGCTGTGCAAAAGCTTCTTATCTTGATGAAGTCCCAATAGTTCATTTTTGCTTTTGTTTCTTTTGCCTTCGTGGATGTATCTTGCAAGAAGTTACTATGGCCGAGTTCAAAAAGGGTGTTGCCTGTGCTCTTCTCTAGGATTTTGATGGAATCTTGTCTCACATTTAGATCTTTCATCCATTTTGAGTTTATCTTTGTGTATGGTGAAAGAGAGTGGTCTAGTTTCATTCTTCTGCATGTGGATGTCCAATTTTCCCAGCACCATTTATTGAAGAGACTGTCTTTCTTCCAATGGATAGTCTTTCCTCCTTTATCGAATATTAGTTGCCCATAAAGTTCAGGGTCCACTTCTGGATTCTCTATTCTGTTCCACTGATCTATGTGTCTGTTTTTGTGCCAGTACCACACTGTCTTGATGACCACAGCTTTGTAGTACAACCTGAAATCTGGCATTGTGATGCCCCCAGATATGGTTTTCTTTTTTAAAATTCCCCTGGCTATTCGGGGTCTTTTCTGATTCCACACAAATCTTAAAATAATTTGTTCTAACTCTCTGAAGAAAGTCCATGGTATTTTGATAGGGATTGCATTAAACGTGTATATTGCCCTGGGTAACATTGACATTTTCACAATATTGATTCTGCCAATCCATGAGCATGGAATATTTTTCCATCTCTTTGTGTCTTCCTCAATTTCTTTCAGAAGTGTTCTATAGTTTTGAGGGTATAGATCCTTTACATCTTTGGTGAGGTTTATTCCTAGGTATCTTATGCTTTTGGGTGCAATTGTAAATGGGATTGACTCCTTAATTTCTCTTTCTTCAGTCTCATTGTTAGTGTATAGAAATGCCACTGACTTCTGGGCATTGATTTTGTATCCTGCCACGCTACCGAATTGCTGTATGAGTTCTAGCAATCTTGGGGTGGAGACTTTTGGGTTTTCTATGTAGAGTATCATGTCATCGGCGAAGAGGGAGAGTTTGACTTCTTCTTTGCCAATTTGAATGCCTTTAATGTCTTTTTGTTGTCTGATTGCTGAGGCTAGGACTTCCAGTACTATGTTGAATAGCAGTGGTGAGAGTGGACATCCCTGTCTTGTTCCTGATCTTAGGGGAAAGGCTCCCAGTGCTTCCCCATTGAGAATGATATTTGCTGTGGGCTTTTCATAGATGGCTTTTAAGATGTCAAGGAATGTTCCCTCTATCCCTACACTCTGAAGAGTTTTGATCAGGAATGGATGCTGTATTTTGTCAAATGCTTTCTCTGCATCCAATGAGAGGATCATATGGTTCTTGGTTTTTCTCTTGCTGATATGATGAATCACATTGATTGTTTTACGGGTGTTGAACCAGCCTTGTGTCCCAGGGATAAATCCTACTTGGTCATGGTGAATAATTTTCTTAATGTACTGTTGGATCCTATTGGCCAGTATCTTGTTGAGAATTTTTGCATCCATGTTCATCAGGGATATTGGTCTGTAATTCTCCTTTTTGGCGGGGTCTTTGTCTGGCTTTGGAATTAAGGTGATGCTGGCTTCATAGAACGAATTTGGAAGTACTCCATCTCTTTCTATCTTTCCAAACAGCTTTAGGAGAATAGGTATGATTTCTTCTTTAAACGTTTGATAAAATTCTCCTGGGAAGCCATCTGGCCCTGGACTCTTGTGTCTTGGGAGGTTTTTGATGACTGCTTCAATTTCCTCCCTGGTTATTGGCCTGTTCAGGTTTTCTATTTCTTCCTGTTCCAGTTTTGGTAGTTTGTGGCTTTCCAGGAATGCGTCCATTTCTTCTAGATTGCCTAATTTATTGGCGTATAGCTGTTCATAATAGGTTTTTAAAATCGTTTGTATTTCCTTGGTGTTGGTAGTGATCTCTCCTTTCTCATTCATGATTTTATTAATTTGAGTCTTCTCTCTCTTCTTTTTAATAAGGCTGGCTAATGGTTTATCTATCTTATTAATTCTTTCAAAGAACCAACTCCTGGTTCTGTTGATCTGTTCCACAGTTCTTCTGGTCTCGATTTCGTTGAGTTCTGCTCGAATCTTTATTAGCTCCCTTCTTCTCTTGGGTGTAGGATCTATTTGCTGTTTTTTCTCTAGCTCCTTTATGTGTAAGGTTAGCTTTTGTATTTGAGTTCTTTCCAGTTTTTGAATGGATGCTTGTATTGCGATGTATTTCCCCCTTAGGACTGCTTTTGCTGCATCCCAAAGATTTTGAACGGTTGTATCTTCATTCTCATTAGTTTCCATGAATCTTTTTAATTCTTCCTTAATTTCCTGGTTGACCCTTTTATCTTTTAGCAGGATGGTCCTTAACCTCCATGTGTTTGAGGTCCTTCCAAACTTCTTGTTGTGATTTAGTTCTAATTTCAAGGCATTATGGTCCGAGAATATGCAGGGGACAATCCCAATCTTTTGGTATCGGTTCAGACCCGATTTGTGACCCAATATGTGGTCTATTCTGGAGAAAGTTCCATGTGCGCTTGAGAAGAATGTGTATTCAGTTGAGTTTGGATGTAAAGTTCTGTAGATATCTGTGAAATCCATCTGGTCCAGTGTATCATTTAAAGCTCTCGTTTCTTTGGAGATGTTTTGCTTAGAAGACCTATCGAGTATAGAAAGAGCTAGATTGAAGTCACCAAGTATAAGTGTATTATTATCTAAGTATTTCTTCACTTTGGTTAATAATCGATTTATATATTTGGCAGCTCCCACATTTGGAGCATATATATTGAAGATTGTTAAGTCCTCTTGTTGAATAGATCCTTTAAGTATGATATAGTGTCCCTCTTCATCTCTCACTACAGTCTTTGGGGTAAATTTTAGTTTATCTGATATAAGGATGGCTACCCCTGCTTTCTTTTGAGGACCATTCGAATGGTAAATGGTTCTCCAACCTTTTATTTTCAGGCTGTAGGTGTCCTTCTGTCTAAAATGAGTCTCTTGTAGACAGCAAATAGATGGGTCCTGCTTTTTTATCCAGTCTGAAACCCTGCGCCTTTTGATGGGGTCATTAAGCCCGTTCACATTCAGAGTTACTATTGAGAGATATGAGTTTAGTGTCATCATGATATCTATTCAGTCTTTGTTTTTGTGGACTGTTCCACTGAACTTCTTCTTAAAGGGGAATTTTAAGAGGCCCCCTTAAAATTTCTTGCAGAGCTGGTTTGGAGGTCACATATTCTTTTAGTTGCTGCCTGTCTTGGAAGCTCTTTATCTCTCCTTCCATTTTGAATGAGAGCCTTGCTGGATAAAGTATTCTTGGTTGCATGTTCTTTTCATTTAGGACCCTGAATATATCCTGCCAGCCCTTTCTGGCCTGCCAGGTCTCTGTGGAGAGGTCTGCTGTTACCCTAATACTCCTCCCCATAAAAGTCAGGGATTTCTTGTCTCTTGCTGCTTTAAGGATCTTCTCCTTATCTTTGGAATTTGCAAGCTTCACAATTAAATGTCGAGGTGTTGAACGGTTTTTATTGATTTTAGGGGGGGATCTCTCTATTTCCTGGATCTGAATGCCTGTTTCCCTTCCCAGATTAGGGAAGTTTTCAGCTAGAATTTGTTCAAATACATATTCTGGCCCTCTGTCCCTTTCGGCGCCCTCGGGAACCCCAATTAAACGTAGGTTTTTCTTCCTCAGGCTGTCGTTTATTTCCCTTAATCTATCTTCATGGTCTTTTAATTGTTTGTCTCTTTTTTCCTCAGTTTCCCTCTTTGCTGTCAACTTGTCTTCTAGGTCACTCACTCGTTCTTCCACCTCGTTAACCCTCGTCGTTAGGACTTCTAGTTTGGATTGCATCTCATTCAATTGGTTTTTAATTTCTGCCTGATTAGCTCTAAATTCTGCAGTCATGAAGTCTCTTGAGTCCTTTATACTTTTTTCTAGAGCCACCAGTAGCTGTATAATAGTGCTTCTGAATTGGCTTTCTGACATTGAATTGTAATCCAGATTTTGTAACTCTGTGGGAGAGAGGACTGTTTCTGATTCTTTCTTTTGAGGTGAGGTTTTCCTTCTAGTCATTTTGCTCAGTGCAGAGTGGCCAAAAGCAATAAAATATTTTTTAAAATATGTTTAACATCACACAACGTCACTGAAATACAAAGCCACAATGAGATGCCACCTCATACCAGTCATAATAGATAATACTAACTCAGGAAACAACAGATGTTGGTAAAGATGTAAAGAAAGGGGAGCCCTCTTACACTATTGATGGGAATGCAGACTGGTATGGCCACTCTGGACAACAGTACAGAAGCTCCTTAAGAACTAAAAATAGATGGGATGCCTGGGTAACTCAGCTGTTGAGCATCTGCCTTCGGCTCAGGGCATGATCCCAGAGTTCCAGGATCAAGTCCCACATCAGGCTCCCTGCGGGGAGTCTGCTTCTCCCTCTGTCTATGTCTCTGCCTTTTCTCTGTGTCTCTCATGAATAAATAAATAAAATGAGTGCTCTATATGTACAAGTGTACATATATTTTATATCTATATGTATATACATAGATATAGATATATATAGGTCAGCTGAAATCTTTAAAAGGAAAGGCAGCTGAAATTGCACTGCTATACCAAAAGAGCTATTTTTTTCTTCAAAGATTTGATATTTAAATTATGCTCTACACACAACATCGTGTTGAAACTTACAATTCCAAGATCAAGGGTTACATGGTCTACCAACTGAGTCAGCCAGGCACCCCAAAGGAGCAATTTTGATTTGTATACTTTTCCTTTAAATTGGTATTCCTGGCATTCAATGTAAAAGATTCTGTCAAGTAAATGCAATATAGCTTCTAATAATGTTTTGGTTAATAACTTGTTTTTTTCTCAACTAATGCCAGAATTTTTACTAAGTTCAAGGAAATATTTTGAAAACCAGTGCTCTGGAAAACTTGATTTACTTAACAGTGAGCATGTTATAAATATGGGGTGTCCTATTCTATAATGAATAACTTAGAAAGGAGGCAGTGTAGTGAAATAACTAAAAGCTGAAGCTTGCAGTAAAAAGACACAGATTGAAATATAGGTTCTACCACTACTAGGTATTTAATATTAGAGAATTTACTTAAAATTTTCAAGTCTTAGATTTTCATCTGTAAAATAAGGAAATAATATCTCATGGAATTGTTGTCAGGATTGAATGCAGTATTTTTATGAGGCACTTAATAGAGCCTTACACAAAATAAACATTTAAAAATGGTAGCTATGCTGCAGCAATTTCTTGCTAGACACATCTTCAAATGCAAGGGAAACAAAAGCAAAAATGAACTATTGGAACTTCATCAAGATAAAAAGCTTCTGCACTGCAAAAGAAACAGTCAACAAAACTAAAAGTCAACTTGCAGAATGGGCGAAGATATTTTCAAGTGACATATCAGATAAGGGACTAGTATCAAAGATCTATAAAAAAAACTTATCAAACTCAACACCCAAAACACACACACACAAAATCCAGTCAAGAAATGGAGAGAAGACATGGGCAGACATTTCTCCAAAGAAGATGGACCAATGGCCATCAGATACATGAAAAAATGCTCTACATCATTTGTCTTCAGGAAAAGACAAATCAAAACCACAACAAGATATCACTTCACACTGTCAGAGTGGTTACATTTAACAAGACAGGAAATGACATATGTTGGCAAGGATGTGGAGAAAGGGGAACCCTCTTACACTGTTGGTGGAAATGCAAGCTGGTACAGCCACTCTGGAAAACACTGGATATTCTTCAAGATGTTAAAAATAAAGCTACCTTATGACCTAGCTGTCAACAATACTGGGTATTTACCTCAAAGATACAGATGTAGTGAAACAAAGGGGGTACCTGCACCCCAGTGCTCATAACAACAAAGTGAACAATAGCCAAACTGTGGAAGAAGCCAAGATGTCTTTTGACAGATAAATGGATAAGGAAGATGTGATTTTATATATATCTATAAAATGGTATATTGCTCAGCCATCAGAAAGGACAAATATATACCATTTACATCAACGTGTATGGAACTTGAGGGTATTATGCTGAGTGCAATAAGTCAATTGAAGAAATACAATTGTCATATGGTTTCATTCATATGTGGAATACAAGAAATAGTGCAAGGGACCATAAGGGAAGGGAGGAGGAACTGAATGGGGAAAAGTCAGAGAGGAAGACAAACCATGGGAGGCTCTTAACTCTGGGAAACAAACTGAGGGTTGCTGTAGGGGATGTGGGGTAACTGAGTGTTGGGCAATAAGGTAGGCACTTGATGTGATGAGCACTGGATGTTATACTGTATGTTGGCATACTGAATTTTAAAAAATCGGTAGCTATGATTACCAATGGTATGAATGTTCTATAGCTTATTCTATTGCATGCTTTATGTGAGGTATAGTTTTAGAATAAGACTACAAAAAGTCTATTAGGGCCTACAAAAGAGTGAGATAGTAGGAGAACAGTACTTCTGTTCGGGACCAGGGCAGGAACTCTGTTATCCCAGACAAGTATAGAATAGGAGAACAAAGCTTTAAAGGAACAAGCCAAGATATGAGTGTGGAAACCTGTGGCAGTAATGGCTGGTAGCAGCAGTTATAGTTCATGGTTCAAGTCTATTGTCATTGTGTGAGTAGTGGATATGGGAAAGATGCCTACATTAGATGAAAACATCCTAGTCCTAGTGCACCTGGATTTTGCTCTGGCGCTCAAAAATTTTCAGACTAATTATGGAAAATTTATTTTATCTCCAAATTTTATTTTGATATGAACTTGGTCTTCTGTTAAAGAGCTATCTCCTCCATGTGCTCTTTCTCCTGCACAAAAATATGAAATAAAGAACTTTTACAGATTTTAATTTTAATTGTTTTAATTAGATCACAAAGTATAGGATTAAGAAATTTAGTATTATATTCCTTTTTGATATTGAATAAGCTTCTGCATCTTGGAATGCTATGTAATGCATATCCTTTCTCTATTTTTCTTTTAATAAGATGGTATAATGGCCAAATGAACATAATGTGGATTCTGGATATTTTGGTCAAATTGTTTTATAGTGTTGAAATTATTGTATCAACCCTATCAAAATTATATTATTTTACACACTGAAGTACACATTTAAAATATGATAGGTTTAATTTAGATAAATTTAGGGCCATTGGGAAAACGGAAAATATAAAATCCCATTAGAAACCTTATATGGATGAGCACCTGAATATCACAGTTGGTTAAGCATCCGAATTTTTATTTTGGCTTAGGTTACACTATAAGGATCATGAGATTGAGCCTCTCATCAGGCTCCATGCTCAGTGAGAAGTCTGCTTGGAATTATCTCTCCCTCTCTAATAAAATCTTTTAAAAAAAGAAACCTCATATGTAGAAATTTATCATAATAAAGATAAACATGACAAAATTTGAGTCCCTTTTGATTGTCAACATATTAAATGTTTCAACATGTTTAATTATCCTATATATTAAACACCTTAATATCTTTAAGGAAATATAAACATTCAAGAGAAAGAAAAGACTAATTTGATAGAAGTAAATAATTTCTGGAAAATATACATGGACCACAAAAATATATGACTGATGTAGTGTCCGATTATTTTTTCTCTAAGAAATCTAATAAAAACAAATGAAAATTACACCTAGGCTTAACTTTATTAAGAAGCATTTAAAAGTCATAGTGGTCCTGCCTATGGTGATCTAGGTCATGAGAGACAATGAGATGTGTAATGAAGAAAAGTGATTGTGGAGTCATTTGTACCATTATAGTCATGCTACTTAATCACTGTGCCCCTCCCATTCCCTGTATATAAAAAAAACAGGAAATAAATATCACACAATAAATTTGTTTTCAAGCCTATGTTATATCATTTACATAAGTGTCTAGCACGTACTTGATGTTTATTAATATTTGTTTTTTTCTCTTCCCTGTTTGTGAGAAGATTAGATCGTTAATCAAAAAATCATTTTTATCATGGCTAAATTTACCTGGAGAATTGAAAAATATTCAAATATCAGGCTTTGCATTTGTCAATCAATCAAACTAAACAAAAAAATCTGTGTGCCTCAGTCTCATCCATTTATCAATTGAAAATTAATGGTAGGGCCTCCAGGGAAGATGGCAGAGTGGTAGGACCCTAGACTCACTTCCTTCCTCCAGATACAACTAGATAACACTCACACCAGAGTGAACAACCTAGAAAAGGAACAAAAGACTGATTCAACAAACTCCACAACTAAGTGTAGAGAAGCCACATAAAAAATGGTAGGAAGGGCAAGGACTCACTAGGAAACTAAACCCCTTAGGTCTAACTGCCAGAAAGAAATGATTAACAAAACTAAAAGGCAACATACCAAATGAGAGACTTTTACAAATAATATCTCCCCCCAAAAAAGTGTTACTATACAAAATACATAAATAACTTCTATAACTCAACATTCAAAAAATAAATAATGTGATTAAAAATGGGTAGAAAACATGAATAGACATTTATCCAAAGAAGACATCCAGATGGCTAACAGACACATTAAAAGATGCTCAACACCACTCATCATCAGGTAAATGCAAACCAAAACTATAATGAATACCAACTTATATCTCAGATTGACTAAAATAAAAAAATGAATCAAGTGTTTTCAAGAATGTGGAGAAGAAGGAACTCTCATGCATTGTTGGTGGGAATGTAAACTGGTGCATTCACCATGGAAAACAGTATGGAGGTTCCTCAAAATTTAAAAATAGAACTACCCTACAATCCATCAATTGTACTACTGGGTATTTAACCAAAGAATACAAAAACATTAATTCAAAAGGATACATTCACCCCTATATTTAGAGCAGCATTATTTATAATAGTATTTGAAATATGGAAGCAGCCAAAGTGTCCATCGATTGATGGATATAAATATATGGATATATTTATCCATAAAAAAGATTACAATATTGTCACTTGCAATGGATTATGATGGAACTAGAGAGTACAACGCTAAGCAAAATAAATTGGTTACAGAAAGACAAATAACATATGATTTCACTCATGTGGAATTTAAGCAACAACACACATAAGCAAAGGAAAAAAGAGGGAGATACAAACCAAAAACAGACTCTTAACTATAGAAAACAAACTGATGGTTACTATAGAGGAAATGAGGAGGATGGGTGAAATAGATGATGGGAATTAGGGAATGCATTGGGTTGGGATGAACACTGGGTGATGTATGGAATTGTTGAGTCACTGGAATGTACACTTAAAAAAAGGTTTTATTTATTTATTTATTTTAATTGGAGTTCAATTTGCTAACATATAGTATAACACTCAGTCCTCATCCTATCAAGTGCCCCCTCAGTGCCTGTCACCCAGTCCCCCCGTCTCATTGCCCACCTCCCCTTCCACCACCCCTTGTTCGTTTCCCAGAGTTAGGTGTCTCTCATGTTCTGTAACATTCACTGATATTTCCCACTCATTTTCTATCCTTTCCCCTTTCAGCCCTTTCATTATTTTTTATATTCCCCATATGAATGAAACCGCATAATGTCTGTCCCTCTCCGATTGACTTACTTCACTCAGCATAATACCTTTCAGTTCCATCCATGTTGAAGCAAATGGTGGGTACTCGTCATTTCTAATGGCTGAATAATATTCCGCTGTAAACATATACCACATCTTCTGTATCCATTTATCTTTCGATGGACACCGAGGCTCCTTCCACAGTTTGGCTATTGTGGACATTGCTGCTATAAACATTGGGGTGCAGGTGTCTCGGTCTTTCACTGCTTCTGTATCTTTGAAGTAAATCCCCAGCAGTGCTATTGCTGGGTCATAAGGCAGATCTATTTTTAACTCCTTGAGGAACCTCCACACGATTTTCCAGATTGGCTATACCAGTTCACATTCCCACCAACAGTGCAAGACGGTTCCCCTTTCTCCACATCCTCTCCAACATTTGTTGTTTCCTGTCTTGTCAATTTTCACCATTCTCACTGGTGTGAGGTGGTATCTCATTGTGGCTTTGATTTGGGTTTCCCTGATGGCAAGGGATGTGGATCATTGTCTCATGTGTTTGTTGGCCATGTGTATGTCTTCTTCAGTGAAATTTCTGTTCATGTTTTTGGCCCATTTCATGACTGGATTGTTTGTTTCTTTTCTGCTGAGTTTAACAAGTTATTTATAGATCTTGGATACTAGCCCTTTATCTGGTATGTCATTTGCAAATATCTTCTCCCATTCTGTAGGTTGTCTTTTAGTTTTGTATCTTTTAAATGTTTTGTTGGATTTAGTTATCTAATATTTTTTAAAACATTTCTATCTATGTTCATCAGAAATATTGGCCTGTAATTATCTTTTTAAAAAAATTATTAATGAGAGACACAAACAGAGAGAGAGAGAGAGAGAGAGAGAGAGAGAGGCAGAGATACAGGCAGAGACAGAGGCAGGCTCCATTCAGGGAGCCCAATGTGGGACTAGATTCTGAGACTCCAGGACCACGCCCTGGGCTGAAGGGAGGCACTCAACCACTGAGCCACCCAGGCATCCCTGTAATTTTTTTTGTAGTGTCTTCATTTGGTTTTGTTGGCTGTCCTCATAGAATGAATTTGGAAGCTTTTCCTTCTCTTCTATTTTTGGAAGTAGTTTGATAAGAATACGTAGTCACTCTTCCTTATTAAAAAAAAAGATTTCTTTATTTAAATGAAAGAGAGAAGGCACAAGCAGGGGAAGGGCAGAAAGAGAGAGAGAGAGAGAGAAGCAGACTTCCCACTAAGTGTGGAGCGTGATGCACGGGCCAATCCCTTGAGCCTGAGACCAACACCTGAGCCAAAATCAAGAGTTGGACCCTCTTGGTTGGCTCAACCAACTGAGCCACCTAGGCACCCCAATATTAACTTTTCTTTAATTGGTAGAATTCACCTAGGAAGCCATCTGGTTTTGGACTTTTGTTTCCTGGGAGTTTTTTTTGGTTGATTCAGTTTCATTGCTAATAATTAGGTTATTCAAATTTTCTAATTCTTCCTGATTCAGTTTTGTGAGGTTATATGTTTCTAAGAATTCACCCAATTTTTCTAGGTTGTCCAGTTTATTGGCACATAATCTTCCACAATATTCTCTTATCATCCTTTGTACTTCCGTGTTATTGATTATTCTCCTCTTTAATTCTGATTTTGCTTATTTGATTTCTTTCCTTTTTTTATGCGTCTGTATAAAATTTTATCATTCATTTGATCTTTTAAAAGGAACAATTACGGGCAGCCCAAGTGGCTCAACGGTTTAGTGCCACCTTCAGCCCAGGGCCTGATCCTGGAGACCCAGGATCGAGTCCCGCGTTGGGCTCCCTGCATGGAGCCCACTTCTCCCTCTGCCTGTGTCTCTGCTTCTCTCTCTCTCTCTCTCTCTCTTCTCTGTGTGTGTGTGTGTCTCTCATGAATTAATAAAGAAAATATTTTTTTAAAGGAACAATTCCTGGTTTCATTGATCTGTTTTACCTTTTTTTCTTAGTTTCTATTTCACCTATTTCTGGTCTAATCCTTGTTGTTTCCTTTTTTTACTGGTTTTGGGTTTTTTGTTCTTTTCCTATCTCCTTGAATTGAAGGCTATGTTGTTTATTTCAGATTTTTCTTGCTTCTTGAGATAGGCCTGTATCATTTTAAACATCCCTCTTAAAACAGCTTTTGCTACATTCCAAAGATTTTTGGTTGTGTTTTCATTTTCATTTGTCTCCATGGATTTTTTAAAGTTCTTCTTTGATTTTTTGGTTGACCCATTCTGTGCTTGGTAGCATGTCATTTAACCTCCACATGTATATGGAATTTTTTATACAAGATTTTTGTGGCTGATTTCTAGTTACATGGCATAGTATTGTGGTCAGAAGAGATGTGTGTATGACTTCAGTATTTTTGGATTTGTTGAGACTGGTTTTATGGTCTAATATGTGATATATTCTGAAAATGTTCCATGTGCACTTGAAAAGAATGTGTTTTATGCTATTTTAGAATGGAATATTCTTTATATATCTGTTAGATCCATCAGGTTCAACTTATGATTCAGTACCACTGTTTCCTTTTTGATTTTTTCTTTGTATGACCTATCCATTCTTGTAAGTGAGGTATTAAATTTCCTTACTATTATTGTATTACTACTGATTACTTCCTTTATGTTTGTTATTAGTTGATTTATGAATTTGGATGCCCCCATTTGGGGTACATAAACATTTACAAGTGTTGTATTTGTTTGTTGTATTGTCTTGTTAGATTGTTCTGCTTATGATTATATAGTGTCCTTTGTCTCTTTTTACAGATTTTGTTTTAAAATGTCTTTTGTCCAATATAGGTATTACTACCCTGACTTTATTTTCACTTTCTTTTTCAAGATAATTGCTTTTCCATCCATTCACTTTCAATCTGCATCTGCCTTTAAGTCTGAATTGAGTCTCTTGTAAGCAGCACAGAGATGAGTACTGCTTTTTTATCCATTCTGTCACCTTATGTCTTTTGATTGGAGAATGTAGACCAATTGCTTTAAAAGTAATTATTGATAGGTATGTGCTTATCACCATTTTGTTACTTTATTATGGTTGTTTTTGTAGTTCTCTGTTCCCCTCTTCTTTCATTCTCTTCTCTCATGGCTTGTTGGTTTTCTTTGGTGACATACTTGGGTTAATTTTTCTTTATTTTTTGTATATATATAATTATTGGCTTTTTAATTGTTATTCTAATTAGGTTTCTATATAACTTCTTATGCATTTAGTGGTCTATATTAAGTTCATTATCAGGATTCCTGGGGTCGCTCAGTGGTTGAGCATCTACCTTCGGTTCAGGACGTGATCCCGGAGTTTCAGGATTGAGTCCTGCATCAGGCTTCTGCATGTAGCCTGCTTCTCCTCCCTCTGCCTGTGTTTCTGTCTCTCTCTGTGTCTCTCATGAACAAATAAGTAAAATCTTAAAAAAAGTTCATGGTTACTTAAGTTTGATCCATTTTTACTCCTTTCCCCCGACACACATTTTAGGTATATGTACCATCCCTTTTTTTTTCTTTCTTTCTAAAACCCTTGATCAATTTTAAAGACTTTTTATTCCTTTTGTTTTCTACATTTTTTTATCCTAGTTATGATCCTTTATTTCCACTCAGAGTTCCCTTTAACATTTTTTGTAGGGGTGATTTAGTGGTCATGAATTCCTTTAACTTTTGTTTCTCTGGTAAACTCTTTATCTCTCCTTCCATTTTGAATTATATCCTTGTTGGATAGTGTATTCATGATGCAAATCTTTTTTTCATTCAGTACTTGGAATATATCATGACAATCCCTTTTAGCCTGCAAAGTTTCTGCTCAAAAAACAGCTGATATTCATAAGGGGTTTCCTTTGCATGCAACTATCTTCTTTCTCTTGCTGCTTTCAAAAGTCCCACTTATCATTACTTTTTGGCATTTTAATAACTATGTTTTGTTGTGGATCTCCTTTTGTTTTTTTGGGATCTCTGTGCCTTCTAGCCCTGGATATCTTTTTTCTTACCCAGATTAGGGACATTTTCAGCTATTATTTCCTCAATTAGTATTATTTTGAGGCATGATTCAAAACTGTGTCCATCTGAGTTTAAATAAAGTTTTTTTCTTATAATTCTTTCTGGGTTCGTAAGATACAGTGGATAATATTTTATACTTTTAAAAATATTTTTGGGTGCAACTACTTGGTTAGACAAGCCCATTTGTGTATGGTAGTAAATCTTGGTGTGGTGTCTAAATCATAGGTCAATCATACTGAAAATAATCAAATGGTGAAATAAGATAGTAGGCTAATATTCAGATTTATACTTTTGTTATCCCAAATATTCTAATAAATGGATCAGTTTTATAATAAATAAGGTAATTTTTAAAAAGGAAGGAGGGCACAGTGAGAAGATTAAAATATGTTTGATATCTTGGAAACAAAATTCATAATGTAATATGGGAAAAAAACTTAGCTACTAATTCTGGAAATTTGGTTTTGGAAGGTGATTTTATAAATGCATTCTTGAAGATGGCAGCATAGTATGAAGAACTTAGGTTTGACATATCTTTCCAACAAAATTAGATAACTGATCAAATCATTACATTTTAAATTTTTAATTAAAAATATTCTATTCTTTTATTTCAGATAGAGAAAGTCAGGTGAGGAGCAGGGCAAGATGGGCAAATAGATTCTCATTGAGCACAGAGCCCCGCACAAGGCTCAATCCCACAACCCTGAGATCACAACCTGAGCTGAAATCATGAGCCACATACTTAACTGAAGGAACCACCCAAGTGTCCCTCAAATCATTATAAATATACTAGAAATCCATCTGAAGATTAACAGAAAAATTCCACAACTAGAGGGAGAGAATAATCTACATGAAAGAAAGTAAAAATGTGGAGATGTGATTTGGTAGAGAAACAGATTGTGGGTGTTGTGGAGGGGAGAGATCCATGGTTGCAGAGAAAGGTAAGAGAGAGAGGAGCACATAGTGGAATAGATAAGAAGAACGTTTCTCCAAAAGCATTGGCTGGAAAAATCAAAGGGGCTGATTTTCATGAGCTCTTGCAATCGTGGGGCTTAAAGCCTAGAGTTGTAAAATCAACAAGTTTAGCTGTGATAGAGCTCTGAGGGTGCTGCTGTACTCCTGGAGACAAGGCAAACAAACAACTCAAGGACAGAGAGCATGGAAACAGCAATCTGAAGTATCTCGGGTACACAGAGGGGAGATTACTTACTCTTCTTGGAAGACACCCCTGAGAGGTAACATTCACAGATATACCTCTCCTGGGACAAAGGACAAATGGTTTGTGCCTTTTGCCTCCCTGCCCCTCAGTATAAACAAATATCCACCTGCATAAACAGCTCAATCCCTACACTGGTTGTTTAACTTGCTTACACTAAATCCTATACCTCTGTGCTGTCCTTCCTCAGTCCCAGCATGGGGAAACCCTCCCCCAGAAGACCAGTGAAGGCCCTTGCCCATTGTATGCAAGTAAAGTCTATGCAGAATACTGACCTGAAGGATACAGCAGCCAAAACACAATGGCAGTGTACACAAAGCACAAACCAGAAGCTTTCTCTGAAGTGTCAGGCTCTGAACACTACATAAATGATCTGCTCTTTATAAAGCCATTCTTCTCAGGAGCAGGAAATATAATGGGCTTTTATAACACAGAGAAGACAGATACTTAGACAACATGTGAAAATGGACAAATCCATCTCAAATGAAAGAACAAGGTAAGTTCATGGCCAGAGTTCTAGGCAAAGCAGATATAAGTAACATGCCTGATGGGAAATTTAAAGCAACAAGTATAAAGATAACCACTGTGCTTGGGAAAAGAATGGAAGACTTCAAGGAGACCCTTATCACAAAGATAAAAAATGTTTAAAATAATTCATCAGAAATGAAAAATGCAATAACTGAGATTCTTTTTTTTTTTATGATAGGCACACAGTGAGAGAGAGAGAGAGGCAGAGACACAGGCAGAGGGAGAAGCAGGCTCCATGCACCGGGAGCCTGACGTGGGATTCGATCCTGGGTCTCCAGGATCGTGCCCTGGGCCAAAGGCAGGCGCCAAACCGCTGCGCCACCCAGGGATCCCAATAACTGAGATTCTAAAGAGGCTTGATGCAATGAACTCAAGAATGGAAGAAGCAGAGAAATACATAATGATATAGAAGATAAAATAATGTAAAATAATGAAACTGAACAAAAGAGGGAAAGAATTATCGAACATGAAAATAGACTCAGGAAAATCACCGACTCCATCACATGTCATATCTGTATTATAGGAGTCCAAGAAAATGAAGAAAGAAAAGGGAGGAGAAGTTTTCTTTGAGGAAATAATAGCTGAATGCATCTTTAAACTGGGGAAGGAAACAATATCCCAGTGGCACAAAGAATGCCCATTAAAAATTAACAAAAGCAGGCTAACATCATGACATACTATAATTAAATTTGCAAAATATACTTATAAAGAAAAAAATCTTAAAGGAGCAAGACAAAATAAATTCCTAACTTACAAGAGAAGACCCATAAGGCTAGCTATAACCTCTCAACAGAAAGGTGGCTAGCCAGAAGTTAGTGTTATGATATATTTCATGTGATTAATGGGAATCTCCAGTCAAGATTATGAAATCTAGCAAGGCTGTCATTCAGAATGGAAGAAATAAGGAGTTTCCCAGACAAAAACTAAAGGAATTTTTTACCACAAAACCAGCCCTACAAGAAATATGAAAGGGGACTCTGAGTGCAAAGGACCAACCAAAAGTGTCAAAGGCAAGAAAGGAAGAGAGAAAATCTCAGAAACAATGACAAAACAAGTAATCAAATGAAACTAAATACATAACTATCAATAATCAGTCTGGGGGTGCCTTGGTGGCTCAGTTGGTTAAGCATCTGCCTCTGGCTCAGGTCATGATCTCAATGTCCTGGGATTTAGCCCTACATCAGGCTCCCTATTCAGCAGGGATTCTGCTTCTCCCTCTCTTTCTGCTCCTTCCTCGCACTCATTCTCTCTTCTCTCTCTCTCTCCCTCCCTCTATCTCCAATAACTAAAAAAATTACAAAGCATTAAATAATCACTCTGAATATAAATGGACTAAATACTCCATGAAAGACAGAGGGTGTAAGAATAGATAATAAAAGAAGACCCATCAATGTGCTGCCTACAAGAGACTCATTTCAGATTTAAAGACACATGCAGATTGAAATTAAGAGGATGGAGGTCTAGGTATCATGCAAAAGGATGACAAAAGAAAGTTGGAGTAGCAATACTTATATTAGACACTACATTTTGAACCAAAGTCTGTAACAAGACATGAAGAAAGTCAATATATCATAATGAAGGGGACAATACAACAGAAAGATAGAACAATTGTAAATATTTATGCCCCAAACATGGGCCAAATATATAACACAATTAATAACAAACACAAAGTAACTCATTGATAATAATACATTAATAGTCAGGGACTTTAACAACCCATTTACATCAACGGTCAGATCATATAAGTAGATAACCAAAAAAGAAACGATGTCTTTGAATGACACAATGGATCAAATGGACTTAGAAGATATATTCAGAACGTTCTACCACAAAGTAGCAGATTACACATTGTTTTCAGTACACATAGCATGTTCTCTAAAATAGATCATGTACTAAGTCACAAATCAAGCATCAACAGCTACAGAAAGTTGGAGATCATACCATGCATATTTTGTGACCACAACACTATGAAACTTGAAGTCAACTGTTAGAAAGACTTTGGAAAGATGAGAAATGCATGAAGGCTAAATGACATGCAACTAAATAATGAATGAGCCAACGGGGAAATTCAAAAGAAATAAAAACATACACAGTAACAAAAAGATGAAAACACACTAGTGTATAACCCTTGAGATGCAGCAAATTGGTTTTAAGAGGGAAATATATAGCAACACATGCCTACATTAAGAAGCAAGAAAATTCTCAAATAAACAACCTAACCATACACCTAAAGGAGCTAGAAAAATAACAACAAATGAAACTGAAAACTAGCAGAAGAAAGCATATAATAAACATTAGAGCATAAATAAATTATATAGAAATAAAACAAATAAAAAACATTAGAATAGATCCATAAAACTAGGAACTGATTTCTTGAAAAAATTAATAAAAAATTGATGAACCTCTATCAAGACTTATAAAAAAGAAAAGAAAAAGGACACAAATAAATGAAACCACAAAATGCCGGGAAAAATCAAAACCAACACCATAAAAATACAATTATAGTAGAATATTATGAAAGACTATATGCCAACAAATTGGACAACCTGAAAGAAGATAAATTCCTAGGAACATATAAAATACCAAAACTGTAACAGGAAGTAATAGAAAATCTGAATAGACCAATAACCAGAAAGGAAATTAAATGATTAACTAAAACAAAACAAAACAAAACAAAACAAAAAACCAACAAACAAAAGTCCAGAGGCAGATGGCTTCAGAGACAAGTTCTACTAAATATTTAAAGAAAAGTTGATACCTATTGTTTTAAATTATTGCAAAATACACAAGGAAGGAAAATTCCAAATTCATTCTTTCAGAAGAGCATTATCTTGATACCAAAATCAGATAAAGACACTACAGAAGAAAAAAAAAAAAAGGAACTACAGGTCAATGTCCCTGATGAATACAGAGTCAAACAAAATACTGACACAGTTGATTTAATGATACATTAAAAACATCATTCACTATGACCCAATTGGATTTATTTCTGGTTTGCAAGGTAGTTCAATATTTGCAAATCAATTACCACATTAATAAAAGAAAAGGTAAGAACAATATGGTCATTTCAACTGATGCAGAAAAAGAATATGACAGAGTACAACATCCACTCATGATAAAAAAAAAAAAATCTTAACAAGTATGGCTAGAGGGAAGCTACATCAATATAACAAAAGCCACACATAAATAATTTTTCTGCCATGGCCAGGAACAAGACAGGGGAGAGGTGGGGCAAGATGGAGGAAGAGTAGGATTCCCAAGTCACCTGTCCCCACCAACTTACCTAGATAACTTTCAAATCATCCTGAAAACCTATGAATTCAGCCTAAGATTTATTTATTTATTTTTTAAATTTTTACTTATTTATGATAGTCACACACAGAGAGAGAGAGGCAGAGACACAGGCAGAGGGAGAAGCAGGCTCAATGCACCAGGAGCCCGACGTGGGATTCGATCCCAGGTCTCCAGGATTGTGCTCTGGGCCAAAAGCAGGTGCCAAACCGCTGCACCACCCAAGGATCCCTCAGCCTGAGATTTAAAGAGAGAACAGCTTGAATGATACACTGAGAAGATTTCGCCTTTCTATCAAGGTAGGAAGATGGAAACAAATAAATAAATAAAAAAGCATCCAAGGGGGAGGGGCCAGGCTAAGGCCAGGCGGCGACTGCCCCCAGGACAGGAAAGCCCAGTCCCAGAGAAGCAGAAACTTTACCAATCTTCCAAATGGAAAGGTGCTCGCAGGGAGCTCGGGCAGGATCCCAGGAGCCACAAGGATGCCCTAAGGCTCCCAGGGGCGCTAACAGAGGAACAGTGCCGTGAGGGAGAGTGTGCCACACACCGCAGGCTGAGCTCCCTAAAGGGCTGGAGCACACTCCCCCCAGGGCCCCTGGAGCAGCTCAAGTGGCAGTGGCGGCTCCCTGTGGATGGGGCTGCTCGGCTCCAGGAGCTCCATTCCAGCGGGTGCAGGCCCCACAGCCAAGGGCGCCGGGGGGACACAACCCAAGATCTGGCCTTCGCCCTGGGACAGGCAGAGGCCGGGAAGGCCCAGGACAGCAAGGACGCTCCTGCCACCAGGTGGCCCCGAGCTGTGCAGATTGGAGCCCCGGACCCCAGAGCATTCAGGACCCTGCTGACTAGGAGCTGTGGTAGTTACAGTGGCAGCTGACTCCAGAGCTGGAGAGCTGACCGCCACCACTGTTGTGTTCCTCCTGGTGTCACCTTGTACCTGGAACTGAGCAGAGGCCTCACAGGGTAAACAGCTCCCACTGAGCCATGCACCTGGCAGGGGGCTGGGCAGCTCACCAAGGTGCACAAACCTGAGAATCAGCACAGCAGGCTCTCTCCCAGAAGACCAGCTGGAAGGACAGGGGGAAAGCAAGTTATTGACAAGCAGCGCTGGAGAGTTCTAGGGGAAGTAGAGGGATTTACAGTGTATAGAATCAGAGGATACTCTCCCTTGTTTTTTGCTTTCTGTTTGTCCCCCCCCCTTTTTTCTTTTCTCTCTTTTTCTCCTTTTTCCTGTACAACTTGTTTTTGGACTCTGCACTGAACAATATGACTAGAAGGAAAATCTCACCACAAAAGAAAGAACCAGGAATAGTCTTCTCTCCCACAGAGTTACAAAATTCGGATTATAATTCAATGTCAGAAAGCCATTTCAGAAGCACAATTATAAAGCTACTGGTGGCTCTAGAAAAAAGCATAAAGGATTCAAGGGAGTTTATGACTGCAGAATTTAGATCTAATCAGGCTGAAATTAAAAATCGATTAAATGAGATGCAATCCAAACTGGAGGTTCTAAGGAAGAGGGTTAACGAGGTAAAAGAACGACTGAGTGACATAGAAGACAAGTTGATGGCAAGGAAGGAAGATGAGGAAAAAAGAGAAAAACAATTACATGATCATGAGGATAGGTTCAGGGAAATAAATGACAGCATCAGAGGGAAAAATCTACCTTTAATTGGGATTACCCAGGGCACCGAAAAGGACAGAGGTGCAGAATATGTGTTTGAACAAATCATAGCTGAGAACTTTCCTAACTTCAGAAGAGAAACAAGCATTAAGATCCAGGAGATAGACAGATACCCCCCCTAAAATCAATAAAAACCGCTCAGCACCTTGACACTTAATAGTGAAACTTGCAAATTCCAAAGATAAAGAGAAGATCCTTAAAGCAGCAAGAGACAAGAGATCCCGAACATTTACGGAGAGAAGTATTAGGGTAAAAGCAGATCTCTCCACAGACCCCTGGCAGGCCAGAAAGGGCTGGCAGGATATAGTCAGGGTCCTAAATGAGAAAAATCTGCAGCCAATACTTTATCCAGCAAGGCTCTCATTCAGAATAGCAGGAGAGATAAAGAGCTTCCAAGATAGGCAGAAGCTAAAAGAATATGTGTCCACCAAACCAGCTCTGCCAGAAATATTGATGGGACTCTCTAAAAGAAAGAGGAAGTCCAAGGAAACAATCCACAAAAACAGGGACTGAATAGGTATCATGATGACAAAAATTCATCTTTTGATAGTAACTCTGAACGTGAATGGACTTAATGATCCCCCAAAAAAGGTGCAGGATTTCAGACTGGATAAAAAAGCGGGACCCATCTATTTGCTGTCTACAAAATACTCATTTGAGACACAAGGACACCTACAGCCTGAATATAAAAGGTTGGAGAACCATTTACCATTCAAATGGTCCTCAAAAGAAAGCAGGGGTAGGCATCCTTATATCAGATAAATTAAAGTTTACCCAAAGACTGTAGTAAGAAATGAAGAGGGACACTATATCATACTTAAAGGATCTATCCAACCAAAGGACTTAACAATCATCAGTATATATGCCCCGAATGTGGGAGCTGCCAAGTATATCAGTTAATAACCAAAGTTAAGACATACTTAGACAACAATACACTTATACTTGGTGACTTCAACACAGCGCATTCTATAATCGACAGGTCTTCTAAGCACAAAATCTCCAAAGAAACAAGAGCTTTAAATGATACATCGGACCAGATGGATTTCACAGATATTTACAGAACTTTACATGCAAATGCAACTGAATACACATTCTTCTCAAGTGCGCATGGAACTTTCCCCAGAATAGACTAAATAGTGGGTCACAAATCAGGTTTTAACAGATACGAAAAGATTGGGATCCTCCACTGCATATTTTCAGACCATAATGCTTTGAAATTAGAACTAAATCACAAGAAGAAGTTGAAAGGATTTCAACCACGTGGAGGTTAAGAACTGTCCTGATAAAAGATGAAAGTGTCAACCAGGAAATTAGAGAAGAATTAAAAAGATTCATGGAAACTAATGAGAATGAAGATACAACTGTTCAAAATCTTTGGGATACAGCAAAAGCAGTCCTAAGGGGGAAATACATTGCAAAACAAGCTTCCATCCAAAAGCTGAAAAAAAATAAAATACGAAAGCTAACCTTGCACCTAAAGGAGCTGGAGAAAAAACAGCAAATACATCCTACACCCAGCAGAAGAAGAGAATTATTAAACATTCAAGCAGAACTCAATGAAAGAGAGACCAGAAGAACCGTGGAACAGATCAACAAAACCAAGAGTTGGTCCTTTGAAAGAATTAATATGATAGATAAATCATTAGCCAGCATTATTAAAAAGTAGATTGAAAACACTCAAATGAATAAAATTATGATGAGAAAGGAGAGATCACCACCAATACCAAGGAAATACAAATGATTTTAAAAACTTCTTATGAGCAACTATATGCCAATAAATTAGGAAATCTAAAAGAATTAGACACATCTGAAAACCACAAACTACCAAAAATGGAACAGGAAGAAATAGAAAACCTGAACAGGGTGATAACCAGGGAGGAAATTGAAGCAGTCATCAAAAACCTCCCAAGACACAAAAGTCCAGAGCTATATGGCTTCCCAGGGGAATTCTATCAAACGTTTAAGGAAGAAACCATACCTATTCTACTAAAGCTGTTTGGAAAGATAGAAAGAGATGGGGTCCAAACAAACTTGTCCTATGAAGCCAGCATCACCTTAATTCCAAAATCGGACAAAGAACCCACCAAAAAGGAGAACTACAGACCAATATCCCTGATGAACATGGATGCAAAAATTCTCAACAAGATACTAGCCGATAGGATCCAGCAATACATTAAGAAGATTATTCGCCATAACCAAGTGGGATTTATCACCATGGTGCAAAGCTGGTTCAACACTCGTAAAACAATCAATGTGGTTCATCACATCAGCAAGAGAAAAAACAAGAAACATAGGATCCTCTCAATAGATGCAGAGAAAGCATTTGACAAAATACAGCATCCATTCCTGATCAAAAGTCCTCAGAGTGTAGGGTTAGAGGGACCATTCCTCAGCATCTTAAAAGCCATTGATGAAAAGCCCACAGCAAATATCATTCTCAATGGGGAAACACTGGGAGCCTTTTCCCTAAGATCGGGAACAAGACAGGGATGTCCACTCTCACCACTGCTATTCAACATAGGACTACAAGTCCTAGCCTCAGCAATCAGGCAACAAAAAGACATTGAAGGCATTCAAATTGGCAAAGAAGAAGTCAAACTCTCCCTCTTCGCCGATGACATGATACTCTACATAGAAAACCCAAAAGCCTCCACCCCAAGATGACTAGAACTCATACAGCAATTTGGCAGTGTGGCAGGATACAAAATCAATGCCCAAAATCAGTGGCATATCAGGGAAATACAAATCAAAACTACAATGAGATACCACCTCACACCAGTGAGAATGGGGAAAATTAACAAGGCAGGAAACAACAAATGTTGGAGAGGATGCGGAGAAAAGGGAACCCTCTTACACTGTTGGTGGGAATGTGAACTGGTGCAGCCACTCTGGAAAACTGTGTGGAGGTTCCTCAAACAGTTAAAAATAGACCTGCCCTACGACCCAGCAATTGCACTGTTGGGGATTTACCCCAAAGATACAAATGCAATGAAACGCTGGGACACCTGCACCCCGATGTTTATAGCAGCAATGGCCACGATAGCCAAACTGTGGAAGGAGCCTCGGTGTCCAACGAAAGATGAATGGATAAAGAAGATGTGGTTTATGTATACAATGGAATATTACTCAGCTATTAGAAATGACAAATACCCACCATTTGCTTCAACGTGGATGGAACTGGAGGGTATTATGCTGAGTGAAGTAAGTCAGTCGGAGAAGGACAAACATTATATGTTCTCATTCATTTGGGGAATATAAATAATAGTGAAAGGGAATATAAGGGAAGGGAGAAGAAATGTGTGGGGAATATCAGAAAGGGAGACAGAACGTAAAGACTGCTAACTCTGGGAAACGAACTAGGGGTGGTGGAAGGGGAGGAGGGCGGGGGGTGGGAGTGAATGGGTGACGGGCACTGGGTGTTATTCTGTATGTTAGTAAATTGAACACCAATAAAAAATAAATTAAAAAAAAAAGAATAAAATGCATCCTGGAGAGAGAGATCACAAAAAACAAAAAAACAAAAAACAAAATCAGTGGCATTTTTATACACTAACAATGAGACTGAAGAAAGAGAAATTAAGGAGTCAGTCCCATTGACAATTGCACCCAAAAGCATAAGATAGCTAAGAATAAACCTAACCAAAGAGGTAAAGGATCTATACCCTAAAAACTATAGAACACTTCTGAAAGAAATTGAGGAAGACACAAAGAGATGGAAAAATATTCCATGCTCATAGATTGGAAGAATTAATATTGTAAAAATGTCAATTGTACACAGGGAAATTTACACGTTTAATGCGATCCCTATCAAAATACCATGGACTTTCTTCAGAGAGTTAGAACAAATTATTTTAAGATTTGTGTGGAATCAGAAAAGACCCCGAATAGCCAGGGGAATTTTAAAAAGGAAACCATAGGTGGGGGCATCACAATGCCATATTTCAGGTTGTACTACAAAGCTGTGCTCATCAAGACAGTGTGGTACTGGCACAAAAACAGACACATAGATCAATGGAACAGAATAGAGATTCCAGAAATGTACCCTCAACTTTATGTTCAACTGATATTCAACAAAGTAGGAAACACTATCCACTGGAAAAAAAAGACAGTCTCTTCCATAAATTGTGATGGGAAAATTGGACATCCACGTGCAGAAGAATGAAACTGGACCATTGTCTTACAGCATACACAAAGATAAACTCAAAATTGATGAAATATCTAAATGTGAGACAAGATTCCATCAATATTCTAGAGAACACGGGCAACACCCTTTTTGAACTTGGCCACAGTAACTTCTTGCAAGATACATCTTGAAGGCAAGAGAAACAAAAGCAAAACTGAACTATTTGGACTACATCAAGATAAGAAGCTTCTGCACAGCAAAGGAAACAGTCAACAAAACTCAAAGACAACCTACAGAATGGGAGAAGATATTTGCAAATGACATTTCAGATAAAGGGCTAGTATCCAAGATCTATAAAGAACTTATGAAACTCAACAGCAAAGAAACAAACAATCCAGTCATGAAATGGGCATGTTGGAGAGGATGTGGAGAATGGGGAACCCTCTTGCACTGTTGGTGGAATGTGAACTGCTACAGCCACTCTGGAAAACTGTGTGGAGGTTCCTCAGAGTCAAATAGATCTGCCCCATGACCCAGCAATTGCACTGCTGGGGATTTACCCCAAAGATATAGATGCAGTGAAATGCCAGGACACCTGCACCCCAATGTTTATAGCAGCAATGTCCACAATAACCACACTGTGGAAGGAGCCTCAGTGTCCGTCAAAAGAGAATGGATAAAGAAGATGTGGTTTATGTATACAATGGAATATTACTCAGCCATTAGAAGCGACAAATACCCACCATTTGCTTCGAGGTGGATGGAACTGGAGGGTATTATGCTGAGTGAAATAAGTCAATCAGAAAAGGACAAACATTATATAGTCTCAATCATTTGGGGAATATAAAAAACAGTGAAAGGGAATAAAGGGGAAAGGAGAAAAAAAAAGTGGGAAATATCAGAAAGGGAGACAGAACATGAGAGACTCCTAACTCTGGGAAACGAACAATGGCTGGTAGAAAGGGAGGTGGACGAGGCGTGGGGGTGACTGGGTGATGGGCACTGAGGGGGGCACTTGATGGTATGAGCACTGGGTGTTATGCTATTTGTTGGCAAATTGAACTCCTATAAAAAATAAATACATAAATAAATAAATAAATAAATAAATAAATAACAGAAACTCACAACTTCATTTAAATATTCCTTTAATAAAAATATAATTACCAAAAAAATAAAAAAGAAAAAGTGCAGAGAATATTTAAATAATGATTAGCATTCCAACTCTGGGAGTAAATTATATATATTTATATTTATATAAATATTTAATATTAATATATATTGATATTTTATTCCATACATATGTAATAAGTTCTAATAAGATTTATTCATTTCTTAACACTATGGAGATTACTGAAATAGTTAAAAATAGACGTTTAAGCCAGCAATTGCACTGCTAGGTATTTACCCAATGAATGAAAAATCGTAATTCAAAGAGATAAATATTTATCGCAGCATTATCAATATCAGCCAAATTACAGGAAGAGCCCAAATGTGCATCAGCTGATGAGTGGATACAGAAGATAGATGTTATTTTATTATATATATATATATAATATATATACTCAGACCAAAAGAATGAAATCTTGATATTTGCAATGATAAGGATGGAATTCTAAAGTATTGTGTTATGTGTAATAAGTCAGTTGGAGAAAGAGGAATACCATATAATTTTACTCATATATGGAATTTAAGAAATAAAAGAAACAAACATGGGAGAAATAGAGGCAAACCTAGAAACAGACTTAACTATAGAGAGTAGACTGATGGTTACCAGAGGAGAGGAGGTTGGGAAATGGGCTAAATAGGTAAAGGAGGGCACTTACTGTGATGAGCAGTGGCTGTTGTATAGAAGTCTTGAATCACCAAATTCTAAACCTGAAATTAATATTACACAATATGTTAACTAACTAGAATTTAAATAAAAAATAAATTTTAAAAAACAAGCAGTCTCACAGGTCTCTGATATTTTGAGAAAGTTTTATTAGCAGAACTGATTTTTCTGTTTTCTTTTTTTTTTAAAGGATTTTATTTATTTATTCATGAGAGAACACAGAGAGAGGCAGAGACATAGGCAGAGAGAGAAGCAGGCTACCTGCAGGGAGCCCGGTGTGAGACTTGATCCCAGGATTCTAGGACTATGGCCTAAGCGGAAAGCAGATGCTCAACCACTGAGCCACCCAGGCATCCCTGATTTTTCTGTTTTCAGTCAATTTTTTTCTTTTTAAAACTTTGAACTTTTAGTAAGGAAAAATTGTTCAATTTTCATAAAATATATCCCCAGTGGAAGAATTATTTTAGAAAGTCAATCCAATATGTTACATTCTGAAAATCTGGCAGTACTTCTGGATTTTCATTTATGCTCATTACAATAAGCAAATGACATAGAGGAAAGAATTATGCAAGAGTAATTTAAACATCTTTACTTGTAAAGCTACATCTTTATTAAACACTGTCTTTAAAAATTAAAGCATTGATATCATAAAGATTTATTCTTCTCTTTAATAAGAATTAAAGATGTTAGCAAAACTACATAGTGCATTTGAGAAATAACCAGCTAAAGCCTAAGTTAATGGAGAAAAACATACCATAATATTAAAAGCACAGCTTATACTGTTTTTCTAATGCAGCTTAAGATTTTATAAGGTCTTTCAATCTTTTCTCCCACGAATTAAATTAAGTGATAAATAAAAGGTATATTGTAACAGAAGTGCTTGGTTAGGAATGAGTATGTAACATTTGCTTTGTTTTGTTTTGCTTGTGGTGGTGTAATATAGATATTTTTGTAAATCAACATTGGTCTTAAATCCATAGATGCTATTTTAGCAAGTGAGGAAAATGTTTAACTCTTTATAAAATAGCAGCATGGAGCTGCTCAGTAGTTTTCCAAAAGCCAACATTATTGAATTATTTATTTATCTTATTTTAGTTTTATATTGTTTCAGAACAAATAACCACATATTTAGGAGCAAAAAAACAATGCATATTTATTAAACTCATAATTTCTTGTAGATCAGAAATCTGAGCACGGATTAGTAGGCTCTCTTCTTAGGGTCTCACAAGGGTACAATCAAGGTATAAGTACAGTTTTGTTTGTATCTGGAGGCCTGAATAGACAGAGATATCCACTTCCATTTTATTCAGATTCTTGTCAGGGACACCTGGGTAGCTCAGTGGTTGAGCATCTGACTTTGGCTCTGGGTGTGATCCCAGGGTCCTGGGATCAAGTCCTGCATCAGGGTCCTTGAAAGGAGCCTGCTTCTCCCTATATCTATGTCTCTGCCTCTCCCTGTGTCTCTTGTGAATATATAAATAAAATCTTAAAAAAATTCTTATCAGAATTTATTGTCTTGTTTTTGTAGGACTGATGACCCTGCATTCTGCTTGTCATTAACCAGAAGCTGCCCACAATTCCTTGGCAGACGGGCTTTCCCAATTTGACGATTTTATTCAATAAGCCAGCAAGTGTGCAAGCAAGATAGAGTATAAAATGTAGTCTAAGAAGTGACAACCCATCACTTTTGCCATATCCTTTTGGTTAGAAAGAAATCACAGGTCCTACCCACACTTAAAGAAGAGTGGATCACACTATGACTTGAACATCATTTAGCATATATCATGGGGGACACATAACAGTATGTTATCCACCAAGTGTATTCTTTATTTGCAGTATGTATACATAAGGAAATGTATTAGGAATTGGAAATATAATTGAATATCACCTTAGTTTTGTTAAACATGCTACTTTCTTAGATTAATAGTTTTAGGGAAACTAGGGTCAGTTATAGACAAATTTGATCCACTGGGATTCTTCTTTGATTTCAACTGTTTCAACACAAAAATTAATAAATTTTCTTTTAGGTTAACCAAAATTACTATGGCATTTCAGTGTTTAGTGCTTAGTTCTAGTCAAGTTTCTGATATGTTAGCATCACTAAACTACTCTAGCATATTTTTATTTTATAGAACAATTGTGAATAAATATAATAATTTTCTCTTTCATAAACTCCTGTTTTGGTACAAAATTCAGATTTTTTATGGCATTTATTTTAAGGAAGCAGTGTTTTCTTGTATGAACTCAAGGACATTAATTTAAAACTTTACTGGAAGGGAATCCCTGGGTGGCTCAGTGGTTTAGCACCTGCCTTTGGCCCAGGGCATGATCCTGGAGTCCTGGGATCGAGGTCCGTGTCAGCTCCCGGCATGGAGCCTACTTCTCCCTCCTCCTGTGTCTCTGCACCTCTCTCTGTGTGTGTGTCTATCATGAATAAGTAAATAAATAAATCTTTAAAAAAAACTTTACTGGAAAATGTATCAATTTCTTCTATTCTGATGAATGCCAAATGCTGTAATTTGATATTTCCAATACTGTTTTACAGTTTATTTTTGTTTTAAAGCCAGAGGCAAAAAAAGGGGGCAGGGGTGGAAATGATCAGATCCAAAGAAAAAAAAAAGATACAGAGAGAAAGAGAGAAAGAGAGATCTTTTCCTAAACAGAATAGTCTCATTGTGTCATTTGGAAGGCCATCTAACCAAACAAAACCAATTTGTACTACATTTTCTCTAAAAATGTGAAACTTTAAGTCCTAAAAAAATATTTAAAGGGATACTCCTAGTTTACCAGTTATTGATTGAATGTCTACAAAGAAAATATAACTTTTCATTATAGTTTTATCATTGGACAAATTTGTGTAATATTTAATAGTGTAATTTTGAAACAGGAAAATGATAAAAGTATTTTCTCAATGTCTTACCATTCCAAAAGGTCACAAGAATATGAAAGATCAAAATGCATTCCATTTCTGTGAAAACATAATTGTATATTTCTCTGCCCAATTGTTTTAATGTCTTTTATCTTTTCCTTCCTTGTTCAACACTGTATTTGATATCCATTAATTATGTAGTAATTATTTGTGGTAGGTAGAGAAGAGAGAAGTGCAGTACTACATAATAAAATTACTTTTTGTGTGCATCTATTGAGTTAGTGGTTTGGGCAATTGGTTGATTTTCTTTGATATTTTCTGATTTTTTAAAATAGATTTTATTCATTTATTCATGAGAGACACACACGCAGAGAGAGAGACAGAGAGAGAGGCAGAGACACAGGCAGAGGGAGAAGCAGGCTCTATGCAGGGAGCCCGATGTGGGACTCGATCCCGGGTCTCCAGGATCATGCCCTGGACTGAAGGAGGCGCTAAACCACTGAGCCACCTGGGCTGCCCTGATGTTTTTGATTTAAATAAATTTCAAATAAAAACGGGATCATCTGATAGATGTTATAATCTGCCTGAGTTATTTAAACTATATCTACTTAATATTGTTAAGTTTTTAAATTTTGCCCTTATTTGGAAAATCGGTATAGTAAAATAACATTAGTTATTAGTGCATGATTCTTTTATACAGTTACTTGGGAAACCCAGGTGAAAATAAAATTCAAGAGTTAATAAAATCTCAGTTACTTTTAAAGATGATTAAAGCTAATCTCTGGTTGATTAAGTTTTTGGTTAAGTGACACACAAGCTTCAGTCATTTTTAAACTTATCTCTTACTGCTGAAAATCTCTGTAAATAATATGTAATATTTTTCTCTGATAATTACACAATCAGTAGCAGAATCCAGGAACAATTATTTCAGTAGAGTTTATTGGTAGGTTCTGCCATCAGCTTTCTTACATGCTGTATTTTAATTGAGTTAATCCTTACATCACTCTAGCAAAGTGTCAGTAGTTAACTATTATTGCATAGATTAAAACAAATAAAATAAAACTTGGAGAATAGGTATTTAACCAGTCTGAAGTTTGATAGGTCCCCAGTTGGCTGATTACAAATCAGAAAGAAAGACTTTTGGTGTAAAAGCCATCAAGAGAACATTTAAATAAATTTTGTGAAACCTCATTTAATATCTATATTTTTTCTAACAAAACCACTTTTTAAATTACTATTCTCATTTATTTCTTTTTTTCCTATATAATAACTTAGTAATTTATTTTCTTTATACTTAAGTTCAAAGGAGACTAAACAAATAATTCTCTGTTGTCAAAATTAACAAATTAAAATGATTTATTTATTTTTTATAAATTTATTTTTATTGGTGTTCAATTTACCAACATATAGAATAACACCCAGTGCTCATCCCATCAAGTGCCCCCCTCAGTGCCCATCACCCAGTCACCCCCACCCACCGCCCACCTCCTTTCTACCACCCCTAGTTCGTTTCCAAGAGTTAGGAGTCTCTCATGTTCTGTCTCCCTTTCTGATATTTCCCACTCATTTTTTCTCCTTTCCCCTTTATTCCCTTTCACTATTTTTTATATTCTCCAAATGAATGACACCATATAATGTCTGTCCTTCTCCGATTGACTTACTTCACTCAGCAAAATACCTTCCAGTTCAATCCACGTGGAAGTAAATGGTGCGTATTTGTCGTTTCTAATGGCTGAAAAATATTCCATTGTATACATAGACCACATATTCGTCACCCATTCATCTTTCGACGGACACTGAGGCTCCATCCACAGTGTGGCTATGTGGACATGGCTGCTATAAACATCGGGGTGCAGGTGTCCCGGAGTTTCACAGCATCTGTATCTTTGGGGTAAATTCCCAGCAGTGCAATTGCTGGGTCATAGGGCAGGTCTATTTTTAACTCTTTGAGGAACCTCCACACAGCTTTCCAGAGTGGCTGCAGCAGTTCACATTCCCACCAACAGTGCAAGAGGGTTCCCCTTTCTCCACATCTTCTTTAACATGTATTGTTTCCTGTCTTCTTAATTTTCCCCATTCTCACTGGTGTGCGGTGGTATCTCATTGTGGTATTGATTTGTATTTCCCTAATGGCAAGTGATGCAGAACATTTTCTCATGTGCTTGTTAGCTATGTCGATGTCTTCCTCTGTGAGATTTCTGTTCATGTCTTTTGCCCATTTCCTGATTGGATTGTTTGTTTCTTTGCTGTTGAGTTTCATAAGTTCTTTATAGATCTTGGATACTAGCCCTTTATCTGAAATGTCATTTGCAAATATCTTCTCCCATTCTGTAGGTTGTCTTTTAGTTTTGTGGACTGTTTGTTTTGCTGTGCAAAACTTCTTATCTTGATGAAGTCCCAATAGTTCATTTTTGCTTTTGTTTCTCTTGCCTTCATGGATGTATCTTGCAAGAAGTTACTGTGGCCAAGTTCAAAAAGGGAGTTGCCTGTGTTCTCCACTAGGATATTGATGTAATCTTGTCTCACATTTAGATATTTCATCCATTTTGAGTTTATCTTTGTGTATGGTGCAAGAGAGTGGTCTAGTTTTATTCTTCTGCAGGTGGATGTCCAATTTTCCCATCACCATTTACTGAAGAGACTGTCTTTTTTCCAGTGGATTGTTTCCTCCTTTGTCGAATATTAGTTGACCATAAAGTTGAGGGTCCACTTCTGGATTCTCCATTCTGCTCCATTGATCTATGTGTCTGTTTCTGTGCCAGTACCACACTGTTTTGATGACCACAGCTTTGTAGTACAACCTGAAATCTGGCATTGTGATGCCCCCAGCTATGGTTTTCTTTTTTAAAATTATCCTGGCTATTCAGGGTCTTTTCTGATTCTATAGAAATCTTAAGATGATTTGTTCCAACTCTCTGAAGAAACCCCATGGTATTTTGATAGGGATTGCATTAAACGTGTATATTGCCCTGGGTAGCATTGACATTTTCACAATATTAATTATTCCAATCCATGAGAATGGAATATTTTTCCATCTCTTTGTGTCTTCCTCAATTTCTTTCAGAAGTGTTTTGTGGTTTTAAGGGTATACATCCTTTACCTCTCTGGTTAGGTTTATTCCTAGGTATCTTATGCTTTTGGGTGCAATTGTAAATGGGATTGACTCCTTAATTTCTCTTTCTTCAGTCTCATTGTTAGTGTATAGAAATACCACTGATTTCTGGGCCTTCATTTTGTATCCTGCCACATTCACGAATTGCTGTATGAGTTCTCACAATCTTGAGAAGGAGTTTTTTGGGTTTTCTATGTACAGTATCATGTCATCTGTGAAGGGAGAGTTTGACTTCTTCTTTGCCAATTTGAATGCCTTTCATTTCTTTTTGTTGCCTGATTGCTGAGGCTAGGACTTCTAGTACTATGTTGAATAGCAGAGGTGAGAGTGGATATCTCCATTGTGTTCAGCATCTTAGGGTAAAGGCTTCCAGTGTTTTCCCATTGAGAATGATATTTGCTGTGGGTGGGCAGCCCTGGTGGCACAGCGGTTTAGCGCTGCCTGCAGCCCAAGGCGTGATCCTGGAGACCCTGGATCAAGTCCCACATCAGGCTCTCTCTGTATGATGCCTGCTTCTCCTCTGCCTGTGTCTCTGCCTCTCTCTCTCTGTCTCTATGAATAGATAAATAAAATCTTTATTTTTTTTAAGATTTTATTTATTTATTCATGAGAATGCGCAGAGAGGAGAGAGAGAGAGGCAGAGATGCAGGCAGAGGGAGAAGCAGGCTCCATGCACCGGGAGCCCGACGTGGGATTTGATCCCGGGTCTCCAGGATCGTGCCCTGGGCCAAAAGCAGGCGCCAAACCGCTGCGCCACCCAGGGATCCCAAATAAAATCTTTAAAAATAAAATAAGATATTTGCTGTGGGCTTTTCGTAGATGGCTTTTAAGATGCTGAAGCATGTTCCCTCTATCCATACACTCTGAAGAGTTTTGTTCAGGAATGGATGCTGTATTTTGTCAAATGCTTTCTCTGCATTTAATGAGAGGATCATAGGGTTCTTGTTTTTTCTTTTGTTTATGTGATCTATCACATTGACTGCTTTACGAGTGTTGAACCAGCCTTGCATCCCGGTGATTAATCCCACTTGGTCATGGTGGATAATCTTCTTAATGTTCTGTTCGATCCCACTGGCTAGTATCTTGTTGAGAATTTTTGCATCTGTGTTCATCAGGGATACTGGTCTAGACTTCTCCTTTTTGGTGGGGTCTTTGTCTGGTTTTGGAATTAAGGTGAGGCTGGCCTCATTAAATGAGTTCAGAAGTATTTCATCCCTTTCTACGTTTTGGAACAGCTTTAATAGAATAGATATTGTTTCTTCTTTAAGCGCTTTGTAAAATTCCCCTGGGAAGCCATCTGGCCCTGGACTTCTGTGTCTTGGGAGGTTTTTGATGACTGCTTCAATTTTCTCTCTGGTTTTCAGCCCATTCAGGTTTTCTATTTCTTCCTGTTCCAGTTTGGTGTTTTATGGTTTTCCAGAAATGCATCTATTTCTTCTAGATTGCTTAATTTGTTGGCGTATATCTGCTTATAAGACACTTTGAAAACTATGTTTATATTCTTGGTATTGGTTGTGATCTCTCCTTTTCCATTTGTGATTTTATTAATTTGAGTCTTTTTTCTTTTGTTTTTAATAAGGCTGGCTAATGATTTATCTATCTTATTAATTCTTTCAAAGAACCAAATCCAGGATTTGTTGATCTGTTCTACAGTTCTTCTGGTCCCTTTTTCATTGAGTTCTGCTTGAATCTTTATTAACTCTTCTCTGCTTGGTGTAGTTTTTATTTGCTGTTCTTTCTTCACTTCCTTTAGGTGTAAGGTTAGCTTCTGTACTTGAGTTTTTTTCTATTTTTTTGAGGGAGTCTTGTAATTCAATGTATTTCCCTCCTTGTTTGCTTTTGCTATATCCCAAAGATTTTGAACAGTTGTATCTTCATATTCATTAGTTTCAATGAATATTTTTAATTTTTCTTTAATTTCCTAGTTGACCCTTTTATCTTTTAGCAGGATGCTTTTTAAACTCCACGTGTTTGAGTTTCTTCCAAATTTCTTCTTGTGATTTACTTCTAGTTTCAAAGCATTATGGTCAGGGACAATCCAAGTCTTTTGATCTTAGTTAATACCTGATTTGTGACTCAGTATGTGGTCTATTCTGGAGAAAGTTCCATGTGCACTTGAGAAGAATGTGTATTCAGTTGCGTTTGGGTGTAAAGTTTTGTAAATATCTTTGAAATCCATGTGGTCCGGTGTATCTTGTGGTCCAAGAGCTTTAAATGCTCTTGTTTCTTTGGTGATGTTGTGCTTAGAAACTCTGTCATTTGTAGAAAGTGCCATATTGAAGTCTAGAATTAGTGTATTATTACCTAAGTATGTCTTTACTTTGGTTATTAATTTATTCATATACTTGGCAGCTCCCACATTAGGGGCATAAATATTCATGTTGGTTACGTCTTCTTGTTGGATAAACCATTTAAATGTGATCTACTGTCTCTCTTTATCTTTTACTACAGTCTTTGGAATACATTTTAATTTATCTGATATGAGGATTGCTACCCCTGTTTTCTTTTGAGGATCATTTGAATGGTAAATGGTTCTCCAACCTTTCATTTTCAGGCAGGAGGTGTCCTTATGTCTCAAATGAGTCTCTTTCAGACAGCAAATAGATGGTTCTTGATTTTTTATCCAGTCTGAAACCCTGCGCCTTTTGATGGGATCATTAAGCCCATTCACTTTCAGAGTTACTGTTGAAAGATATGAATTTAGTGTCATCATAATACCTGTCAGTCCCTCTTTTTGTGGATTATTTCTTTGGGCTTCCTCTTTCTTATATATGGTCCCTCATAATATTTCTTGCAGAGCTCGTTTGTTGGTCACATATTCTTTCAGTTTCTGCCTATCTTGGAAAGTCTTTATTTCTCTTTCTATTCTTAATGATCCTTGCCGGATATAGTATTCTTGGCTGCAAGTTCTTCTCATTTGTGACCCTGAATATATCCTGCAAGCCTTTTCTGGCCTGCCAGGTCTCTGTGGAGAGGTCTGCTGTTAATCTAATATTTTTTCCCCATATAAGTTAGGGATCTCTTGTCTCTCACTGCTTTAAAAATCTTCTCTTTATCTTTGAATTTGCAAGTTTACTATTAAATGCTGAAGTGTTGAATGTTTTTTATTGATTTTGAGGGGGACCTCTCCATCTCTTTTATCTGAATGCCATTTCACTTCCCAAATTAGGGATGTTCTCAGCTATGATTTGTTCAAATATATTTTCTGGCCCTTTGTCCCTCTCTGCGCCCTCTGGAACCCCAATTAAACATAGATTTTTCTTTCTGAGGCTGTAATTTATTTTCCTTAACCTTTCCTCATGGTCTTTTAATTGTTTTTCGTTTTTCTCATTTTCCTTCCTTACCATCTACTTGTCTTCTAAATCACTCACTCATTCTTCTACATCATTAATCCTCGTCATTAGGACTTCCAGTTTGGATTGCATCTCATTTAATCGTTTTTAATTTCGGCCTGAGTAGATCTAAATTCTGCAGTCATGAAGTCTCTTGATTCCATTATGCTTTTTTTTTCCAGAGCCACCAGTAGCTTTATAATTGTGCTTCTGAATTCGCTTTCTGACATCAAATTGTAATCCTAATTCTGTAACTCTCTGGCAGAGAGTACTGTTTCTGATTCTTTCTTTTCTGGTGAGTTCTTCTTTCTAGTCATTTTGCTCAGGGCAGAGTGGCTGTATGAGTGGCCTGCATCAGGAATATCAACTATGTCCTAAGTAAATTTCACCCCAGATGATTCTGCTGAGGTCAGAGACCAGAAATTGAGATCAAAGATCAGAATGAAAGAAAACAGAAGGAACAGTATATTGAAAAGCAAATTTTATTTATTTTTTATTTTTTATTTTTTTATTTATTTTTTTTTTGAAAAGCAAATTTTAAAACAAAGTAGTAAAAAATAAAAGGTCAAGAAACCTGATGAAGAATAGGAAAAATTAGGGATCCCTGGGTGGTGCAGCGGTTTAGCGCCTGCCTTTGGCCCAGGGCGCGATCCTGGAGACCCGGGATTGAATCCCATGTCGGGCTCCCAGTGCATGGAGCCTGCTTCTCCCTCTGCCTGTGTCTCTGCCTCTCTCTCTCTCACTGTGTGCCTATCATAAATAAAAATAAAAATTAAAAAAAAAGAATAGGAAAAATTAAGAAAAAAGACAAAAAGGGGAAGAAAAAGAAAGCGGGTACTGGGAGATGGTGGTGGTGAAGAAGTTGTAGTGAAGGGAGTATGTAGTCTACCTGAGGGGTTCTAGAGGGTGATCCTCTTGTTTATGTGTGTATTAAGTTTTGTATGTTAGAAGATGCTCAGTCCCAAATTTATATAAACCAGAAATACTTGTGGAGGACCCCAACATTGACCACCAAAACATGAATGAGATAAAAGAGGGTGGCAGAATGGGAATGAGGAATCTCACAGAATGAACCAGCACGGAATATCACTTGGTTCTGGGTGCATGCTAGTCATGTTTTAGAAGGTATTTATTTCTGCCATTGTAGAACAAAATGAGGCAGCAAAAACAAAAAACACAAAACACAATTTATATATATATATATATATATATATATATATATATATATATATAGTGTCTCCTCAAATTAATTCGAGTATATTGAAGGGAATCTAGAAGTGGAAAATATATTTAGGGCCTCTAATTGTAGAAATATGAAAGTCAAAAAGGAAGAAACTTAAAAATGAAGAGATGCTAAAATATTGTATTTAAGGTGGGATAAGAGAAAAAAATGGAAATTTATAGTCTGATATAAAAACGAGTTGCATTGGAAAAAGGAAGAAAGGACAAAGGAGGGGTACCCTCTGGTTCTATATATTGCAAATCCCTTTCTTTCCCTGGTGCTGCTCAGTCAAGAACTTGCTCTTCCCCTGCCCTTCCAGCTGGTCTTCTGGGGGAGGGGCCTGCTGTGCTGATTCTCAGGTGTGTGCAATTAGGGGAGCTGCCCCACCCCCAGCTGCGTGCTGGTCTCAGTGGGAGCTGTTTACCCAATGAGGCCCCTGTTCCCTGGTGGCCCCTCCCCTCCCATGCACACAGGGATACAAGGAGGAACAGGAGGAACAACCACACTGGTGGCAGTCAGCTATTCAGCTCTGGAGTCAGTTCCTGCAGTAACTACCACAGTCTCCCAGTTTGCACTGTTCTGGATGCTCCTGGGGTGGTGGGGGATGCTGACTTGCACAGCTTGGGGGCGCCCGGCGGTGGAGAGTCCTCACTGTCCTGTGCCCTCTGCTTGTCTAGGCAGAAGTGCAGGATTGGGGGCTGTGTCTGCTTGGTGCCCTGGGATCTGGGCCTTGTGCTCCTGGAATCATGCTCCCAGGGCTCCCTCCTAGGGCTCTGGAGAGCATCATGGCATAGCCCCCTCCACTCGGAGACCCCGCCTGAGTTTCTCCTGTGATCGCCACGTGTGTGCTCCATCCCTTTACCAAGATCAGCCAGGAGTCTGTGGCGCACTTTCCCCCAGGCACTCTTCCTCTATTAGTGACTCCAGGAAACTGGAGGTTCCACTGCCCTTCCTGGGATCCTGCCCAATTTCCTTGCTCAGTGCCTTTCCATCTGGGAAGAATCTGGTGCGGATTTTTAAAGTTCCTCTTCTCTGGGGCTGGGCTTTCCTGTCCTGGAGGCTTTCACCGCCCATCCTTAGCCAGGCTCTTCGTGGGGCTCCTCCCCGACTTGATTCTTTTTTATTTTTTTTCCACCTTCCTATCTTGTTAGACGTGAAAACCCTTCTCTCTGTAGGGTTCCAGCTGTTCTTTCTTTAAATCTCAGGTCAAATTCTTAGGTTTTCAGGTTGATTTGAAAATTATCTAGGTAAGTTGGTGGGGCCAGGTGACTTGGGGACCCTACTCCTCGCAATCTTGCCCTGCCCCCAGGCTGGATAATATTTTAATGTGTGTGTGTGTGTGTGTGTGTGTGTATGTGATTATTTTTATCCATTCATCCATTGATGGACACTTGAGTTGAGTTGATTCCTTACCTTGGTTATTGTGAATGATGCTGTTATGAATATGATAGCACAGTTATCTTTTCAAGATAATGATTTAATTTTCTTTGGATACATTCCTGGAAGTGGGATTGATAGATCATATGGTAGTTCTATTTTAAATTTTTTGAGGGGCTTCTATACTTTGTTCCCTAGTGGATGTAATAGCTTACTTTCCCACCTACAGCATATAATAGTTTCATTCTCTTCACATTTTCACCAACATTTATCACCTTTTGTCTTTTTGATAATACAAATTCTAATAGGGATCAGGTGAAAGCTTTTGTGCTTTTGATTTTATTTCCATGATGATTAGTGATATTGAACACCTTTTCATACACCTGTTGGCCAATTACATGGATTCTTCAGAACAATGTAAATTCAGGTCTTTTGCCCATTTTAAATTGAGTTATTTATTTTCATGGTATTGAGTTGTATAAGTTCCTTGTATATTGGGTATTTACTCTATTGGATTTGTGGTTTGAACATATTTTCTCCCATTCCATATGTTCCTTTTTCATTTTATTAATGGCTTTCCTTATTGTCTAGAAACATTTTATTTTGATGTAATCCCACTTGTTTATTTTTGCTTTTACTGTCTATACTTTTGGTATCAAAACCAAAAAATTCTCTCTCTCTGAATGAATAAATTAAAAAATATTTAAAAAAATATTGCCAAAACTAATGTCGAGGAGAGATTACCCCTATATTTTCTCCTAGGAGTTTTATAGTTTTAGGTCTGATGCTTAAATCTTTGATTCATTTTGGATTGATTTTTGTTTATTTTCATTCTTTTGCATGTGGCTATCCACCGTTTATTAAAGATACTGCATTACTTTAGTGGATATTCTTGGCTAGGGTTTATTTCTACCTTTCAATCTTGTCCCATTCATCTATGTCTGTTTTTGTTCTAATACCATGCTGTTTCGATTACTATAGCTTTGTAATATAGTTTGAAATCAGTAAATGTGTTGCTTCCAGCTTTGATCTTTCTCAAGATTTCTTTAGCAATTTGGGATATTTTGTGGTTGTATATGAATTTTAGGACTATTTTCTCTATTTCTTTGAAAAATGTCAATGGAATGCTGATAGGGATTTGATGTTGACTTTACTAAAATTGTTAGTTTTAACAGGATTTTTTTCTGGAATCTTTAGGGTTTTCTATTTATAATATCATGTCTTCTTCAAATAGAGATAATTTTCCTTCTTCCTTTCCAATTTGTACTTCCTTTCAATAGGACTTCTTGTGATATGTTGAATAAAAATGGTGAGATTGGGTATCCTTGTCTTGCTCCTGATCTTAAAGAAAAAGCTTTCAGTGTTTCACTACTTTGAATCATGTTAGCTGTGGGCTTGTTATATATTATCTTTAATATATTGAGATACATTCCCTCTATACCCAGTTTGTTGAGAATCCAAACTCTGGGAAACGAACTAGGGGTGGTGGAAGGGGAAGAAGGCAGGGGGTGGGGGTGAATGGGTGACGGGCACTGGGGGGGCACTAGATGGGATGAGCACTGGGTGTTATTCTGTATGTTGGTAAATTGAACACCAATACAAAATAAATTTATTAAAAATAATAATAATAAAAATAAAAAAAATAAAAAATAAAGAATGTTGAAATTTTCAGATACTCTTTCTACATCTATTGTGATAATAAGATTTTTTACCCTTTATTCTTCTAATGTAGTTATTACATTTATTGTTTTAGCCATTTTTTCCCATCCTTTCATCCCTGGGATAAATCTTACTTCATCATGGTATATGATCCTTTTAAATTATTATTGAATTTGATTTGCAAATATTTTTGTTGTGGATATTTTTGCATCTGTGTTCTTTAGGAATATTGACCTATAATTTTCTTTTATTGTATTTTCTTTCTCTGATTTGATATTGAGATAATGCTGGACCTGTAAAATAAATTTGAAAATTTCTTTTATCTATTTTTTAAGACTCTGAGAAGGAATAATTTTAGTTATTCTTTAAATATTTGGTAGAATTCACTAGTAAAGTCATCTGGACCTGTGCTTTTCTTTGCTTATAGATTTTAAACTACTGATTCAATCCCTTTTGCAGTAATTGATCTGTTTATATTTTCTATTTCTTCATGATTCATCTCTGGTATGTTGTATGTTTCTAAGAATATATCCATTTCTTGTAGATAGTACATTTTGAGCATATAATTGCTCATAGTATTCTCTTATGATGATTGTATATCTATGGTATTAGTATGTGTTCTTTCATTTATAATTACATTTATTTGAATCCTCTCTTATGAATTCTAGTTGTTTGTCATATATATATATATATATATATATATATATATATATATACATGCATATATCTCCACCTCTAATTGATTTTTAGTGTGATTCATGAGTTCATTATATATTCTAGTTTAGAAGTATTTTGTCAGATTTTGTATTACAAATATTTATTAAAGTGTAAATTTTGCTGTAACTTGCTATTTGAAGGTTATACTTTTTTAATTTTAATGAAGCATAATTTGTTATTATATTTTTATTTAATTGTTAACATTTTTCCTCTTGTTTATTCTTTGATAACTTGAAATTAGCAAAATATTTTTAAAAATTTTCTAGGAGTTTTACACTTTCAGTTATGATATATCTCAAATTAGCTTTTCTATATAGCATGAGTTCATCTTCATGTGCATAGTTTTGTATATCAACAACCAGATATTTCAAAACATTTATAAAAAGATATTCTTTCCCCCAGGAAATTATTCTAAAACCATTTATTGACCATTTAATTACCTAGGCACCACTATTAAAAATCAAAAACCAAATATCTATGAATTTATATTTGGACAGTGTTCTGTCCCATTGCAGTTGCGAAATAAAATACTGTAGCTTTATAGTAAATATTAAAATCAGTACTATAAATACTCCAACTATATTATTGTTCAATAATTTTTGTCTCTTGGATTTCCATATAAAATTTCAAGTAAGTTTATCAATTCCATTTACCATTTCCACTCATTTCCTATATTTATCATATGTGCTACTTCCACACATGTTATAAATCCCAAAATCCATTGATTTTACTTACTTTTTTTAAATTTGTATTCTCTCAGATAACATATAGTGCAATATGGGTTTCTGGAGTAAAATTAATTGATTCATCACTTACATATAACACCCAGTGCTCATCACAAGAAGTGCCCACCTTAATACATATCACCAATTTAGCCCATCCTTCACCTTTATCCCTCCATGAATCCCCAGTTTATTTTCTATCATTAAGAGTCACTTATGTCTTATTTCTGTCTCTCTCTTTTTTCTTTTCCTCCATCCCGTATGTTCATCTGTTTGCTTTCTTAAATTCCACATATGAGTGAGATCATATGGTATTTGTCTATCTCTGAGTGACTTATTTCAGTTCGCATAATACACTCTACCTCCATCCACATCATTGCAAATGGCAACATTTCATTCATTTTAATGGCTGAATAATATTCCATTATATGAATACATATATATGTATCTAATATATATATATTAGATAAACATTGGGTTGCATGTACCCCTCCAAATCTATATTTTTGTATCCTTTGGGTAAATGCCTAATAGTTCAATTGCAGGATCATAGGGTAATTCTATTTTTAACTTGATGAAGAACCTCCAAACTTTTCTCCAGAGTGGCTACACAAGTTTGCATTCCTACCAATAATAGAAGAGGACTCCCCTTTCACTACATCTTCACTAATACCTACTGTTTCTGAGTTGTTAATTTTATCTATTCTGACAGGCATCATGTGGTATCTCATAATGCTTTGGATTTAATATTTCCCTGGTGATGAGTGATATGGAGCATCTTTTCATTTGTCTGTTAGCCATTTGGATGTCTTCTTTGGAAAAGTGTCTATCCATGTCTTCAGCCCATTTCTTAACTGGATTATTTGTTTTTGGGGTGTTGAGTTTGATAAACTATTTATAGATTTTGGATACTAAATCTATACTGGATACTAACCTTTTATTAGATATTTCATTTGCAAATATCTTCTCCCATTCAATAGTCTGTCATTTAGTTTTATTGATTGTTTCCTTCATTATTCAGGAGCTTTATATCTTGATGAAGTCCCAATAGTTCATTTTTTCTTTTTTCCCTTACCTCTGGGAACATGTCTAATATAGAATAGAATATTACTCAGCCATCAAAAAGAATGAAATCTTGTGGATCTCCAGTGGCAAAAATGATTGTATCTACTTCTGGTCCCTTTGCCATTGGGACTGTCCATGGTCTGTTTCTGTGTTAGGCTAAATACAAGTTAGGCTAATTTAAGAATACATAGCCTGATTAAATTTATTGGGCAGACTTCCAAGGACTCCCACTCTGTGTAGGGAATACAGCTAGTTCGTGGGCCACATCAAGGTCTAGAGCCAGTATTTAGGTCTATAGATGCTTATCACTCAAGCCACAGGTGGACATGATTTTTCTGCGTCCTTGGTCTGTGGTGCTACTGATAAGAGGAAGACATACTGAAGGAATAACCACTGTACCTGGATGTAAGACTACCTTCTTAATCAACTTTGCTTAATCTTGGACTGCTCCAAGATTTAATAAACTCTTTTTAAAAAATATTTTATTTATTTATTCAGGAGAGACACACACACAGAGAGAGGCAGAGACACAGGAAGAGGGAGAGAGGCATGCTCCATGCAGGGATCCCGATGTGGGACTCGATCCTGGGACTCCATGATCATGCCCTGGGCTGAAGGCAGGCACTAAACCACTGAGCCATTCAGGGATCTCCGAATTTAATAAACCCTTAACTGGATTCACAAGCTCCCACATAGATATTCTGTCCATGGAAGGATTTCAAACTGGTCATGGAAATGACTAACAGGGAACATTTTATTTAGCTTCTTTGTTAATGTCTATGCAGAATTTTTAACTGAGAAAAGTTTCTAGGTTCCTTATAACCAGGCACTCGAAAAATTTAAAAAAATCATGATGAGTTTTGACACTTCAACTGGACTAAATAAGAATTCTATCACACAGAGGTGTCTGGATGGCTCAGTTAGTTAAATGTCTGACTCTTGATTTCAGCTCAGTTCATGATCTCAGGGTCATGAGATTGAGCCCTGCATCAGGCTCTATGCTAAGTACAGTCTGCTTGTCCCTCTCCCTCTCCTCCTTATCTCTCTATCAATAAAAAGAGTTGTATCACACAGTTAAGGATTAATAGCCAAAATATCATATAGTAAAGAGGTCTTTCAATTTCTTTAATTATTGCTCTAAATTTTATATTGCCTTTTAATCTCTAAAGGTCACAGTTTCAGCTTCATACTTTGCACTTTTAATATAGAGATTTATTTATATATAAAGATATATAATTGATTGGAATTCTGACACTGTGTCACAAGCTCTGTGTATATATGCGTACTTGTACATATCTTGAACAATGAAAAGATGATCAGAAATCTCTATGTTGTATCCTTTAAAAATCTGTATGAAAGGCCTTAATTAAGACTTTGACAGAGTACATTTACATATTCAGAACAATTATGTGTAGGTTGGCTCAAGTAATGAATCTGGTTATGTTAAGCAGTTAACTGTCAACAAATTTGCTGGTCGAAATAAACATTTTGTTGCTTGAAGTTATATGACAGCATTTTTTGGGGGTCCATTTTTAACCTACTTATGACTTCATCATTTAATTTGATAGCTAATCATGATACAAAATTTCCATGGAAACTTTATGATATCACCCTACTAGTATTTTTTACAGCATGATGATCTACTCTTATTTCTAATTTATTGAGAAATATGCTGTTTTAAAAATATACAATATGGGAATACTCCTTCTTTCTCCCCTTCCTTATACATAGAAATCTTTTATTGGAAAGACATACACTTATAATTACTACTATTCAGTGACTCATGTTTTTATTTTCTTTCTCAGAAAGAAAATGACACTTTTTAAATTGTAGAAATTGCAAAGTAAAAAAAAAGTGAATTGATACAGGCTGTTTTTCACATGAAAGGACAGAGTACAAGGTCAGAGCAAAAAGCCAATGGAAGCAAGGCAAGGGAATAGTATGAGTAGACTAAACTAGTTAAAAAGGGGCACTAGAGAGCAGAATTTTGAATATCAGCTTGTTCAAATAATGAAATGATTGTAAAAGGTGAACAACATTGAGAAGACTTCTAGTAATGATTGAATGAAGCCATATCAATTAAAAATAAAACTATAGAAATAGTTCAAACATAATTCATAAAACAAACATGAGAGAGTAAATTATTAAGAATGACACTGACAAATGATATATTACAAGTCTTTGTTGTACTATGAAATATTCACCTTGTTAACCTAATTTAATAAAAATAACAGAAATGCTTTTGATATCCCATTACCTTTTTGATTACAACAGGAAAATATATTTTTATAAAAGTGGTTTTAATGAGATAAAAATAAGAGCAACTAGGCAAGAATTTAGGTTACTAAAATCCTAATTAATGGAGTGTTGATGTCTTAATAATCATTGTGGTGATAATAAATCACTATAGCTCAAAGGGGAAAATAACTCATTATTTTAACCTGCTGGGATTCAACTTTACACTTTACTTTAAGCAAAAGTCTATTCCTCCTGAATTTACATGGAATTATTTTGCAAGTGCAAAGTATTTCAAAATTTATTATATAGGTCTAAGTAAAGAGACCAAATTATTTTTTAAATATTTTATGTATTCAGGAGAGAGACACACACACACACACTGAGAGAGAGAGAGAGAGAGAGACACAGAGAGAGAGAGAGAGAGGCAGAGAGAGAAGCAAGCTCCATGCAGGGAGCCTGACGCGGGACTTGATCCTGGGTCTCCAGGATCACACCCTGGGCCGAAGGCAGGCACTAAGCCACTTAGCCACCCAGGGACCCCCTATTATTTAACTAATAATACAGAGAAAAACAACAGAATACTAAAATAAAAAATAGAGTACAGACCTTGATTCCATAATCTGGTGATATGAATATCTATGTATCATGTGTGTGACAGATAAAAATGTTTTAGAAGTACTCAATGCTTTACTATCCATATTTTAAAGATTGTCAGTAGACTTTATAAATAAGCAATACATAGATTAATATAGAGAGATACAGATAGAGTCATCCTTATCTAAACACAATGTATTTGGGAAATGTTATTTTTTCTTCTTTTTTAAAAAAGATTTCATCTAATTATTCATGAGAGACACAGAGAGAGAGGTGGCAGAGACACAGGCAGAGGGAGAAGCAGGGTCCATGCAGGGAACCTGATGTGGGACTAAATCCCAGGTCTCCAGGATCATGCCCTGGGCCAAAGGCAGGTGCTAAACTGCTGAGCCACCCGGGGATCCCCTATTTTTTTCTTCTTCTATCACTTTTTACCCATAGGAAAAAAAATAAAGAAGAAACTTAATTGAAATCACAGATTAGATACTCTCTGGAATATGCTAGAAGTACTATCTTGTACTGTGTATTTTGCATCCTTTAATTTTCACATTCTGAGTAAATCAGAAAGGAAGATTTCTGTATTTCTTCTCTGAGCTATAGATAAATTAAAGGGAGAGTGTTGTTTCCCGTTATCTCCTGATTTAGATGTTTTGGTGAGAACAAAAATAATTCCCATTTCTTCTAAAACAATATGACCGGGGGAGGAAGGGAAAGATGGCGGAAGAGTAGGGTCCCCAAATCACCTGTCCCCACCAAATTACCTAGATAACCTTCAAATTATCCTGAAAATCTACGAATTCAGCCTGAGATTTAAAGAGAGAACAGCTGGAATGCTACAGTGAGAAGAGTTCACGCTTCCATCAAGGTAGGAAGACGGGAAAAATAAAGAAACAAAAGGCATCCAAGGGGGAGGGGCCCCGCAAGGAGCAGGGCTGAGGCTGGGGCGAGTGCCCCAGGACAGGAGAGCTCCGTCCAGGAGAAGCAGGAGCTTCACCAATCTTCCCGGGCGGAAAGGGGCTCGCAGGGATTTGGAGCAGGACCCCAGGAGGGCGGGGATGCCCTCAGGCTCCCTGGGACAGTAACAGAGCAACTGCGCCCTGGGGAGAGTGCGCGGAGCTCCATGAAGGGCTGCAGCCCGCGTGGCTGGCCCCCGGAGCAACTCGGAGGGGCTCGGGCGGCAGCTCTGCGGAGAGGGGGCTGCACGGCCAGGAGCGCGAATCCAACAGCACAGGCCCGGGAGCACTGGGCACCGGGACACAGCCCAGGATCCAGCCTCCCCCTGGGACAAGCAGAGGCCAGGAGGGCCCAGGAAAACAAGGACGCTCCTGCCCTGAGCTGAGCAGATCAGCGGCCCCGCCCCGGAGCATACAGGCCCCTGCAGACCCAGAGCTCTGTAGTTACTGCAGGGGCTGAATCCAGGGCTCCAGAGCTGGCCGCCTCCACTGTGGTTGTTCCTCCTGGGGCCGCACGGGGTAAACAACCCCCACTGAACCCAGCACCAGGCAGGGGCTGAGCAGCTCCCCCAAGTGCTAACGCCTGAAAATCAGCACAAAAGGCTCTTCCCCAAGAAGACCAACTAGACGGACAAGTTCCAGGGGAAGTCAAGGGACTTAAAGTATACAGAATCAGAAGATACTCCCCCGTGTTTTTTTTTTTTTTTTTTTTTGCTTTTTGATTTGTTTGCTTCCCCCACCCCTTTTTTTCCTTACTTTCTCTTTCTCTTTTTCTTCTCTTTTTTTCTTTTTTCCTTCTTTTTTCCTTTGTTCCTTTTCTCTTTTCTTTCCTTCTTTCTCTCCTCTCTTTTTCTCCTTTTCCCAAAACAACTTGTTTTTGGCCACTCTGCACTGAGCAAAATGACTAGAAGGAAAACCTCAACTCAAAAGAAATAATCAGAAACGGTCCTCTCTCTCACAGAGTTACAAAATTTGGATACCAATTCAATGTCAGAAAGCCAATTCAAAAGCACTATTATAAAGCTACTGGTGGCTCTCGAAAAAAGCATAAAGGACTCAAGAGACTTCATGACTGCAGAATTTACATCAAATCAGACAGAAGTTAAAAAACAATTGAATGAGATGCAATCCAAAGTTGAGGTTTTCCTTCTAGTCATTTTGCTCAGTGCAAATAGAAGTCCTAACGACCAGGGTTAACGAGGTGGAAGAACGAGTGAGGGACATAGAAGAGAAGTTGATGGCAAAGAAGGAAACAGAGGAAAAAAGAGACAAACAATTAAAAGACCATGAAGATAGATTAAGGGAAATAAACGACAGCCTGAGGAAGAAAAACCTGCTTTTAATTGGGGTTCCCGAGGGCGCTGAAAGGGACAGAGGCCAGAATATGTATGTGAACAAATCATACCTGAAAACTTTCCTAATCTGGGAGGGAAACAGCCATTCATATCCAGGAAATAGAGAGATCCCCCCTAAAATCAATAAAAACCATTCAACACCTTGACATTTAGTAGTGAAGCTTGCAAATTCCAAAGGTAAAGAGAAGATCCTTAAAGCAGCAAGAGACAAGAAAGCCCTTACTCTTATGGGGAGGAGTACTAGGGTAACAGCAGACCTCTCCACAGAGACCTGGCAGGCCAGAAAGGGCTGGCAGGATATATTCAGGGTCCTAAATGAGAAGAACATGCAACCAAGAATACTTTATCCAGCAAGGCTCTCATTCAAAATGGAAGGAGAGATAAAGAGCTTCCAAGACAAGCAGGAACTGAAAGAATATGTGACCTCCAAACCAGCTCTGCAAGAGATTTTAAGGGGGACTCTTAAAATACCCCTTTAAAAGAAGTCCAGTGGAACAATCCACAAAAACAATGACTGAATAGATATCGTGATAATGTTAAACTCATACCTTTCAATAGTAACTCTGAACGTGAACGGCTTAATGACCCCATCAAGAGGCACAGGGTTTCAGACTGGATAAAAAAGCAGGACCCATCTATTTGCTGTCTACAAGAGACTCATTTTAGACAGAAGGACACCTACAGGCTGAAAATAAAAGGTTGGAGAACCATTTACCATTCAAATGATCCTCAAAAGAAAGCAGGGGTAGCCATCCTTATATCAGATAAACTAAAATTTACCCCGAAGACTATAGTGAGAGGTGAAGAGGGACACTATATCGTACTTAAATGATCTATCTAACAAGAGGACTTAATAATCCTCAATATATATGTCCTGAATGTGGGAGCTGCCAAATATTTAAATCAATTAATAACCAAAGTGAAGAAATACTTAGATAATAATACAGTTATGCTTTGTGACTTCATTCTAGCTCTTTCTATACTCGATAGGTCTTCTAAGCACAACATCTCCAAAGAAACAAGAGCTTTAAATGATACACTGGACCAGATGGATTTCACAGATATCTACAGAACTTTACATCCAAACTCAACTGAATGCACATTCTTCTTAAGTGCACATGGAACTTTCTCCAGAATAGACCACATACTGGGTCACAAATCGGGTCTGAACCATACCAAAAGATTGGGATCGTCCCCTGCATATTCTCAGACCATAATGCCTTGAAATTAGAACTAAATCACAACAAGAAGTTTGGAAGGACTTCAAACCCGTGGAGGTTAAGGACCATCCTGCTAAAAATGAAAGGGTCAACCAGGAAATTAAGGAAGAATTAAAAAGATTCATGGAAACTAATGAGAATGAAGATACAACCGTTCAAAATCTTTGCGATGCAGCAAAAGCAGTCCTAAGGGGGAAATACATCGCAATACAAGCATCCATTCAAAAACTGGAAAGAACTCCAATACAAAAGCTAATCTTACACATAAAGGATCTAGAGAAAAAACAGCAGATAGATCCTACACTCAGCAGAAGAAGAGAGTTAATAAGATTCGAGCAGAACTCAACGAAATCGAGACCAGAAGAACCGTGGAACAGATGAACAGAACCAGGAGATGGTTCTTTGAAAGAATTAATAATATAGATAAACCATTAGCCAACCTTATTAAAAAGAAGAGAGAGAAGACTCAAATTAATAAAATCATGAATGAGAAAGGAGAGATCACCACCAACACCAAGGAAATACCAACGATTTAAAAAACATATTATGAACAGCTATACGCCAATAAATTAGGCCATCTAGAAGAAATGGATGCATTCCTGGAAAGCCACAAACTACCAAAACTGGAACAGGAAGAAATAGAAAACCTGAACAGGCCAATAACCAGGGAGGAAATTCAATCATCTTAAGATTTGTGTGGAATCAGAAAAGACCCCGAATAGCCAGGGGTATTTTAAAAAAGAAAACCATAGTTGGGGGCATCACAATGCCAGATTTCAGGTTGTACTACAAAGCTGTGGTCATCAAGACAGTGTGGTACTGGCACAAAAACAGACACATAGATCAATGGAACAGACTAGAGAACCCAGAAGTGGACTCTGAACGTTTTGGTCAACTAATATTCGATAAAGGAGGAAAGACTATCCATTGAAAGAAAGTCAGTCTCTTTAATAAATGGTGCTCGGAAAACTGTACATCCACATGCAGAAGAATGAAACTAGACCACTCTCTTGCACCATACACAAAGATAAACTCAAAATGGATGAAATATCTAAATGTGAGACAAGATTCCATCAAAATCCTAGAGGGCAACACAGGCAACTCCCTTTTTGAACTTGGCCACAGTAACTTCTTGCAAGATACATCCACGAAGGCAAAAGAAACAAAAGCAAAAATGAACTATTGGGACTTCATCAAGATAAGAAGCTTTTGCACAGCAAAGGATACAGTCAACAAAACTCAAAGACAACCTACAGAATGGGAGAAGATATTTGCAAATGACGTATCAGATAAAGGGCTAGTTTCCAAGATCTATAAAGAACTTCTTAAACTCAACACTAAAGAAACAAACAACCCAATCATGAATTGGGCAAAAGATATGAACAGAAATCTCGCAGAGGAAGACATAGACAAGGCCAACACGCACATGAGAAAATGTTCTGCATCACTTGCCATCAGGGAAATACAAATCAAAACCACAATGAGATACCACCTCACACCAGTGAGAATGGGGAAAATTAACAAGGCAGATTACCACACATATTGGAGAGGATGTGGAGAAAAGGGAAGCCTCTTACACTGTTGGTGGGAATGTGAACTGGTGCAGCCACTCTGGAAAACTATGTGGAGGTTCCTCAAAGAGTTAAAAATAGACCTGCCCTACGACCCAGCAATTGCACTGTTGGGGATTTACCCCAAAGATTCAGATGCAATGAAACGCCGGGACACCTGCACCCCGATGTTTACAGCAGCAATGTCCACAATAGCCAAACTGAGGAAGGAGCCTCGGTGTCCATCAAAAGATGAATGGATAAAGAAGATGTGGTTTATGTATATAATGGAATTTTACTCCGCCATTAGATACGACAAATACCCACCATTTGCTTCAACGTGGATGGAACTGGAGGGTATTATGGTGAGTGAAGTAAGTCAATCGGAGAAGGACAAGCATTATATGTTCTCATTCATTTGGGGAATATAAATAATAGTGAAAGGGAATATAAGGGAAGGGAGAAGAAATGTGTGGGAAATATCATAAAGGGATACAGAACATAAAGACTCCTAACTCTGGGAAATGAACTAGGGGTGGTGGAAGGGGAGAGGCGCAAAGGGTGGGGGTGACTGGGTGATGGGCACTGAGGGGAGCACTTGATGGGATGAGCACTGGGTCTTATCCTGTATGTTGGTAAATTGAACACCAATTAAAGAATTAATTTATTAAATTAATTTATTAAAAGAATAAATAAAACAATATGACCTACTGCTTATATTTCCCAGGTAAAAACTATAGAAAATTATATTATTATTTTTTAAATTCTATCTGTTTTTTATTTATTTGCCAATTTTCTTCAAATATCCACCAATTTAGTTTTACTCCATTTCCAATGAATATCAGATTTCTCATGTACAGCATTTAGTGTGTTCATGAATATTGAATTACAGAAATGTGTATGAAATACAAATATAGAGTAAAAATATCTGATAATGCCATGGAAATGAAGTAAGAATTGAAATAGTTAACTGGCTATTCTGTCAAAAATAGATCTTTGTTAATGTTGGCTATTATATAATTAAATATCAATCGTTTACTTACTGATGAGTAACAACTATAAAGATGGAGAAAACTATTCATTAACATTTAGAATTAAACTGAATCACTAATGGGCAGCCTTTTTTTCAGATATTTTGATTTGACATGCAAAATGTTTTGTGATATGCAATACATTCTCAGGCCCTACTATATCCCTTTATGAGAACAGCAATAGCAAATCTCTGTGTTTCATACAACTTTTTAATCTATTCACAGATCCCCTAGATGGTCACATATTTTGTTCACCTCTCTTTCCTCAAGTTAGCGGTTTTTTTTTTAATTGTTGTTTTTGATGTTGAAAAAGTATATTTGGATAATTTCCATCATTTGTAAAAAGTGATTAATTAGGTTATGACAGCATTTATTGCCTATTTTACCTATATCTTAATCTTACAGATTTTACCATCTCAAATCCCTGATGACTAGACAACAATTTTCATTATCATTTGAAATTGTTATTTCAGCAGCAGCTAAAAGTACTCAAGGTTGGATCATGTATAGGTTGACCAGAAAGTGATGACATACCTTGTACAAGGAGCTGCTGCTATAGAGACATGATATTTATAAAAAAAAAATAAATAAGTCCCTTAGGATTAGAACTAGAAGAACAGGAAGTTTTAGTATTCTATAGTAGAGCTGAAGGAAGCAAATATACATAATTTCAGTAATAAAGAACTTACCAAGTAGTAACTCAATCATGAAAATAATTTACCAGCACAAATAATTTCATTTAATCTTCATACTATCTCTATGAGTTGGTTCTTATCATTTTTGGATTTTTGAAAACGAAACAAAAAATAAAATTGAGGCTTTAAATAATTTGCCTAAAATCAAACTCCTGACAGAGTTTAGAATTAGCTCTAAGCAGTTTTGATCATGAACCTTTATTTGTAACAACAGTGCTGTTTATAGAAGTCTCTTAAGAAAACCTTAAAACCAGATTGTCTTTTTTGAATTCTTGCATATGTATGATATTTTGTCAATATTTTTGTTCTTCAAGCTATTCAAGAGATTATCCTTATCTGAACTAGCTTGAATATATCTCATTCTTGCAACTAAATGAGTCTCTCTTAGAAACAAAAGAAGAGGGGGCTGTATATATGCTTATTCAATAAAACTAAAGACAAGTTTTCTGGTTTTAGAATTCAAGTATTCATATCATAAAGTCCACAACTTCTAAACAGTTATCCTTTTTTTTAGCTATCCTTTTAAAAATTTAATTAATTTATTCATTTTACCACCTGAGTAGACCAGACTTAACACTGGACAAAATGGTTTATTTTTCATGTGCACATTAGATAAAGAGTTCAAATTTGTAATATTATAAAAAAGTGGATTTCATTGAAATTGAAAGAAATCAAATAAAAAAACCCACCAAATATTTGAAAAGGTAGAAAAGAGCAATTATGTGATATACAGAAAGTATAAGAAAAGATAAATCTTTTTATCATTCTGTGACATTTTAGAGAAATGAAGAAAATCATTTTTTTGACAATATCAAAGGCTCATGTTTAACCTGAGAATTTCATCTCTGAAAGCTGTATCATACACAAATATAATTTTCAGAGGAAGAACATACAATGTTTACTAAGCAGTCACAAGACTATTTCCATCTTTTGATTAAACCAGATCCATATGTTAAGCAATTACTATTTTACAACCATTATTATTATTTCAATTCATAGCACTGCAAAAACCAAAAACCAAAACATATAAAGCTGGTGGGTTTATTTTAACAAGAACTGTTAATGTAATAATTAAGACTAGTCTAAAGATGTGCTGGGATATGTAAAAGAAAAATAAAACTTCCAAATTACTGCAGTTATGAATGCTGATGAAACATCAGAATAAAACTAATTTACCAACTGTAAAATTCAATCATTACCAAGTTGTCAAAATTTAGCAGCATATACCTGTATCACTATTACATTTCCTAAGGTTATTGATTTGTATATATTTATTTCTATATATGTTTCAAATATTTATGAATAAATGAAATAAATATGTCATATCTTATTTATTTATTTATTTATTTATTTATTTATTTATTTATTTATTTCAAAGTTTTACCATGCAGGCTTAAGAAGTATAGATACAGATATGGAGGGGTAAAAATCATTAAACACCTTTACACAATAAACACATTTAATGACTTACTAAAGTTATTGATTTATATTTATATGTTATATTTATTATATACATTTATGTATCAATACATATATATTGATTTATATATTTCTATATTTATGAATAAATTAATATAATATAAATATATATGTATCAAAGTATATATATGATATATATGTATCAATAATATAACTATATGATATATATTATATGTATATCTCAAAGTTTTACCTTGCAGGCTTAAGAAGTATAGTTAGGGATATACAGGGGAATAAAATAAACACATTTAAAACAGGACTATGGATAGAGAGAGAGATCCACTCACTTGCATTAATCATAGTAAAAACATGAGCATGGGGATGCCTGGGTGGCTCAGTGGTTGAGCATTTGCCTTCCACCTGGGGGGTGATCCCCGAGTTCCAGGATTGAGTCCTGCATTGGGCTCCCTACAGGGAGCCTGCTTCTCCCTTTGCCTATGTCTCTGCTTGTCTCTCTATCTCTCATGAATAAATAAGTAAAATCTTTTGAAAAATGAGCATAGAAACAACAAATACTCACCATTTGCTTCGACGTGGAGGGACCTGGAGGTATTGTGCTGAGTGAAATAAGTCAATAGGAAAAGGACAAACATTATATGGTCTCATTCATTTGGGGAATATAAAAATTAGTGAAAGGGAATAAAGGGAAAGGAGAGAAAATGAGCGAAAACATCAGTGAGGGTGACAAAACATGAGAGACACCTAACTCTGGGAAATGAACAAGGAGTAGTGGAAGGGGAAGTGGGGGGGAGCTGGAGTGACTGGGTGATGGGCACTGAGGGGGTAGTAGGCAGGATGAGCACTGGGTGCTATGCTCTATGTTGGCAAATTGAACTCCAATAAAAAAAACTAAAAGGAAAAAAAATGAGCATAGATTTTAAAAAGGCTAAGCATCAATGTGAACTGTTAGTAATATTAAAAATTAAAGGAAAATAAAGCTTCACATAAATTAGGAAAAAATAATTACAATATAACTCAACTGCAGAAATTAGACATTATTTCATAAATAGATAAATAAATAAATAGATAAATAAATACACACACAATGTTACATTAATTTCAGGAGTACAACATAGAGATTGAACTTCTCTATAGCTTATGCAATGCTCACCATAACTACCATATGTCATCATATAATGCTATTATAATATTATATATGTATAATATTATAATATCATTGACTATATTGCTTATTCTGTGCCTTTTATTCCTGTGACTTATTCATTACAAAATTGGAAACTTGTATCTTCCACTCCTCTTCACCTATTTTGCTCATCCTCCCACCCATTTCCTTCCTGGGGACTGTTTGTTCTCTGTATTTATAGATCTGATTCCACTTTTTGTTTGCTTATTATTTGTTTTGCTTTGTTTTCTTTTTTAAGATTTTACATATGAGTGAAATTATATGGTATTTGTCATTCTCAGTCTGACTTATTTTATTTAGCATAATACCCTTAAGGTCCACTCATATTGTCACAAATGACATAATTTTAATTCATCTTGATGAAATATTCTTTTTTTAGATTTTACTTATTTATTCATGAGACACACACACACAGATTGAGAGAGAGAGAGAGAGAGGCAGAGACAGAGGGAGAGGGAGAGGGCAGGCTCTGTGCAGGGAGCCCGACTTGGGACTCAATCCTGGGTCTCCAGGATCAGGCCCTGGGCTGAAGGTGGCACTAAACCGCTGAGCCACCTGGGCTGCCCTTCATGAAATATTCTTAAGTCAATATAGTGTCACAGGATTAAAATTGTCAACCAAGTTTATTCAATTAAAAATAATATGCATATATTTTAATGTATATCTACTGAGTCTTTTTTCTAAAAAAGCATTTATATTTGAATTGTATTAAATTGACCAGTTGTAGTTTCTACAATCTGCATTTGAATACTCTTGTATTAATTTTATGTAAATAATGAGTAGAAACAATGTCAGGTGAAAATGATTATTAACAAACAGGATAAGATCTCTGTATTATAATGACACTGGGTCATGTGTGGGGTTAAGGAAATTATCAGATCTAAAATAATCTAATGAAATTTTGTTTTTGCCTTTTATTTCTATAGGAATATCTTTTCCTGAACTAAAATATTTAGTTCACTATATAGACAAAATAAAATACTGAAAGAAGGTAATTACTTAAAATTGAAACAAACAAAAATAACTAGTTTCTTTTTTCTAAATAATCAACTAATTTGCCAGCAAATATAGTTGTCCTTATTCTGTGATTTGCTGAGAGGAGTATGTGGAGATTATGACGATTTGCCTCAATTGCATTTATAATCATCTCAAGAATTATTACTAAAGAAGAATTTTGTTTGCCGATTTTTAGTTGGAAGAGGAGCATAGATCATGTCCTCACTCCTTCCTTCCCAGAGAGCATTCCAATAGCTCCCTTGCCATTTTGTGGAGTTCTAAAACTAGATCTTCTATATGCTAGTTGTTCTTTTAAATGGGGGCTTTTTATCCTGTGCTGGAGCATGTCTGGGCCTGTGTGGGTTAGGAGACCTGGGGCTTGCTGAAATGGCAAGGTGGATATGACACTGGACCTTTCTCTGGTCTGCACTTTCAAGGTTGAAGGGAAGTATAAGTCATATGGCTTCCCATTCCCTCTGACCCAGAGAGAGTTCCAGCAGCTTTTCCACCATTTGGTAAAGTTCTAAGGCTGCCTATTTTATAAACTAGTTGCTCTTTTAAATGATGGCCTTGAGGGAGGAAGCAAGATGATGGAAGAGTAGGGGGTCCTCATTTCATCTGGTCCCCCATTTAGCTATATAACTTTCAAACCATCCTTAATATCTATGAATTAAACCTGAGATGTAAAGAGAGAACAGCTAGAATACTAGAGAGAAAAATGATTGCTTCTTACAAGGTAGGAGTGCAGAGAAGAGAAACGGAAGGGGTATATTAGAAGATAAAAGGCAAGGGGAGGAATTCTTTGGAAGCTGGCACCAGGAAAATAGTACAGCACTAGGGGATACAATTGGATCATTTAGAAATCTGTTCCTGAGACAGTCTTCCCTGCCTGAAAAGTACTCAGTGGTGAAATAGGGCAAAATCACAGAAGGGCAGTGAAGTCTCAGTATTCCCGAAGAAACAGAAAGAATAGGGGTGTCCGAGAGAGAGCTCAGCTTCTGCCATAAACTGCAAGCCAAGGTGGGATCAGGGGACCACTGCTTTCCTATGTTCCAGTAAAGGACTGGAATGCAGCAACCCTTCAGTGAGCATCTGGGAGAGGCAGATCAGGTGTGAACACATCCAGCAGGTGAACGCCCCAGGACCTGGCTGCAGAGAGAAGGGGGCTATCCTCCCCTCCCTCTAGGAGAGGCAAATCTGGTGAGCTCAAAAGACTGTGAGCCCTCCCACAAATCAGCACTCTTCATATTATATGAGTCAGTGCCCTAGCTCCTGCACCTTGGAGGATATGAGGCAGTGCCCGCTAAGAGACTGCAGTTCAGTACACACTTGGAGCTCTTGGCTCCGTGGCTGGAGATCTGATTGCTGCCATTTTTCTGTTGTTTTGTTTTTTTTCTACTTTCACCCTGGAGAAGCAAAGCCTGCAGGGAACAAAGGCCTCACAGAGCAAACATCTTACATTGAGCACAGCCACCTGGTGAGGGGCTGAACATCCCCATCCAGGCACAGACACCTGAGAATCAGAGCAGCAGGCCCCTCTCCCAGAAGAACAAGTTTACTGACCAAGCAGCACTGGAAAACTCGAGGACTGAGAGAAAATATTATATAGAACTGAGGTGTTTTCTTTATAATTCATTTATCTTTCAGGTTGAAAATTTCCAATATTCTTTTTTTTCCTGTCTTAACTACAATATTTTATCAACTAATCATTTTTAAGTTTTTTTTCCTTTTTGACTTTCATATCTTTATAATTATAGCTCATAGATATATTCATTATTTTTTACTTCCTTTAAACATATTCAATTTAATTTTAGTAGCTATATAAGTTGTGACAGATTTTTGTTGTTTTTTGTTTTGTTTTGTTTTAGTTTGTTTTATAATTTTGGAGTTGCATACCTTCTAACAGATGGACCAAAATACACTCAGAACCGATATTTCCTTGGTGTTGGTCGTGATCACTCCTCTTTCATCTGTGATTTTACTAATTTGGATCTTTTCCCTTTTATTTTAATTGAGTCTGGCTAGGGTTTTATCTATCTTTTTAATTATTTTAAAGAACTAGGTCTTAGATTCATTGATCTGTTCTACGGTTCTTCTGTTTTCTATTTCATTCATTTCTGCTCTAATCTTTATTATTTTTCTCCTCCTGAGTAGTTTAAGTTTTAATTGCTGTTCTTTCTCCAGATACTTTAGATGTAAGGTTACAATGGTGTATCTGAGATTTACCTAATTTTTAGAAGCTTATTTTGAAATATACTTCCTTTTTGGGACCACCTTTGCTGTATCCCAAAAGTTTTGAACAGATGTGATTTCATTTTCATTAGTTTGCAAGAAACTTTTAAATTATTCTCTAATTTTGTGGTTGACCCATTAATTTTTTAATAAAATGTTCATTATCTTCCTAGTGTTTGGGCTCCTTTCAAATTTCCTCTTGTGATTGAGCTCCAGTTTCAAAACACTGTGGTCTGAAAATATGCAGGGGATAATCTACATCTTTTCATATCAGTTGAGACCTGAATTGTGACCCAGTATATGGTCTATTCTGGAGAAAGTTCTATATGCAGTTCATAATAATGTGTATTCTGTTGCATTAGGATGGAAAGCCCAGCTGGGCCAGTGTGTCATTCAAAGCCCTTGTTACTTGTTGATCTTCTGTTTAGATAATCTGTCCATTGCTGTGAGTAGGGTGTTGAAGTCTCCTACTATTAACTTATTATTATCTACATTTTTCTTTACTTTGGTTATTAATTGGTTGATATAATTGAATGCTACCAAGTTGTGTAATAGTTATATCTTCTTGTTGGATAGACCCTTAATTATGATATAGTGTTCCTCTTCATCTCTTACTACTGTATTTGGTTTAAAAAATAATTTGCCTGATACAAATATTGCTACCTCTTCTTTCCTTGAGCTCAATTTGGTGGTAAATATTTCTGTACCCCCTCATTTTCAGTCTGAAGTATTTTTAGGTCTCAACTGAGTGTCAAAAAAAAAAAAACTGAGTGTCTTGTAGACAGCATATGGATGGGTCTTTTTTTTTTTATCCAACATGATACCCTTTGTCTTTTGACTGGGGCATTTATCCTATTCATGTTCACAGTAACTATTGATAGATATGTATCTAGTGCCATTATATTACTTGTACCGTTACTGTTTCTGCAGATTGTCTTTGTTTCTTTGGGTTCCCTTTTTGCTTATAGGATACCCTTTAATATTTCTTGCAGGTATATTAAAGATATTAACATATTCTTTCAGTTTCTGTCTGTCCTAAAACCTCTTTATCTCTCCTACCATTCTGAATGACAGCATTTTTTAATAAAATAACCTTGACCGCATGCTTTTTTTTTTAATTATTTTTATTTAGTAACCTGAATATTTCATGCCAGCTCTTTCTGGCCTGCCAGGTCTCCGTGAATGTCTGCTGTTAATCTAATATTTCTCTCTCTACATGTTAGGAATCTCTTGTCTCAAGCTCTTTTCTGCATTTTGTCTTTATTTCTGAAATTTGCAAGCTTCACTATTATATATCAGGTTGTTGGTGTATTTTTATTGACTTTGGGAGGGGTTCTCTCTACTCCTTGGATATGAATGCCTGTTTCCTTCCCCAGATTAGGGAAGTTCTCAGCTATGATTTGCTCAAATATACCTTCTCCCCCCCCCCCCGCCCCTCAGGAATTCCAATAATATAGATGTTATATTTTTTTTCAATTATCACTTAACTCATGAAGCCACTCTTCATAGGCTCTTAGCTGTTTTTCCTTCTTTTCCTCTGTTTCTTTCCTTGCCATCAGCTCATTTTCTATGTCACTTATTCCCTCTTCTGCCTCATTTACCCTAGCTCTTAGAGTATCCAGTTTTTAGTGTATCTCAGTTAGAGTATTTTTAGCTTCGGCCTGATTATATCTCATTCTGCACTAAGGGATTCTCTAGTCTTTTATGCATTTTTCAAGCCCAAATAGTAAATTTATAATTGTTTTCCTGAATTCCATCTCTGATATTTTACTTACATCCATATAAATTAGGTAAATGGCAGAGAGTATTACCTCTAGTTCTTTCTTTTGTTGTTAATTGTTCATTCTAGTCATTTTGTTCAGTGAAGAATGGTTGTTTGAATGAGCAGAGTCAAAAATATCAACCATGACCTAAACAAAATACACACTAGACAATTCCAAAGAGCTCAAGAAACAAAAAAGAAAAGAAAAAAGACAACAAAAAAGAAAGGCAAAAACGAAAAAGGGAGAGAGAGAGAAGGAAAAAGAGTGGATGGGGGAAGGGGAGAGAACATAATCTCACAGACTGGACAAAACAGAATGATCCACTGGGTCCTGAGTATATTTTGGTTTGTGTGTTTGAAGATACTAAATTCCAAAATTATAATGAAAGAAAAAACATTCATATATAGATAAAATAAAATTGAATGCAGTGAAATGAAAGCAAAAATGAAAAATACATCTATAACATCTAATTGTAAAATATGAAAGTTAAAACATTAAAGACCTAAAAACAAATGGTAAAATTAGAAACTAGTTTAAAAGGTTAGAAAGATAAAAATAATTGGAAAAATTTTAACTAAAAAATAAATGAATCATAAGAAAAAACCTTGAGTTCTATACACTATTTTCTCCTAGGTCTGAAGTGTTCCAGTTCTGTTTGGCCAGTAAACTTGTTGTTCACCTGTTCTTCCAGCTAGTCTTCTTGGGGAGGGTCATCTTGTGCTGATTCTCAGCTGTTGGGTCTGGGCAGAGTTTCACTGCCTCTAGCCAGGGGGCTGGGCTCAGTTTAAGCTTTTTCTGTGTGATGCATTTTTGCCTGAAACATTAGGTGCCTCTTTAGAGGGTGAAAATAAAAATGGCCATGCCCTAATCTCCAACCCTGGATCTGAGAAACCCCAGCATCTGCCAAACTCTGCAGACTTCCATGGTGCCTGCCAACTCTAATCTTCCCTGGGAGCAGGCAGCGGGTCACTCATTTGTGCAATTTTTAGGGATTTAGCAGGGAGAGCTTTTGCCTGTTCATGCATGCACTCCCTTTGCCCTTCTCGGAGGAAGCTGAGGGTTGCCCTGTTTCTGTCTTTTGCAGGGCCCTGGCACAGAGAGTGTTCACCAGGTGGAGTTTACACCCCCTCCTCCTCTCCCAGAGGAAGGCAGATAGTTATTGTGTTCCAGTCCTTTGAAGGGACCCAACATGGTGTACAGTCACCTGATCCAGCTGCAGTTACAGCCACAGTTTGTAGTTTATGGCACAACAAGCTGAGCCTCCTCCCAGGCTCACTAACCTAAACCCATTACCCTGCTCCAGTGCTTGGGAACTCTGTCAGCTCAGGCATTCATGTTCTTTCTGTCCTCCAGGAATATTGAGATTCCACTGTCCCACTTGTGATTCTGCCCTGTTTTGCCACTGAGCACCCTTCAGGCAGGGAACTCTGTTGCAAAAACAGATTTCTAAAGGTCCCGATTTCGAGGTCCAAGGCCATTTCACTTTCCTGTATCCAGTTTAAAAAGACTACATCCCCTTGCTACTCATTTTCTGACTTATCCCTTCCAATCCTCATTTCTGAACTCCTGTCTTGCAAAAAGTGGTCACTTTTCTATTAGTAGGGTTCTAGCCATTCTTTCCTTACATCTCAGGTTGAATTCATACATGTTCAGGATGGTTTGATAGTTATCTATATAAAATGAAGGGGACCAGATTAAACGAAGACCCCTACTCTTCCACCATCTTGCCTCCTCTCTGTGGTTTCAGTTCTTTATCCTCTTTCATTTGTGATTTCATTTATTTGAGTCCTGTCTCTCTTTTTGTTTTCCTTGATGAGTCTGGATATTGGTTTATCAATTTTATTGATCTTTTCAAAGAACCAGCTCATAATTTAATTGATCTGTTGTACTGTTGTATTAGTTTCCATATCATTTATTTCTGATATAATTTGTATTTTTTAGTTCCTTCTGCTATTCTTTGTGCTTTGGTTGTTGGTGTTTTTTTCTAGCTCTTTAGATATAAGGTTAAGTTGTTTATTTGAGGTTTCTCTTGCTTCTTGAATTAGATCCACATTGCTACAAACTTCTCTCTATGCACCACTTTTGCTGTATAACATAGATATTGGGACATTATGCATTAATTTTCATTTTTATCTGTGTACTTTTTATTTCTTCTTTGATTCCTTGGTTGAGGATTCATTTTTTATTAGCATGTCATTTAACTCCCATGTATTTGTGCTCTTCCCAGATTTTTTTCTTGTGGTTGATTTCTATTTTATAACATTGTGGTCAGAAAAGATACATGGTATTCAATCTTTTTTTAATTCATTGAGATTTATTTTGTGGCCTAATATGTGATCTATTTGTAAATTGATCCATATGTACTTGAAAAGAATATGTATTCTGCTCTTTTAGGATGGGGTGGAGTATTCTGAATATATTTGTTAAATTCCTCTGCTCCAGTTTGTCCTTCAAAACTTTTGTTTCCTTGTAGACTTTCTGTTTAATCTCTCCATTCATATAAGCAGGGTATTAAATTCCCCTACTATCACTGTATTACTATCAATTTCTTCTTTAATGTCTTTTAAGAGTTGCTTTATGTATTTGGGGTTTACTATGCTGGATGCATAAATATTTATAATTGTTATATCTTCCTGTTTATAGTGTCTCCTTTATATGATTTCCCTCTTTCTCTCTTGGCATAATGTCTGTCTTATTTTTTTTTAGCTTTTTATTTTTTTAATAATAAATTTATTTTTTATTGGTGTTCAATTTGCCAACATACAGAATAACACCCAGTGCTCATCCTGTCAAGTGCCCCCCTCAGTGCCCGTCACCCATTCAGCCCCACCCCCCGCCCTCCTCCCCTTCCACCACCCCTAGTTCGTTTCCCAGAGTTAGGAGTCTTCATGTTCTGTCTCCCTTTCTGATATTTCCTACTCATTTCTTCTCCCTTCCCTTCTATTCCCTTTCACTATTATTTATATTCCCCAAATGAATGAGACCATATAATGTCTGTTTTAAAGTTTATTTTGCCTGATATATGTCTCTTTCTTTTGACATCCATTGGTATGATAAATATCTCTCCATCCCTTCACTTTCAACCTGCAGGTGTCTTTAATTATGAAATGAATCTCTTCTAAGCAGCTTATAGATGATTCTTGGTTTTGTTTTGTATTTTTTTATCCAATTAGTCATCCTATGTCTTTTTATTTGAGTGTGTAGTACATTTACATTCAAAATAATTGTTGATAGATGTATACTTATTGCCATTTTGTTACTTGTTTGGTGTTTGTTTTTGTAGTTCCTATCTGATCCTTTATTCTCTTTTAGTCTTCTCTCATGGTTTGCTGGCTTTCTTTAGTGATATGCTTAGATTTATGTCTCTTTTTTTTGCATTTGTGATTTATGGTAACCATTAAGTTTGTATATAATATATTCTTCATATAGCATCCCACATATAGTTGATGGTTGCTTACATTTTAACACATTCTTTAATCCTCTTCCCCATCCCCCACCATCCACCCCTGTTTTAAGGACATGATGTCATATTTTACATCCTTTTTTAATGTCTCTTTACTGATTCTACAAATATACATATTTTTCAGCTTTTGTGCTTTCTTCTTTTTTATTGTTAATTATGATCTTTCTTTTCCACTCAGAAATTCCTCCTTTAACATTTCTTATAGGGCTTATTTTATAGTTATGAACTTGTTTAGCTTTTGTTTGGGAAAATATCTCTCCTTGTATTGTGAAGATAGCCTTCCTGGATATATTATTGGCTACAATACTTTTTTTCTTCTTTTAAGCACTATTAATATATCATATCACTCATTTCCAGCTTGCAGAGTTTCTGTTGAAACATCTGCTGAAAGCCTTATGGGGCTCTCCTTGTATGTAACTGTCTTCTTTTCTCTTGGTAATTTTAACATTCTCTCTTTATCACTAGTTTGCGTCATTTTAATTACAATGTGTCTTTGTGTGACCTCCTTTAGTTGATTTTGTTGGGGGATCTCTATGCTTCCTGGACCTGGATATTTGTTTCCTTATTTAGATCAGGGAAATTTTATTTTTATTTTTTTAAGATTTTATTTATTTATTCATGAAAGACAGAGAGAGGCAGAGACATAGGCAGAGGGAGAAGCAGGTCCCATGCAGGAAGCCTGATGCAGAACTCAATTCCAGGACCCTGGGATCACACTCTGAGCCAAAGGCAGACAGTCAACTGCTAAGCCACCCAGGCATCCCAATCAGGGAAATTTTAAGCAATTGTTTCTTGAAATAAATTTTCTGCCCACTTTTCACTCTCTTCTTTTTCTGGGATACATATTATGCAAATATTATTAAGCTTGATAGACTTGCTAAGTTCCCTAAATCTAACCTCATTTTCGATTATTATTTTTCTCTCACATTCTAAACTTGATTTTCTAATAATCATTTTTCAGGTCAATAATTTGTTCCTCTGCTTCCTTTGCGGGTTACTTATTCCATCTAGTGTAGTTTTAATTTCAGGTATATGTTCCTCATCTGTGATTTATTCTTTCTTATCTTCTTGTTAAGGATCTCACTGATGCCCTCCACTCTTTTCTATGTCAGGTGAGCATCTTTATGATCATTAATTTAATTTCTCTATTAGGCATATTATATCTGTTTCATTCAGGTCTATTTTTTTTTTTTTTGTTCTGTTCCTTCATTTAGGACATATTCCTCTGTTTTCTTATTCTGGATAATTCTCTGGGTCTGTTTCTCTGTGTTAAAAATGTCAGCTATATATCCTGTTCTTGAAGTTGATGACCTTATAAAGAAGAGATCCTATTGCCCTACACTGCTGAGTCCCTGTTCATCAAAATCTGGCACTTGAAGTGTGTCTCCTATGTTCGTTGTGTGCACACTGATGTTTTATTCTGACCACTATTTCCTTCAGTTTATTCATCTTAAGTATCTTAGTCTGCCTGTAATAGGCAGTATTAGGTCCCTAGCTGTGCTGTGGTACACAGTTTTACCAAGGTGCAAAGGGATCTCCTTGTGAAATGAGACATGCTATTATTGCTGTTGGGACTGGGCTGGCCTAAGAGGATTCACAAAGCATGCAGATGGAATGTACAATTTTAACCACCTGCCGACTGGAATTTCGCAGGGACCACTGCAGCCACCACACCCACATGCAAGGCCCCACAAAACACAGGAGTAAGAGGATGATGCATTGGCAATGTTTGCATTGGTTTTCCATGGGAGGGGAATCACAGGGCCAGGAGTGAGGTAAGCATGACTTGAAAGAGCTGATTCACCAAAGCTGGGGGTAGTGCTTGGTGTAAGCTAAGTAGATAGTTAATATGAACACTGTGCTGGTTCCCACCAATGACTGTTTAGCTGAAGGATGTGAAAGGGAAAAAGAATTTTCTAGCTCATTGTTCCTAAAGGGGATGTACTGGGAATCCTGCCCATCCAGGATATGCTTTGAGATGAGTAAATAACTGCCCCTGGCATTTTTTAAATTTTTATTTTAATTTATTTTTTTAAAATTTCATACTATTGGAGTTCAACTTACCAACATATAGCATCACACCCAGTGCTCATCCCATCAAGTTCCCCCCTCAGTGCCTGTCACCCAGTCACCCCACCCCAGACCTCCTCCTTTTCCACCACGCCTTGTTTATTTCCCAGAGACAGGAGTCTCACATGTTCTGTCACCCTCTCTGATATTTCCCACTCATTTTCTCTCCTTTCCCCTTTATTCCCTTTCACTATATTTTATATTCCCCCAATGAATGAGACCAATAATATTTCCCCTCTGATTGACTTATTTCACTCAGCATATAAACCTCCAATTCCGTCCAGGTTGAAGCAAATGGTGGGTATTTGTCATCTCTAATGGCTGAGTAATATTCCATGGTATACATAGATCACAACTTCTTTATCCATTCATCTTATGATGGACACCAAGGCTCCATCCAAGGTTTAGCTATTGTGGACATTGTTGCTATAATCACTGGGGTGAAGGTGTCCTGGCGTTTCATTGAATCTGTATCTTTGGTGTAAATCCCCAGCAGTGCAATTGCTGGGTCGTAGGGCAGGTCTATTTTTAACTTTTGGAGGAACTTCCACACAGTTTTCCAGAGTGGCTGCACCAGTTCACATTCCCACCAACAGTGCAAGAGGGTTCCCCTTTCTCCACATCCTCTCCAACATTTGTTGTTTCCTGCCTTGTTAATTTTCCCCATTCTCACTGGTGTGAGGTGGTATCTCATTGTGGTTTTGATTTGTATTTCCCTGATGGCAAGTGATGCAGAGCATTTTCTCATGTGCTTGCTGGCCATGTCTGTCTTCCTCTGTGAAATTTCTGTTCATGTCTTTCACCCATTTCATGATTAAATTGTTTGTTTTTCTTTGCTGTTGAGTTTAATAAGTTCTTTATAGATCTTGCATACTAGCCCTTCGTCTGAAAGGTCATTTGCAAATGTCTTCTACCATTCTGTAGGTTGTCTTTTAGTTTTGTTGACAAACTTTTGCTGTGCAAAAGCTTCTTATCTTGATGAAGTCCCAATAGTTCATTTTTGCTTTTGTTTCTCTTGCCTTCAGGGATGTATCTTGCAAGAAGTTACTGTGGCCAAGTTCAAAAAGGGTGTTGCCTGTGTTCTCCCCTAGGATTTTGATGGACTCTTGTCTCACATTTAGATCTTTCATCCATTTTGAGTTTATCTTTGTGTATGGTGTAAGATTATGGTCCAGATTCATTTTTCTGCATGTGGATGTCCAACTTTCCCAGCACCATTTACGGAAGGACTCCATCTCTTTCTATCTGTCTTTTTTCTGGTGGATAGTATGTCCTCCTTTGTCAAATATTAGTTGACCGTAAAGTTGAGGGTCCACTTCTGGATTCTCCATTCTGTTCCATTGATCTATGTGTCTGTTTTGGTGCCAGTACAACACTGTCTTGATGACCACAGCTTTGTAGTACAACCTGAAATCTGGCATTGTGATACCCCCAGCTATGGATTTCTTTTTTAATATTCTCCTGGCTATTCGGGGCGTTTTCTGATTCCACACAAATCTTAAGATGATTTGTTCCAACTCTCTGAAGAAAGTCCAGGATATTTAGATAGTAATTGCATTAAAGGTGTAAATTACCCTGGGTAGCATTGACATTTTCACAATATTAATTCTTCTAATCCATGAGCATGGAATATTTTTCCATCTCTTTGTGTCTTCCTCAATTTATTTTAGAAGTGTTCTCTAGTTTTTAGGGTATAGATCCTTTACCACTTTGCTTAGTTTTATTCCTAGGTATCTTATGCTTTTGGGTGCAATTGTCAATGGGATTGACTCCTTAATTTCTCTTTCTTCAGTCACATTGTTAGTGTATAGAAATGCCACTGACTTAGGGGCATTAATTTTGTATCCTGCCACTCTGCTGAATTGCTGTATGAGGTCTAGCATTCTTGGGGTGGAGTCTTTTGGGTTTTCTATGTATAGTATCATGTCATCTGCGAAGAGGGAGAGTTTTACTTCTTATTTGCCGTTTTGAATGCCTTTTATTACTTTTTGTTGCCTGATTGCTGAGGCTAGGACCCCTAGTACTATGTTGAATAGCAGTGGTGAGAGTGGATATTCCTGCCTCGTTCCTCATCTTAGGGGGGGAAAGGCTCCCAGTGTTTCCCATTGAGAATGATATTTGGTGTGGGCTTTTCATAGATGGCTTTTAAGATGTCGAGGAATGTTCCCTCTATCCCTACACTCTGAAGAGTTTTAATCAGGAATGGATGCTGTATTTTGTCAAATGCTTTCTCTGCATCTAATGAGAGGATCATATGGTTCTTGGTTTTTCTCTTGTTGATATGATCCATCACGATGATTGTTTTACAAGTGTTGAACCAACCTTGCAACCCAGAAATAAATAAAACACAGCATTCATTCCTGACCAAAACTCTTCAGAGAGTGTAGGGATAGAGGGACCATTCCTCAGCATCTAAAAAGCCATCTACGAAAAGCTCACACCAAATATCCTTCACAAGGAAACACTAGGAGCCTTTCCCCTAAGATCAGGAACACGACAGGGATGTCCACTCTCACCACTGCTATTCAACATAGTACTAGAAATCGTAGCCTCAGCAATAAGGTAACAAAAAAGAAATAAAAGGCATTCAATGTGTAAAGAAGAAGTCAAACTCTCCCTCTTTGCAGATGACATGATACTGTATGTAGAATACCAAAAGACTCCATTCCAAGATTGCTAGAACTCATACAGCAATTCTGGAGTGTGGCAGGATACAAAATCAATGCCCAGAAATCAGTGGCATATCTATACACTAACAATGAGACTGAAGAAAGTGAAATTAAGGGGTCAATCCCATTGACAATTGCACCCAAAAGCATAAGATACCTAGGAATAAATCTAACCAAAGACGTAAAGGATCTATACCCTAAAAACTACAGAAAACTTCTGAAAGAAATTGAAGAAGACACAAAGAGATGGAAAAATATTCCATGCTCATGGATTGGCAGAATTAATATTGTGAAAATCTCAATGTTACCCAGGGCAATTTACATGTTTAATGCAATCCCTATCAAAATACCATGGACTTTCCTCAGAAAGTTGGAACAAATTATTTTAATATTTGTGTGGAATCAGAAGAGAACCCAAATAGCCAGTTGAATATTAAAAAAAGAAAACCATATCTGGGGGCATCACAATGCCTGATTTCAGGTTGTACTACAAAGCTGTGGTCATCAAGACAGTGTGGTTCTGGCACAAAAACAGACACATAGATCAATGGAACAGAAGAGAGAATCTAGAAGTGGACCCTCAACTTTATGGTCAACTAATATTCGACAAAGCGGGAACGACTATCCACTGGAAAAAAGACTGTCTCTTCAATAAATGGTGCTGGGAAAATTGGACATCCACATGCAGAAGAATGAAACTAGACTACTCTCTTTCACCATACACAAAGATAAACTCAAAATCGATGAAAGATCTAAATGTGAGACAAGATTCCATCAAAATCCTAGAGGACAACACAGGCAATACCCTTTTTGAACTCGGCTACAGTAACTTCTTGCAAGATACATCCATGAAGGCAAAAGAAACAAAAGCAAAAATGAACTATTGGGACTTCATCAAGATAAGAGGCCTTTGCACAACAAAGGATACAGTCAACAAAACTAAAAGACAACCTACAGAATGGGAGAAGATATTTGCAAATGAGGTATCAGATAAAGGGCTATTTTCCAAGATGTATAAAAAACTTATTAAACTCAACAGCAAAGAAACAAACAATCCAATCCTGAAATGGGCAAAAGACATGAACAGAAATCTCACAGAGGAAGACATAGACATGGCCAGCAAGCACATGAGAAAATGCTCCGCATCACTAGCCATCAGGGACATACAAATCAAAACCACAATGAGATACCACCTGACACCAGTGAGAATAGGGAAAATTAACAAGGCAGGAAACCACAAATTTTGGAGAGGATGTGGAGAAAGGGAAACCCTCTTGCACTGTTGGTGGGAATGTGAACTGGTGCAGCCACTCTGGAAAACTGTGGAGTTTCCTCAAAGAGTTAAATTAGATGTGCCCTTCGGCCTAGCATTTGCACTGCTGGGGATTTACCCCAAAGATACAGATGCAGTGATATGCCGGGACACCTGCACCCCGATGTTTATAGCAGCAATGTCCACAATAGCCAAACTGTGGAAGGAGCCTCAATGTCCATTGAAAGATGAATGGATAAAGAAGATGTGGTTTATGTATACAATGGAATATTACTCTGCCATTAGAAACGACAAATACCCACCATTTACTTTGACGTGGATGGAATTGTAGGGTATTATGCTGATTGAAATAAGTCAATCGGAGAAGGACAAACATTATATAGTCTCATTCATTTGGGGAATATAAAGTATATTGAAAGAGAATAACGGGGAAAGGAGAAAAAATGAGTGGGAATTATCAGAAAGGGGGACAGAACATGAAAGACCACTAACTCTGGGAAACGAACTAGGGGTGGTCGAAGGGGAGGTGGGCAGGGGGTGGGGGTGACTGGGTGATGGCCGCTGAGGTGGGCACTTGATGGAATGAGCACTGGGTGATATTCTATATGTTGACAAATTGAACACCAATAAAAAAATAAATTCATTAAAAAATAAATCTCAGACCTAAATTGTAGGTTTTCAGGATGATTTGAAAGTTATCTCGGTAAGTTGGTGGGGACAGGTGACTTGAGGACCCTACTCTTCAGCCATCTTTCCTGCTCTATTTACTTCATTAATGTGCTTTAATAAGAAAAAAGTTGAATGCTGGCTGAAGGCCAATGCTCTCAGGCAACAAACATGTGCATTCATTCATTCTGTATCTGTGTCATGGTCCATTTTTCCAGATGATCCGTGCTGGGCTGGGAGAACCTGAGGCTGTCGGACCCAACCCTGAGTTTAGGATCCAGTGATTTCTTCTAAAGTGATGATCAGGAGCATGGCCATAGAGCAGGAAGGGCAAAAGCCACAAGAAGTGTGCCCCCTGGAATTTTTCAATTTGCTTCTTCTAAGTTGTTTCTCTGCCAACTATTTGCTGTGCTGTCTCTTTAAGGTTGGGGACTCAGCTTCCTATCATTCTTCAGGTTCTCTCAGAAGCAAGCGTGCTGATTTTTAAAATTCTAGACTAAAAGTCCTGCTGGTTGTAAGAACTCATAAAATTGGCCTCTCTGGCTTTCAAAGCCAAATATTACAAGGGTTAGTCTTCCCGGTGCAGGCTCTCTTATCTTTTTGTCTGATTCTCTCCCTTCCCAGCACCAGAAAGAAGCTCCCTTCCTCCAGTGGATGGCTATGGTCTGTTTAATTCCCAATAGCATCTCCAACCCTGTCTATAGAACTTCTTTACCCTTTCCTTCCTTCTATGTGGCATTTTCTCCACTTTTAGTTGTGTATTTTCTTCTGCCATGATTTGGGTCGTTTTCTGGTTTATTTACACTGATGTTAGTACTATCTAGTTTTATTTGTGTGATGAGGTGATCTTATGATCCTCTTACTCTGTCACCTTCTAGCCTCTTTTTCTGTTGTTCTAAAATATTTTCATACACGTAATATGTGAAAATTCAAATCTAGATTTGAGCTTATGATTTGTATGTGTAGACTTTATTTTATACCTAAGTATATGTCTAAAAAGAAAGCCAGTCATATTAAATAGATTTATTAGCTTCAAATTTCCAATTCCATGGGATCCCCAGGTGGCTCAGTGGTTTAGTGCCTGCCTTCGGCCCAGGGACTGATCCTGGAGTCCCAGGATTGAATCCCACATGAGGCTTCCTGCATGGGGCCTGTTTCTCCCTCTGCTTCTCTCTCTCATTCTGTGTCTCCCATGAATAAATAAATAAAAATCTTTTTAAAAAATTCCAATTCGGGATCCCTGGGTGGCTCAGCGGTTTAGCGCTTGCCTTCGGTCCAGGGCGTGATCCCGGAGACGCGGGATCGAGTCCCACATCGGGCTCCCTGCATGGAGCCTGCTTCTCCCTCTGCCTGTGTCTCTGCCTCTCTCTCTCTCTCTCTGTCTGTGCCTCTCATGAATAAAAAAAAAACATTCCAATTCCTTTTAACTTAAAAGCACAGACTGGGGAACAGTCCTGGTGCCCTAACTGGCATACCACCTCAGTGACCCCTGGGCCTCTAGCCCACACCAGCCCCCATGATCTCACCAGGGTAGCCATAGTGTGGTACACACTCAGACACCCCTGGTTAGCATTCAGTTTATTTCCAAACTTTATATCTGACACATGTAAAAAGTACCACAAAACATTCCTTGCCTGTACCCCTTTGGCTTCAGGCAGGTTACTAGAGTATCCTAGTACTAAATGGCCTTGTACATTCCAAGTTGATGTTTGCTTCAGATCCAACTACCCCACCAGGGTTCTCTCTATGTAGAACACCCCAAAATCACAGAACAATAGCTTCAGTTACCCAGCCAGGGCACCCACAAAACTGAACACCCTGGGAGACCCTGGTTTGAACCCAGTTCAGCTTCAGCTGTCTTGCCAAGACACATTTGCACAGAGAGCCCAGAGATCACAGTGGCCCATGCCCACTTTATATTTAGATGTCTTGCCAGGATGCCCCTAGCACAGAGTGCCTCATCACCTCCTGGTCTAGACCCCACCTTGGCTATAGCCATTCCTTTAGAGTATCTTCTGTGTGGAGACTCTTCAAACACCCCAGTTTATACCCACTTCAGTTTCAGCTATTCTGCTCAGATGCCTTCTGTGTGTAGACCTCTGGGACACTTCAGCTTACACTCATTTCAGTTTCAGTTATCCTGCTAGGGCACTCTCTGCTTAGAGTGCCCAGGGACCTCCTGGCTGATGCACTAGCTCAGTTCCAGCTACCCTACAGGGAGCATCCCTCCATAGAATGTTCTGGAGTCCCCTGCCTTGTACCTACCTCAGCTTCAGCTGTCCTGTCAGGGTGGCCTCAGCACATAGAAGCCCAGGACACCCAAGCCTGCATCCACTTCAGCTTTAGCTGTCCTACCACGATGTTCAGTTTGCTAAAAGCCACAGGATCCTCCCACTTATATCCATGTTAGCTTCAGCTGTCCTGCTAGGGTGCATTCTGTGTGGAGAGCCCCAGAACCTCCCAATCTGCAGACCATCTTAGCTTCAACTACTCTGCTAGAACATCCCTATCAGGGAGTATCCCAAAGATCCCCCAGTTTTCACTAAGTTCAGATTCAGCTATCCTGTCAGGGTACCCTCAGAATGAAGAACCACAGGACCTTCTAGACTTCACCCACTTTAAATGTCCTGTCAGAATGCCTTCTGCATGGAAAACACTGAGACTTCCCAACCTACTTGCTGCCTCAGCTCTGGCTGCTCTGCCAGGGCAATCTAATTATAGCCTCTGGATAACCCAGCTTATACCCACTTCAGCTTTAAATGTCCCATCAGGCCACCTAATGTGTGAAGAGCCCAGGGACTACATCAACCCATGATCATTTAAGTTTTAGCACTATTTCCAGGGTACCCACTGTGTGGATTAGCCACAGGATAACCAGCTCATGCCAGCCACAGCTCCAGCAAGCCAGCAAAATTTATCAAGCACACATCCTAGGGGAAGACCATACAGAAAATCATTCATTCAAGCTTAGGAGAAGTAGCTGTTCCACCTAATCCATAGAAACAAACACAGAAAGTCAAGTAAAATGGAGAGACAAAAGAATACATACCAAAAAAGGGACAAAACCTCCATAAAACCTAAATGAAATAGAGATAAACAATATGCCTGGTAAAGAATTTGAATTAATGATTGTAATTATGCCCACCAGGCTGGAGAAAAGACAGGAATTCAGTGAGATATTCAATAAAGAGATAGGGAATATATTGGTAGTGTTTCTATACATTAATAATAAAGAAGAAGAAAATGAATTTAAGAAAACATTTTTTTTACAATTGCACCAAAAGAAATAGAATACCTAGGAATAAACTTTATCAGGAAGGTGAAAGACTTGTATTCTTAAAACTATAAAACATTAATGAAAGGAACTGAAGACAGCACAACCAAATGAAAGATATTCAGTGCTTATGGATTGGAAGAATAATGTTAAAATGTCCATACACTACTTAAAGAAATCTACAGATTCTAAGTGATCCCTATTAAATACCAAGAGCAGTTTTCACAGAACTAGCTCAAGTAATACTAAAATTTGTATGGGAACACAAAAGACCTTAAATCACCGGAATAATTGTGGAGAAGTAGGACAAAGCTGAAGGTATCATAGTTCCAGCTTTCAAGATATACCACAAAACTGTAGTAATCAAAACAGTATGGTACTGGCACAAAAATAGAAAGATCAATATAACAGAATAGAGAGTCCATAAATAAACCCACACATATATGTTTAATTAATCTATGATAAAAGACATAAGATCAAACAATATGGAAAAGATACTCTCTTCAAAAAATGGTGCTGGGGAGATTGGAGTGCTACATGCAAAATAATGAAACTGGAACACATTGTAACACCATAGACTCTCCAAATGGAATAAAGACCTAAATTTGGGACCTTAAACCATGAAAATCCTAGAAAAGAACACAAGTAGTGATTTAATTTGACATTAGCCATAGCAACATTTTTTTTCTTTTTTTTAGGTGTGTCTCCTAAGGCAAGAGAAGCAAAAGCAAAAATAAAGTATAGAGACTACATAAAAATAAAAGTATTCTGTACTGTGGAGGAAACCATCAACAAAACAAAAAAGCAATCTACTGAGAGAAGATATTTGTGAATGATATATTTAGTAAAGAATTACTATCCAAAATATATCAAGAACATACACAACTCAAAAACAAACTACCTGATTAAAAGATGGGCAGAGGACCTGAATAGACATTTTTCTAAAGAATACCAATAGATGGCTAACAAAAACATGAAAAGATGCTCAATATTGCTAATTATCATGGAAATGCAGATGAAAACTACATGAAACATCACATTACATCTGTCAGAATGACAAAAAAGAAAAAGCAAAAAACAAATAACAAGTGTTGGTGAGGATATAAAGAAAAAGGAATCCTCTTGCACTATTGGTGGGAGTGTAAATGAGTACAACCACTGTAAAAAACATTATGGAGTTTCCTCAAAAAATTATGAATACAAATACCATGCAATCCAGTATTTCACTACTGTTTATGTACCCAACATGAGAACACTAATTCAAAAAGATCTGTGTGCATCTATGTTTATTTCAGCATTATTTATAATAGCCAAGATATGGCAGCAACCTAAGTGTCCTTCAATAGGCAAATTGACACTGTAAAAAAGAATAAGATCTTGTGACTTGTAACATTGATGAACATAGATGGTATTGTGTTAAGTAAAGTAAAACTGAGAAAGATAGGTACCACATGATTCAGTCATATATGGACTCTAAAAAACAAAACAAATGAATAAACAAAAAGCAGAATCAAGCCTATAAATACAGAAAACAAAATGATGGCTACCAGACGTAGAAGGGGCAGTGGGCAAAAGGAATGAGGGAAGGTGGAAGTACAGAATTCCGGTTATGAAATAAATAAGTCATGAAATAAAATGCACCATATAGGGAATGTAATCAATTATGTTGTAATAGTATTGCATTGTGATAGTTGGTAACCATGCTTGTGGTGAACATAACATAAAGAGAAATTGAAGCACTGTATTGTGCTTACCCTGAAAGTAATGCAACATTGTGTGTCAATTGCATTCAAATTTTAAAAAAGTGTTTAAAAATAAATTATATTTTATCCTAAGGACAATAAGCAGCAACTGAAATGTTAAATACATATATAGATATTTAACACTTAACATATTTAAATGGTAATATATTTTTATATTTAGCACGTACACATTACTACTATTTCTTGTTATGTTTGTGTCCCCCCCAATTCATATGTTAAAATTCATGTGTTGAAAACACCCCAAAAATGATTATATTTGAGCTAAGGCTTTGGGAGGGGCTTAGGTCATAATGGTAGACCTCTCATGAATGGGGTGAATGCCTTTATAAAAGATGCTCCCGGGAGAGCCAGTTTCTTTCATCATACAAGATACAAGATGCTGGGTACGAACCAAGAGATGAGCCCTCATAATAATGTGATCAAGTTGGCATCTTGAGGTTGGACTTCCAGGCCCCAGAACTGTGGAAAATAAATTTGTTGTTTAAGCCCTTCAAAAAACAAAACAAAACAAAATGAAAAGAAACAAAGAAGTATTCTCTAACACTATACTGCAACAGCAGGAGATTACCACATAGAATTCTCCTATATTTACTGCATACTTTTCTCTAGTACACCAAATAAGAGTGCATCCTTATCTGTAACATGTTTATGAATTCACTGTATTTTGATGCTCATGCTTACTTCTTGCATAAATTTAGCTACTCTTTAAGATTGTCAATAAACTTACAAAAGAAAACATAAAGTTGATATTTTCACAAAAAGCTCAACATTAAAATTATGCCAGTGCTGTTATAGTCATCTTTTATAGAGCCTTTCTTTTCCATTATTCATGCTAATTGACAAGGAAAGTTAGAGAGAGGGAGAAAGATTGGTGATTCAGTATCTGCAGCAGTCCTAGGACAATAAAGTCTGGCTAGAAAAAACAAAGCAAGGGTTCTGAAGATTCATTAGCACCGTGTCTAGTCTCAGGTGTGTGATTGTCTGAAGCCTTTAAACGTAGGAAGAAGTAGAAGTAGAGAAGATATCTTTACTTTAGTGTCAATCATGACAAGTCCATTTGGAAACGCTGAAATAGCTAGAGAATTGAGTCCTAATAGCCAGTGATGGCTCTCATAAAATTCCTAGGAAGAATAATGTCTCTATAAAAGGTAAAACTATGAGTTAGCTGGGGGAACATAAATGGATCTACCACTGTAGACAAGGGACTGGCAACTTGAGCTTTTCAGGGACATTGGACATCATGGATTGGGCTCTTGTTTCTTCTGTAGCTCCAGTTCTGCAGCTTTTTGCACAGCTGCATCAACCAGCAGCTGGAAGCTACTGAAGTCCTTGTACTCCTCTGTTAACTCAGGTTTGGGAGATGTCATAAGCAAGGATTCACTAGTGGAAAACTTGACCATTTTATTTGGCTGGGCCTTTGGGGTCAGCTTCTGGCCTGGAGACAACTCTGAATCTAGCAGCTTCTCCTCTGTCTTCTGGCCCACTGGAAGGAGGCTCAAGGGCAGGCACTGCATCTTGTCTGGACCTCGAGGCCCTGACCTGGACTGTGGAGATAAATCTGTGCTCTGCTCATGGGTCACATCAGCAGCCTTGCCTTTTTGGTGGTATATGATGGTCTGGTTGAGGTCATTTCCATCCTGTTGAAGCATTTCTGGAAGAACACGTCTGCGGGCATTGATAAACCAGTTAGAGATCTGCAGGAAAGACAAATTAGTCTGCTCAGACAGCATTCGCTTCTCTGCTTCTGAAGGGTAGGCCTTAAACCGGTGTTCATACAGCCAGTCTCGGAGGATCTTCACTGACTCAGTTGGCAAGTACCCTTTTCTCTTCCTCTTGCCCTCTAGTGAAGCAAGAACTTTATCTGGACCAGTGTCCCTATTCAATGTGACTGAGGTGCCTTCAGTCAGGCTTTGGTTACCTGCTGGGGTTTCTTCAGTGTCTTCCATACTCATGAGGCTGGTCTTCACTATTTTGGGAATTAGGAATGGCTGAGTTAGGACTAACGTGGATCTGGAAGAACCAGTGAGGAAGACATGGGGCGTTCTCTAAGGGGAAGTCTCACCTTCTGCTTCCCAAGCAGATAAACAGTGCTAGTAACTGCTTTGAGCTAGTGGGCTTTGTGATGTCATATCCTTTCTGCCCTGTATGCTGCCCCTCCCCCCCCATTTCCTAGTTCTTCTTTTACCTGTTCTTTTTTCATAGATTCAAATGTATTTATTCTTATCTCATCAATTTAAAGCTCTCCAGATTTTTCTCTGCTGTTATCACTAGTTTCTGCTAATTAATGAGTTCTAATTCTATTGGTTAAATCTAGCTTATACATAGATACATAGGTTCCTCATTCCTTTTTGACTTTACTTTGATTATTGTTCTTCCTTCTTTTTCCTTATACTTGCGTATTGGCTCATATACATATATCAAAAGTAACTTATCTATTAAAAATTAACCACAATAAAAGGAGAGTTTAAGTGGTATATTCTGACCCCTTCCTTCCATATTTAAAGCTGATTTAAGAGTAATTTTTACCTAGATATATATATTTGACACCCTGTCCCTTCAATTTTTCTTTATGGCCTTGAAATGTTCAGCTTTGATATGACTTCACTATGCCATCAGGATCTTTATGTCTATACTTTGGGCTATGACATCCAGTTTGATAATTCTCTTTGAAGCTTCAGTCAGAAGTTCTTAAAAACATGGAGCAAGATAGGACTCAAGAAATAATGGTGATTACAGATTTAGATTATTTAAATCTCTATTGATAGTTTAAATATATAGAAATTACCTCTGAAGCAGATGAAAATAGTTTATAAATCATACATTTTAATTTCAGAGAGCTGAAGACAAGTGCTGGTTCTTTCAGAACACTATGATTCACTTAGAAGACAATCATAATCTCTGACTTCTTAAGGATATTCTATGGTATTACTGATTGCTAATTTCAGAGGTTTCTCAAGAGAAAACTCCAGGTCATCAACTTAAGAATTACATATAATCTACAGTTTCTATTTGGTAAGGACAATATCATTTCACCCTTAAGAGTTCTTATTTGGTGTCACTGGGCTGGGCATCAGAATATTATCTACTAATCCTTTGGCTGTTGGTAATCTTACCAGTGCTGACTTTCATTGTTTAAAACTTATTGAAAGGGGAACCAATTGAAATACACAATCAAATCTAATAGTCCTTTTAGCAAAGCTCCCAACAAACAGAGAATGCATATGTTGGCTAAATTGGAGGTCTTCATTGCAATACTCTGTGAGTGCTACTATTTCCATTGGTCTTTTGGGTTAATAGAATGTTTTCTATTCAGAATGAAAACTAATTTCCTATAGTTATTTCCTACCAATACATGCCCAGCCCATGCTCTCTGAAACTACTCTTGTCTGCCATTATGATTTCTAGTAACATATCCTCCATCACTTGTTGCTTGTATAATATTTTTGTATTTCTGTGATTCAGGTGTCTGCTGAAGGATTGACAGAATTGCACATATTTAAAATCACTGATTTATTCTAAATGACAAGATCTACATTCCTGACTTTTATTTAATTTATTTTTTATTGGTGTTCAATTTACTAACATACAGAATAACCCCCAGTGCCCGTCACCCATTCACTCCCACCCCCCGCCCTCCTCCCCTTCTACCACCCCTAGTTCGTTTCCCAGAGTTAGCAGTCTTTACGTTCTGTCTCCCTTTCTGATATTTCCCACACATTTCTTCTCCCTTCCCTTATATTCCCTTTCACTATTATTTATATTCCCCAAATGAATGAGAACATATAATGTTTGTCCTTCTCCGACTGACTTACTTCACTCAGCATAATACCCTCCAGTTCCATCCACGCTGAAGCAAATGGTGGGTATTTGTCATTTCTAATAGCTGAGTAATATTCCATTGTATACATAAACCACATCTTCTTTATCCATTCATCTTTCGTTGGACACCGAGGCTCCTTCCACAGTTTGGCTATCGTGGCCATTGCTGCTATAAACATCGGGGTGCAGGTGTCCCGGCGTTTCATTGCATTTGTATCTTTGGGGTAAATCCCCAACAGTGCAATTGCTGGGTCGTAGGGAAGGTATATTTTTAACTGTTTGAGGAACCTCCACACAGTTTTCCAGAGTGGCTGCACCAGTTCACATTCCCACCAACAGTGTAAGAGGGTTCCCTTTTCTCCGCATCCCCTCCAACATTTGTTGTTTCCTGCCTTGTAAATTTGCCCCATTCTCACCGGTGTGAAGTGGTATCTCATTGTGGTTTTGATTTGTATTTCCCTGATGGCAAGTGATGCAGAGCATTTTCTCATATGCATGTTGGCCATGTCTATGTCTTCCTCTGTGAGATTTCTGTTCATGTCTTTTGCCCATTTCATGATTGGATTGTTTGTTTCTTTCCTGTTGAGTTTCATAAGTTCTTTATAGATCTTGGAAACTAGCCCTTTATCTGATATGTCATTTGCAAATATCTTCTCCCATTCTGTAGGTTGTCTTTGAGTTTTGTTGACTGTATCCTTTGCTGTGCAAAAGCTTCTTATCTTGATGAAGTCCCAATAGTTCATTTTTGCTTTTGTTTCTTTTGCCTTCGTGGATGTATCTTGCAAGAAGTTACTATGGCCGAGTTCAAAAAGGGTGTTGCCTGTGTTCTTCTCTAGGATTTTGATGGAATCTTGTCTCACACTTAGATCTTTCATCCATTTTGAGTTTATCTTTGTGTATGGTGAAAGAGAGTGGTCTAGTTTCATTCTTCTGCATGTGGATGTCCAATTTTCCCAGCACCATTTATTGAAGAGACTGTCTTTCTTCCAATGGATAGTCTTTCCTCCTTTATCGAATATTAGTTGCCCATGAAGTTCAGGGTCCACTTCTGGATTCTCTCTTCTGTTCCATTGATCTATGTGTCTGTTTTTGTGCCAGTACCACACTGTCTTGATGACCACAGCTTTGTAGTACAACCTGAAATCTGGCATTGTGATGCCCCCAGATATGGTTTTCTTTTTTATTTTTTTTTATTTTTTATTTATTTTTTTTTTATTTTTTTTTTAATTTTTTTATTTTTTTTATTGGTGTTCAATTTACTAACATACAGAATAACACCCAGTGCCCGTCACCCATTCACTCCCACCCCCGCCCTCCTCCCCTTCTACCATCCCTAGTTCGTTTCCCAGAGTTAGCAGTCTTTACGTTCTGTCTCCCTTTCTGATATTTCCCACACATTTCTTCTCCCTTCCCTTATTTTCCCTTTCACTATTATTTATATTCCCCAAATGAATGAGAACATATAATGTTTGTCCTTCTCTGACTGACTTACTTCACTCAGCATAATACCCTCCAGTTCCATCCACGTTGAAGCAAATGGTGGGTATTTGTCATTTCTAATAGCTGAGTAATATTCCACTGTATACATAAACCACATCTTCTTTATCCATTCATCTTTTGTTGGACACCGAGGCTCCTTCCACAGTTTGGCTATCGTGGCCATTGCTGCTATAAACATCGGGGTGCAGGTGTTTTAAAATTCCCCTGGCTATTCGGGGTCTTTTCTGATGCCACACAAATCTTAAAATAATTTGTTCTAACTCTCTGAAGAAAGTCCATGGTATTTTGATAGGGATTGCATTAAACGTGTATATTGCCCTGGGTAACATTGACGTTTTCACAATATTAATTCTGCCAATCCATGAGCATGGAATATTTTGCCATCTCTTTGTGTCTTCCTCAATTTCTTTCAGAAGTGTTCTATAGTTTTGAGGGTATAGATCCTTTACATCTTTGGTTAGGTTTATTCCTAGGTATCTTATGCTTTTGGGTGCAATTGTAAATGGGATTGACTCCTTAATTTCTCTTTCTTCAGTCTCATTGTTAGTGTATAGAAATGCCACTGACTTCTGGGCATTGATTTTGTATCCTGCCACGCTACCGAATTGCTGTATGAGTTCTAGCAATCTTGGGGTGGCGACTTTTGGGTTTTCTATGTAGAGTATCATGTCATCGGTGAAGAGGGAGAGTTTGACTTCTTCTTTGCCAATGTGAATGCCTTTAATATCTTTTTGTTGTCTGATTGCTGAGGCTAGGACTTCCAGTACTATGTTGAACAGCAGTGGTGAGAGTGGACATCCCTGTTTTGTTCCTGATCTTAGGGGAAAGGCTCCCAGTGCTTCCCCATTGAGAATGATATTTGCTGTGGGCTTTTCATAGATGGCTTTTAAGATGTCGAGGAATGTTCCCTCTATCCCTACACTCTGAAGAGTTTTGATCAGGAATGGATGTTGTATTTTGTCAAATGCTTTCTCTGCATCCAATGAGAGGATCATATGGTTCTTGGTTTTTCTCTTGCTGATATGATGAATCACATTGATTGTTTTATGGGTGTTGAACCAGCCTTGTGTCCCAGGGATAAATCCTACTTGGTCATGGTGAATAATTTTCTTAATGTACTGTTGGATCCTATTGGCCAGTATCTTGTTGAGAATTTTTGCATCCATGTTCATCAGGGATATTGGTCTGTAATTCTCCTTTTTGGAGCAACTGCGCGCCCAGGAGAGTGCGCCGAGCTCCCTAAGGGCTGCAGCGCGCACGGCGGGACCCGGCGGGACCCGGAGCAGCTCTGAGGGGCTCGGGCGGCGGCTCCGCGGAGGGGGCTGCGCGGCCCCGGGAGCAGCTCGGAGGGGCTCGGGCAGAGGAAGAGGCTCCGTGCAGAGGGGGCTGCGCGGTTCCAGGAGCAGCTCGGAGGGGCTCGGGCGGCAGCTGCGCGGAGGGGGTTGCGCGGCCCGGGAGCGTGAATCCTACATTCCTGATTTTTAATGACTCCTTTATTAATCTCCTTGAAAAGGAATATCATGGTGGTTCAAAATTATCCCCTAGCAATTGGGAGATTTTTTTCCTTTAAAACTACCTATAGGTATATAGAAAAATCTGGAAAGTAAGGTGATAAAAATTAGTAAGAAACCCTTTAATAACAATCTAAAAAAACATGATTTTGTTTCATGATGTAACCATAGAAACACTGTATAGAATCTGGTTGCCTTTCTTTAAGTTTTTGAGGATGCAAAATATGAATTAAAAAGATATTTAAGACAGTGAGGTATTCTTTTCATCCAATTCTTTAAAATTTCTAAGGAGCTCAAATTATTTAAATGATTTCTATGAGATTTTTTCTTCCTTCATTGGTTCCTCCAACATAGAATATCATGGGATCTTATTGAAAATAATGTTGTATATCTATAAGCAATGATTTATTTGCATATAACTCTGAAAAAGTGTCTTCTCATGATTGTATAATAAGTGAACATGGTATTATGCTGTAATATGCAGCTTAATTTTCAAATTATGTAAAGCACGGCAAGACTGAAGTCTTTTATACCTTGCTGCTTATCATTTCTGGTAATCTACTTATAATTCAATATCAGTTTGAGTGTTCTACTTTCTAAATTACGTTAGTCTATCTGTAGAGTTAAAAAAAGAATAGCTTAAATTTTTACTTCCAGGAAATGAAATAATGCAAAGGAAAATTGAGAAAAGCAACAAAAAGCCAAAAACTAAACCTAAAACAAACAAACAAAAAAAAACATTTCCTCAAACAAAACACAGTGATATAAAAGAAGCAAAAATTGATGCTGTGGTAATGGGACTTTGCCAAGTCTGAAAATAGAGTATGTTAAGTGCATAGACTTTATCATACTGTAAAGTATCTGGATAATTTCTGCCAGATACTTTACACTTTGAAATGGATTGAAGGAATATTCAGGAAGCCATCAAAAAACTCCCCAAATAGGGCAGCTCTGGTGGCTTAGTGGTTTAGCTCCACCTTCAGCCCAGGGTGTGATCCTGGAGACCCTGGATCGAGTCCCACGTCAGGCTACCTGCATGGAGCCTACTTCTACCTCTGCCTGTGTCTCTGCATATCTCTCTCTCTCTCTCTCTACTGAATAATAACAAGAATCTTAAAAAAAACCTCCCCAAATTGAAGGAGTGTTGACAAGTTAGGAAGAGAAAATGTAGAACGTTCTGGTAAATTCAACTAACGCTTTCTTAGCCTAACTCAGATTTGTAAGGAGATAAAATCACCAATACCCCAATTCATACTTAGTAGTAAAAATTATTCTTTTTATTTCATGAGCAAGGAAAAAGTATCTATTTTCACGACTGTATCATTGTTTAGACATTGAAGCCAATGGAATTAATAAAAAATTTGTAATATATGTAAGAAAAGGAAATAAAATAGAATGATTAGTTGATGGTATAATGAGCCATTTAGGAAATATTTAAAAATCGATTGAGAAACTATTACAAATAATAAGAGTTAGGTGATGTACCCAGTTACAAAAAAACACACTATAAACTTTAACATACACCAATAATTATCATTTAGAAAATATATTGGGGAAATTATCTACTTCATAATCATAACAAGAATAAAGATATAAAATGTCTAGGAATAAAATTAGAAAGTATTATTCAGGGATCGTACTGAAACAAAATTTAAATTCTATTTAAGAACATAAAATGAGATGTTAATAAATTGCAAAATCATTTATTTCTTGGGTAGGAAATCTCAATATTGTAATTATGTCAATTTTCTTTAAATATTTCTTTGTGTCTTTTTTCAATCAAAATACAAGTACTGTCAACCTCCTTTAACCACTTACCTTATACTTGTGGAAAAATAATTCTAAAATTAATATGGTGGGATAAATGTGTGATATATTGTGGCATTTTTTGGGAAAGAATGAAATAATGTGGAAACATTTCTCCAACTAGACAGTATACTATATTTTAAAATAGAAAGTAATTAGAACAGTGTGATATACAGGCATAAACAGATCAATGAAACAAACAGAATATGGCAATAGGCTCAAGGACTTAATGGTACTGTGTATATAATTGGTATGGCTTTTCATATTATTGATGAAGATGCCTATTCATACTGAAAATAATGGGTGTTGCCAAAAATGTACCACAAACTTTGGATACTTTCTGCCAGATACCTTAGTTTTAAATAAATTGAAGAACCACCCAGGAAGCCATCTTTAAAGTCATTATATTGATAGAGTGGTATAGGTAGAAAGTATGAAGAATCCTGGCAAATCCCTTTAATTATGAGGAATTAAGGTGAGAGTGAGCAGACCGTAGAAGAAAGGAAAAGTTGGGATAAGTGACTGGCCTGTGAAAAAAGGAATAATTTTGCTTTATCATTAAGTATGAAGTTGGGTATTAGGAATTTTATCTATTGTGCATGTGCATACACACACACACATTTTCATGCACAATTGAGATAAAGGCATCACAAGTGTAAAGATTGTTAAATGTGAATATATAAATATTAATTAGAAACTGTTGTATGAAAGATCCCAACCTGTAGCCAAACAAAAACTTTTAAAAGCATACATTTTTAAAAATGACAAATGGTAAAATATATATATTGACAATGTATATGGCAGTCAAGTTTTTAGTCTATTTATCATTTTCATGTCCCCTACAAATCAATACAGAGTAGGTCACTCAAATAGGAAAAGTGAACAAAAAATATGGGCAATTTAACAAAGAATAAATACAAATGGACAATAAATAAATTAAAATTTGATTAGCTTTCATAGTAATCAAAAGAAGCATATAAAACATTTGGTATGGTTTTCTCCTATCAAATTACCAAAGACCAAGTAGATTCTAAAGAACATATTTTTGAGAGCTATATGTTGTAATAAATATATTGATATACTTCTGGTAGTAGTACAAAAGGGCAGCCTTTTTAGAGCTGTTTTTTTAAAGATTTTATTTGTTCATTCATGAGAGACACACTGAAAGACAGAGACACAGGCAGAGAGAGAAGCTTGCTCCCTCTGGGCACCCCCAAGTGGGGGTGCCCAACCACTGAGCCACCCAGGCGTCCCTGTTTAACCCAGGATTATTCAAGAAATTGAACACAAGGAAAATATTTGATAATATTATAGAGATTAAATATACAAAACCGTTTTTAAAGAATTAAATATACTTGTAAAAATTAAAAACAGATTTCCAGCATAATGGGATTGGTTAAATAAAGAGATACTTCTTTACAATTGATGAGAAGCTAGCAATTAATTTTGATGGCATAGACATACATCAAGGTGGGTGAGTGTGGAATATGAAAAGAACAATTAAAAATGGCATGCAAATTATCATTGTTTAGGAAAAAGGAAAGATAAAGAAAACAAAGTACATATATACATATAAACATGCAGTGTGCTTTTGTCTGTGTCTGTGTGTTCTTGTGGATACAAAAAAAAAAATACAAAATTAAATCCTCAGAAATTTCACCAAAGGAGACATAGACATGGCCAACAAGCATATTAGAAAATGCTCCGCATCACTTGCCATCAGGGAAATCCAAATCAAAACCACAATGAGATACCACCTCACACCAGTGAGAATGGGGAAAATTAACAAGAAGGAAACGAATGTTGGAGAGGATGTGGAGAAAGGGGAACCCTCTTGCATTGTTGCTGGGAATGTGAACTGGGACAGCCGCTCTGGAAAACTGTGTGAACGTTCGTCAAAGAGTTAAAAATAGAGCTACCCTATGACCCAGCAATTGAACAACTAGGGATTTACCCTAAAGATACAGATGCAATGAAACACCGGGACACCTGCACCCCAATGTTTATAGCAACAATGTCCATAATAGCCAAACTGTAGAAGGAAATTCTGTGTCCATTGAAAGATATCTATAATTATATATATATATATATATATATATATATATATATATATATATGAATATTACTCAGCCTTTAGAAATTATGAATACCCAACATTTGCTTCAAACGTGGATGGAATGGGAAGGTATTATGCTGAGTGAAGTAAGTCAATCAGAGAGGGACAGACATTATATGGTTTCATTCATATGGGGAATATAAAAATAGCGAAAGGGGTTATAGGGGAAAGGAGAGAAAATGAGTGGGAAAAATGAGAGAGGGTGACAAACCATGAGAAACTCCTAACTCTGGGAAATGAACAAGGGGTAGTGGAAGGGGAGGTGGGTGGGGGGATGGGGTGACTGGGCAATGGGCCCTGAGAAGGGCACTTGATAGGATGAGCACTGGGTGTCATACTATATGTTGGCAAATCAAACTCCAATAAAAAAAGATATACATAAAAAATAAATCCTCATTATATTGAGAGTTAAGAAGACCACACATTTTATATAAAATTAACATTTTTGGGAAATCCTTATATATATGATCGGGGGTCAGGAAAGACTCCTCAGAATTAAATGTTATATTCCCAAATAGGTATGAAGAATGAAGAATTACAGAGCCTAAGAGCCTGAAATCCCTTAGTCTCCCAACACTTAGCAGTAGGAAGAGAGGTCTGCACAGTGGGAATCTGAAACATTTTACTACTATCAACAAAGGTGGAAAAGGCACTTGGGAAGTTACTGTGACTCTTGACTTATTCAGGAATCTTCAAGTGCCTCAATAAGAACCTGCACATGTGGAGTAAAATTGCCTATTTTTCAATATTGTTCAAAAGTTGGCTAGTGAAAGGTGGCTAATACTTCTGTCCTAGGATTCTGCTCCAGTCATCAGGCTAAAGAGAAAACACTAAGAAAACTACCTCTCTCAAATATTCAACACACTCTTACTGTTATTAATGCCTTTGAAGTTTTGAAATTAATTTTCTTATGCCATCTATCTCTGTATTCACAAGCAACTACAATAAAATGTTAAAATATGAATAAAATCTGTACTTCAGTTACTAGCATTATACAAAAGTCAAAGTCATTTTGATAAAGTGCTATTATTTTAAAGGTATTATTATGGTAAACTGACTTAAAAGCACACAGGAACTCTGTACAATTTTTCAAATTTAAGCCATAAATAATTTTAAAAAAAGGAAAAGTGGGCTGTTTTCCAAAATAATTGTACCACTTTACATTTCCATCAGCAGTTTTTGATAGCTCCATTTGATCTATATACTTGCCATCACATGCAATTGACAGTTTCTTTAACTTTCATTATTTGATGGGGTATGAAGTATATCTAACTTTTTAAAAAATATATATTTATTTTCTGAGTAATGATGTAAACAAGGGTTGCCAAATATTTTCTTTAAATACCCAAATAGTAGATATTTTTGGCATTGAAAGTCATAAAGCCTCTTAGGCACTACTCGATTCTGTAATTGTACTGCAAAACAGCCATCATGAATAGTAAAAAATTGAGCAATGCTATGTACAATATAACCTTATTTGTAAAAATAAGCTTTATTTGGTTAAAAAAGCCATAGTTTGCTGTCCTTAGAAATAAAGCATTGTTTCTTGTCCTTGGCTATCATCTATACATTTTTTAATGTTTTGTACAAGTTTCATATACTAAAAGAAATTATGTCTGTATTACTATTGAGTTATAAAGTATTTTTATTTAATTGAAATGCAAGTAGCTTAGTAGATATCTGATTTGCAAATCATTTGTTAAATGTTTATATTTAATTTTTGGATTTTTTATTTTTTATAATAAATTTATTTTTTATTGGTGTTCAATTTACCAACATAACAGAATAAAACCCAGTGCGCATCCCATCAAGTGCCCCCCTCAGTGCCTGTCACCCATTCACCCCATCCCCCACCCGCCTCCCCTTCCACCACCCCTAGTTCGTTTCCCAGAGTTAGGAGTTTTTATGTGCTGTCTCCCTTTCTCATATTTCCCACACATTTCTTCTCCCTTCCCTTATATTCCCTTTCACTATTATTTATATTCCCCAAATGACTGAGACCATATGTTTGTCCTTCACCGATTGACTTATTTCACTCAGCATAATACCCTCCAGTTCCATCCACGTTGAAGCAAATGGTGGGTATTTGTCGATTCTAATGGCTGAGTAATATTCCATTGTATACATAAACCACATCTTCTTTATCCATTCACATTTCGACAGACACCGAGGCTCTTTCCACAGTTTGGCTATTGTAGCCATTGCTGCTATAAACATCGGGGTGCAGGTGTCCTGGCGTTTCATTGCATCTGTATCTTTGGGGTAAATCCCCAACAGTGCAATAACTGGGTTGTAGGGCAGGTCTATTTTTTTTAATTTTTTTTTAAATTTTTATTTATTTATGATAGTCACACAGAGAGAGAGAGAGGCAGAGACACAGGCAGAGGGAGAAGCAGGCTCCATGCACCGGGAGCCCGACGTGGGATTCGATCCCGGGTCTCCAGGATCGCGCCCTGGGCCAAAGGCAGGCGCTAAACCACTGCGCCACCCAGGCTCCCCGGGGCAGGTCTATTTTTAACACTTTCAGGAACCTCCACACAGTTTTCCAGAGTGGCTGCACCAGTTCACATTCCCACCAACAGTGTAAGAGGGTTCCCTTTTCTCCACATCCTCTCCAATATTTGTGGTTTCCTGCCGTGTTAATTTTCCCCATTCTGACTGGTGTGAGGTGGGATCTCATTGTGGTATTGATTTGTATTTCCCTGATGGCAAGTGATGCAGAGCATTTTCTCATGTGCTTGCTCGCCATGTCTGTCTTCCTCTGTGAGATTTCTGTTCATGTCTTTTGCCCATTTCAAGATTGGGTTGTTTGTTTCTTTGGTGTTGAGTTTAATAATTTCTTTATAGATCTTTGAAATTAGCCCTTTATCTGATATGTCATTTGCAAATATCTTCTCCCATTCTGTAGGTTGTCTTTTAGTTTTGTTGACTGTATCCTTTGCTGTGCAAAAGCTTCTTATCTTGATGAAGTCCCAATAGTTCATTTTTGCTTTTGTTTCTTTTGCCTTCGTGGATGTATCTTGCAAGAAGTTGCTGTGGCTGAGTTCAAAAAGGGTGTTGCCTGTGTTCTCCTCTAGGATTTTGATGGAATCTTGTCTCACATTTAGATATTTCATCCCTTTTGAGTTTATCTTTGTGTATGGTGCAAGAGAGTGGTCTAGTTTCATTCTTCTGCATGTGGATGTCCAATTTTCCCAGCACCATTTATTGAAGAGACTGTCTTTCTTCCAATGGATAGTCTTTCCTCCATTATCGAATATTAGTTGGCCATAAAATTCAGGATCCACTTCTGGGTTCTTTATTCTGTTCCATTGATCTATGTGTCTGTTTTTGTGCCAGTACCACACTGTCTCGATGACCACAGCTTTGTAGTACAACCTGAAATCTGGCATTGTGATGCCCCCAGGTATGGTTTTCTTTTTTAAAATTTGCTTGGCTATTCCAGGTCTTTTCTGATTCGACACAAATCTTAAAATAATTTGTTATAACTCTATGAAGAAAGTCCATGGTATTTTAATAGGGATAACATTAAACGTGTAAATTGCCCTGGGTAACATTGACATTTTCACAATATTAATTCTGCCAATCCATGAGCATGGAATATTTTTTCCATCTCTTTGTGTCTTCCTCAATTTCTTCAGAAGTGTCCTCTAGTTTTTAGGGTATAGATCCTTTACCTCTTTGGTTAGGTTTATTCCTAGGTATCTTATGCTTTTCGGTGCAATTGTCAATGGGATCGACTTCTTAATTTCTCTTTCCTCATGGTCAATGTTAGTGTATAGAAATGCCACTGATTTCTGGGCATTTATTTTTATCCTGCCATGCTACAAAATTGCTGTATGAGTTCTAGCAATCTTGGGGTGGAGGCTTTTGGGTTTTCTATGTAGAGTATCATGTCATCTACAAAGAGGGAGAGTTTGACTTCTTTGCCAATTTGAATGCCTTTAATGTCTTTTTGTTGTCTGATTGCTGAGGCTAGGACTTCCAGTATTATTTTGAATAGCGGTGGTGAGAGTGGACATCCCTGTCTTGTTCCTTATCTTAGGGGAAAGGTCCCAGTGTTTCCCCATTGAGAATGATATTTGCTGTGGGCTTTTCGTAGATGACTTTTCAGATGTCGAGGAATGGTCCCTCTATCTCTACACTCTGAAGAGTTTTGATCAGGAATGGATGCTGTATTTTGTCAAAGGCTTTCTCTGCATCTATTAAGAGGATAATATGTTTCTTGTTTTTCTCTTGCTGATATGATGAATCACATTGACTGTTTTACAAGTGTTGAACCAGCCTTGTGTCGAGGGGATAAATCCTACTTGGTCATGGTGAATAATTTTCTTAATGTATTGTTGGATCCTATTGGCCAGTATCTTGTTGAGAATTTTTGCATCCATGTTCATCAGGGATATTGGTCTGTAGTTCTCCTTTTTGGTGGGGTCTTTGTCTGGTTTTGGAATTAAGGTGATGCTGGCCTCATAGAACGAATTTGGAAGTACTCCATCTCTTTCTATCTTAACAAACAGTTTTAGTAGAATAGGTATGTTTTCTTCTTTAAATGTCTGATAGAATTTCCCTGGGAAGCCATCTGGTCCTGGACTTTTGTGTCTTGGGAGGTTTTTGATGACTGCTTCAATTTCCTCCCTAGTTATTGGCCTGTTCAGGTTTTCTCTTTCTTCCTGTTCCAGTTTTGGTAGTTTGTGGCTTTCCAGAAATGCGTCCATTTCTTCTAGATTGCCAAATTTATTGGCGTATAGCTGTTCACAATATGTTTTTAAAATCATTTGTATTTCCTTGATGTTGGTAGTGATCTCAACTTTCTCATTCATGATTTTATTAATTTGAGTCTTCTCTCTCTTCTTTTTAATAAGGCTGGCTAATGGTTTATCTATCTTATTAATTCTTTCAAAGAACCAACTCCTGGTTCTGTTGATCTGTTCCACAGTTCTTCTGGACTCGATTTCCTTGAGTTCTGCTCGAATTTTAATGAACTCTCGTCTTCTGCTGGGTGTAGGATCTATTTGCTGTTTTGTCTCTAGATCCTTTAGGTGTAATGTTAGCTTTTGTATTTGAGTTCTTCCCAGTTTTTGAATGGATGTTTGTATTGTAATGTATTTCCCCGTCAGGACTGCTTTTGCTGCATCCCAAAGATTTTGAATGGTTGCATCTTCATTTTCATTAGTTTCCATGAATCTTTTTAATTCTTCCTTAATTTCCTGGTTGACCCTTTCATCTTTTTTTAAAAATATTTATTTATTTATTTTTTTTATGATAGTCACAGAGAGAGAGAGAGAGGCAGAGACACAGGCAGAGGGAGAAGCAGGCTCCATGCACCGGGAGCCCGATGTGGGATTCGATCCCGGGTCTCCAGGATCACGCCCTGGGCCAAAGGCAGGCGCCAAACCGCTGCGCCACCCAGGGATCCCGACCCTTTCATCTTTTAGCAGGATGGGCCTTAACCACCAAGTGTTTGAGGTCCTTCCAAACTTCTTCTTGTGATTTAGTTCTAATTTCAAGGCATTATGGTCTGAGAATATGCAGGGGCCAATCCCAATCTTTTGGTATCAATTCAGACCCGATTTGTGACCCGGTATGTGGTTTATTCTGGAGAAAGTTCCATGTGCACTTGAGAAGAATGTGTATTCAGTTGTATTTGGATGTAAAGTTCTGTAGATATCTGTGAAATCCATCTGGTTCAGGGTATCATTTAAAGCTCTCGTTTCTTTGGAGATGTTGTGCTTAGAAGACCTATCGAGTATAGAAAGAACTATATTGAAGTCACCAGGTATAAGTGTATTATTATGTAAGTATTTCTTCACTTTGGTTATTAATTGATTTATATATTTGTCAGCTCCCACATTCAGGGCATATATATTGAGGATTGTTAAGTCCTCTTGTTGCATAGATCCTTTAAGTATGATATAGTGTCCCTCTTCATCTCTCACTACAGTCTTAGGGGTAAATTTTAGTTTATCTGATATAAGGATGGCTACCCCTGCTTTCTTTTGAGGACTATTTGAATGGTAAATGGTTCTCCAACCTTTTCTTTTCAGGTTGTAGGTGTCCTTCTGTCTAAAATGAGTCTCTTGTAGACAGCAAATAGATGGGTCCTGCTTTTTTATCCAGTCTGAAACCCTGCACCTTTAGATGAGGTCATTTAGCCCGTTCACGTTCAGAGTTACTATTGACAGATATGAGTTTAGTGTCATCATAATATCTATTCAGCCCTTGTTTTTGTGGATTGTTCCACTGGACTTCTTCTTAAAGGGGAATTTTAAGAGTCCCCCTTAAAATGTCTTGCGGAGCTGGTTTGAGGTCACATATTCTTTCAGTTCCTGCCTGTCTTGGAAGCTCTTTATCTCTCCTTCCATTTTGAATGAGAGCCTTGCTGGATAAAGTATTCTTGGTTGCATGTTCTTCTCATTTAGGACCCTGAATATATCCTGCCAGCCCTTTCTGGCCTGCCATGTCTCTGTGGAGAGGTCTGCTGTTACCCTAATACTCCTCCCCATAAAAGTCAGGGATTTCTTGTCTCTTGCTGCTTTAAGGATCTTCTCTTTATCTTTGGAATTTCCAAGCTTAACTATTAAATGTCAAGGTGTTGAACGGTTTTTATTGATTTTAGGGGGGGATCTCTCTATTTCCTGGATATGAATGGCTGTTTCCCTTCTCAGATTAGGAAAGTTTTCAGCTATGATTTGTTCAAATACATATTCTGGCCCTCTGTCCCTTTCGGCGCCCTCGGGAACCCCAATTAAATGTAGGTTTTTCTTCCTCAGGCTGTTGTTTATTTCTCTTAATCTATCTTCATGGTCGTTTAATTGTTTGTCTCTTTTTTCCTCAGTTTCCCTCTTTGCTATCAACTTGTCTTCTATGTCACTCACTCGTTCTTCCACCTTGTTAACCCTCGTCGTTAGGACTTCTAGTTTGGATTGCATCTCATTCAATTGATTTTTAATTTCTGCCTGAGTAGATCTAAATTCTGCAGTTATGAAGTCTCTTGAGTCTTTTATGCTTTTTTTCTAGAGCCACCAGTAGCTTTATAATAGTGCTTCTGAATTGGCTTTCTGACATTGAATTGTAATCCAGATTTTGTAACTCTGTGGGAGAGAGGACTGTTTCTGATTCTTTCTTTTGAGGTGGGTTTTCCTTCTAGTCATTTTGCTCAGTGCAGAGTGGCCAAAAACAAGTTGTATTGGGAAAAGGAGAAAAAAAGAGGAGAAAAAGAAGGAAAGAAAAGAGAAAAAGAAAAAAAAAGGATGAAAAAAGAAAAGAAAGAGAAGAAAAAGGAAAGAAAAAGAAAGAAAGGAAGGAAAAAAAGGGTGGGGGAAGCAAACAAATCAAAAAGCAAAACAAACAAACAAACAAACAAAAAAACAAAAACAACACGAGGGAGTATCTTCTGTATTCTGTGTACTTTACGTCCCTTGAGTTCCCCTGGAAGTTGTCCGTCTAGTTGGTCTTCTGGGGGAGGTGCCTATTGTGTTGATTTTCAGGTGTTAGCACTTGGGGGAGCTGCTCTGCCTCCTGCCTGGTGCAGGGCTCAGTGGGGGTTTTTTACCCAGTGTGGCCCCAGGAGGAACAACAACAGTGGCGGCAGCCAGCTCTGGAGCCCTGGATTCAGCTCCCGCAGTAACTACAGAGCTCTTGGTCTGCAGGGCCTGGAGGCTCTGGGGGCGGGGCCGCTGATCTGCTCAGCTCGGGGCAGGAGCGTCCTTGCTGTCCTGGGCCCTCCCGGCCTCTGCCTGTCGCGGGGGGAGGCCGGATCCTGAGCTGTGTCCCAGGGTCCCTGTGCTCCCGGGCCTGCGCTGTTGGATTCGGGATCCCAGCCGCCTAGCCCCATCTCTGCAGAGCCGCTGCCTGAGCCCCTCCGAGCTGCTCCTGCATCAATGCGTGTTCGCGCTGCAGCCCTTTAGGGAGCTCAGAGCACTCTCCCCGGGGTGCTGGTGTCTGTTAGTGTCCTAGGGAGCCTGAGGGCATCCCCACCCTCCTGGGGTCCTGCTCTAACTCCCTGTGGGCGCCTTTCCGCCCGGGAAGATTGGTGAAGCTCCTGTTTCTCTGGGACGGAGCTTTCCTGTCCTGGGGGCACTCACCCTGTGACCATAGCCTGGCTCCTCGCGGGGCCCCTCCCCCTTGGATGCCTTTTGTTTCTTTATTTCTCCCCACCCCCCCGTCTTCCTACCTTGATAGAAGCACGAACTCTTCTCACTGTAGCATTCCAGCTGTTCTCTCTTTAAATCTCAGGCCAAATTCGTTGATTTTCAGGATGCAAAAAGGTTATCTTAGGTATTTTGGTGGGGACAGGTGATTTGGGGAACCCTATTCTTCTGCCATATTGCCCTGTTTATTTTTATTTGAATTCAATTTGCCAACATACAGTATAACACTCAGTGCTCATCCCATCAAGTACCCTCCTTATTGCCCATCATCCAGTTACCTCATCCCCCCACCCACCTCCCCTTCATTGATGTAGTGAAATTCTGGGACACCTGTACCCCAATGTTCATAAATATAGTTTTTGAAAATATTTGACTCAGTACCCATTTTTACGTTGTATTTACATAAAATTGTATTATGTCATATATATCTATGGTGAAGTGTCTATTCAGATATTTTGCCTAAGTTTTGATCAAGTCATTTGTTTCCTTATTGTTAAATTTTAAAAGTTGTTTGTAACTTTAAGAATCAGTCCTTGATCAGATATATGATTTGGGGGGACATGGGTGTTTCATTCGGTTAAGAGTCTGACTTTTGTTTTCCGCTCAGGTCATGATCTCCTGGTCATAGGTTCCAGGCCCATGTCAAACTGCACTGAGCCCAGGGTCTGCTTCAGTTTCTTTCTCCCTCTCCACCTCCCCCCAGCCATTCTCCAAGTTCACACAAACTCTCTCTGTAATATAAATTATATATGCATATATAGTATATAAAAATATAATATGTATATTAGATTTTTTCAAATATATTATCCAAATCTAGCTGGTCAATTCTTTCCTTCACGTATTTAACCTATGATGTATCTAAAATGTATTTGCCAAATGTAGGGTAATCTAGATCTTCTCCTATATTATTTTCTAAGAATTTTGAAGTTTTTCATTTTACATTTATGTCTGTGATCTATTTTCAGGTAATTTTTGTGAAATTGTAAGGAATTTATCTAGATATTTATTTATTGATTGATTTCCTTGCTTGCTTGTGGGTATATAGTTATTTCAGCACTATTTGTTGAAAAGACTATTGTTTTTTTCATTGAATAGCTTTAGCTACTTTGTCAAGGATAAGGTGACAATAATTTTATAGGTTGACACCTCAGACTTCTATTCTGTTCCACCGATCTATTCCCCTTTCCTTTCACCAACAGCACACTATCTTAAAATCTTTATAGCTTTATAGGAAGACTTGAAATTGAGTACTGTCAGTCTTCTGACTTTATTCGTCTTAATTGTTGTGTTGTCTATTCTAGTTCTTTTGATCCCCCATTTAAAATTAGAATCAGTTTGTTAATATCCAAAAAATGGGCATTTTGATTGAGATTGAATTTTATCTGCAAATCAAGCTAGGAAGAATTAATAGTTTCAAAATATCGAAACTATGAACATGGAACATCTCTCCACTTATTTAGTTTTTATGTGACTTCTTTCATCATAGTCTTGTAGGCTTTTTAAATACAGATCTTGTACATATTTTTGTTAGATTTATATCTAAGTATTTTATTTTGGGGTGTACTGATGCAAATGCTATTGTTCTTAATTTTTATTTCCAATTGTTCATTGCTGGCATATAGAAAGAATTTGACTTGTATAATAAACTTGTATCTGGCAACATAGCTATAATTATTTATCAGTTTCAGCAGCTTTTTTGTCAATTCTTTCACATTTTTGAATATATACAAACATGCTATCTGTGAGCAAATCCATTTTTATGTCTATCTTCCCAATTAGTATATATTTTTAAATTTTCTTGTAATTGCATTAGCTAACTACTAATATAATGTTGAAAAAGAATGATGAGAATAAATATTATTTCCTTGTTCTTGACTTTATCGTAAAAGCTCCAAGTTTTTCAAAATTAAGAATAATGTAACCTATACGATTTTTGTACATCTTCTTTATGAAGTTGATAACATTCCCTAATATTACTATTTTTCTGAGAGATTTTATCATGAATAGTTATTCCATTTCTTTCAAATGTTGTTTTCTACATTTGTTGATATAATTATTATATTATTAAAATGTTATTAATTACATTATATTATATTAATTGAAATATGATTAATATACACTTATATTAGTTTCAGGTGTACAACATAATTATTCAACAATTCTGTAAATTACTAAGTGGTAACCAAGATAATTATACTCAATCCCATTATTTCATCCATCCACCTACCCATCTGCCCTTTGATAACCACAAGTTTTTTCTCTGTATTTAAGAGCCAGGTTTTTGTATCTCTTTATTCTTTTATTTGTTTTGTTTCTAAAATTCTACACTTGATTGAAATCTTATAGCATTTGTCTTTCTCAGATTGGTTTACTTCACTTAGCATTATACCCTCTAGGTCCATCCAAGCTCTCATTCTTTTTATAGCTAATATTTTCTTAATATTATAATGTTAATACTAGTTATATATATTATGATATGATGTGATATTATATATATCATATTTTCTTTATTCATTCAAGTATGGAAGCACTTTGGTTGCAGGTTATATAACAGGTTACACCTGTTTGCAATCCTGCTAATTTTAGCAATTCTGACAGGTATAAGGTGACATCTCATTGTGGTTCTAATTTGTATTTATCTGATCTTGAGTGATGTTGAGCATATTTTCAGTTGTCTGTTGGCCATCTGGAAATCTTCTCTGGAAAAATGTATATTCATGTTTTCTGTCATGCTTTGAATGGATTATTGTTTTTTGTGTCTTGAGTTTTAGAAGATCTTTAGATATTTTGGATATGAATCCCCTATCAGATATGTCATTTGCAAATCTCTTCTTCCATTTCATAGGTTGCCTTTTAGTTTTCTTTTTTAATTGTCTCCTGCACTGTTCAGACTATGTTCCATTAACCTATCTGTCCACTTCACTTTTGTGCCAGTACCATAGATACAGTCTTGATCACTCCACCTGTGTAAAATAGCTTTAAGTCTGTAATTTTGATCCCTCCAGCTTTGCTTTCCTTTTTCAAAGTTACATTAGCTATCCAGGTTCTTTTGTGGTTCTATACGATTTTAGGATTCTTTGTTTTAGAAGTGCAAAAAATGCTGTTGTTATTTTGAAAAGAATGGAATTAAATGTGGAGATAGCTTTGGGTAGAGTATACATTTTAACAATATTCGATCTAATCGATGAGCATGGAATATTTTTCCATTTCTTTGTGTCTTATTCAATTTCTTTCATCAATGTTTCATATTTTCAGAGTACCAATATTTCACCTCTTTGATTAGGTTTTTCTCAGGTATCTTTAAGTTTTTGTTCAATTGTAAATGAGATTGAGTCCTTGATTTCTCTCTGCTGCTTCATTATAGGTATATAGAAATGCAACTGATTTCTGCAAGTTGATTTTCTATCCTGCAACTTCACTGAATCCATGTATCAAGTTTCCAGTACTTTGATGGAGTCTTTCAGGGAGTTCTATATATAGCATCCTGTCATCTTCAAATAGTGACAGTTTTACTTCTATCTCATTGATATGTATGCCTTTTCTTTCTTTGTGTTGTCTGATTGCTATGGCTAGGACTTCAAGTATTGTTAAATAACACTGTTGAGAGTGAACATCACTGTCCTGTTCCCTGCCATTGAGGGAAACATCTCAATATTTCCCCATTGAGGATGATATTAGCTGTGGGATTTACTTTTTTAATATTTATTCAAGTATAGTCAACACAAAATGTTACATTATTTCAGGGCTACAACTTAGTGATTCAACAATTCTGTACATTACTCAGCTTTCCCCACGAGAAGTGTAATCACCACCTTTCCCCATACAAAATTATTACAAGAGTACTCACTCTATTATCTAAGCTGTATTTTTAAAATTCTTGTGGCTTATTTATATTATATATTTTATTTTATTTTATTTGTATATTTTTATTGGAGTTCAATGTGGCAACATATAGTATAACACCAAGTGCTCATCCTGTCATGTGCTCCCTTCAGTGCCCATCACCCAGTAACCTATTCCCCTTCCCACCTTCCCATCCACTACCCCTTGTTTGTTTCCCAGAATTAGGAGTCTGTCATGTTCTGTCACCCACTCTGATATTTCCAACTTATTGTCTCTCTTTCCCCTTTAATCCCTTTCAGTATTTTATATATTCCCCAAAGGATTGAAACCATATAAAGCTTCTTTCTTCGATTGACTTACTTTACTCAGCATAATGACTTCCTGTTCTATCCACCTTGAAGCTAATGGTGGGTATTCGTCATTTCTAATGGCTGAGTAATATTCCATTGTATACATAAACCACATCTTCTTTATCCATTATTCTTTCGATGGACACTGAGGCTCCTTCCACAGTTTGGCTATTGTGGACATTGCTGCTATAAACATTGGGGTGCAGGTGTCCTTCCATTTCACTGCATTTGTATCTTTGGGGTAAATGCCCAGTAGTGCAATTGCTGGGTCATAGGGTAGCCCTATTTTTAAATCTTTGAGCAACCTCCACATAGTTTTCCAGAGTGGTTGTCTCAGTTCAGATTCCCACCAAGAATGCGAGAAGGTTGCCCCTTCTCCACATCCCCTCCAACATTTGTTGTTTTTTCTCTTGTTATTTTCCACCTTTCTCCTGGTGTGAGGTGGTATCTCATTGTGAATTTGATTAGTAGTTCCCTGATGGTAATTGATGCAGAGCATTTTATCATGCGCTTGTTAGCCATGAAGTATGTCTTCTTTGGTGAAATTTCTATTCATGTCTTTTGCCCATTTGATGACTGGATTCTTTGTTTCTTTGCTGTGGGTTTAACAAGTTCTTTATAGATTTTAGATACTAGCCCTTTATCTGTCATTTGCAAAAATCTTCTCCCATTCTCTAGGTTGTCTTTTACTTTTGTTGACTGTTTCTTTTGCTGTGAAGAAGCTTTTTATCTTGATTAAGTCCCAATAGTTCTTTTTTTTTTGCTTTTGTTTCCCTTAACTTCATAGATGTATCTTCCAAGAAGTTGCTGTGGCCGAGTTCAAAAAGGGTCTTGCCTGTGTTCTCCTCTAGGATTTTGATGGCTTCTTATCTCACATTTAGATCTTTCATCAACTTTGACTTTATCTTTGTGTATGGTGAAAGAGAATGGTCTAGGTTCATTCTTCTGCACATGGCTGTCCAATTTTCCCAGCACCATTTATTGAAGAGACTGTGCTGTTTCCAGTGGGCAGTCTTTCCTGCTTTGTCAAAGTTGACCATAAAGTTGAGGACCCATTTCTGGGTTCTGTATTCTGTTCCATTGATCTATGTAACTGTTTCTGTGCCAGTACAACAGTGTCTTGATGATCACAGTTTTGTAGTACAATTGAAATCTGGCATTGTGTTGCCGCCAGCTCTGATTTTCTTTATCAATATTCCCCTGGCTATTCGAGATCTTTTCTGATTCCACACAAATCTTAAGATGACTTGTTCCAACTCTCTGAAGAAAGTCCATGGTATTTTGATAGGGATTGCATTAAATGTGTACATTGCCCTGGGTAGCATTGACATTTTCACAGTATTAATTCCTCCAATCCATGAGCATGGAATATTTTTCCAACTCTTTGTATCTTCCTCAAATTCTTTCAGAGGTATTCTGTAGTTTTTAGGGTCGAGATCCTTTGACTCTTTTGTTAGTTTATTCCTAGGTATCTTATGCTTTTGGGTGCAATTGTCAATGGGATTGACTCCTTAATTTCTCTTTCTTCAGTCTCATCGTTAGTGTATAGAAATGCCATTGACTTCTGGGCATTGATTTTGTATCCTGCCACACTGCCAAATTGCTGTATGAGTTCTAGCAAACTTGGCGTGGAGACTTTTGGGTTTTCTATGTAGAGTATCATGTCATCTACAAAGAGGGAGAGTTTGACTTCTTCATTGATGATTTGAATACCTTTTATTTCTTTTTGTGTCCTGATTGCTAAGACGAGCACTTTTAGTAGTATGTTGAATGGCTGTCTTGAGAGTGGACATCCCTGTCGTGTTCCTGATCTTAGGGGAAAGGCTCCCAGTGTCTCCCCATTGAGAATGATATTTGCTGTGGGCTTTTCATATATGGCTTTTAAGATGCTTAGGAATGTTCCCTCTATCCCTACACTCTGAAGAGTTTTGATCAGGAATGGATGCTGTATTTTGTCAAATGCTTTCTCTGCATCTATTGAGAGGATCATATGGTTCTTGTTTTTTCTCTTCTTGATATGATATATCACATTGATTGCTTTAGGAGTGTTGAACCAAACTTGCATCCCGGGGATAAATCCTACTTGGTCCTGGTGAATAATCTTCTTAATGTACTGTTGGATCCTATTGGCGAGTATCTTTTTGAGCATTTTTGCATCTGTGTTCATCAAGGATAGTGGTCTCTAATTCTCCTTTTTGGTGGGGTCTTTGTCTGGTTTTGGAATTAAGGTGATGCTGGCCTCATAATATGAGTTTGGAAGTATTCCATCCCTTTCTATCTTTCCGAACAGCTTTAGTGGAATAGGTATTATTTCTTCTTTAAAAGTTTGATAGTATTTCCCTGGGAAGCCATCTGGCCCTCGACTTTTGTGTCTTGGGAGGTTTTTGATGACTGATTCAAACTCTTCCCTGGATATTGGCCTGTTCAGTTTTTCTATTTCTTCCTGTTCCAGTTTAGGTAATTTGAGTTTTTTTTTTTTTCAGAAATGCATCCATTTATTATAGATTGGCTAATTTATTGGCATACAGCTGCTCATAATACTCTTTTAAAATCATTTGAATTTTCTTGGTTTTGTTTTTTATCTATTTTTTCATTTGTGATTTTTTAATTTGAGTCTTTTCTCTTTTGCTTTTAATAAGGCTGGCTAAAGCTTTATTATCTTATTAATTCTTTCAAAGAACAGACTCCTGGTTTTGTTGATCTGTTCTACAGTTCTGGTCTCTATTTCATTGAGTTCTGCTCAAATCTTTTTTAACTCTCTTCTGCGAGGTGTAGGTTTTATTTGTTGTTCTTTCTCCAGTTCCTTTAGGTGCAAGGTTAGCTTGTGTATTTGACTTTTTTTCCAATTTTGAGGATGCTTGTATTGCAATGTATTTCCCTCTCAGGACTGATTTTGCTGTATCCTAAAGATTTTGAACAGTTGTATCTTAATTTTCATTAGTTTCCATGAAACTTTTTAATTCTTCTCTAATTTCCTGGTTGACCCTTTTGGCAGGATGCTCTTTGATCTTTTAGCAGGATGCTCTTTAACCTCCACGTTTTGAGTTTCTTTGAAATTTCTTCTTGTGATTGAGTTCTAGTTTTAAAGCATTATGGTCTGAAAATGTGCAGGTGACAATCCCAATCTTTTGGTATCAGTTGAGATCTGATTTGTGACCCAGTATGTCGTCTATTTTGGAGAAAGTTTCATCTGCACTTGAGAAGAATGGGTATTTAGTTGCGTTTGGATGCAAAGTTGTGTATATATCTGTGAAATCCGTCTGCTCCAGTTTATCATTTAAAGCTCTTGTTTCTTTGGAGATGTTGTGCTTAGAAGATCTGTCATTTGCAGAAAGTGCCATATTGGAGTCTCCCAGTTTTCGTGTTTTATTATTATCTAAGTATATCTTAACTTTGGTTATTAATTGATTGATATACTTGGGAGCTCCCACATTAGGGGCATAAACATTCATGATGCTTAGGTCTTGTTTTTGGCTAGACCATTTAATTATGATAGAGTGTTCCTCTTCATCACTTACACAGTCTTTGGGATGGACTTTAATTTATCTGATATGAGGATTGTTTTTTATCTCATCTGAAACCCTGCGTAGTTTGATGGGATCATTTAGCCCATTCATGTTCACAGTTTGCATCGAAAGATATGAATTTAGTGTCATCATAATATTTATTAACTCGCTGTTTCTGTGGATTATGTCTTTGCGCTTCCTCTTTCTTTTACATGCCCCCCTTAATATTCTTGCAAAACTGGTTTGGTGGACACATATTCTTTCAGTTTCTGCCTGTCTTGGAAGCTCTTTATCCCTCCTTCTATTCTGAATGAGAGCCTTGCTGGATAAAGTATTCTTGGCTGCATGTTCATCTCATTTGGGACCTGAATATATCCTGCCAGCCTCTTCTGGCCTGCCAGGTCTCTGTGGAGAGGTCTGCTGTTAACCTAATACTTCTCCCCATTAAGGTTAGGGATCTCTTGTCTCTCACTGCTTTAAGAATTTTCTCTTTATAATTGGAATTTGCAAGTTTCACTATTTATTTTCGAGGTGTTGAATGGTTTTTATTGATTTTGGGGGTACCCCTGTATCTCCTGGATCTGAATCCCTGTTTCCCTCTCCCAATTAAGGAAGTTCTCAGCTATTATTTGTTCAAATATGCTTCTGTCCCTCTGTCCCTCTCAGTGCTCTCTGGAAACCCAATCATACATAGATCTTTCCTTCTGAGGCTATCACTTATTTCCCTTAACCTTTCCCCAAGTCTTTTAATGTTTTTTTTTCTTTTGTCCTCAGCTTCCTTCCTTGCTGTCAATCTGTCTTCTATGTCACTCACTCTCTTTCACCTCATTAACCCTTGTCCTTAGGACCTCCAGCTTGTATTGCATCTCATTTAATTGATTTTTAATTTCATCCTGATTAGATCTAAATTCTGCAGTCATGAAGTCTTTTGAACCCTTTATGCTTTTTTCCAGTACCACCAGTAGCTTTATAATTGTATTTCTGAATTGGCTTCTTGACATCAAATTGTAATACAATTTCTGTAACTCTGTGGCAGAGTGTACTGTTTCTGACTCCTTTTTTTGTGGTGAGTTCTTTCTAGTCATTTTTCTCAGTGCAGAATAGATGCATGCACATGCTGAGTCAAGAATATCAACCATGATATAAGTAAATTTCACCCTAGATGATTCTGATGAAGTCAGAGACCAGAAATTGAAAATAAATATCAGAAATTAAGTAAAAGGCCACTAAAGTGAAAAACAAATTTTAAAACAAAGTAGTAAAAAATAAAGGGCCAAGAATCCCAAGAAGAAGAGAAAAAAAGAAAAATAAAAGGAGAAGAAAAAAAAACGGGGGGACTGGGAGATGGTGGCGGTGATGAAGTTGTAGTAGAGGGAGAATGCATTCTACCTGATGGGTTCTAGAGGTTGATCTTCTTGGTTCTGAGTAGATTAAGTTCTGTATGATAGAAGATGCCCAGTCCACAATTTATATAAACCAGAAATAATTGTAGAAAGCCCCAACACTGACCACCAAAACATAAATGAGATAAAAGAGGAGGGCAGAATGGGAATGAGGAATCTCAAAGAATGAACCTGCATGGTATACCACTTGGTTCTGGGTGCATGCTGGTCATGTTTTAGAAGGTATTACCTTCTGCCATTGAAGAAAAAATGAGGCAAACAAAAAACACAAAACAAAGCAAAAAAAAATATCATGTATATCTCCCAAAATTAAGTTGAGTATGTTGAAGGCAATCTAGAAGTGGAAAATATATCTAGGACCTGTAATTGTAGAAATTCTAAAGTCAAAAGTCAAAAAGGAAGAATGTCAAAAATGAAGAGGTGGTAAAATATTGTAGTTAATGTGGGAAAAGTGGGAAATGTGGGAAATGTGGGAAAATGTGGTCTTCTGGGGAAGGGGCTGCTGTGCTGATTCTCAGGTATGTGCACCTGGGGGAGCTTCCCTTCCCCCTGCCAGGTGCTGGGCTCAGTGGGAGCTGTTTACCCAATGAGGCCTGTGTTCCCTGGCATCCCTGCCTCTCCCAAGTACAGTGTGAAACTAGGAGGAACAACTACACTGGTGGCGGTCTCCAGCCCTGGAGTCAGCTCTTGTAGTAACTATCACAGTGTCCCAGTCCCCACTGGCCTAGATGCTCCTCAGGCTGCATGGGTGTGCTGACCTGCATGGCTTGTAGGGCATCCAGTGGCAGAAGAGTATTCAATGTCCTATGCCTTCCCTGATCCTGCCTGTCCCAGGGGGAATGCAGGATCCTGGCCTGTGTCTGCTTGGAACCCTGGGATCTGGGGCCCTTTGCTACTGGAATGAAGTTTCCGGGGCGCCTCTCCTGAAGGCAGCAGGGCACAAACCCCTCTGTCTGGAACTTCCCTCCTGACCGACTGGCTTCTCCCCATGCCCCGCTGGGTATATCAATAGCCCTTTGCCGCTATTGGCCTGCAGTGCGCAGTGTGCTTCCCCCCAGGCACACTTCCTCTATTAGTGACTGGGAAACTGGAGGCTTTACTGCCCCTCCTGCAATTCTGTTCGATTTCCCTGGTAAGTACCTTTCTATGCAGGAAGAATCTGGTGCAGATTTTTTAAAGTTCCTGCTTCTCTGGGGTTGGGCTTTCCTGTCTTGGAGGCTTTCATCATTGGGCTTTAGCCTGGCTCCTTGTGGTGTCCTTCCCCTTCTTGACTCTTTTTTATTTTTTTCCACCTTCCTACCTTGTTAGAAGTGAAAACTCTTCTCTCTGTAGTGTTCCTGCTGTTCTCTATTTAATTCTCAAGTCATATTCCTAGGCTTCCAGGATGGTTTGAAAGTTATCTAGATAAGTTGGTGGCTCCATGTGAGTTGAGGACCCCTACTCTGCCAGCTTGCCCTGACCTCTAGCTGTTGGATTTTCATTTATGGCTTCATGATGTTGAGGCAGATTCCTTCTAAACCTACTTTATTGAGGGATTTTTTCATGAATGGATGTTGTACTTTGTCAAATGCTTCTTCCTTATTTATTGAAAGTACTGTATCATTTTTTTTAAGCTTTAATTCACTTTTATTTTTCTTGTATAAAACTAGTACTGTATCATTTTGATACTTACTTTTATTTTTTTTTAATTTTTTTATTTATTTATGATAGTCAGAGAGAGAGAGAGAGAGAGAGAGAGAGAGGCAGAGACACAGGCAGAGGGAGAAACAGGCTCCATGCACCGGGAGCCCGATGTGGGATTCGATCCCGGGTCTCCAGGATTGTGCCCCAGGCCAAAGGCAGGCGCTAAACCACTGCACCACCCAGGGATCCCCCTTGATATTACTTTTATTAATGTAGTGTATCACCTTGTTTGACTTGTGAATACTGAAACACCCTTGCAACTCAGGAGTAAATCCTACATGATTGGGGTGAGTAATGTTTTTTTTCTTAATCTTTATTTTTTTGAATAATATGTTTAATGTATATTGGATATGCCATTGTTTTATTGAGAAGTTTTGCATTAATATTCATTGGATATATTGACCTGTAGCTCTTAGTAGTTAATTTATTTATTTATTTATTTATTTATTTATTTATTTATTCATTTATTTACCAGAGTAATGCTGGCCTCATACAACATATTTGGAAATTTTACTTCCATTTTTATTTTTTCTGGAATTGTTTGAGAAGTATAGGTATTAACTTTTCTTTAAATGCTTGGTAGAGGGATCCCTGGGTGGCGCAGCAGTTTGGCGACTGCCTTTGGCCCAGGGCACGATCCTGGAGAACCGGGATCGAATCCCACATCGGGCTCCCAGTGCATGGAGCCTGCTTCTCCCTCTGCCTATGTCTCTGCCTCTCTCTCTCTCTCTCTCTCTCTCTGTGACTATCATAAATAAAAAAATAAAATAGAATAAAATAAAAATAAATGCTTGGTAGAATCCCCCCCCTTTTTTAAAGATTTTATTTACTTATTCATGAGAGACACAGAGAGAGAGAGGGAGAGAGAGAGAGAGAGAGGCAGAGACACAAGCATAAGGAGAGGCAGGCTCCATGCAAGGAGCCCCACATAGGACTCGATCCCGGGACTCCAGGATCATGCCTAGGGCCGAAGGCAGGAGCAAAAATGCTGAGCCACCCAGGGATCCCCCTAGAATTCCCCTTTGAAGACATCTGGCCCTTTAGATTGTTGAAAGATTTTTTGTCTAAGTTTTCTATGTCTTCTTTTTTAGTAATCTTAATTTATGTATTTCTAGAAATTTATCCATTTCTTCAAGTTATCCAATTTGTTGGCATACAGTTTTTCATAATGTTATCTTTTTTTTAACCTTTATTTTATTAATTTATTTTTTATTTTTTATTATTATTTTTTAATTTATTTTTTATTGGTGTTCAATTTACTAACATACAGAATAACCCACAGTGCCCATCACCCATTCACTCCCACCCCCCGCCCTCCTCCCCTTCCACCACCCCTAGTTCGTTTCCCAGAGTTAGCAGTCTTTACGTTCTGTCTCCCTTTCTGATATTTCCCACACATTTCTTCTCCCTTCCCTTATATTACCTTTCACTATTATTTATATTCCCCAAATAAATGAGAACATATGTTTGTCCTTCTCCGATTGACTTACTTCACTCAGCATAATACCCTCCAGTTCCATCCATATTGAAGCAAATGGTGGGAATTTATCATTTCTAATAGCTGAGTAATATTCCATTGTATACATAAACCACATGTTCTTTATCCACTCATCTTTTGTTGGACACCGAGGCTACTTCCACAGTTTGACTATTGTGGACATTGCTGCTATAAACATCGGGGAGCAGGTGTCCCGGCATATCATTGCATCTGTACCTTTGGGGTAAATCCCCAACAGTGCAATTGCTGGATCGTAAGACAGGTCTATTTTTAACTCTTTGAGGAACCTCCACACAGTTTTCCAGAGTGGCTGAACCAGTTCACATTTCCACCAACAGTGTAAGAGGGTTCCCTTTTCTCCGCATCCTCTCCAACATTTGTTGTTTCCTGCCTTGTTAATTTTCCCCATTCTCATTGGTGTGAGGTGGTAACTCATTGTGGTTTTCATTTGTATTTCCCTGATGGCAAGTGATGCAGAGCATTTTCTCATGTGCATGTTGGCCATGTATATGTCTTCCTCTGTGAGATTTCTCTTCAGGTCTTTTGCCCATTTCATGATTGGATTGTTTGTTTCTTTGGTGTTGAGTTTAATAAGTTCTTTATAGATCTTGGAAACGAGCCCTTTATCATATGTCATTTGCAATATCTTCTCCCATTCTGTAGGATGTCTTTTAGTTTTGTTGACTGTATCCTTTGCTGTGAAAAAGCTTCTTATCTTGATGAAGTCCCAATAGTTCATTTTTGCTTTTGTTTCTTTTGCCTTCGTGGATGTATCTTGCAAGAAGTTACTGTGGCCGAGTTCAAAAAGGGTGTTGCCACTATTCTTCTCTAGGATTTCGATGGAATCTTGTATCAAACTTAGATCTTTCATCCATTTTGAGTTTATCTTTGTGTATGGTGAAAGAGAGTGGTCTAGTTTCATTCTTCTGCATGTGGATGTCCAGTTTTCCCAGCACCATTTATTGAAGAGACTGTCTTTCTTCCAATGGATAGTCTTTCCTCCTTTATCGAATATTAGTTGACCATAAAGTTGAGGGTCCACTTCTGGGTTCTCTCTTCTGTTCCATTGATCTATGTGTCTGTTTTTGTGCCAGTACCACACTGTCTTGATGACCACAGCTTTGTAGTACAACCTGAAATCTGGCATTGTGATGCCCCCAGATATGGTTTTCTTTTTTAAAATTCCCCTGGCTATTCGGGGTCTTTTCTGATTCCACACAAATCTTAAAATAATTTGTTCTAACTCTCTGAAGAAAGTCCATGGTATTTTGATAGGGATTGCATTAAACATGTAAATTGCCCTGGGTAACATTGACATTTTCACAATATTAATTCTGCCAATCCATGAGCATGGAATATTTTTTCATCTCTTTGTGTCTTCCTCAATTTCTTTCAGAAGTGTTCTATAGTTTTGAGGGTATAGATCCTTTACATCTTTGGTTAGGTTTATTCCTAGGTATCTTATGCTTTTGGGTGCAATTGTAAATGGGATTGACTCCTTAATTTCTCTTTCTTCAGTCTCATTGTTAGTGTATAGAAATGACACTGATTTCTGGGCATTGATTTTGTAACCTGCCACGCTACCAAATTGCTGTATGAGTTCTAGCAATCTTGGGGTGGAGGATTTTGGGTTTTCTATGTAGAGTATCATGTCATCGGCAAAGAGGGAGAGTTTGACTTCTTCTTTGCCAATTTGAATTGCTGAGGCTAGGACTTCCAGTACTATGTTGAATAGCAGTGGTGAGAGTGGACATCCCTGTGTTGTTCCTGATCTTAGGGGAAAGGCTCCCAGTGCTTCCCCATTGAGAATGATTATTTGCTGTGGCCTTTTCGTAGATGGCTTTTAAGTTGTCGAGGAATGTTCCCTCTATCCCTACACTCTGAAGAGTTTTGATCAGAAATGGATGCTGTATTTTGTCAAATATTTTCTCTGCATCTAATGAGAGGATCATATAGTTCTTGGTTTTTTTCTTGCTGATATGATGAATCACATTGATTGTTTTACGGGTGTTGAACCAGCCTTGTGTCCCAGGGATAAATCCTACTTGGTCATAGTGAATAATTTTCTTAATGTACTGTTGGATCCTATTGGCCAGTATCTTGTTGAGAATTTTTGCATCCATGTTCATCAGGGATATTGGTCTGTAATTCTCCTTTTTGGTGGGGTCTTTGTCTGGTTTTGGAATTAAGGGGATGCTGGCCTCATAGAACGTATTTGGAAGTACTCCATCTCTTTCTATCTTTCCAAACAGCTTTAGGAGAATAGGTATGATTTCTACTTTAAAAGTTTGATAGAATTCCCCTGGGAAGCCATCTGGCCCTGGAATCTTGTGTCTTGGGAGGTTTTGGATGACTGCTTCAATTTCCTCCCTGGTTATTGGCCTGTTCAGGTTTTCTATTTCTTCCTGTTTCAGTTTTGGTTGTTTGTGGCTTTCCAGGAATGCGTCCATTTCTTCTAGATTGCCTAATTTTTTGGCATATAGATGTTCATAATATTTTTTTTAAATCATTTGTATTTCCTTGGTGTTGGTAGTGATCTCTTCTTTCTCATTCATGATTTTATTAATTTGAGTCTTCTCTCTCTTCTTTTAAATAAGGCTGGCTAATGATTTATCTATCTTATTAATTCTTTCAAAGAACCAACTCCTGGTTCTGTTGATCTGTTCCACAGTACTTCTGGACTCGATTTCCTTGAGTTCTGCTCGAATCTTTATTAACTCCCTTCTTCTCCTGGGTGTAGGATCTATTTGCTGTTTTTTCTCTAGCTCCTTTATGTGTAAGATTAGCTTTTGTATTTGAGTTCTTTCCAGTTTTTGAATAGATGCTTGTATTGCGATATATTTCCCCCTTAGGACTTCTTTTGCTGCATCCCAATGATTTTGAACGGTTGTATCTTCATTCTCATTAGTTTCCATGAATCTTTTTAATTCTTCCTTAATTTCATGGTTGACCCTTTCATCTTTTAGCACGATGGTCCTTAACCTCCACGCGTTTGAGGTCCTTCCAAACTTCTTTTTGTGATTTAGTTCTAATTTCAAGGCATTATGGTCTGAGAAAATGCAGGGGACGATCCCAATCTTTTGATATCAATTCAGACCCGATTTGTGACCCAATATGTGGTCTATTCTGGAGAAAGTACCATGTGCACTTGAGAAGAATGTGTATTCAGTTGAGTTTGGATGTAAAGTTCTGTAGATATCTGTGAAATCCATCTGGTCCAGTGTATCATTTAAAGCTCTCGTTTCTTTGGAGATGTTGTGCTTAGAAGACCTATCGAGTATAGAAAGAGCTAGATTGAAGTCACCAAGTATAAGTGTATTATTATCTAAGTATTTCTTCACTTTGGTTAATAATTGATTTATATATTTGGCAGCTCCCACATTCGGTGCAATATATTGAGGATTGCTAAGTCCTCTTGTTGAATAGATCCTTTCAGTATGAGATAGTGTCCCTCTTCATCTCTCACTACAGTCTTCGGGGTAAATTTTAGTTTATCTGATATAAGGATGGCTACCCCTTCTTTCTTTTGAGGACCATTCGAATGGTAAATGGTTCTCCAACCTTTTCTTTTCAGGCTGTAGGTGTCCTTCTGTCTAAAATGAGTCTCTCGTAGACAGCAAATAGATGGGTCCTGCTTTTTTATCCAGTCTGAAACCCTGAGCCTTTTGATGGGGTCATTAAGCCCGTTCACATTCAGAGTTACTATTGAGAGATATGAGTTTAGTGTCATCGTGATATCTATTCAGTCCTTGTTTTTGTGGATTGTTCCACTGGACTTCTTCTTAAAGGGGAATTTTAAGAGTCCCCCTTTAAAATTTCTTGCAGAGCTGGTTTGGAGGTCACATATTCTTTCAGTTGCTGCCTCTCTTGGAAGCTCTTTATCTCTCTTTCCATTTTGAATGAGAGCCTTGCTGGATAAAGTATTCTTGGTTGCATGTTCTTCTCATTTAGGACCCTGAATATATCCTGCCAGCCCTTTCTGGCCTGCCAGGTCTCTGTGGACAGGTCTGCTGTTACCCTAATACTCCTCCCCATAAAAGTCAGGGATTTCTTGTCTCTTGCTGCTTTAAGGATGTTCTCTTTGGAATTTGCAAGCTTCACTATTAAATGTCGAGGTGTTGAACAGTTTTATTGATTTTAGGGGGGTATCTCTCTATTTCCTGGATCTGAATGCCTGTTTCCCTTCCCAGATTAGGAAAGTTTTCAGCTAGAATTTGTTCAAATACATATTCTGGCCCTCTGGCCCTTTCGGCACCCTCGGGAACTCCAATTAAACGTAAGTTTTTCTTCCTCAGGCTGTCGTTTATTTCCCTTAATCTATCTTCATGGTCTTTTAATCGTTTGTCTCTTTTTTCCTCAGTTTTTCTCTTTGCTATCAACTTGTCTTCTATGTCCCTCACCTGTTCTTCCACCTCGTTAACCCTCGTCATTAGGAGTTCTAGTTTCGATTGCATCTCATTCAATTGATTTTTAATTTCTGCCTGATTAGCTCTAAATTCTGTAGTCTCGAAGTCTCTTGAGTCCTTTATGCTTTTTTCTAGAGCCATCAGTAGCTCTATAATAGTGCTTCTGAATTGGCTTTCTGACATTGAATTGTAATCCAGATTTTGTAACTCTGTGGGAGAGAGGACTGTTTCTGATTCTTTCTTTTGAGGTGAGGTTTTCCTTCTAGTCATTTTGCTCAGTGCAGAGTGGCCAAAAGCAAGTTGTATTGGGAAAAGGAGAAAAAGAGAGGAGAGAAAGAAGTAAAGAAAAGAGAAAAGGAGAAAAGGGAAAAGGAAGAAAAAAAGAAAAAGAGGAAGAAAAAGAAAGAAAGGGAAAAAAAGGGTGGGGGAATCAAACAGAAATAAAGAAAAAAGAAAAAAAAGAACAAAAACAAACCATCGGGGAGTGTCTTCTGAATCTGTATACTTTAAGTCCCTTGACTTCCCCTGGAACTTGTCTATCTAGCTGGTCTTCTGGGGGAGGGCCCTGCTGTGCTGATTTTCAGGTGTTAGCACTTGGGGGAGCTGCTCTGCCCCCTGCCTGGTGCGGGGCTCAGTGGGGGTGGTTTACCCCTTGAGGCCCCAGGAGGAACAACCCCAGTGGTGGCGGCCAGCTCTGGCTCCCTGGATTCAGCTCCCGCAGGAACTACGGAGCTCTCGGTCTGCAGGGCCTGGAGGCTCCGGGGCGGGGCCGCTGATCTGCTTAGCTTGGTGCAGGAGCGTCCTTGCTGTCCTGGGGCCTCCTGGCCTCTGCCTTTCCCGGGGGGAGGCCGGATCCTGGGCTTGTCCCAGGCGCCCAGTGATCCCGCGCCTGCACTGTTGGATTCGCGCTCAGGGTAGTGTAGCCGCCTCTCTGTGGAGCCGCCACCCGAGCCCCTCCCAGCTGCTCCCGGCCGCGCAGCCCCCTCCGCACGGAGCCTCTTCCTCTGCCGGAGCCTCCTCCGAGCTGCTCCCTGGGCACGCAGCCCCTTCCGCAGAGCCTCCGCCCGACCCCCTCAGAGCTGCTCCCCAGTCCATCCCTGCATGCACTGCAGCCCTTTAGAGAGCTCGCCGCACTCTCCCGGAGCGCAGGTGTCTGTTAGTGTCCCAGGGAACCCGAGGACATCCCCGCCCTCCTGGGGTCCTGCTCCAACTCCCTGCGAGCCCCTTTCCGCCCGGGAAGGTCGGTGCAGCTCCTGCTTCTCCGGGATGGGGCTCTCCTGTCCTGGGGACACTCGCCCCAGCCTCAGCCCGGCTCCTCCCGTGGCCCCTCCCCCTTGGATGCCTTTTGTTTCTTTATTTTTTTTTCCCCCGTCTTCCTACCTTGATAGAAGCGCGAATTCTTCTCACTGTAGCATTCCAGGTGTTCTCTCTTTAATTCTCAGGCCGATTTCATAGATTTTCAGGATAATTTGAAGGTTTTCTAGGTAATTTGGTGGGGACAGGTGATTTGGGGACCCTACTCTTCCGCCATCTTGCCCCTCCTCCATAATGCTCTCTTATAGTTGTTTGTATTTGTGTGGTATTGGTTTTTATCTCCTCTGTCATTTTTTATTTTATTTATTTGATTTCTTTCTCTTTTCTTTGTCATTAGCCTGGCTAGGGGGTTATCAATTTTACTATTTTTTCAAAGAACCAGCTCGTGGATTCATTGATCATTTCTATTGTTATTTTTAGTCTCCATATCATTTATTTCTTCTCTAGTCCTTATTACTTCCAGTCTTCTGATGTCTTTAGGCTTCATTTATTATTCATTTTCTACCTTCTTTATTTTCAAAGTAGATTGAGGTTTTTCTTTCTTCTTAAAGTGGGTCTATATTGCTATATATTTCCCTCTTATGATTGCTTTTGCTGAATCCCAAAGTTTTTTTTCTGTCTTGTTTTCTTTTCATTTATTTCCATGCAATTTTCCTTCGTTTGTAATTTCTTTACTAGGATATGTTTTAACCTCTATGTATTTGTGGACTTCCAAATGTTTTCTAGTGATTTACTTCAAGTTTTATATTGTGCTGAGAAGCAATGCAGGGTATGATCTCAATATTTTTGTATTTTTGAAGCCTGATCTATGACCTAGTATGTGATCTATTCTGGACGATGTTATGTGTACACTTGAAAATCATGTGTTTTCTGCCACTTTAGAATGGCATTTTCTGAATATATTTGTTAAGTCCATTTGGTCCAGTGTGTCATTCAAAGCCAGTATTTGCTTGTTGAGTTTATGCTTTGATGATCTGTCTACTACTGTAAGTGGGGTGTTGAAATCCCCTACCATAATTTTATCATTATCAATTTGTTTCTTTAAGTTTCTTATTAATTGTTTAATATATTTGGATTTTCTTGGGGACTTAGTTACAATTGTTAACTCTTCTTTTGGATTTTCCCTTTTATTAGGATAGAGTGCCCTTTTCATCTCTTGATATTGTCTTGGATTTAATGTCTAGTTTATCTGATATATGTATTGCTACTCTAGCTTTTTTTTTTACATCCACTTGTAAGATAAATGTATCTCCATCCCCTCACTCAATCTGCAAGTGTATATAGGTCTTGAATGAGTACCTTTATATTCTTTTTTATCCATTCTTAAGCCCCATGTCTTTTGATTAAGGCATCTAGTCCATTTTCATTCAGAGGATTCATTGACAGATATGCATTTAGTTCCATTTTAGTACTTTTTTTGCTGTTGTTACTGAAGATTTTGTTTTTCTTGTCTTTGTCACTTTTATTCTGTCCTTTCCACTCAAAAAGTCCCTTTTAATATTTCTTCTAGGTTTTAATTAGTGGTCATGAACTTTTTTTAGATTCTGTTTGTCTGGGAAACTATTTATCCCTCCTTCTATTCTGAATGGTAGTCTTACTGGAAAGAGTATTCTTTGCTGCAAATTTTTCCCATTCATCACATTGAATAAATCATGCTACTCTCTTCTGGCTTGTAAAATTTCTGAGGGATCTACAACTAGCTTTATGGGTCTTCCTTTCTAAGTTAGAGGCTTGTTATGTCTTGCTTCTTTTAAGATTTTTTTCTTTGCCTCTCTATTTTTTTATTGGAGTTCAATTTGCCAACATATATCATAATATCCAGTGCTCATCCCATCAAGTGCCCCCCTCAGTGCCTGTTACCCTATCACCCCAACCCCCCCACCCACCTCCCTTTCCACCACCCCTTGTTCATTTCCCAGAGTTAGGTGTCTCTCATGTTCTGTCACCTTCACTGATATTTCCCACTAATTTTGTCTCCTTTCCCCTTTATGCACTTTCACTTTTTTTATATTCCCCAAATGAATGAGACCATATAATGTTTGTCTTTCTCCGATTGACTTACTTTACTCAGCATAATACCCTCCAGTTCCATCCACCTCGAAGCAAATGGTGGGTATTTGTCATTTCCAATGGCTGAGTAATATTCCATTGTATACATATACCATATCTTCTTATATTTTGCAAATTTAATTACAATGTGTCTTTATGTTGGCCTGCCTTTTTTTTTTTTTTTACTTTGATAGGAGTTCACTGTATCCCCTGGAAATGGATGTCTGTTTATTTCCCTAGATGAGGGAAGTTTTCTGTTATTATTTACTCAAATAAATTTTCTGTCCCCTTTTCATTCTCTTCTTCTTATGGGAGTCCTATAATATGAATGTTAGGTGTTTGATGGAGTCAATGAGTTCTCAACATCTATTCTCATGTTCAATAATTATTTCTCTCTATGTTCAACTAAATTATTTTCCATTATTTTAACTTATATACCACTTATTATTTCCTTTGCTTCTTCAAGCCTTTGTGTTCATTGCATCAAGCTTATTTCAAATATCGGTTATTGCACTTTTCCTTGTGACAGTTTTTTAACTCTTACTTTGTGGCAAAGACCTCTCTAAAGTCTTTCATTCTTTTCTCAAACCCAGTGAGTATCATTATGATGGTAGCTTTAGTTTATCCATTCGGCATGTAATGTATATCTGTTTTCCTTAGATCTCTGGCTGTGACCTTATTTTGTTGCTTCATTTGGGATGTGTTCCTCTGTCTTTTCATTTTTTTCTAAATTTCCATCTTCTCTGTGTAAGAAGCCTGTCATGTTTCCTGATTCTGAGAGTATTGGCTTTGTGAAGAAGAGGTCTCAGAATCTCCAGGGCCTGGTGCTTCAGGAGTTGTTTTTTGTGTGTCTGCCTGCACTCTGCTGTTGTGTTTTGGCTGCTCCAAATCTCAGGTCAGTTGTCACTGCTTTCAAAAGCTGTAAAGGTAGTTGACTCACATAGTAAAGTACACAGACAGGCAGAAAATATGAAGATACAGAGCTCTACTAGCCAAATGAAAGAATAGGACAGCCTTTTACGAAGATGGTGCTGAAGGCAAAGAAGAAAGCCCTGCCCCTCCCAAAGCTGAAGCCAAAGCAAAAGCTTTGAAAGCTAAAAAAAATAATAATAATAAAAATAAAAAAATAAAAAAACGGTGCTGAAAGGCATGCACAGTCAGAAAAAAAAAAAGAAGATCCGCACATCACCTACATTCCAATGACCCAAGACCTTGCATCTCCAAAGGCAGCCCAAATATCCTCAAAAGAGTATCCCCAAGAGAAACAAACTTGATCACTATGCCATCAACAAGTTCCCCCTGACTACTGAGTCAGCCATGAAGAAAATAGAAAACAACGGCACACTTGTGTTCATTGTGGATGTCAAGACCAATAAGCACCAGATCAAACAGGCTGTGAAGAAGCTCTATGATATTGATGTGGCCAAGGTCAACACCTTGATAAGGCTTGATAGAGAGAAGAAAGCATATGTTCAACTGGCTCCTGACTATGATGCTTTGGATGTTGCCAACAAAGTTGGGATCATCTAAACTGAGTTCAGCTGGCTATAAATCTAAATATAAATTTTTTCACCATAGCGACACCTGAGTGGCTCAGCGGTTGAGCATCTGCCTCTGGTTCAGCGCATGATCCCTGAATCTTGGAATTGGGTCCCACATCAGGCTTCCTACATGGAGCCTGCTTCTCCCTCTTCCTGTGTCTCTGCCTCTCTCTCTGTGTCTCTCATGCATTAAATAAATAAAATCTTTAAAAAATAAATTGTTTACTGTAAAAAAAGAAATAACAGGACAAAATAATAACAAGACAGCTAATTGAAATAGAAATAAGTAATAAGCCTGATAGCGTTTAATATAACGGTCTTAAAAACACTTGCCTTAAGAAAAAAAACATGAAACTACATGAAACCCTTAACAAAGAGATTAAAAAATAAAAAGAATCAATTATTGAGGAAGAATTCAATAATCAAAATTAAAAATGCATTATATGGAATAAGTGGTAGACTAGAAGAAGCAGGATGAATTGCCAACATGAAGAAGAGAGAAATGGAAAACAACCAAGATTAATAGGAAAGAGAAAAAATAACAATAAATGAAAGTATATTTAGGGAACCCAGTCACACCTTCAAGTGTAATACTATTTGCTTTTGAGGAATCCCAGGACAGAGAAAAAGATGCAGAAATTTATTTCAAGAATAATACTAAAAACTTCCTGAAAGTGTGGAAGAAAACAGAAATCCCAATTCAAGAAGTACAAAGATTCCCCCAAGAAAGTCAAACTATGGAGATCCACACTAAGATATGTAGTCATTAAAATGGCAAAAAGTAGTGATAAATATAATTTTAAAATCAGCAAAAGAAGAGTTATATACAAGGGAAACCCATAATGAGATCAACTGAATTTTTAGCATAAACAACGCAAGACAGAAGGGAGTGGTATAATATGTAAAAGACACTGTTAGAAAAAAACTGCAGCCAAGAGTACTCTATCCAGCAGGCTATTATTCAAAATTTAAAGAGAGAGAGAGAGACATTGAGTTCCCCAAAGAAAAGTTTAAAGAATTCATAACCCATATACCAGCCTTACAAGAAATGTTAAAGGGGAAAAGAAAGACCATACATATGGATAAGAAAAGTACAAACAGAAAAGCAGTAAAATTAAATATAAAAATTAGTAAAAGGATTCACAAAATAAAAAGAAATATATCTATATACCTAAAATGTTGAGGGGAAAAGGGAGTAAATAATGGGTTCAACTATAAGTGACCATCAATGTAATATAGACTAATAAACACATAAGATGTTATGTGCAAACTTAATCATAACCAGAGATGAAAAACCAGTGATAGAAGCAAAAAAATAGTAATAATGAGAAAGGAATGAAGTGCATCACTAAAGAAAGCCAGGAAACCATTAGAGAGAAGCTTAAGAGAAAAAAATTAACAGCGAAGTAAATAACCACCATAAAGCAAGTAACAAAATGGCAATAAGTACATATCTATCAGTAATCACTTTGAATGTAAATGAACTCAATTCTCCAATCAAAAGACAGGGCAAAGAGCAAAAGTGTAAGACCCTTCTATATGCTGCCTACAAGAGTCTCATTTTAGACCTTAAGACAGGTGCAGATTGAATGTGGAGAGTCAGAAAAGTATTTATCAGGGGAATGGAGTGAAAAGAATGTGGGGCTAGCAATAAATACATAGACAAAATGGACTTTAAAATGAAGACTATGATAGGAGATAAATAAGGGCACTATATAATTATAAAGGGAACAACACAACAAGGAGACATAGCACTATAAATATTTATGCAGCCAACATGGATTCTTCCAAATATATGAAATATTTAATAAGATACATAAAGGAAGTTAATAAAAAACATAAAGGAAACATATAAGAAAAATAAGAAACATAAATATGTAGTAATAATAATGGTAGGAAACTTTAATAGCCCACTTACATTAATAGGTAAACCATCCAAACAGAAAATCAACAGAGAAAAGGTGGCTTTGAATGACACATGGGACCAAATTAATCTAACAGATATATTCTAAATATTCCATCATAAAACAACAGAATATACATTCTCCTCAGAGGTAAATGAAATATTTTCTAGAACAGATCACATATTAGGCCACAAAAGGAATCTCAACAAATTAAAAAGGAGTGAAGTCATACTGTGCATTTTCTTCAACAACAACTCTATGAAACAAGAAATCAACTACAATTAATAAATTTGGAAAAGACACAAATATATTGACATTATATAACATGCTAGTAGAAAATAAACGAGTCAACCTAAAAATTAGAGGAAAAAATGAAACATAGTAGTCCAAAATCTTTGGGATCAAACCAGTCTATAATGTAAGTTTATAGCAAAATAGGCCTACCTCAAAAACCAAGAAAAATTTCAAATAAACAACCTAATCTTTCACTTAAAGAAGTTAGAAAAGGAATAAATTAAACCAAAAACCAATAGAAGTAAGGAAATAATAACAATTACAGTAGTAACTAAAAAATAGAAAGTAAAAAAAACAAACCATAACAGATTAATAATATTATGAGCTGGTTCTTTGAAAAGATCAATAAAATTGGGAAACTTTTAGCCAGAATCATCAGAAAGAGAGAAACAGACAGACAGAGAAGATTCAAATATACAAATTCAGAAAAGAAGGAAGAGAAATAACAACTGAAATCACAGAAATACATAGGGTAATGAGGTATTATGAAAAATTATATGCAAAAATTAGACAATCTAGATAACATTAATAAATTCCTGGAAACATAGACTCCCAAAACTGAATCAGGAAAAAAAATATAATATTTAAACAGACCAATTACCAGCATTGATTCAATCTGTAATAAAAAAAACTCCCAAAAGCAAAAATCCAGTACCAGAGAGCTGATTAGGTGAATATTACCAAATATTTAAAGAACAGTTAATACATATTATTCTCAAACTATTCCAAAAAAGTAGAAAAAGAAGGAAAGCCTCCAAATTTATTTTAGGAGGCCAGCATTCCCCTGATAATAAATCCCCAATTTTATTCTATAAGGCTGGCATTACCCTAAAAATAAATCCAGATAAAGACAGTAGGAAAAAAGAGGACAACAGGCCCATATCCCTGATAAACACAGATGGAAAATCATCAATGAAATATTTGCAAACAAAATCCAACAACACATTAAAAAATCATTCACCACGATCAAGTGAGATTTATTCCTATGATGGAAGAATGTTTCAATAGTCACAAATCAATCTACATGATACATCATATCAACAAGAAAATGACTGAAAACCACATGATCATTTCAACAGATGTAGAAAAAGCACTTGTCAAAGTACATTAATTCATGATTTAATTATGCATCATTGAATAAAATTGGATCTTTTTAAATGAAAAATACTTCAGATGCACAAAAAAATTTATATGTATACACACCTAGGTATAAACTTAGCCCAAGAGATAACCTATGCTCTGAAAACTATAAATATTGATGAAAGAAATGGAAGATGATGCAAATAAATCAAATTATATTCCATGTCCATGGTTTTGAAGACCAATTATTGTTAAAATGTCTATACTACCCAAAGCTATCTACAGATTTATTGCAATCCTTACCATAATACCAACAGAATTTTTATAGAACTGAGGAAATAATCTTAAAGTTTGTATAAAGTAATAAAAAAGACCCCAAATAGCTGAAACAATCTTGTAAAAGGTGCACAGAACCAGAGGTATCACAATCCTAGATATCAAAATATAATAAAAACTGTAGCAGACAAAACTGTATGGTACTGGCACAAAAAGAGACTAATAGATGAGTATAACAGAATAGAGAGCTCAGAAATAAACCCAGAATTATATGGCAAATTAATCTTTGACAATATAGGAAAGAATATGCAATGAGAAAAAGACAATGTCTCCCACAAATCCCATTGGAAAAGCTGGACAGCTACATGCAGAAATGAAACAGAACATTGTCTCATACCATACACAAAAATAAATTCAAAATGTATTAAACACCTAAATGTGAGATGTGAAACCGTAAAAATGCTGGAAGAGTGCACAGACAGTAATTTCTCTGACATAGTCAGTGTAACATTTTAAGATATGTTTCCTCAGGCAAGAGAAACAAAAGCAAAAATAAACTATTGGGACTGCATCAAAATAAAAATCTTCTGCACAACAAAGGAAACAACCAACAAAGCAAACAGGCATTCAATGAATGAGAGAAGATATTTGCAGAAGATATATTTGATAAAGTGTTAATATTCATAATATTATAAAGCACTTATAGAACTCAACTTTAAAAATAGGTAAAACAATCCAATTAAAATGGAGAGAAGCTACAGATATTTTTTGAAAAAAGACACAGATGGCAAATAAACATGTGAAAAGATGCTCAAAATCCCTCATTATTAGGAATATGTAAATCAAAACTGCATTAAGATACCTCACATCTATCAGTGTGGTTAAAATTATATATAAATATTATATATAAAATATTATATAATTTTATATAATAATATAAATAATATAATTATATAAATAATAATTTTATATTTTATATATAATATTATATATGATATTTATATATGATTATATATATATATGAAACAATAAGTGTTGGCAAGGATGTGGAGAAAAGGCAACCATCCTACAATTTTGGTGAAATGCAAACTGGTGCAACCACTGTGGAAAACTGTATGGACATTCTTAAAAAAAATAAAAATAGAATTACCATATGATGCTCTAATTCCACTACTGGATATTTACCTAAAGAATACAAAAACACAGGATGCCTCTGGGTGGCTCAGCGGTTGAGCATCAGCCTTTGGCTCAGGGCATGATCCCAGGGTCCAGGGATCAAGTCCTGCACTGGGCTTCCTGTGGGGATCTTGCTTCTCCCTCTGCCTATGTTCTGCCTTCTCTGAGTCTCCTATAAATAAATATTTTTTCATTTTTCTGGACAGGGGATATACCATCAACTCCCTGATCATCCCACGATATAAATGGGCAGGCAGAAGATTTACTCCCTGTTCTGCACAGCAATACCATTGGAACTACTGAAGCTTTCTTGAGTGGTGTGAGGGTAGGTTGGGATATTTTCCTCTGGCTTAGCCCCTCTGAAATCACAAGGGAAATTATTTTATTTGGTATTTTCCTGAAGTAGGGTGGAGATTGATAGGAATATTTTCTCTTAAAAAAAAGATCATTTATTTATTTTTATTTATTTATTTATTTATTTATTTATTTATTTATTTATTTATTTATTTATTTATGAGAGAGACAGAGCACAAACAATGGGAAGGAGCAGAGGGAGAAGCAAACTCCCCACTGAGCAGAAAACCCAACTTGCGACTCAATCCCAGTAACCTGTGATCATGACTTAGCTGGGGCAGACACTTAACCAATTGAGCCCCTCAGGCACCCCAGAAATATTTTCTCTTGTTAAGCCACCCTTTTCCAGGTCCAAAACTCTCACATATAACAAAGGCTTACACTTAGAAGAAATTCTTGGAAATAAATTTCGAACAGAAATACTAGGAAACAAAGGCAAAAGAGAGAAGAAAATCTAGATAGAACAAGAGAAAAGAGGCAGAGGAATCTCAGAAAACAACTAAATAACTTTGAACTATTTAAAACCATAAACTTCAAAGGACCATCCTGAAGAAATGTTTCTAAAAGTTCAGAAAAATAATTTTGCATTACAGGACGCCTGGGTGGCTCAGTGGTTGAGTGTCTGCCTTTGGCTCAGGGCGTGATCCCAGTCTGGGGATTGAGTCCCACATCGGGCTCCCTGTGAGGAGCCTGCTTCTCTCTCTATGTCTCTGCTTCTCTCCGTGTCTCTCAGGAATAAATAAATAATCTTTAATAAAATGAGCAAGTGGGAGTCATTGAGTTCGAATTCTGCAAGCCAGGAAGAGAGCCTTCACCATAAACTGACCATGCTGGCACTCTGATATTGGACCTCCAGGTTTCAAAACTGTAAGAAAATAAATTTATACTGCTTTAAGTCACCCAGTCAATGGTATTATGTTATGGAATTCCAAAGTAATGCAAACTGAAATGAACCCTTTTCAGTTTATTTCCTCACAGCAGACTAGGATACATTAGCACAAAGTCCCCTGTTAGCAAAGAAAAATAAATAAATACATTAATTAATTAAATAATCAGAATGGGTTTTTTTTTCCTTCTCTCTTTTTTTATTGGAGTTCAATTTGCCAACATATAGCATAACACCCAGTGCTCATCCCACCAAGGGCCCCCCTCAGGGCCCATCACCCAGTCAGCCAACCCCCTGCACATTTCCCGGTCCACTAGCCCCTATTCATTTCCCAGAGTTAAGTGTCTCTCATGTTTTGTCACCCTCACTGATATTTTCACTCATTTCCCTTTATTCCCTTTCACTATTATTTATATTCCCCAAATGAATGAGGACATATAATGTTTGTCCTTCTCCGATTGACTTATTTCACTCAGCAAAATATCCTCCTGGTCCCTCCACGTCGAAGCAAATAGGGGGTATTTGTTGTTTCTAATGGCTGAGTAATATTCCATTGTACACATAAACCACATCTTCCTTATCCATTCATCTTTCTATGGACACTGAGGCTCCTTCCACAGTTTGGCTATTGTGGATATTGCTGCTATAAACATCGGGGTGCAGGTGTCCCAGCGTTTCACCGCTTCTGTATCTTTGGGGTAAATCCCCAGCAGTGCCATTGCTGGCTCGCAGGGCAGATCTATTTTTAACTCTTTGAGTAACCTCCACAGTTTTCCAGAGTGGCTGCACCACTTCACTTTCCCACAAACAGTGCAAGAGGGTTCCCCTTTCTCTACATCCTCTCCAATATTTGCTGTTTCCTGCCTTGTTAATTTTCCCCATCCTCACTGGTGTGAGGTGGTATCTCATTGTGGTTTTGATTTGTATTTCCCTGATGGCTAGTGATGCGGACCATTTCTCATGTGCTTGTTGACCATGTCTATGTCTTCCTCTGTGAGATTTCTCTTCATGTCTTTTGCCCATTTCATGGTTGTATTGTTTGTTTCTTTGCTGTTGAGTTTCATAAGTTCTTTATAGATCTTGGATACTAGCCCTTGATCTGATACATCATTTTCAACTATCTTCTCCCATTCTGTAGGTTGTCTTTTAGTTTTGTTGACTGTTTCTTTTGGTATAAGAGAGTGGTCTAGTATCATTCTTCTGCATGTGGATGTCCAATTTTCCCAGCACCATTTATTGAAGAGACTGTCTTTTTTTCCAGTGGATACTCTTTCCTCCTTTGTCGATATTAGTTGACCATAAAGCTGAAGATCCACTTCTGAATTCTCTATTCTGTTCCATTAATCTATGTGTCTTGGGGTGGAGTCTTTTGGGTTTTCTAGGTACAGTCTCATGTCATCTGCAAAGAGGGAGAGTTTGACTGCTTCTTTGCCAATTTGAATGCCTTTTATTTCTTTTTGTATTAAAACCATCTGATCCAACGTGTCATTCAAAGCCATTGTTTCCTTGTTGATTTTCTGTTTAGATGATCTGTCCAGCAATATAAGTGAAGTGTTAAAGTCCCTTGCATTATTACCAATTAGTTCCTTTACATTTGTTATTAACTATTTAACGTATTTTGGTGCTCTTATGTTGGGTGCGTAAATATTCACAATTATATCTTCTTATTGGACTGTCCCCTTTATTATTATATAGTGTCCCTCTTTATCTCTTGTTGCAGTCTTTGTTTTAAAACCTATTTTGTTTGATATAAATATTGCTACTTTGGCTTTCTTTTGACATTCATTTACAGGATCAATATTTTTTTATCTCCTAACTTTCAAACTGCAGATGTCTTTAAATATAAAATGAGTCTCATAGGCAGCATATAGATGTGTCTTGTTTTTTTAATCTGTTCTAATACCTTATGTCTTTTAATTGAAGCATTTAATCCACTTATATTCAAAGTATTTATTAATAGGTATATATTTATTACCATTTTATTTCTTGTTTTGTGGATATTTCTGAAGATTTTTCTCTGATCTTTTCTTGTCTTCCTCTGTTTCATGATTTACTGGTTTTCTTAAGTGATATATTTGGATTTCTTTCTCTTTATACTTTGCATATTTATTACTGGTTATTAATTGGTAAGTACCATTTGGTTTCTATATAACACCTTCTGCATTTAGCAGTCTTTGTTAAATCAATGCTCATTTGTGTTTGAACATATTCTTTACTCCTCTCCTCGCCATTTTAGACATGTCGAATTTTACATCCTTTTATTTTATGAGTTCCTTTGCTGATTTTTTATAGAAAAATTCACTTTTTACTGCTTTTGTGTTTCTGTTTTTTCCTACCTTCAAACTCTCACTTTTGGTCTTTCCTTCCCACTCACAAAATCCCCACCTGCAGGGCTACTTTGTCATCATGAACTGCTTAATTTTTGTTTGTCTGGGAAACTATCTCTCCTTCTATTCTGAGTAATAACTTTGTTGGTTGGAATATTCTTGGTTGTAGGTTTTTTTTTCTTTTTTTCCTTTTGGCAATTCAAATATATCCTCTCACTCCCTTGTGGCTAGGATAAATTCTACTGAAAAATCTTCTGATAGCTTTATGCAGTTTCCTTTGTATGTAACTGTTTACTTTTCTCTTGCTGTTTTTTTTTAATTTTTAATTCTTTCTTTCTTTCTTTCTTTCTTTCTTTCTTTCTTTCTTTCAGAGAAGAGGCAGGGCAGAATGAGAGAGAGAGAGAAAGAGAAAGAGAGAGAATCTTAAGCAGGATCCATGCCAGCACAGAGCCTGATGCAAGCAAGGCTCAATCTCACAACCCTGAGATCATGACCTGAGCTGAAACCAAGAGTTGAATGCTTAATCAACTAAGCCACTCAGGCACCCCTTTCAGCTTTTAAGATTTTTCTTTATCAATATATTTTGTCATTTCTCTTGCAATATGTCTTGGTGTGAATCGGCTTTTGTTGATTTTGTTGGGGATTCTCTATGCCTCTTGGATCTGGATATCTGTTTCCCAGATGAGGGAAGTTTTCAATTATGATTTCTTCAAATAAATTTTCTGCCTCCTTTTCTCTCTTCTTCTGGGTCTCCTATAATATGAATATTATTATATTTGATGGAGTCTTTCAGTGCAATAAGCCTATTATTCTTTTGCATAATTATTTTTCTGTCTTTTGTTCAGCTTGATTAATTTCTACTATTTTGTCTCTGAGATCATTGATTCATTGCTCTGATTCTTCCAGGCTGCTAGTCATTCTATCAAATATGCTTCTGAATTCATTCATTGAGACCTGTATATGTATGCTATGTTATTCCTATGTCTGTGTTAATGATCTTACTGATGCCTTTCACTCTTTTCTCAAGTCCAGCAAGTATATTTATGATCATTATTTTAAATTTTCTATCAGTCATCTTACTTATATCTGTTACACTAAGATCTCCAGCCTTGTCTTTTTCTTTCATTTGGGCCAATTTCCTCTGTTTCCTCATTTTGTAAACTAAACATCTCTGTTCCTGCTTCTCTGTGTTAGAAAAGTCAGATATATCTTTTGTTCTTGAAGGTAGTAGCCTTAAGAAGAAATAGGGTCTTGCAGTATAGAGTTTCCTGATCCCCAAGGCCTGAAAATTCAAGAGTGTCTCCATGTGCATTATTTGCACTTTGCTGTTTGTGTCCTAGCCACTTTATCCTTCAGGCCAGTCACCTGCAGAGGCCCTCTTTGCATGTTGTGCATGGTGTTTATTCTCTGGTCTGAATGTGTTGAATTTTAACTGTGTGCTCTGATTTTTTTGAGAAATGAGATCTGTTGCTACCACCACTGGAACTGAGACTGTAATACTCCTGTATAGGCAGCACTTTGGGCAAGTCTTTTGGGGATATCCCCCACACTGGGACTGAGGCACATATGACAGGGAAAGGTATATTCAGGGGATCCCTGGGTGGCGCAGCGGTTTGGCGCCTGCCTTTGGCCCAGGGCACGATCCTGGAGACCCGGGATCGAATCCCACGTCGGGCTCCCGGTGCATGGAGCCTGCTTCTCCCTCTGCCTGTGTCTCTGCCTCTCTCTCTCTCTGTGACTATCATAAATAAATAAAAATTTAAAAATATATATTAAAAAAAAAAAAGAAAGGTATATTCACCAGAGCCGGGGGGGAGGGGCTTGGTGTAAGCAAGTTAGGCCCAGGTTGCACTATTTTACACAGGTGGCCATGTGCTTATGTTGAGGGGTGGGTGAAAGGAATAGCATCTGCCAGTTCTTTTGTTCCTAGAAGGATCTCTCCATGAATGCTACTTTTCTGGGATACACTCCAAGATGAACAAACAACTTCTCCACTGTGTTCCAGTGCTCCCACACAGTACAGCTGCGGGTTGTTTACCCCACCTTCTTTTCTAAGAGCAGCACATTGTCTTTTGGACTCTCCTTGTGCCAAGACTGCTGAGTTTTAAAACTCCAAACTTTAAGCCATGGTGGTCACAAGAACTCACAAAATTTAACTGGTGTGAGGTATTAATCTCATTGTAGTTTTCATTTGTATTTCCCCAATGTCTAAGTGATCTGGGGCATTTTTTCATATATTTGTTGGCTATTTGTATGTCTTCTTTGGAGATATGTCTGTTCATGTCTTCTGCTCATTTCTTGACTGGACTTTTTATTTTGTAGGTGTTGAGTTTGATAAGTATTTATAGATTTTGGATACTAGCCCTTTATATGATAAGACATTTATAAATATCTTCTCCTATTCCATTGTTGACAGTTTCCTTTTCTGTGCAAAAGCTTTTAATTTTGATGCTATCCCAATAGTTCATTTTTGCTCTTGTTGCCCTTTGATTTGAAGACGTGTAAGGCAAGAAGTTTCTGCAGCTGAAGTCAAAGAGGTTGCTGCTGTGTTCTTCTCTAGGATTTTAATGGATTTCCGTCTCACATTTAGGTCTTCCATCAATTTTGGGTTGATTTTTTTTGTATGGTTTAGGAAAGTGCTCCAGGTTCATTCTTCTGCATGTGGCTATCCAATTTTCCCAGCACCATTTATTGAAGAGACTGTCTTTTCCATTGGATATTCCTTCCTGCTTTGCAAAAGAGTATTTGACCATAAAGTTGAGCGTCAATTTATGGTTTCTGTATGGTGTTCCATTGATCTATCTGTCTGTTTCTATGCCAGTACCACACTATCTTGATGATTACAGCTGTGTATTACAGCTTGAGTCTAGAATTGTGATGTCTCCCACTCCCCCCCCCCTAACATTTGAGTGTGTTGCTGAATAACATTCTTTGTTTCTTTTCTGTTTGGATGATGTGTCCATCAATTTAAGTGCATTCTTAAAGTCCCCTACTATTGTTTTATTGCTATTGACTGGCTCCTTTATGTTTGTTATTTACTGTGTTATGTATCTAGGTGCTTCCCTTGGTTGCATAAGTATTTACAATTGTTATATCTTCTTGTTCAATTATCCCCTTTATAATTATATAGTGCCCCTTTTTTGTCTGTTATTATAGTCTGTATTTTAAATTTTGTTTTGTCCTATATAAATATTGCTACTCTGGCACTTTTGGACATTAATTTGCATGATAAATGTTTCTCATCCTCTCACTTTCATCTCCAAATGTCTTTAAGTCTAAAATGAATCTCTTTTAGGCAGCATATAGATGGGTCTTGGTTTTTTATCCACTCTGTCACCTCACTTCTTTATTTGATGGAATCAGTCCATTCACATTCAAAATATTTATTGATGGATATGTATTTTCTTGCCATTTTGTTACTTGTTCTCTGCATTTTTGCAGTTTTTCTCTGTTCTTTTCTTCTCTTACTCTCATGGTTTATTGTCTTTCTTTTGTGATAAAACTTGTATTACATTCTTTTTATTCTTCGAGATCTGTTACTTTCTTTTGAATTGTGGTTACCATTAGGCTTGTATATAACTTCTTATGTAAATAGTAGTTTTTATTATATTGGAGTTTTTTGCTTAAATTTGAAACCGTTTTTACTCCCAACATACATATTTTATGTATATGGTGTCATATTTTACATAATTTTATTTTGTGAGTTTCTTGACTGATTTTTACAAAAATATTTATTTTTACTGCTTTTGTGATTTTTTTTATTTTTACTTTTTTTTTTTACTTTTCATTATTTCACTTATTGTCTTTCCTTTCCATGCACAATATTACTTTTAATATTCCTTGTGTGGCTGGGTTAATCGTCATAAACTCCTTCAGTTTTCCTTGTCTGAGATACTTTTTATTTCTTCTTCTATTCTGAATGATAGCCTTACTGGATAAAGTATTCTTGGCTAGAGATTTTTCCCTTTCGGTACTTTGAGTATATAATACCCCTATCTTCTTGCTTGCAGAAATTCTGCTGAAAAATCTGTTGAGAGCCTTATGCATATTCCCTTGTATGCATTTGTCTTGTTTTCTCTTGCTGTTTTTATTTTTTTCTTTATCCCTACTTGTTACCATTTTAATTATGTGTCTTAATGCAGGCATCCTTGAGTTGATTTTGGGGTGGGCGATCTCTGTGACTGCTGAATCTGGATATTGGTTTCTCTATTCAGAATAAGGATGTTTTCAGTTATTGTTTCTTCAAATAATTTTTCTGTGCTTTTTCTTTCTGTTTTTGTGGGATCCTTATAAGGGGAATGTTATGCTTGATGTAATCCCTGAGTTTCCTAAGACTATTCTCAATTTGCATATTTTGTTGTACCTCTCATTTGCTCAGCTTGATTGCTTTCCATTAATCTGTCTTTCACATCATGACTTTGTTCCTCTGCTTCCTCTAGTCTTTTATTTATTCCATCAAGTATATTTTAAAATTTGGGTATTGAGTTCTTCATCTCTGATCATTGTATCTCTCTGTTAAGGATCTCATGATGTCCTCCACTCTTTTCTCAAGTCCATTGAGTAACTTTATGATTGTTACTTTAAATAGTCTTTCTGCCATATTATTTATATCCATTTCACTTAGGTCTATTGCTGTGATTTTGCCCTGCTTTTTCATTTAGGGCATATTCCTATGTTTCTTCATTTTCTCTAAATCTCTGTATCTTTTTTTCTGTATTAGGAATGTTACCTATGTCTCCTGCTCTTGAAGGTAATGGTCTTATGAAGAAAAGGTCCTGTAGTGTCCTGCAATGCAGCGTCTCCTGTCCTTCAGGATCTGGTGCCTCAGTGGGAGTCTCCTATGTGTATTTCATGTGTCCTGTTGTTCAGTTCTGGCTTCTTTCTCCTTGAGTCAAGTTGTCTACAGAGACTCTCTTTGCCTGTTGCAGGCATTGTTTGGTCACCAGCTAGGGGAGTCACATTTTAACAAGTTATAAACTAGTCTGATTTCAAACTGCCACCTGCCACCACTGCTGCTGGAATTGAAGCCCTGTAAAAGGCAGTAGTTGGGAAAAATGGTGCTGGGGAGATTTGCACAGGTCTTCTGTGGGAGGGACTTCTCAGTGCCAGAAGTGAGGCAAATATGGCTGGAACGTGTGGATCTGCCAAAGTGCATGGTTATATGGCTTGGTGTAAGCAAGTTAGATAGTGAGTGTTGGCACCATGCTAGTTTCAACAGGTGACCATGAATTTATGCTTAGGAGCTGTAGAGGGAAATAATATGTGGTAGCTTCGTTATTCCTAGAGAAAGTCTCAGTGACCCCTGCTTCTCTTGGACACATTAAAATGTGTAAATAACTCTCCCTTTCATCTGCTCCCTGCATTTTTCAAACTGCTGCTTCCAGGCTGTATCTCTACTAGCTGTTTGTCATGCTGTCTCTTTAAGGGCAAGAACTCAGCTTCCTAATGCCCTCCTCTGTAGTATGTCAGAGAAGAGCCCACTGATTCTTAAAATTTCAAGCTCTAAGACCAACTGGTTGCAAGAAATAACAAAATTCAATCCCTCTCACTTTTAAAGCCACATGTTATGGGGATTTGCCTTCTTTGCACAGCCTCCTTGCTAAGATAATCTGTATTTTTCTTTTCTCTGTAACCCCGGCTCCCTTCCAACGATGAACAGCCATGTTCCCTTTTGCTCTGAAACCACATTCTCACCTTCCCTACCTTTTTTGTATGTGGCATGTTCTCTACTTCAGTAGTGGAATTTGTTCTACTGGTGTTCCAGACATTTTTCTAGTTATTTACCCTGCTATGTATGTATCTAGTTTCATCCATAAGACAAGGCAAGCTTAGGATACTTACTTCACTCTGACATCTTTCTAGCCTCCTCTCCTATTGTTTGGTTTATTTAAGAATATCATATTAGTAGAATTATAGAGAATGTAGCCTTTAGGGTTTTTTTAAAATTTTATTTACTGAAGTTTGATTTGTCAACATATACTATAACAACCAGTGCTCATCCCATCAAATGTTCTCCTTAATGCCCATCACCCAGTTACCCCAACACCCCATGCACCTCCCCTTCTGCAGCCCGTTGTTTGTTTCCCAGAGTTAAGAGACTCTGATGATTTGTGTCCCTCTCTAATGTTCCCCATCCCCTAATAATCCCTTTCACTATTTTTTATATTCCCTGTATGAGTGAGCCTATATAATGATTGTCCTTCTCTGATTGACTTACTTCACTCAGCGTAATACCCTCCAGTTCCATCCACATCAAAGCAAATGGTGGGTATTAGTCCTTTCTGATGGTTGAGTAATATTGGAGTGTATACATATACCACATCTTCTTTATCCATTCAACAGTCGAATGACATCAGGACTCCTTCCACAGTTTGGCTATTGTGAACATTGCTGCTATGAATGTTGGGGTGCAGGTGGACCAACGTTTCACTACATTTGTATCTTTGGGCTAAATCCCCACTAGTGCAATTGCTGAGTCATAGGGTAGCTCTATTTTTAACTTTTTGAGGAACCTACAAACTGTTTTCCAGAGGGGCTGCACCAGTTTCCATTCCTGCCAACAGTGCAAGAAGGTTCCCCCTTCTCCACATCCTCTCCTACATTTGTTGTTTCCTGTGTTAATTTTAGCCATTCTCACTGTTGTGAGGTGGTATCTCATTGTAGTTATGATTTGTAGTTCCTTGATGGCAAGTGATGCAGAGCATTTTCTCATGTGCTTGTTGGCCATGTCTTTATCTTCTTTGGTGAAATTTCTGTTCAGGTCATCTGCCCAGTTCATGATTGGATTGTTTGTTTCTTGGGTGTTTCATTAGTTCTCTATAGATATTGGATACTAGCCCTTTATCTGAAATGTCACTTGCAAATATCTTCTCCCATTCTGTAGGTTGTATTTTAGTGTTGCTGTATGTTTCTTTTGCTGTGCACAAGATTTTTATCCTGATTAAGTCATAGTTCATTTTTGTTTTTGTTTCCTTTGCCTTTATAGATATATCTTGAAAGAAGTTACTGTGGTTAAGTTCAAAAAGGTTGTTGCCTGGGTTCTCCCCTAGGATATTGATGGATTCTTGTCTCACATTTAGATATTTCATCCATTTTGAATTTATCGTTGTGTGTGGTGTAAGGGAATAGTCTAGTTTCATTATTTTGCACATGGCTGTCCTATTTTTCCAACACCATTTATTTAATAGATTGTATTTTTTCCAGGGGATATTCTTTCCTGCTTTGTTGAAAATTAATTAACCATAGAGTTGAGGGCCCATTTCTGGGTTCTCTATTCTGTTCTGTTGATCTAGGTGTCTGTTTTTGTGCCAGTACCATGCTGTCTTGATGATCACAGCTTTGTACTACAGCATGAAATCAGGCAATGTGATGCTTCAGCATTCTTTTTCTTTTTCAATATTTGTCTGACTCTTCAGGGTCTAAATCTTAAGGTCCTTTGTTCTAACGCTGTGAAGAAAGTCCAAGAAATTATGATAAGGATTGCATTGAACATCTAAATTGCTCTGGGTAGCATAGACATTTTCACAATATTAATTCTTCCAATCCATGAGCATGGAATGTTTTTCCATCTATTTTTGTCTTCCTCAATTACTTTCAGAAGTGTTCTGTAGTTTTTAGGGTATAAGTCCTTTACCTCTTTGGTTAGGTTTATTCCTAGGTATCTTATGATTTGGGGTGTAATTATACATGAGATTTATTCCTTAATTTCTTTCTTTGGTCTCATTGTTCCTGTATAGAAATACCACTGATTTCTGCGCACTCATTTTGTATCCTGCCACATTGTTGAATTGCTATATGAGTTCTAGCAATTTTGGGATGGAGTCTTTTGGGTTCTCCATATACAGTATCATGCCCTTTGCAAAGAGGGAGAGTTTGACTTCTTCTTTGCCAATTTGAATGCCTTTTATTTCTTTTTATTGCCTGATTGCTGAGGCTAGGACATCAAGTACTATGTTGAACAGTAGTGGTGAGAGTGGACATCCCTGTCATGTTCCTGATCTTAAGGGAAAGGCCCTCAGCTTTTCCACTTTGAGAATGATATTCACTGTGGGCTTTTCATAAATGGCTTTTAAGATATTGAGGAATGCCCCTCTATCCCTACACTTTGAAAAATTTTAATCAGGAATGCATGCTGTATTTTGTCAAATGCTTTCTCTGCATCTAATGAGAGGGTCATATTGTTCTTGTTTTTTCTCTTATTGATGTGACCTATCATGTTGATTGTTTTACTAATACTGAACCACTCTTCAATCCCAGGGATAAATCCCATTTGGTCATGGTGAATAATCTTCTTAATGTACTGTTGGATCCTATTGGTTAATATGTTTTTAAGAATATTTGCATATGTGTTCATCAGGGATATTGATCTCGAATTCTCCTTTTGGTGACATCTTTGTCTGGTTTTGAAATCAAGGTAAAGCTGGCCTCATAAAACAAGTTTGGAAGTATTCTGTTCCTTTCTATCCTTTGAAACAGCTTTAGTAGAATGGGTATTCTTCTTTAAAAGTTTGGTAGAATTCCCCTGGGAAGCCATCTGGCCCTGGATTTTTGTGTCTTGGGAGGTTTTTTGATGACTGCTTCAATTTCCTTCCTGGTTATTGGCATGTTCATGTTTTCTGTTTCTTCCTGTTCCTGTTTTTGTAGTTTGTGGTTTTCCAGAAATGCATCCATTTCTTCTAGATTGCCTAATTTGTTGGCATATAGCTGCTCATAACACGTTATTAAAATTGTTTGTATTTCTTTGGTAATGGTTGCGATCTTTCCTCTTTCATTTGTGATTTTATAAATTTGAGTCCTCTTTTGTTAATAAGGCTGGCTAATGGTTTATCTATCTTATTAATTCTTTTAAAAACCAACTCCTGGTTTTGTTGAATGGTTCTACAGTTCTTGTCTCTATTTCATTGAGTTCTGCTCAAATATTTATTATTTCTCTTTTTCTGTTTGCTGTAAGTTTTACTTGGTGTTCTTTCTCCAGTTCTTTATGTACAAGGTTAGCTTGTGTATTTGAGTTTTTTCCCAGTTTTTGAGGGAGGCTTGTATTGACAGGTGTTTCCCTTTTATGACTGCTTTTACTGCATCCCAAATATTTTGGTTTTATCTTCATTTTTCTTAGCTTCCATGAGTCTTTTGAATTCTTCTCTAATTACCTGGTTGACCCACTCATCTTTTGGTAGGATGATCTTTAACCTCCACGTGTTTGAATTTCTTCCAAATTTCTTCTTGTAATTGAATTCAAGTTTCAAAGCTTTATGGTCTGAAAATATGCAGGGGACAATCCCAATCTTTTGGTATTGGTTGACACCTACTTTGTGACCAGTATGTGGTCCATTCTGGAGAAAGTTCCTTGTGCACATGAGAAGAATGTGCATTCATTTGCATTAGGAAGTAATGTTCTGTATATATTTGTGAAATCTGTTTCATCCACTGTATCATTCCAGGCCTTGTTTCTTTGGTGATGTTCTACTTAGAAGATCTGTCATTTGCAGAATGGCCATGTTGAATCTTCTACTATTAGTATATTATTTTCTAAATATCTCTTTATTTTGGGTTATTAATTGATTGATTGATTTGGCATCTGCCACATTAGGAGCATAAATATTCATGATTATTAGGTCTTCTTGTTGGGTAGGCCCTTTAAGTATGATATAGTGTCCCTCTTCATCTCTTACTATAATCTTTGATGTAAACTTTAAGTTATCTGATATGAGGATCATACCCCAGCTTTATTGTGAGGACCATTTGAAAGGTAAATGGTTCTCCACCCCTTCATTTTCAGGCTGGAACTGTCCTTAGGTCTACATTGAGTCTCTTATAGACAGCATATAGATGGGTCTTGCTTTTTTTATCCAGTCCAATACCCTGCATTTTTTGATAGAATCATTTAACCAATTCATGTTCAGAGTAAGTATTGAAAGATATGAATTTAGTGCATTGTAATACCTATTCAGTCCCTGTTTTGTGGATTATTTCTTTGGGCTTCCTCTTTCTTTTATAGGGTTCCCCCTTAATATTTCTTGCAGAGCCAGGTTGGTCCTCACATATTCTTTCAGTTATGTCTATCCTGGAAGCTCTTTATCTCTCCTTCTATTCTGAATGACAGCCTTGCTGGATCATGTATCTTTGGGTGCATGTTCTTCTCATTTAGTACCCTTTATATATCATGCCAGGCCCTTCTGGCCTGCCAGGTCTGTGTGGAGTGGTCTTATGTTAATCTGATATTTCTCCCCATATAATTTAAGAATCTCTTGACTCACACTGCTTTAAGAAACTTTTCTTTATCTTTAAAATTTGCAAGTTTCACTATTAAATGCTAAGGTGCTGAACGGTTTTTATTGATTTTGTGGGGGTGTCCTCCCTATCTCTTGGGTCTGAATGCCTAATTCCTTCCACAGATTTGGAAAGTTCTAAGCTATGATTTGCTCAAGTATTTGTGGTCCTCTCTCTCTCTCTCTCTCTTAACCTCTTCTGGAATCCCCAGTATATGTATATTCTTCCTTCTCAAGCAATAATTAATTTCCCTAAGCCTTTGCTCAAGGGCTTTTAAATGTTTTTTATTCCTTTTATCCTCAGCTACCTTCCTATCATCAGCTTCTGTGCTACTTACTGTTTCTTCCACCTCATTAACCCTAACAGAATATCCAGTTTGGATTTTATCTCATTTAATTTTTTTAAATTTATTTTTTATTGGAGTTCAATTTGCCAATATATAGCATATCACCAGTTCCCATCACACAGTAACCCAATCCCTCACATACCTCCCTTTCCACTACCCCTTGTTCATTATCCAGAGGGAGGAATCTCCCATGTTCTGTCACTATCACTGATATTTTCACTCATTTTCTCTATTTTCCCCTTTATTCCCTTTCACTATTTTTTATATTCCCGAAATGAATGAGACCATATAATGTTTGTCCTTCTCCGAATGACTTACTTCAATTAGCATAATACCCTCCAGTTACATCCATGTCGAAGAAAATGGTAGGTATTTGTCGTTTCTAATGGCTGAGTAATATTCCATTATATATATATCTACCACATCTTCTTTATCCATGTATCTTAGGATGGGCACAGAGGTTTCCTCCACAGTTTGGATATTGTGGACATTGCTGCTATAAGCATTAGGGAGCAGGAGTGCCAACGTTTCACTGCAACTGTATCTTTGGGGCAAATCACCAGCACTGTAATTACTGGATTATAGGGAAGTTCTATTTTTATCTCTTTGAGGAACTTCCACACAGTTTTTCAGAAAGCTGTACCGGTTCACAATCCCAACAGTGCAAGAAGGTTCCCCTTTCTCCACATCCTCTCCAACATTTGTTGTTTCCTGCCTTGTTAATTATCCCCATTCTCACTGGTGTGAGGTGGTATCTCATTGTGGTTTTGATTTGTATTTCCCTGATGGCCAGTGATGCGGAGCATTTTCTCATGTGCATGTTGGCCATGTCTATGTCTTCCTCTGTGAAATTTCTGTTCATGTCTTTGCCCATTTCATGATTGGATTCTTTGTTTCCTTGCTGTTGAGTTTAATAAATACTTTATATATCTTGGATACTAGCCTTTCTCTTATACGTCTTTTGCCAATATCTTGTCTCATTCTGTAGGTTGTCTTTTAGTTTTGTTGACTGTTTCTTTTGCTGTGCAGAAGCTTCTTATCTTGATGAAGTCCCAATAATTCATTTTTGCTTTTGTTTCCCTTGACTTCATGGATGTATCTTGCAAGAAATTGCTGTGCCCAAGTTCAAAAATGGTGTTGCCTGTGTTCTCCTCTAGGAATTTAATGGATGCTTGTCTTGCATTTACATCTTTCATCCATTTTGAGTTTATCTTTGTGTATGGTGTAAGAGAATGGTCTAGTTTCAGTCTTCTGCATGTGGCTGTCCAATTTTCCCAGCACCATTTATTGAAGAGACTCTTTTTTCCACTGGATAGTCTTTCCTGCTTTGTTGAATGTTAGTTGACCATAAAGTTGAGGGGGCATTTCTGGATGCTCTATTCTTTTTCACTGATCTATGTGTTTGTTTCTGTGGCATTACCACACTGCCTTGATGATCACAGATTTGTAGTACAACCTGAAATGTGGCATTGTGATGCCCCTAACTCCGGTTGTCTTTTTCAATGTACCCCTGGCTATTAAGGGTCTTTTCTGATTCCACCCAAATCTTAAGATGATTTTGTTCCAACTCTGTGAAGGAATTCCATGGTATTCTGATAAGAATTGCATTAAATGTGTACACTGCCCTGGGTAACACTGACATTTTCACAATATTAATTCTTTCAATCCATGAGCATGGAATATTTTTCCATCTCTTTGTGTCTTCCTAAGTTCTTTCAGAAGTGTTCTGTAGTTTTTAGGTTATAGATCCTTTACCTCTTTCGTTAGGTTTATTCCCAGGGATCTTATGCTTTTGGGTGCAATTGTAAATGGGATTGACTCATAAATTTCTCTTTCCTCAGTCTCATTGTTAGTGTGTAGAAATGCCATTGACTCCTGAGCATTGATTTTGTATCCTGCCATACTGCTGAATTGCTGTATGAGTCCTAGAAATTTTATGGGGAAGTCTTTCGGGTTTCCTACATACAGTATCATGTCATCTGCAAAGAGAGAGAGTTTAACTTCTTCTTTGCCAATTTGAATGCCTTTTAGTTTTTTGGGGGGCCTGATTGCTGAGGCTAGGACTTCTAGTACTATGTTGAATAGCAGGGGTGAGAGTGGACATCCCTGTCTTGTTCTTTATCTTAGGGGAAAGGCTCCCAGTGTTTCCCCATTGAGAATGATATTTGCCGTGGGCTTTTGGTAGATGGCTTTTAAGATGCTGAGGAATGTTCCCTCTATCCCTACACTCTGAAGAGTTTTGATCAGGAATGGATGCTGTGTGTTGTCAAATGCTTTCTTTGCTTTTATGGAGAGGATCATATGGTTCTTGTTTTTTCTCTTGCTGATATGATCTATCACATTGATTGCTTTACCAGTGTTGAACTAGCCTTGCATCACGGGGATAAATCCCACTTGGTAATGGTGAAGAATCTTCTTAATGTACTGTTGGATCCTATTGGCTGGTATCTTGTTGAGAATTTTTGCATCTGTGTTCATCAGGGATATTGGTATCTAATTCTCCTTTTTGCTGAGGTCTTTGTCTGGTTTTGGAATTAAGATGATACTGGCCACATAAAACGAGTTTGTAAGTATTCCATCTCTTTCTATCTTTCAGAACAGCTTTAGTAGAATAGGTATGGTTTCTTCTTTAAATGTTTTATAGAATTCCCCTGGGAAGCCATTTGACCCTGGACTTTTGTGTTTTGCGAGGTTTTTGATGACTGCTTCAAATTCCTCCCTGGTTATTCATCTGTTCCCTTTTTCTATTTCTTCCTGTTCCAGTTTTGGTAGTTTGTGGCTTTCCAAAAATGTGTCTATTTCTTTAGATTACCTAATTTATTGGCATACAGTTGCTCATTATATGTTTTTAAAATCATTTGTATTTCCTTGGTATTGGTGGTGATCTCTCCTTTCTCATTCATGATTTGATTAATTAAAATTTTTTCTCTTTTGTTTTTCATAATGCCGGCTAATGACTTATCTATCTTATTAATTCTTTCAAAGAACCAACTCCTGGTTTTTTTGATCTGTTCCACAGTTCTTCTGGTCTCTATTTCATTGAGTTATGCTCCAGTCTTCATTGACTCTCTTCTCTGCTGGGTATAGGTTTTATTTGCTATTCTTACTCCAGTTCCATTAGGTGCAAGGTTGCCTGGTGTATTTGAGTTTTTTCCAGTTTTTTGCGGGATGCTTGTATTGCGATGTATTTCCCCCTCAGGACTGCTTTTGCTGTATCCCAAAAGATTTTGAACAGTTGTATCTTCGTTCTCATTAGTTTCCATGAATATTTTTAATTCTTTCCTAATTGCCTGGTTGACCCTTTCATCTTTTAGCAGGATGGTCCTTAACCTCCACGTGTTTGAAATCCTTCCAAACTTCTTCTTGCGATTTAGTTCTATGTATAAAGTATTATGATCTGGAAATATGCATGGAACAATCCCAATCTTTTGGTATTGGTTAAGCCCTGTTTTGTGACCCACTATGTGGTCTATTCTGGAGAAAGTTCCATGTGCACTTGAGAAGAATGTGTATTCAGTTGAGTTTGGATGTAAAGTTCTGAAAATATCTGTGAAATCCTCTGGTCCAGTGTATCATTTAAAGCTCTCGTTTCTTTGGAGATGTTGTGCTTAGAAATCTGTCGATTGTAGAAAGTGCTGCATTCAAGTCACTAAGTATAAGTGTATTATTATCTAAGTATGTCTTAACTTTGGTTATTAACTGATCGATATACTTGGCAGCTCCCACATTCGGGGCATAAAAATACATGATTGTTAGGTCTTATTGTTGGCGAGATCCTTTAAGTATGATATAGTGTCCCTCTTCATCTGTTACTACAGTCTTCGGGATAAACTTTAATTTATCTTATATAACGATGGCTACCCCTGCTTTCTTTTGAGGACGATTTGAAAGTTACATGGTTCTCCAACCTTTCATTTTCAGGCTGGAGGTGTCTTTAGGTCTCAAATGAGTTTCTTGTAGACAGCAAATAGATGAATCTTGCTTTTTTATCCAGTCTAAGACCCTGCACCTTTTGATGGGGTCATTAAGCCCATTCACGTTCAGAGGTACTATTGAAAGATATGAATTCAGTGTCATCATGATACCTGTTCAGTCCCTGTTGTTGTGGATTGTTTCCTTGGACTTCCTCATTCTTTTACAGAGTCCCCCTTAATATTTCTTGCAGAGCCAGTTTGGTGGTCACATATTGTTTCAGTTTCTGTCTATCTTGGAAGCTCTTTATCTCTCCTTCTATTTTGAATGAGAGCCTTGCTGGATAAAGTATTCTTGGCTGCAGGTTCTTCTCCTTTATGACCCTGAATATATGTTGCCTTCCCTTTCTGGCCGGCCAGGTCTCTGTGGAGAGGTCTGCTGTTATCCTAATGCTTCTCCCCATAAAAGTTAGGGATTTCTTTTCTCTTGCTGCTTTAAGGCTTTTCTCTTTATCTTTGGAATTTGCAAGTTTCACTATTAAATGTTGACGTGTTGAGAGGTTTTTATTAATTTTAGGCGGGATCTCTCTATCTCCTGGATCTGAATACCTGTTTCCCTTCCCAATTTAGGGAAGTTCTCAACTATGTTTTTTTCAAATACACATTCTGGACCTCTGTGCCTTTTGGCGCCCACTGGAACCCCAATTACATGTAGATTTTTCCTTCTGAGGCTGTCATTTATTTCCCTTAACTCATCCTCATGATCTTTTAATTGCTTTTCTCTTTTTTCCTCAGCTTCCTTCCTTGCCATAAACTTGCCTTCTATGTCATTCACTCATTCTTGTTCCTCATTAACCCTCGTCTTTAGGACCTTCAGTTTGGATTGCATCTCCTTTAATTGATTTTGAATTTTGGCCTGATTAAGTCTAAATTCTGCAGTCATGAAGTCTCTTGAATTCTTTTTGCATTTTACAGAGCCACCAGTAACTTCATAATTGTGCTTCTGAATTAGCTTTCTGACTTCGAATTGTAATCCAAATTCTTTAACTCTGTGGGAGAGAGTACTATTTCTGATTCTTTCTTTTGTGGTGAGTTCTTATTTCTAGTCATTTTGCTCAATTCAGAGTGGCTAAAAACAAGTTGTATTAGGAAAAGGAAGGGAAAAAAAAGAGAAAAACAGGGGGGAAACAAAGAACAAAAACAAAAACACAAAACAATACAAGAAAGATAAAGAAAAAGGAAAAACAAGAAGGGTTATCCTCTGATTCTATATACTACAAGTCCCTCGACTTCCCCTGGACCTTTCCAGCACTGCTCAGCCAAGAACTTGCTCTTCCCCTGTCCTTCCAGCTGGTCTTCTGGGGTGGGGCCTGCTGTGCTGATTCTCAGGTGTGTGCACCTGGGGGAGCTGCCCTGCTCCCTGCCAGGTGCACGGCTCAGTGGGAGCTGTTTATCCCGTGAGGCCCCTGTTCCCTGGAAGCTCTGCTCCATCCCATGCACAAGGTCACACAGGGAGGAACAACCACAGCTGTGGCGGCCAGATCTCCAGCCCTGGATTCACCTCCGGCAGTAGCTACTGCAGTCTCCCAGTCCATACTGGCCTGGATGCTCCAGGGGCGGGGTCTCTGATCTTTACAGCTCAGGGCTGGTGGTAGCAGGAGTGTCCTCACTGTCCTGTGCCCTCCAGGCCTCCCCGTATCCCGGGGGAGAGTGCAGGATCCTGGACTCTGTCCCCCTGCGGCCGGGGCTCCGGGGCCTGGGCGGCTGGAATCGTACTCATGGGGCCACTCATCCCCTTCCATGCAGAGCCCCCGCCTGAGCCCTCACCTGAGCCACTCCCGAGGCCTCACCCGGCACGTGTTCCAGCCCTTTAGGGAGCTCGGCGGGTGGTGGGTGGCTCGCTCTCCCGCGGGGCGCACTTCCTCTGTTAGTGACCCTGGGAAACTGGGGGCTCCACTGCCCCTCCTGTGGTCCTGCCTGAGTTCCCTGGGAGCGCCTTTCTGTCTGGGAAGATTTGTAAAGTTCATGCTTCTCCGGGTCTGGCTTTCCTGTCCTGGAGGCTCTCGCTGCCCGACCTTAGCTGGTCTCCTCCCGGGGGCCCCTCCCCTACTGGATGTTTTTTTATTTATTTATTTTCTATCTCCCTACCTTGATGGATGCATGAACTCTTCTCACTGTGGCATTCCAGCTATTCTCTCTTTCAATCTCAGGCCTAATTCGTAGGTTTTCAGGATGATTTGAACCTTATCTAGGTAAGGTGGTGGAGACAGTTGACTTGGGGACCCAACTCCTCTGCCCTCTTGCCCCGCCCTCATTCAATTTATTTTTAATTTCGCCCTGATTAGATCCTAATTCTGCAGTAAGGAAGTCTCTAGAGTCCTTTATGCTTTTTTTTTCCCAGAGCCACCAGTAGCTTTATAATCATACTTCTGAATTGAATTACTAACATCATATTGAAATCCAAATTCTGAAACTCTGTGGCAGAGAATACTGTTTCCCGTACTTTATTTTGTGGTGAAATCTTCCTTCTAGTCTTTTTGTCTATTAGAGAGTGGCTGTATGAGTGGTCTGAGTCAAAATTATCAACCACAACCTAAGTAAAATACACCCTAGATGACTCCAAAGAGGTCAGACTGGAACATAAAAGAATAAAAAGAACAGAACAAAGAAAAACAAAATGACCACTAAAGTGAAAACCAATTTTCAAATCATAGTAGTAAAAATAAAAAGCTAAAAACCAAAAAGAAAGAAGAAGAAAAAAGAAAAAAGAAAAAAAAGTAAAGAAAAGAGGAAAAAGAGAAATAGAAAAAGGGAGGATGGTGGTGGTGAGTAAGTGGTAGCGGAGAGAAAATCTAGACTCCTTGAGGGGGTTCCAGAGGGTGATCCTATTGGTTCTGAGTGTTTTGTTCCTTATGTTAGAAGATGCTCAATCCAAAATTTATATAAACCAGCCATACTTATATAAAGACCCAACACTGACCACCAAAACATAAACAAGATAAAAAGGGGGGGGGGGGCAGAATGGGAGATAATATAATTTCACATAATGAACCAAAACAGAACCACTTGGTTCTGGGTGTATGTTGGTCATGTTTTAGGAGATACTAATTTCCACTATTGTGAAACAAAATGAGGCAGAAAAAGCAAAAAAACAAAGCAAATACTCATATGTCATATATCTCCCAAAATTAAATTGAATACATTGAACAGAATCCAGAAGTGAAAAATATATCTAAGATATGTAATTGTAGAAATGTGAAAGTCAAAAAGGAAAAAAAAAACCTTAAAAATGAAGAGCTGGTAAAATATTATAGTTGAAGTGAAATTGGCAATTTCTAGTTTGCTATAAAAATGAGTCATAATGGGGATCCCTGGGTGGCGCAGCGGTTTAGCGCCTGCCTTTGGCCCAGGGTGCGATCCTGGAGACCTGGGATCGAGTCCCACGTCAGGCTCCCGGTGTATGGAGCCTGCTTCTCCCTCTGCCTGTGTCTCTGCCTCTCTCGCTCTCTCTGTGTGTGACTATCATAAAAAAAAAAAAAAGTCATAATGGAAGAAGAAAAAAAAACTAAGAAAAAAAAAAAAACGGACCCTCTAGTTTTATATAGTATTTTCCCTCAGTTCTGGAGTTTTCCAGTGCTGCTTGGTCAATAAATTGGTCTTCCCTTGTTCTTCCAGCTAGTCTTCTGGGGGAAAGTTATGCTGTGCTAATTCTCAAGTTTCTGTGCCTAGGCAGAGATGCCCCACCCCTTGCCAGGTGCTGGACTCAGTATGAGCTGTTTATCCTGTGAGGCCTTTGTTCCCTAGAGGCCCTGCCTCTTCCAGGCACAAGGTGAATCAAAGGGGGAAAACAACAATGGCGACAAACAGATTTCCAGCTCTGGAGTCCAGCTCTCTGCGGGTAATTTCAGTCTCCCAGTCCGCACTGGCCTAGATGCTCCCGGGGCCGATTCCAGTGCACTGATTGGCACAGCTCACAGGGCACCCAGCGACAGGAGAGTTCTCACTGTCCTGTGCCCTCCTCGCTTCTGCCTGTCCCAGGGGGAATGCATCATGGGCTTTGTGTGTTTGGGCTTCTTGTGCCATTGGACTGTGCTCCAGGGGACCGCCTCTCCGAAAGGGAATGGGGCACAGCCACCTCCAAACAGAGCAGCCTCGCCTAACTGACTGGCTTCTCCCAAATGCCCCAGAGGGCTGCAGCGCTCCAACCCTTTACCTATATCTGACCAAGGTTTGCGTTGAGATTTCCCCTGGTCTACCCTCCCCTTATAGTGACTTCGGGAATCTTCGGGCTTCACTGTCCCTCCTGCAATTCTGCCCGATTTCCCTGCTTAGCACTTTTCCATCAGGGAAAACTCTGGCATGGATTTTTAAAGTTCTCCCTTCTCCAGGGATGGACTTTCCTGCCCTGGAGGCTTTCCTGATCTGCTTTAGCAGGGCTACTCACGGTTCCCCTCCCCCACAATTTATTCTTTTTCATTTTTTTTTTTCACCTTCCTACCTTGTTAGAAGCGAAAAATTTTCTCTCTGTAGCACTCCAGCTGTTCTCTCTTAAAATCTCAGGTCAACGAGCAGTCGGTGGCTCAGCGGTTTAGTGCTGCCTTTGGCCAGGGTGTGATACTGAGGACCTGGGATTGAGTCCCACATCGGGCTCCCTGCGTGGAGCCTGCTACTCCCTCTGCTTCTGTCTCTGTCTCTCTCTGCATCTCTCATGAATAAATAAATAAAATATTAAAAAAACAGAGAAAGAAATCTCAGTTCGAATTCATAAGTAAGTGTTCGGAATATTTTGAAAGTTATCTAGGTAAGTTTGTGGGGCCAGATGAGTTGAGACAGCTACTTCACCATCTTGCCCCTCCCTAGAATGTAGCGTTTTGACAATGTTATTGAATGGATTCATAGTCTTTTCTTTTTAGTTTTTTCATAGTTTATTCTTTTTAAATTTCTGAGTCATATTCAACTCTGCATGTACTACACTGTGTTTACTCATTTATTCATGGGTTTCCAGAGGTATTTGTGTTGTTCCTGGTGTCTCATAATTATGAATAAATTAGCTATAAACATCATTGTATTGGTTTTTGTGTGAAGTAGAATATTTATTCTACATGGGAAAATACATGTTAATGGGATTACCAGATCGCATGGTAAGTACATGTTCAAGTTTTTAAGAAACAACCTTTTTTTTTTCTCAAGTGACTGTATTATTTTGCATTTTTATATGCAGTGTATAAGAGCTCCGATTGGTTCCATAAATTCATAAGCCCTTAGTATATCATTAAAAATTATTTAAACCATTTAGGTGTATAGAGATATCTCATTGTGTTTCTCACCTGCTTTTCCATGAAAACTGAAAATGATTATTTTGTGTGCTCATTTGCCATCCATATATTTTGTTAAGTGTTTATTAATATATTTCCTCCTGTTTGTAAGTTTATTGTTTGTATGTTATTGATATCTGAATGTTCTTTTTATATTTTGGTTATGAGTCCTTTATCAGACATATGTTTTGTAAATATTTTCTCCTAATATGTATCATGTCTTTCTTTTTTATTAAAAGAATTTATTTATTTATTTATTTATTTATTTATTTATTTATTTATTTATTTATGAGAGAGAGAGGCAGAAACATAAGCAAATAGAGAAGCAGGCTCCATGTAGGGATCCTGATGTGGGACTTGATCCCAGAACTCCAGGATCACGTGAAGCTGAAGGCAGACACTCAACTGCTGAGCCACCCAGGCGTACCTGTAGCTTGTCTTTTCATTACCTTGGCAATGTCTTTTGGAGAAAAGTTTTTTTTTTTTTATAATGTCCATTATTTATTTTTATTCTCCTGTGAATATAATTTTGTTAAATATTTATAAATATTTTCCTAATCCAGCCACATAATTTTCTCTTTGCTTTCTTCTATTAGTTTTATGATTGTTGGTTGCTGAAACATTTTGAGACAGTGTGTGTGTATATAATATTAGTTTTCAATCAAGTTTACCTTATGTTATGTTATTTTATTTATTTTGGATAGAGATATCCAATTCTTCCAGCACCATTAATGAAAAGACTATTGATTCTTCATCAATTTGCTTTGAACTTTTGTTTTAAATGAACTGCCTATTTATATGTAAATCTGTTTCTTGATTTGCATCATTTTTTAACAAAGAGAAATGCATTAAATATATAGGAAAATGTATGAGCAAAGGTATAGGGGGATAAGAGTAAAGTCCCACCCTTTTGGAATAGTAAAAATAACCTGATATGGGTTTAGTGGAAACACAAATAAAAGTATAGTAATTGGATTGTTAGATTGATATAAGGTTTTGGATTACCTTGAATATGATGTTCTCTTCTGATTTTCCTTTTCAGGCAACTTGTAACAATGTATTGACACAAACAGCGAAGTATTTTTTAAGGATCATCTCCATGACCATATAGAATATAATTGAGTATGTAATTAGACTGAAAAAGGGACAGCAGTTATCATAATTTCTGCAATCAAGGTAAGAAATGATGAAGGCCTGTATTAGGGCATTAGCAGTGACAAGGAAAATTTTTAAAAAATTGAAAAGAGGTATAGACATGAAACATTTCAGATTAAAATTTCCTGGGGTCTCTTAAGTGTGTAGTTAAGGGATTGAGGCTAACAGAGAAAAGAAATAAAAAACTAAAACCAACTCCACATTTTTGAATATGACTGGGAGTTAACATGTCATAATGCAATGTACTTGAGACAAATTCATTCAAATTCTGAATCTAACACCTAATGTCATATGAATATAAACAAGTGATAAAATACTATTCACATCCCTATATATAAAAGGAGAGTATTATCTGCCTCATAAACTTATGAGGAAAGATGAAATACCATTGATGCAATAGTAGATAATTAATATATTGTTGTAACTTTGAAAATTTCTGATCTGGGGCACCTGGCTGACTAATTTGATAAAACATGTGACTCTTGATCTTGGAGTTGTAAATTTGACACCACATTGGGTATACAGGTTACAGACAAAAATTAAATATTTTTTAAAAATAAAAAAATGGTTCTACAAACACACATAATAAAAATTATACATGTGGGAGAATAATGATATATATTTGGATTTGGACATGCTGATATCTAAATATCAATATGGCAGTATTCAAGGCAATTGAAAATACATGACAAAATCTTACAACAGAATTAGAAATGTGGATTCGTATTCATAGAAATGTGACAATTGAAATTTTAAGAGTGGTTTAATTTGCTTAGGTTGGGCAGGGGCCAGAGGCCAAGAAAAGACCTTGTGGCAGTAGTTTTAAGACAACTTTGACATAAGGGGAAAATGAACAAAGAAGAGTCAGTGAAGAATGAAAAACAAGTTAGAGGTGGAATAAGAAATAGAAGAGTGCACAGTCAATGAAAGTAAAGAGAAAGAAATTTTCAAAAAGTGGCTTGTCATTAGAGTGGTATATTCCAGATTTAGATTATGTGAAGTACTGAGAATAGGCTTTTGAATTTTTATTTAGGGTTTTCTAGCTGACTTCTGAGACAACAATTTCTGTAAGTGTGATAAAGGCAGAATTCAAAATCACATAGATGGAAATCTTATCTTAAAGTAAAATAAATGCATAACTTATTCTTTTCATATGTTTGTTGATAAAAGGAAGAAGATAGATTTAAAAATGTAAATTTAGGTATTAAGAATGATGACAGCAATGTTTTCTGTTTTGCTTTGTTTTGGTCGTTGTTGTTTGTTTGTTTGTTTTCATAGGCCCACTATATATTTGATGGTAGAAAGGAATGAAGAGAGTTTAGAGATGAAAAATGACTGAAGATGAGTGAAGAATCAAGGAAATATAAAATTAACCAAATAGCAGGGTTATTTTTCAAAGGAACATGTCCTCTTAAATAACATTAAAAAAACAGAAGATGAACATGGCTTAAAGATTTTAAAAAGGGAATTTAGGAATTTTGCAAGTTTTCAGAAAAGTATTTGATATTCTTATCCTTATGTTTGAAACAGATGAAAAGCTAAAAAAATCCCTCATCTTCAAAATCACTGATAAGTACTTTCAGTATATTTAATGATGCAAATGTTCACTCTATGACACTCTACTTATCCTTGAAACCAAGGGAATTTTAGTAATTTATACTACTTTTCTTTCCTCACACCCTCTTAACAGAGCCATCACTTGTCAGCTTCAACTATGCTATGTACATATCACCTGTAGAGAATAAAATGTATTGATAATGACATATCTTTATTGGTGTCACTGATTAACTCATAGGGCAACAATAATGAAATGCTATTTGAAGAGTGAGGTATAAAAGCTGCTAGCTGCTCACAAGCAGTAAGGTTTGACATAGTTAAGGAATCAAAACAGGAAGCTCAATTCAGAGTTGGAAGATTTAGTAAGAGTTTTTAATGAGCAAAATCAATACTTTAAATGATAGATAATACTTTGTATTACGCTCATCATATTTTTAAATATTTATTTATTTATGTATTTATGTATTTATTTATTTATTTATGAGAGAGAGAGAGAGAACAGCAGGGAAGTGCAGAAGAAGAGAATCTGAAGCAGAATCCATGCTAAACATGTAGCCTGACATGGGGCTGTATCTCATGACACTGAGATCATGACCTGAGCCACGACCAAGAGTCAGATGCTTAACTGACTGTGCCACACAGGTGCCTGAGCTTGTCATATTCCTTAAAAAGAACATTGTATATGAAATAAACATTCCTTAACTAAATTAAAAGAGACAGCCATGAGTTTTCTCACTCATTTTAAGAGTCTGTAATACAAATAATTGTGAACTAGGAAAATTAAGTAAGTGACTCAAGGTTTGGTCACACAGACAATACTACAGCTGATTTTCAAACTGCATATCCAGAAGTCTTTTCTTTAGAACACAGGTTAAGTGGAGTTTGATATTGTTTCACAGTTCTTGTACTCACTGAACATTTTAGTCAACACCACCACTCCCAGCTTCTCTTCCAACACTTTGGAACTTCAGACGATTTTTACTGGAAAGGGATATAAATCTATATTTTTATTGTTGCTACCTTTTCTTTCTGAGGAAAGAAACAATTCAGTATTAATTTCACTGGAAAAAACTCAATAGGAAATAATAAAATTATTCCCTTGGCATTAAATATTTATTGAAGACAAAGTGGAAATATTCTGAAGTTACCCTTCTTAGGGGGTGGGGCACCTGGCTGGCTCAGTTGGTTTAGTGAGCAACTCTTGATTACAGGGCTGTGAGTTTCAGCCCTTTGTTGAGTGTGATTACTTTAAAATGCATTTGGTTCAGATCATGATCCTGGAGGGCCAGGATCAAGCCCAGCACTGGGCTTCCTGCTCAGCAGGAAGTCTGCTTCTTCCTCTCCTCCCATTCATGCTCTCTTTCTCTCTTGCTCACTCTCTCTCCTCAAATAAATACAAATTTTAAAAAATCATTAGCTATCTTTCTTGGTGTACTTTTTCAGATTGCCCTCAGAAGCAAGTTTTAAAAGGAGAATTTTAAAGTAGCACATTATTTATGCAAAATAAACTGATGTTTCTACTTCACTGGATTATTTTCTTATTCATAAACTTCATAAGGCATTGTAAAAACTACCTAATAGACTTTTCTATTATAAACTCTAGAAGATGGCATTAAATCATTTATTCTTATCAAAAATATGTACTATGCTGATACTATGCATCAGACACTGTTTATTCTGGATAAACAAAAGTGAATACAACAGAAATTATCTTGGCAGTATGGAGCTTATATTCCAGTGGTAAAAGATGGAAAATAAACAAATAAAAAAGCAAATATCAAAGTAATAAGAATTAAATAAAACTAGGGAAAGATATCTATTGAGTCTCATTATTAAAGAACAAATAATGAGTAAAATGGCCATATTTCTTACTTCTGCTGCTGATTAATCAATGATATTGCTGTGAAGATAAATCCTATTCCTCAAGGAGCTTCAAACTGTAAGAAACCTGACAATAAGTGAATAGTAGACTAAAAGGAATAAATTCTATAGATCATGTAACTCTTTCAGTTTCTAAATTGAAGATGATGATATATTAGAGGCCTTGCCAGAAGTATAGCATCAGAGGCAATATCTGGCCTATCCTAAACCTTTTTAATTATGAGCATGTAAAGCTATATTATTTATTATGAAATAACCCCCATAATTAAGGAACTGACAAATAATCATCATGTATCAAAATAGCTAAGCAAATTATAAATACACATTTTTAAATCCTGAAACTACCCTGCTTTATATGTAATCATTATATGTATCATAAAACATATGAAATCCTAGATGCTTAGAGATACTGAGTATCTTATACAAAGTCACACATCTAAGATAGCAGAAATATAATTAAAATTGCAATATTTCTGAGTGTAAAGTCTGTGTCTTTGACTCTACAATGTATTGTCATCCTTTCTCACTGGCAAAAGTTATGCCATAAATATATATTTGTGGTAGGAGAAGCACCTACCATTTTGTTCCTTCTGTAAAAGGAGTCAAAAGGAAAGGACAGTATAGGGATCCCGGGGTGGCGCAGTGGTTTGGCGCCTGCCTTTGGCCCAGGGCCCGATCCTGGAGACCCGGGGTTGAATCCCACGTCGGGCTCCCGGTGCATGGAGCCTGCTTCTCCCTCTGCCTGTGTCTCTGCCTCTCTCTCTCTCTCTCTCTCTCTCTCTGTGACTATCATAAATAAATAAAAATTTAAAAAAAAGGAAGGGACAGTATAAAACATGAAATAAATAGAAGTTTTATTCAGATAAATGAGTATTAATTTATTTTGGTGGAATAAAAAACACAGGCAATATGGTAAAATAGTGAGAATTTGTTTTTTTTCTTTTTTTAGTTCATTATCTACCTTATTATGACTTCTTTATTCCCTCCAGTCCCCTTTTCCTGCAACCTTGAGCAAAGCTTCCACTTTCATTATGTAGAAAATGTCATGTTGCCTTGTGGTTTTCTTTGGTATAAATATCTGTTACACTAGCTCTTACCCTCAACAAGACCAGTTTGTTAATGTTTTCCAAGGTTACAATTGCTTCATGAAAGTGAATACATATAAAAAAATATATATGACAAAAGTCTTGTATATGGAACAAAAACTTTTATACTCCCCTCAATAAAAAATGGGTAAACACAAAGGACTTATGAACAAATGTTTGCAGCTAATTTACTCATAATAACAAAAAACTAGAAACTAAATTTCTATCAAATGATGACTGGATAAAGACACTAGTATAGCCATAACTACATTGCAATAAAAATGAATAAACACTGATACATATAACAACATGAATAAATCTCAGAAACAACATGTTTAAAGAAACCAGTTAAAAAGCAATGCCTTTTGCATTACTCCATTTTGCATTATTCCATTTACATAAAGATCTAGAAGTGACAAAATGATTTATATTGATAGAAACCTCATTAGTGGTTAACTGCATTAGGTATGTAGGAAATAAATATAAGTGCCAAAACTCATGTTATTTTTATTTAAAGATTTTGTTTCTTTATTTGAGAGAGAGAGTGTATGAGTGAGGAAGAGAAGGATAAACAGGCTTCCCGCTGAACGGAGAGCCCAATTCTGGGTTTGATCCCAGGATCAAAGTAACTTAGGGAGAGTAGCTACAATTATGGATTAGTAGGAGGATCGTAGGCGTTTATCATCCCTTGAACACAACTAGATAAATATCAAAATATTCTGAATACACAGGAAATCATTCTGAGGATTGACATAACAAACTACACAACTAAAGGGAGAGAAGAGACCACATCATGGAAGGTAGGAGGTGCAGAGAAATGGTGTGGGGAAGAAATGGGTCAAGGGTGCTACAGAAGGGAAGGAGCACCGATTAGGGAGAGAGGAGCACACAGGGGGATCACACAAGGAAAACACTTTCCCAAAGACATTGAGGAAATGAGAGGGGATGATTTTCATGAGATTTTGCCACCAGTAAGGCTCAAAGGCTGGAGTTTTAGACGTCTATGTCTTGGCTGGTATAGACCCCAGAAAGCATTTCAGTGTTCTTGTAGAGAAGGCAAGCAGGTAACCTCAGACAGATGGAAATATCTGAGGCTCACCTAAGACACACTGGAAGAGATGGCTCCCTCTTCTTGAAGCACATCGGAGAGGGGTGCCATTTCCTATTCTGGGACAAAAGAGTGTGTGGACACCTTTTCTTCCCTTCCACCTTTCAGCATAGGTACAGAGACACCTCCCAAAGGTGGCCAACCTGGACACTGGCTCTTTAGTATGCTTTGTTCCAAACCCCATGTTATTGTACTCTAGTGTAACTGCCCTTCTGCATCTAACTTGAATCAATCTCAGTGTGGCGAGACACTGCCCCAGAAGACTAGTGAAGGCTCAGGCCAAATCAGGTCCTTAAAGTTGGGAGTTTTAAGTGAGCCAACCTAGATGGGGTAGGGAGCCCAAAGTGCACTGCACTTCTCCAGGCAGGCAAGCAACCTGGACACAGTGTGAAAACAGTGATCTGAAAAATACCTAATATTCATTTGGGCTAGGTTTTTCTGAGAGGGCTTCCCTGACAGCAGCAAGCATAAATTCCTCTCCAGGGCAAAGAAGCTGGCTAGTACCACTTACGTTCCTCATCTGTCAGCATAAACTAACTTCAGTAAACAGTACAGCACCAACAGTGGCTGCCTAAACTGTTTACACCAAGCCCTGCCGCTATGATCTTTACTGGTACTGCTTTTCTCAGGCAAGTGTGTCTGAGAAATAACATAGCAGGCCCCTCCCCCAGAAGACAGAACAAACCCCATACTTACCACATCTACTGACTATAGAGTTCTACAAAGCTTCAGCTCTCCTGGAAATAGCATCAGGTTCCTTAACAAGCAAACCAGAGCACACTTAGTAAAAACTCACCACACTCTGATCAAGTTCTAATCCCACTGCAGGGACACCTGGGTGGCTCAGTGGTTGAGCATCTGCCTTCAGCTCAGGGCATGATCCTGATGATCCTGGAGTCCTGGGATTGAGTCCTATATTGGGCTCCCTGCATGGAGCCTGCTTTTCCCTCTGCCTGTGTCTCTGCCTCTCTTTCTCTGTGTCGCTCATGAATAAATAAAATCTTTAAAAAAAGAATCCCCACTGCAGGGAAGGAAAAAAATCTGCAGAATACTGAGCTGAGGGAAAGAACAGCCATAAAACAGCACCAGAATGCATGTAGCTGACACCAGGCCATGGGCATTATATGACCTCTTCTTCAGAAAGCAATTACTCTCAAGAGCAGGAAACATAAAAGGTTTTCCTAACACAGAAAAGACAGAGACCTAGACAAAATGCCAAGAGTGAAGAATCCATCCCCCAAAAAAGAACAACAAAAGTCATGGCCAGGGATCTAATCAAAACCAGTTAAAGTAATATGCTTGATCCAGAATTTAAAGAAACAATCGTAAGGGTAGTAGCTGAACTTGAGAAAAGCATAGAAAATATCAGGGATATGCTTAGTGCAGAGATAAAAGAGTTGAAACCAAATAGGCTTAAATGAAAAATGCAATTATCAAGATTCAAAACCAAGTGGATGAAATGACAAGTATGTAAGAAACAGAGGAATATAAATAAGTGATAGAGAACATAGAATTATGGAAGATAATATAGCTGAACAAAAGAGGGAAAGAAAAACTTGGACCATGAAAGTATACTTAGAGAACTGAGTGATTCCATGAGACATAATAGTATTTATATCATAGAAGAAGAAGAGAAAGAAAAAGGGGCATAAGGTTTATTTGAGGAAATTATAGCTGAAAACTTAAGGAAGTTAAGAACTTGAAATGAACTTTCAAAACTAGGAAGCACAGAGACTCCCATCAAAATCAACAAGAGCAGACCAACACCAAGATATATTATACACAAATTTTAAAAATACATAGATGAAAAAATACTAAAAGCAGAAAGACAAAAGAAGTCCCTAACTTCCAAAGGCAGACAAATAAGATTAGCAGAAGAACTACCCACAGAAACCTGCAGGCCAGAAGAGAGTGGTATGATATATTTGACGTGTTAAATGGAAAAAAAAATCTGCAGCCAAGGATACTCTACTCAGCAAGGCTACCATTCAGAATAGAAGGAGAGATAAAGAGATTCCCAGATAAACAAAAATTAAAGGAGTTTGTGACCACTAAACCAGCCCTGCAAGAAATAGTAAAGGGGGTACTTTGAGTGGGAAAGACCAATAGTGAAAAAGACTACAAAGAAACAGAGAAAATCTCCAAAAACAATGACAAAAGAAGCAACAAAGTGGGACTAAGTAATGAATGGGTCAACCAGGAAATTAAATAAGATAGAAATAAATAAATAAATAAATAAATAAATAAATAAATAAATGGCAGTGAACGGGTCTAAAACTTTGGGATGCAGCAATAGCAGTGATAAGAGGGAATTATATACAAGCCTACCTCAAGAAGCAAGAAAAATTACAAATACATTAATTTACACCTAAAAAAGCTAGAAAAAGAACAACAAATTAAGCCTAAGGGCAGCAAAGAAGGGAAACAGCAAAAATTAGAACAGAATTAAATGACTAGAATGGAACCAGAACAAAATAGAAACAAACAAACAGTAGAACAGATCAATAAAACCAGGTGCTGAAAGAATTAATAAAAATGACAAACCCCTAGTCAGATTTATCAAAAAGAAAACAGATAAGAACCAAATAAATAAAATCATGACTGAGAGATATCACAACCAACACCAGAGAAAAACAATAAGAGAATATTATGAAAAATATGTGCCAATAAATTGGGCAATCTAGAAGAAATGGATGCATTCTTAGAAACATATAGACTCCAAAATAAATAGAAAGAAATAAAAAACTTGTACAGACCAAAAAGAAGCAAAGAAACTGAATCAGTAATCAATAATCTCCCAAGAAACATAAGTCCATGGCCAGATGGCTTCACAGGTGAATGTTATTAAATACATAAGGAAGAGTTAAAACCTATTCTCAAAATATTCCAAAAAAAAAAAAAGAAATGGAACAAAGATCTCTAAACTCATTCTACCAAGCTGGCTTTACTCTGATTTGAAACCAAAGATTCCACTATAAGATGAAACTACAGACCAATATCCCTATGAACATGGATGCAAAAATACTAAGAAAGTGCTAGCAAATCTAATCCAATAGTACCTTAAAAGAATCATTCACCACAATCAAGAGCAACTTATTTCAGGGCTGCAAGAATGGTTCACTATTCACAAATCAATCAGTGTGATACATCACATTAATAAAATAAAGGTTAAGAGCTATATGATCCTCTCAATAGATGCAGATAAAAGCATTTAGCAAAGTACAGCATCTTTTCTTGATAAAAAGGGACAGAGGGAACATACCTCAACATCATAAAGGACATATAGAACAACCCACAGCTAATATTATTCTCAATGAGGAAAAACAGAGACCTTTTCTTCTATAGTTAGGAACAAGACAGGCATGTATACTTGCACCACTGTTATTTAACATGGTACTGGAAGTCCTAGCCTCAGGAATCAGAAAAAAAGATAAACAAAAATCATCAAATCAGCAAGAAAGAAGTCAAACTTTCACTATTTGTGGAAGACATGATATTCTGAAAGACTCCACAAAAAATGCTAGATGTGATACACAAATTCAGCAAAGTTGCAGAATATAAAATCAACATACAGAAATCTGTTGCATTTGTATACCACCAATAATGAAGCAGCAAAAATGGAAATCAAGGAACCGATCCCATTTACAATTGGGTCCAAACCATAAGAAACCTAGGAATAACCCAACTTTAATTGGGTTAAAGAGGTAAAAGATCTCTATTCTGAAAACTATAAAACACCAATGAAAGAAATAGGAGATGACAAAATTAAATGGAAAAACACTCCATGCTCATGGATTGCAAGAATAAATAGTGTTAAAATGTCTATAATAGGGAGCCTGTGTGGCTCCACTTGTTAAGTGTCTATCTGGCTCAGGTCATGATCCCAGATTCCTGGGATTGAGCCCCACATTGGGCTTTCTTTCCAGTGGAGGGCCTGATTCTCCCTCTCCCTCTGCAGCTCCCCTTGCTTGTGCTCTCTCACTCCCTATCAAATATTTTTTTAAATCTTAAAAAATAAAATATCTCTAATACCCAATGTTATCTATACATTTAATGTAATCCCTATCAAAATACCACCAGCATTTTTCACAGAGCTAGAACTAACAATATTAAAATTTATATGGAATCCCAAAAGTCAAAACAATCTTGAAAAAGCAAAGCAAAGCTAGGTGCATCACAATTCCAGACTTCAAGCTATATTACAAAGCTATTATATAATGCTGACATAAAAGCAGATGTAGATCAATGGAACAGAAGATAAAATCCAGAAATGGACCAACACCTATACGGTCAACTAATTTTTAACAAATCAGGAAGAACTATCCAATGGAAAAGACAGTATCTTCAAATGGTACTGGGAAAACTGGACAGCAACATGAAAAATAATGAACCTGTATCAACATACACAAAAATAAATTCAAAGGTGAAATAACTAAGTGTGAGACAATAAACCATCAAAATTCTAGAGGACAACACATGTAGCAACCTCTTTGACCTCAGCTATAGCATATTCTTGCTAAAAATGTCTCCTGAGGCAAAAGAAAAAAAAGAAAAAAATAAACTATTAAGGCTTAATCAAGATAAAAAATCTTCTGCATGGTGAAAGAAGCAATCAACAAAACTAAAAGGTAACCTTCAGAATGGGAGAAGATATTTACAAATGACATATCTGATAAAGGGTTAGTATCCAAATTATATAAAAGGTTGTAAACTCAATATCCAAAAAACAAATAATCCACTTAAAAAATAGGAAGATGTCATAAATGCACATTTTTCTAAAGAAGACATTCAAATGGCTATCAGACACATGAAAAGATGTTCAACGTCACTTATTATCAGAGAAATACAAATAAAAACTACAATGAGATATCACCTCACACCTGTTAGAATGTGTAAAATTAACAATACCAACAGATATTGGTGAAGATGTGGAGAAAGAAGAACCCTCTAAAAATGTTGATGGGAATGCAAAATAGCAGAGCCACTCTGGAAAACACTATGGAGGCTTCTCAAAAAGTTAAAAATAAGACTTGTCTACGATCCAATAACCACAATACTGGGTATTTATCCAAATGATACAAAAATACTTATTTGTAGTGGTCGATGTACCCTTATATTTATAGCAGAATTATCAATAGTCAAATCATGGAAAAGCCCAATCATCCGCTGGCTGATGAATGGATAAAGAAGTTGTAGTATATATAATGGAATCGTAGCCATAAAAAGGAATGAAATCTTGCTATTTCCAATGACATGGATGGAACTAGATAATATAACAATAAGAAAAATAAGTCAGGAAAAGACAAATACCATATTATTTCATTCATATGTGAAATTTAAGAAACAAAACAGATGAACATTGTGGAGGAAGAGAGAAAGGCCAAACGTAAAGCAGCCTCTTAACAATAGGAACAAATTCAGGGTTGCTGGTGGGAGGTGAATGAGGGGATGGGTAAAATGAGTAATGAGTATTAAGGAAGCACTTGTGATGATCAATGGATGTTTTATGTAAGTGATAAGTCACTAGATCCTATACCTGAAACTAATATTACACTGTATTTTAACTAACTGGGATTTATATGAAAACTTTGGAAGAAAAAATATATGTATCTTATTTTATATAAATTATTGCTCCAACAACATTGAATTTTTGCAACATATCAGTAATTGAACTTCATAAAGAAGTTTTATTGGTACAAAATATAACATCAAATTAGTAAAAATACAACTCACAGAATAAAATAAATATTTGAAAATCATACACCTGAAAAAGAATTTATATCTAAAATACATAAATAGTTATATCTCAATAAGAAAAAGATATATATCCCAATTAAAAATGATTAAACAATCATCTAAGCTATACATACAAACTGCCAATAAGACAGTTAAAAATATCCTATATTGTTAGCTATCTGAAAAATGCAGATCAAAACCATAGTGAGGTAACCCTTCATACCCACTGAAATGGGTAAGATAAAAATACAAATAATAATAATTTTTGACAACAAAGTGAATATATTTTAACCTTGTACACTATTGGTTACAGTGTAAAATTGTGTAATGCATTTAGAAATATTTGGCATTTCTTCAAAATTCAAATATGAAGCTACCATACAACCCAGAAGTTCTACTCCCAAATATATAATCTAGGGAATTAAAGCATATATTAAAAAAAATCTGTACGCAAATGTTCATAGCATGTTATTCATAGTAGCTAAGAAATGAAAACAATTCAAATTTTCATTAAGTGAGAAATGTATAAGAAAGATGTGGTATATATATATATATATATATATACAATGCAAGTCAGCCATAAAAAAATGGAGCACTAAGATATGCTAACATGTGAAAAAACACCTAAAATGTTTTTCTATGTCTAAGAAGTCAGTCAGAAAATATTTAAAAATTCTATAATTCCATTTATATGAAATATTCAAAATAAGGAAATCATATGTACAGACAGAAAGTAGATTGGAAGATTCCTAGGGAAAATTATATCTCAATAAAGCAGTTATAAAAGTACTTGAAAAAAATTTGAAAGATTTTAATAAACTCAAGAGATATACTCAACAACATTGGACCCATGAGTAGGTACTCAATATTACTAACATTAGAGAAAATGTAATTTAAATCACAATGTGAATCTTATATTACTTCACAGACCATCAGAATAGAAAGACTGACAATATCAAATATTAACATGAATAAATGTAGTAAACGATTCATTCCTATATAGTGGTGAGTGTATAGTAATATTATAACAAATCTGGGGAAAATCGGCATTTTATTATAAAGCTAATGATAATTTGCTCTAAAGCCAGGAAATCAACTGTTTGGTATTTAATCAAAAGAATTGAAAATGTGTCCATAGAAACACTTGTCACCTGGGCAAAAATTATAATAGCAATTGTAAAATAAGAAAGAAAAAAGAAAAAAAGCCACAACTAAAAAATTGATATGTCCATTAATAAGCAAATAGGTGAGAAATTAATGGTATCTTCAAAGTAATGCCACTCAGCAAAGTAAGTAAATAAATAAATAAATAAATAAATACAAACAATTTACCAACACACATTCCGTTTATATGAAGTTTTAGAAGAAGAAAAACTAATCTATAGACATGGAAATCACATGAGTGTTTATGTGTAGTGGGAATGTAGAGATTAAACAGAAGCAGGAATGAAGTTATTAGAGTGATAGAAGTTTTCTGTATCTTGTTTGGTATCATGGTCACATATGTGTACCCATTTGTCAAAACTCATCAAACTGCATGCTTAAAACATAGTTAAATACAATAAAATGTATATATCTCAATAAAGATAATTTTTAAAATACTTGGAAGTTTGTAACACATAATAGTTATTCAAGTAGCATTACTTTCTGACACTAACCAAAACTAGTTTTATTGGTTTGAATTTTGTACAAAACACATAATTTGAAAAGGGAAAGAATTTATTGGTTAGTAGATATTTGGTATTTCTTCAAATCTTTCCATAATGGCTACTTCCTGCTTTATGCACAGAAAAAGATGGTTGAATTCATTGAATGTTTCAGCAATTTGGACCGGAAGAGCAAATGAGCACTTTATACTATGGATTGGAGTGTGGGACACATGTCACATTTAAGAGTAGCCTCTGGATAATTGTTTCAATATATCTCTATAAAGGGGGACAACATAATATTTCAGAAATAGATTGAGAATTTTAACAGACACCAAACAATGAAAATTCATTTTTGGAGTCACATAATAACTCTAGTAAGAACACATTTTCCTTCACTATTTTAAAAATATGAGAGAAGCCAAAAACTTAACCTCAGTCTTTTTTTTTAATTTTTATTTATTTATGATAGTCACACACAGAGAGAGAGAGAGAGAGAGAGAGAGAGAGAGGCAGAGGCATAGGCAGAGGGAGAAGCAGGCTCCATGCACCGGGAGCACGACGTGGGATTCGATCCCGGGTCTCCAGGATCGCGCCCTGGGCCAAAGGCAGGCGCTAAACTGCTGCGCCACCCAGGGATCCCCTCAGTCTTATTATATATGTACAAAAATCAATTTTGAGGGGTTCCTGTGTGGCTCAATTGGTTAAGCATCTGCCTTCTTTCAGCTCAGGTCATGATCTCAGGGTCCTGGGATTCAGGCCCAATATGTGTGATTCAGGCCCAAACTGTGTTCAACTGCTCAGTAACAAATCTGCTTCTCCCTCTCCTCCTGCCCCTCCTCCACTCATGTACACACTCTCCCTCTCAAATAAATAAATTAATTAATTAATTAAAATCTTTAAAAAAATAAAATATATTTTGAGTCACAGGATTTGAAAACAGAAAAATATAGAAAATCAAGTCCAGTGTGGAATTTTATTTTATGCATGGTCATTATAGAGATGAGATTTTTAGTTTTAGTAGCTTAATATTCTAATGAAAGTTATTGGACTGTGAAAGATGAGTAAAGTAGGCAGAAAGATCATCATTCAAAAATGTTTATTAGGTGCAGAATGTGTGTAGAAGACAGCACGCAAAATATTCATTATGAACATAAAAAAATTCTACATCAACCCATGCATACATGCAATGAATGTTTTTGGAGGCCCTCTATGCTACCAGACTCCATGGTAGACTACAATTACAAAGATGGATTAAACAAGTACAGTATCTGAACTCTTACACTTTCCAATGAAAATTTCATATTATCATTTTTTAAGCATATAAGCTATTTTTTAAAAATTTTATTCATAATATGCTATTATTTAATTATTAAGAATCCTGGACCATGGGATGCCTGGGTGGCTCAGGGGTTGAGTGTCTGCCTTCCGCTCAGGGCTTGATCCTGGGTCGGGGAATTGAGTCCCACATCAGGCTCCCTGTGAGGGGCCTGCTTCTCCAACTATGTCTCTGCCTCTCTCTGTGTGTGTCTCATGAGTAAATAAATAAATAAATCTTTAAAAACATATTGGATCATGTGTCATGCCACCAATCTTTAGAAAAAATAACAATCTAGGTCTTATGACAAAGGTAAATAATGCTACTATAATATGACCAACAAAAGCCCTCACAATCTAACTCCTTCCCACTACTCTAACCTCTTCTCTTTTTTTTGCTTACTTTTTTAAATTTAATTTTTAAATTTAGAGTTAGTTAAAATACAGTAGAATTCAATGATCCATCACTTACATAAAAACACCAAGTGTGGGATCCCTGGGTGGCGCAGCGGTTTAGCGCCTGCCTTTGGCCCAGGGCGCGATCCTGGAGACCCAGGATCGAATCCCACATCAGGCTCCCAGTTCATGGAGCCTGCTTCTCCCTCTGCCTGTGTCTCTGCCTCTCTCTCTCTCTCTCTCTCTCTCTGTGACTATCATAAATAAATAAAAAATTAAAAAAAAAAAACACCAAGTGTCCTCTTTAATGCCCATCCCCCATCTAGCCTATCCCCCCACCTTCCTCCAACAAAACTCACTTTATTCTCTACATTTAAGAGTCTCTTTTGCCTTATTTACCTTCCAATTTTTCTTTTCCCCCTTCCCATATGGCCACCTATTTTCTTTCTTAAATTCCACATATGAGTGAGATCATATGATATTTGTCTTTCTCTGACTGACTTGTTTCAGTTAGAATAATACACTCTAGCTCCATTTACAATGTTGCAAATGTACAGATTTCATTCCTTTTGATGCCTAACTAATATTCCATTGTGTGTGGTATATATAACTCTTCTTTATCTATTCATCAGTCAATGGACATTTGGGCTCTCTCCATAGTTTGGCTATTATTGATTGTACTGCTATAAATGGTGGGGTGGGTGGACTCCCCCAGATCTGTAGTTTTGAATCCTTTGGGTAAATATATACTTGTTCAATTACTGGATCATAGAGTAGTTCTATTTTTTTTTAATTTTTAAGGAACCTCCAACCTGTTTCCAGAGTGGCTGTACAAGTTTGCATTCCCAACAACTCTGGAAGAGTGTTCCCCTTTAATAAATTAAAGTTTTATTTATGTTTTTATGTATTTATTTTAGAGAATGAGAGAACGTGAAAGCAGAGTGAGGAGCAGAGAAAAAAGGAGAAAGTCAGAAAAGAATCTCAAGCAGACTCCACTCTGAGCATGGAGCCCAATGCACGGCTTGTCTCACAACCCTGAGATCATGAGCTGAGCTTAAACCAAGAGTTGGAGAATTAAGTGAATGAGACACCCAGGGGCCCCTCAACTATGGAAATTTTTGAACCTATATTGCCAACATTTCAAGCAACAATAGTTCCACCCTCCCTACACTTGAGTCATTATTTCTGTATATAAGAACACAAGAATAACTACAATATCATTCAACTTGGATGAATAAAGATAATGTAGAAATTAACTGACAATAAGTGGTTATACAACAGTCTTATTTCAAAGTTTCAACTATTCCTGATAACAATGAATTTTAACAGGGATATTTACTAACCTAAGTAAATTTTATGACCACCAACTAAATGTCATGGTCAATGTAGTTGTAAAATCTATTTCATCAGACAGGTATCCTAGTATGCTTCAAAATTTACAATATATTCTGCCCCTCCTAGAGATAAGACTGATTTTGATTACAATATTTTTCCTCTCATTAAGCAAATCATTGTCTTATTAAGATGTTAATATAACTATGACCTGTAATTGTGTTATATTATCAAGGACTTCCTTAGCTATGGAATATAATTAAGTGCTTGAAACTTAAAGATCTTTAGACGTTATAAGAAAAGTTAAAGTAATGGGAAGTCAACTGTTATCAGAATCAACAAATATCCACATAGTTCAGCCTCAGGCATAAATAAGAACTTCTATATAGAGATATTCCATGGTTCAGACATAATACTTAAAAGTTATTTTAAAATAATTTTTATACATTTGTATTATGCAAAGCACAAGTTTTAATGTTTTTATTTGTAAGTTAAAATTTGCAGGGAAATTGTGACTTACATTTTATTTAAAAATATTATTTCAGCAATATAGGTGGTATTTTATTTATTTATTTTATTTAAAATGAATTAGCCAACATATATTACATATTTATTTTCAGATGTAGTGTTCAATAATTCATCAGTTGCCTAAGACACCAAGTGCTCATCACATCATGTGCCCTATTAATGCCAATCATTCAATTAACTCCTCCTCCCAACCACCTCCCCTCCAGCAACCCTCAGTTTGTTTCCTATAGCTAAGAGTTTCTCATGGTTTTTCTCTCTGATACATTCCCATTCAGTTTTTCCTCCCTTACTCTATTATCCTCTGTGCTGTTTCCTATATTCCACATATAAGTGAAATCATATGATAATTGTCTTTCTCCAATTGATTTCACTCAGCATAATACCTTCCAGTTCCATCCATATTGATGTAAGTGGTATTAGTCCTTTCTGATGGCTGAGTAATATTCTAATATGTATTGATATATATGATATATATATATACTATATACATATGTATAGCTAGAATACTCCTTTGCTAATTTGAACGTCTTTTATTTCTTTTTTGTTGTCTGATTGCTGATGCTAGGACTTCTAGTACTATGTTGAACAACAGTGGTGAGAGTGGGTATCCCTGTTGTATTCCTAACATTTTAGAAAAGATCTCAAGTTTTCCTGATTGATGATCATATTCACTCTGGGCTTTTGGTAGATGGCTTTTTTGATGTTGAGATATGTTCCCTCTATCCCTATACTGTGGAGACTTTTAATCAAGAAAGAATACTATATTTTGTCAAAGGCTTTTTCTGCATCAATTGAGAAGATCATATATAGCTATTGTCCTTTCTTTCATTGATGTATGTATCACATTGATTAATTTGTGCATATTAAACCACCCCTGTACTGCAGGAGTAAACCTAGTTGGTCATGATAAATAATCCTTTTAATGTACTGTTGGATCCTACTGGCTTGTATCTTGGTGAGAATTTTGGCATCCATGTTCATCAGGAATACTGATCTGTGATTGCCCTTTTTGATGGGGTCTTTGGTTTTGGGGTCAAGGTAATTTTAGCCTCATAGAATGAGTTTGGTAGATTTTCTTCCATTTCTATTTTTTGAAAGAGCTTCAGAAGAAAAGTACTATTTCTTCTTTAAATATTGGTACAGTTATACTGGGAAGCTATCCAGCCCTGGACTCTTATTCATTGGGAGATTTTTTATTATTAATTTTATCTCCTTGTTGGTTATGGGGTGTTCAGGCTTGCTATTTCTTCCTGTTTCAGTTGTGGTAGTTTATAAGTTTCCAGGAATGCATCCGTTTCTTCCAGGTTGCCTAATTTTGGCATATCATTGTTTATAATATGTTCTAAAATCATTTTTGGGCAGCCCGGGTGGCTCAGTGGTTTAGCGCCACCTTCAGTCCAGGGCGTGATCCCAGAGACCTGGGATTGAGTCCCGCATCAGGCTCCCTGCATGGAGCCTGCTTCTCCCTCTACCTGTGTCTCTGCCTCTCTCTCTCTCTCTCTCTCTGTGTGTGTGTGTGTGTGTCTCACGAATAAATAAATAAAATCATTTATATTTCTTTGGTGTTGGTCATGATTTCTCCTCTTTCATTCATGATGTTATTTATTTGGGTCCTTTCTCTTTTCTTCATGAATACTCTGGCTAGGGATTTGTAGATCTTATTAATTCTTTCAGCTAACCAGCTTCTACTTTCATTGTTCTTCTCTCAAGTACTTCTGGGTTCTATTTCATTGATTTATGCTCTAAACTTTATTTCTCTTCTCCTGCTTGGTTGAGGCTTTATTTGCTGTTCTTTCTCCAGTTTTTTAGGTGTAAAGTTAGCTTATGTCTTTGAGACTTTTCTAATTTTTTGAGAAAGTCTTGTATTAAAATTTACTTCCCTCTTAGGACCACTTTTGCTTTATCCAAAAGACTTTGAACATTTATGTTTTCATATTCACTAGTTTTCATGATTTTAAAAAGTTTTTTTTTTTTTAATTTCTGGGTTGACCTCTTCATTCTTTAGCAGGATGCTCTTTAACCAACAAGTGTTTGAGTTCCTTCCAAATCTTGTGATTGGGTCCAAGATTCAAAGCACTGTGGTCTGAAAATATGTAGGGAATATTCCTAATCTTCTGGTATTGATTTGTGACCTAGTATGTTTTCTATTCTGGAGAATAATCCATGTGTGCTTGAGAAGAATGATTATTCTGTTGTTTTAAAGTGGAATGCTCTGAATATATCTGTGAATTCCACCTGGTCCAGTGTGCATTCAAAGCCCTTGTTTCCTTGTTGATCTTTTGCATAGATGATATATCCATTGCTATGAGTGGGGTGTTGAGGTCCCCTACTATTATTGTATTATCATCTGTGTGTTTCTTAAATTTGGTTAATTGTTGGTATAATTGGCTGCTTCAAGTTAGGAGCATAAATGTTTGTAATTGTTAGAAATTCTTGTTTGATAGACCCTTTTAGTAGGATATAGTGTCGCTCTTCATCCCATACTACAGTCTTTGGTTTAAAATCTAATTTGTCTTATATGAGGTTGCTACCCCAGCTTTCTTTTGAGGTCCATTAGCATGATAAATAGTTCTCCACCTCATCACTTTTAATTTTTTTTAAAGATTTTATTTATTAATTCATGAGAGACACAGAGGGAGAGGAAAAGACATAGGCAGAGGGAGAAGCAGGCTCCCCATGGGGAGCTTGATGAGGGACTTGATCACAGAACTTCAGGATCATGACCTGAGCTAATGGCTGATGCTCAACCACTGAGCCATTCGGGTGCCCCTCCACCCCATAACTTTTAATCTATAGTAGCCTTTAGGAATAAAATGAGTCTTGTAGACAGCATACGGATGAATCTTGCTTTTCTAGCCAATCTGATATCTTGTGTCTTTTTCTTAGAGCATTTTGCTCATTTCAAAATAGCAGAGTAAGTATTGAAAGGTATGAATTTAGTGCCATTTTATTACTTGTAAAGTGCTTGTTATTGTGGATTGTCTGTTTCTCTCTGGTCTATGTTACTTCGGGTTCTCTCTTTGCTTACAGGGTCCCCCTCAATATTCATTGTGGGGCTGGTGTAGTGGTTACAAATTCATTAATTTTCTGTTTGTCCTGGAAGCTCTTTATCTCTTCTTCCATTTGGAATGACAGCCTTCCTGGATAAAGTTCTTGTCTGCATGTTTTTCTCACTTAATACCCTGAGTATATCATGCCATCCCTTTCTGTCCTGCCAGGTCTCTGTGGATAGACATTCTGCCAGTCTAATATTCCTACCCCATTATACTAAGGGCTTTTTTGCTTCAGCTTCTCTCAGGATTTTGTCTTTATCTCTGAAATTTGCAAGATTCATTATTACATGTTGAGGTATTGATATATTTTCACTGCTTTGGGGAGGGGTCCTCTCTATCTCTTGACTTTGATGGCTTTTTCCCTCCCCAGATTAGAGATTTTCTTAGCTATGATATTCTCAAAAATCTATTCTGCCTCTCTCTCTTTCTTCTCTCTCAGTGATCCCAATAATTCTAATATTGTTTTATTTTGTGTCATCACTGATTTCTTGAAGCCTCCTCTCTTGGTCCCTTAATTTCTTTTCTCTTTTCTTCAGCTTCCTTCCTTCCCATCAACTTGCCTCCTATGTCTCTCTCCCACCTTATTTATTCTACTTGTTAGAGCATCCAATTTTGACTACATCTCAGTTAAAGAATTTTTCATTTCAGACTGATTGGATTTCATTTCTGCACTAAGTGATTTTCCAATGTCTTCTTCTTTATTTTTTCAGTCCAGCTGGTAAGGTAACTTTATAATTGTTATCCTGAATTCCAGCTCTGACATTTTACTTATATACATATGGTTTAGATCTGTAGCAGAGAGTATTGCCTTTGATTCTTTCTTTTGTTGTGAATTTCTCCTTCTAGTCATTTTTCCCAGAGAATAATGGATGAACAAAGAACAAAATAAAAAATGTCAACCATGGCCCAAGTGGAATACACACTAGAGAAATCCAAAGAGTTCAGAAACCAAAAGAGAAAAGAACAATAACCAAAAAATGGGCGGGGGAGGGATAATATAAGCTCCCAGGATGGACAAGACAGACTGATCCACTTCATCATGTGTGTATTTTGGTCCATGTGTTAGAAGGCACTAAATCCCTTAATTGTAAAGAAAGCAAAACGTATATACATACAAAAATAAAATTGAATAGAGTGAAAAGAAGCCAAAAATGAAGAATACATCTAAAAAATGCAAACACATAAAAATTTTAAGTTAAAAACGGCTTAAAAATGAAGCGTTGATAAAATAAGATACTGGTTCTAAAGGGGGAAATTGAACATTTTAAAATGAAAGATACGGGGATCCCTGGGTTGCGCAGCCGTTTGGCGCCTGCCTTTGGCCCAGGGCGCAATTCTGGAGACCCGAGATCGAATCCCACATCGGGCTCCCAGTGCATGGAGCCTGCTTCTCCCTCTGCCTGTGTCTCTGCCTCTCTCTCTCTCTCTCTGACTATCATAAAGTAAAAAAAATAAATAAATAAAACGAAAGATGCATGAATCATGATATAAATCCTTGTATTCTGTATACTCTTTTCCACTGGCACTGAAGTCTTGCCCTCCTGTTTGGTCAGTAAACTTGATGTTCACCTGTTCTTCCAGCTGGTCTTCTGGGGGAGGTACCTGCTGTGCTTATTCTCAGGTGTCTTTGTCTGGGTGTAGTTGCACTGCCTCTTGCAAACAGGCCAGACTCAGTGTAAGCTGGTTACTCTGTGTGGCTTTTGTTCCCAAGGATTCCTGTGCCTTTTTAGAGGGTGAAAATAAAAATGGCAATGCAGAATCTCAGCCCAGAGCTGAAAGTTTGAGATGTGTGGCAAACATAGCAGACTCCTGCAGTGTGCACCCACTGATCCTTCTGGCAGAAGGCAGAAGGTCAGTGCATTTCTGCATTTTGCAGGACCTGGGCAAAAAGAGTGTTAGCTCGATAATGCATGCATCTGCCCCACCCCTTCTGGAGAAATGGAGAGGATTTCCCCTTTTCAATTCTTTACAGGGCCCCAGCACTGAGAACTGTCACCGAATTGTGCACATTGTTCCGACCATCCTGGGGGAAGATGGAGGGTAACAATGTTCCTGTCCTTCTCAGGGCCCTGGCACTGAGAACTGTTGTCTAGTTGTGTGCACACCTGCTCCACCTCTCCAGGGGGAATGCAGAGAGTTGTCACAATATTGCCCTTTGCGGCCCCCCCAAACAGTTGTTACTCAATCATGATGCAGTTCTCAGTTTATGACAACCCAAGCTGAGAACCCACTTCTGGGCCTACTGGTCATAACCTGTTTCCCTGATCCAATGCTTGAGAACTCTGCTGGCTCAGGCACCTCTGTTCTTTCTGTTATTCTGGGGATCTTGAGACCACACTGTCCCACTTAGGATTCTGCTCCCCTCCACGACTGGGGACCTTTCAGGCAGGGACATCTCTCCTTGGAGCAGTTTTTAAAAGTTCCTGTTTTAAGATTTTATTTATTTATTCATGAGAGACACATACAGAGAGAGAGAGAGAGAGGCAGAGACACAGGCAGAGAGAGAAGCAGGCTCCATGCAGGGAGCCCGATGTGAGACTCCGAAATCACGCCCTGAGCCAAAGGCAGGTGCTAAATTTCTGAGCCACCCAGGCTTCCCTAAAGATTCCAATTTTACACTGTGATGTTATATCACTTTCCAGTAGCTAGTTTTTATTATTATTTGTAAAGATTTTATTTATTTATTCATGAGAGACACAGAGAGAGAAAGAGGCAGAGACACAGGCAGAGGGAGAAGCAGGCTCCATGCAGGAAGCCCAAAGTAGGACTTGATCCTGAGACCCCAGGACCATGTCCTGGCCCAAAGGCAGGCGCTAAAACATTGAGCCACCCAGGAATACCCCTCCAGTAGCTAGCTTTTAGAAGCTCCTTTTCCCTTATTGTTTATCTTCTGATATATCCCCTCAGTTTAACTTTTCTGCACTCCTACCTTGCAAAAAGTCATAGCTTTTCTCTTTGTAGAATTCCAGCAATTCTTTTCTTGCATCTCAGATTGAATTCATAGGTGTTCAGAATGATTTGATAGTTATCTAGCTAAGTTTAGAGGACCAGAGGAAACGAAGTCCTCTATCCTGCCATCTTGCCTCCCTCTCCTCTACTGTATGTTAATTATAATTCAAAACATAAGCATTAGCGTGAATAAAGAAACAGAAGTTTCTATTTATTTTTTCCCAGTTCATTAATATTCATTCTGCAAATTTTCTTATACGTCGTATGTAAAAATTTGAAATATTTTTTAAATGTGTGTGTGGAAGTCCAGGAAGAGGGGGCAAGGTGGCGGAAGAGTAGGGTCCCCAAGTCACCTGTCCCTACCAAATTACCTAGATAACTTTCAAATCATCCTGAAAACCTAGGAATGTGGCTTGAGATTTAAAGAGAGAACAGCTGGAATGCTACAGTGAGAAGAGTTCACGCTTCTATCAAGGTAGGAAGACGGGGAAAAAAATAAAGAAATAAAAGGGGGAGGGGCCCGTGAGGAGCCGGGCTAAGGCCGGGACGAGTGCCCCCAGGACAGGAAAGTCCTGTCCCGGAGAAGCGGGAGCTTCACCAATCTTCCCAGACCCAAAGGCACTCGCAGGGAATTGGACCAGGATTCCAGGAAGGGCGGGATGGCTTCAGGCTCCCAGGGTCACTAATAGAGGACCTGCACCCCGGGGGAGAGCGCTCCACACCCCACAGCCGAGCTCCCTAAAGGGCTGCAGCGGCGCCAGTAGGGCAGGGAGCAACTCGGAGGCAGCTCTGAGGGGAGGGGGCTGCGCAGCACCAGGAGCTCAATTCCAGCAGCATAGGCCCCAGAGCCCAGGGCACCGGGGGACACGGCCAGGATTCGGGGTTACCCCAGGACAGGCAGAGGTTGAGAAGGCACAGGACAGCAAGGACACTCCTGCCCCGTGCGGATTGATGGCCCCTGCCCCGGGAGCATGGAGGCCCCTGCAGATTAGGAGCTGCGGTAGTAACTGCGGGAGCTGACTCTAGAGCTGGAGAGCTGCCCACCACACTGCTGTTGTTCCTCCTGGGGCCTCACAGGATAAACAACCCCCACTGAGCCTCACAGAGGCCTCACAGGATAAACAGGAAAAACAACTCCAACTGAGCCGGGCACCAGGCAGGGGGCTGAGCAGCTCCCCCAGGTGCTCACACCTGAGAATTAGCACAGAAGGCCCTTCCCCCAGAAGACCAGCTAGACGGACTGGGGAAAAGCAAGTTATTGACCAAGCAGCAGTGGAAAGTGCCAGGGGAAGTCGAGGGATTTACAATATATAGAATCAGAGATTACTCCCTCTAGTTTTTTGTTTTCTGTTTGCTTCCCCCCCTTTTTCCTTCTTTAATTCTTTTCTCTTTTTTTTCTTTTTCTTTTCTTTTTTCTCTTCTCTCTTTTTCTCCTTTTCTCAGAACAACTTGTTTTTGGCCACTCTGCACTGAGCAAAATGCCTAGAAGGAAACTCACTTCAAAAGAAAGAATCAGGGATCCCTGGGTGGCGCAGCGGTTTAGCGCCTGCCTTTGGCCCAGGGCGCGATCCTGGAGACCCAGGATCGAATCCCACGTCGGGCTCCCGGTGCATGGAGCCTGCTTCTCCCTCTGCCTGTGTCTCTGCCTCTCTCTCTCTCTGTGACTATCATAAGTAAATAAATAAAAATAAATAAATAAATAGTTTAAAAAAAAAAACAAAAGAAAGAATCAGAAACAGTCCTCTCTCCCACAGAGTTACAAAATTTGGATTACAATTCAATGTTAGAAAGCCAATTCAGAAGCACAGTTATAAAACAACTGATGGCTCTAGAAAAAAGCATAAAAGACTCAAGAGACTTCATGACTGCAGAATTTAGATCTAATGAGGCTGAAGTTAAAAATCAATTAAATGAGATGCAATCCAAACTAGAGGTGCTAACGACGAAGGTTAACTAGGTAGAAGAACGAGTGGGTGACATAGAAGACAAGTTGATAGCAAAGAAGGAAACTGAGGAAAAAAGAAAAACAATTAAAAGAGCATGAGGATAGATTTAGGGAAATAAATGAAAGCCTCAGAAAGAAAAATCTATGTTTAATTGGGGTTCCCGAGGACGCCAAAATGGACAGAGGTCCAGAATATGTATTTGAACAAATCATAGCTGAAAACTTTCCTAATCTGGGAAGGGAAACAGGCATTCAGATCCAGGAAATAGAGACCCCCCCCCCAAAATCAATAAAAACCGCTCAACACCTCGACGTTGAATAGTGAAGCTTGCAAATTCCAAAGATAAAGAGAAGATCCTTAAAGCAGCAAGAGACAAGAAATCTCTAAATTTTATGGGGAAAAATATGAGATTAACCGCAAACCTTTCCAAAGAGACCTGGCAGGCCAGAAAGGGCTGGCAGGATATATTCAGGGTGGTAAATGAGAAGAACATGCATCCAAGAATACTTTATCCAGCAAGGCTCTCATTCAGAATAGAAGGAGAGATAAAGAGCTTCCAAGACAGGCAGAAACTGAAAGAATATGTGACCATGAAGCCAGCTCTGCAAGAAATACTAAGGGGGAATCTGTAATAGAGGAAGTCCAAGGGAAAAATCCACAAAAACAGGAACTGAATAGGTATCATGATGACAATGAATTCATATCTTTCAATAGTACCTCTGAACGTGAATGAGCTTAATGACCCCATCAAAAGGCGCAGGGTTTCAGACTGGATAAAAAAGCAGGACCCATCTATTTGCTGTCTACAAGAGACTCATTTTAGACAGAAGGACACCTACAGCCTGAAAATAAAAGGTTGGAGAACCATTTACCATCCAAATGGTCCTCAAAAGAAAGCAGGGGTAGCCATTCTTATATCAGATAAACTAAAGTTTATCCCAAAGACTGTGGTGAGGGATGAACAGAGACACTCTAACATTCTTAAAGGATCTATCCAACAAGAGGACTTAACAGTCATCAATATTTATGCACCGAATGTTGGAGCTGCCAAGTATATCAATCAATTAATAACCAGTTAAGACAAGCTTAGAAAATAATACACTTATACTTGGTCACTTGAATGTAGCGCTTTCTAATATCAATAGGTCTGTTAAGTACAACATCTCCAAAGAAACAAGAGCTTTATTATTTTTTAAATATTTTATTTATTCATGAGAGACACACACAGAGAGAGAAAGAGAGAGAGAGAGAGGCAGAGACACAGGTGGAAGGGGAGCAGGCTCCACGCAGGGAGTCCGACGTGGGACTCAATCCCGGGTCTCCAGGATCATGCCCTGGACTGAAGGCAGCGCTAAACTGTTGAGCCACCCAGGCTACCTGAAACAAGAGCTTTAATTGATACACTGGACCAGATGGATTTCTAGATATTTACAGAATTTTACATCCAAACGTAACTGAATACACCTTCTTCTCAAGTGCATATGGACTTTCTCCAGAATAGAACACGTAGTGGGTCAGAAATCAGGTCTTAACCATACCAAAAGATTGAGATTGTCACCTACATATTTTCAGACCATAGTGCTTTGAAACTAGAACTAAACCACAAGAGGAAGTTTGGAAGGATTAAAAACACATGGAGGTTAAGGACCATCCTGCTAAAAGATGAAAGGGTCAACCAGGAAATTGGAGAAGAATTAAAAAGATTCATGGAAACTAAGGAGAATAAAGATACAACCGTTCAAAATCTTTGGGATACAGCAAAAGCAGTCCTGAGGGGGAAATACATTGCAATAGAAGCGTCGATCCAAAAAACTGGAAAGAACTCAAATACAAAGCTAAGCTTACACCTAAAGGAGCTGGAGAATAAAACAGCAAATAGATCCTACACCCAGCAGAAGAAGAGAATTAATAAAGATTTGAGCAGAACTCAACGAAATAGAGACCAGAAGAACTGTAGAACAGATCAAGAAAACCAGGAGTTGGTTCTTTGAAAGAATTAATAAGATAGATAAACCATTAGCCAGCCTTATTAAAAAGAAGAGAGAGAGGGCTCAAATTAATAAAATCATGAATGAGAAAGGAGAGATCACCACCAATACCAAAGAAATACAAAGGATCTTAAAAACTTACTATGAGCAGCTTTGCGCCAATAAATTAGGCAATCTAGAAGAAATGGATGCATTTCTAGAAAACCACAAACTACCAAATCTGGAACTGGAAGAAATAGAAAATCTGAATAGGCCAATAACCAGGGAGAAAATTGAAGCAGTCATCAAAAACCTTCCAAAACACAAAAGCCCAGGGCCAGATGGCTTCCCAGGGGAATTCTATCAAATGTTTAAAGAAGAAACCATACCTATTCTACTAAAGCTGTTCAGAAAGATAGGAAGAGATGGAATACTTCCAAATCCTTTCTATGAGGCCAGCGTCAACTTAATTCTAAAAACAAAGACCCCACCAAAAAGGAGAAGTATAGACCAATATCCCTGATGAACATGGATGCAAAAATTCTAAACAAGATACTAGTCAATAGGATCCAACTGTACATTAAGAAGATTATTCACCAAGATCAAGTGGGATTTATTCCCGGGATGCAAGGCTGGTTCAACACTCACAAAGCAATCAATGTGATTCAGCATATCAGCAAGAAAAAAACCAAGAACCACATGATCCTCTCAATAGATGCAGAGAAAGCATTTGACAAAATACAGCATCCATTCCTGAATAAAAACTCTTCAGAGTGTAGGGATAGAGGGAATATTCCTCAGCATCTTAAAAGCCATCTATGAAAAGCTCACAGCAAATATTCTAAATGGGGAAACACTGGGAGACTTTCCCCTAAGATCAGGAACAAGTCAGGGATGTTCACTCTCACCACTGCTATTCAACATAGTATAGAAGTCCCAGCCTCAGCAATCAAACAACAAAAAGAAATAAAAGGCATTCAACTTGGCAAAGAAACAAACCTCCCTCTTCACTGATGACATGATACTGTACATGGAAAACCCAAAAGACTCCACCCCAAGATTGCTAGAACTTGTACAGCAATTCGGCAGTGTGGCAGGATACAAAATCAATGCCCAGAAGTCAGTGGCATTTCTATACACTAACAATGAGACTGAAGAAAGAGAAATTAAGGAGTCAATCCCATTTACTATTGCACCCAAAAGCAGAAGATACCTAGGAATAAACCTAACCAAAGAGGTAAAGGATCTATACCCTAAAAACTACAGAACACTTCTGAAAGAAATTGAGGAAGACACAAAGAGATGGAAAATTATTCCATGCTCATGGATTGGAAGAATTAATTTTGTAAATGTCAATGTTACCCAGGGCAATTTACACGTTTAATGCAATCCCTATCAAAATACCATGGACTTTCTTCAGAGAGTTGGAACAAATCATCTTAAGATTTGTGTGGAATCAGAAAAGACCCCAAAAAGTCAGGGGAATATTGAAAAAGAAAACCATATCTGGGGGCATCACAATGCCACATTTCAGGTTGTACTACAAAGCCATGGTCATCAAGACAGTGTGATACTGGCACAAAAACAGACACATAGATCAATGGAACAGAATAGAGAATCCAGAAATGGACCCTCAACTTTCTGGTCAACTAATATTCGAAAAAGCAGGAAAGACTGTCCACTGGGAAAAAGACCATCTCTTCATTAAATGGTTTTGGGAAAATTGGACAGCCACTTGCAGAAGAATGAAACTACACCATTCTCTTACACCATACACAAAGATAAACTCAAAATGGATGAAAGATCTAAATGTGAGACAAGAATCCATCAAAATCGTAGTTGAGAACACAGGCAACACACTTTTTGAACTTGACCACAGCAACTTCTTGTAAGATACATCCCTGAAGGCAAGAGAAACAAAAGCAAAAATGAATTATTGGGACTTCATCAAGATAAGAAACTTCTGCACAGCCAAAGAAACAGTCAACAAAACTAAAAGACAACCTACAGAATGGGAGAAGATATTTGCAAATGACCTATCAGAGAAAGGGCTAGTATCCAAGATGTATAAAGAACTTATTAAATTCAACAGCAAAGAAACAAACAATCCAATCCTGAAATGGGCAAAAGACATGAACAGAATTCTCCCAGAGGAAGACAGAGACATGGCCAACAAGGACATGTGAAAATGCTCCACATCTCTGGCCATCAGGGACATATAATTCAAAACCACAATGGGATACCACCTCACACCACTGAGAATGGGGGAAGTTAACAAGACAGGAAACCACAAATGTTGGAGAGGATGTGGAGAAAGGGAAACCCTCTTGCACTGTTGGTGGCAATGTGAACTGGTGCAGCCACTCTGAAAACTGTGTGGAGGTTCCTCAAAGAGTTAAAAATAGATCTGCCCTGTGACCCAGCAGTTGCACTGCTGGGGATTTACCCCAAAGATACAGACGCAGTGAAACGCCAGGACACCTGCACCCCAATGTTTATAGCAGCAATGTCCACAATAGCCAAACTGTGAAAGAAGCCTCAGTGTCCATCAAAAGATGAATGGATAAAGAAATTGTGTTCTATGTATACAATGGAATATTACTCAGCATTTAGAAACGACAAATACCCACCATTTGCTTCGATGTGGATTGAACTGGAGGGTATTATGCTGAGTGAAATAAGTCCATCAGAAAAGGACAAACATTTTATGGTCTCATTCAGTTGGGGAATATAAAAAATAGTGAAAGTTAATAAAGGGTAAAGGAGAGAAAATGAGTGAAAACATCGGTGAGGGTAACAAAACATGAGAGACACCTAACTCTGGGAATCAGTGGAAATGGAGGTGGGTGGAGGGTTGGGTGACTGGCTGATGGGCACTGAGGGGCCACTTGACAGGATGAGCACTGTGTGTTTGCTATTTTTTTTTTGGCAAATTTAGCTCCAATAAAAAAATTGAGAAAGACTAGAATGGGAGAAGAATTTTGCAAATGACCTATCAGATAAAGGGCTAGTATCCAAGATCTATAAAAATACTTATTAAACTCAACAGCAAAGGAACAAATAATCCAATCATGAAATGGGCAAAAGACATGAACAGAAATTTCACAGAGGAAAACGTAGATATGGCCAACAAGCACGTGAGAAAATGCTCCGCATCACTGGTCATCAGGGAAATACAAATCAAAACCACAATGAGATACCACCTCACACCAGTGAGAATGGGAAAATTATGGGGAATGCTCTTGCACTGTTTATGTTCAGAGAAACTATTGAAATATATGAACTTAGCGTCATCAGATTACCTATAGTCTGTGATTTTGTGGATTGTTTCTTTGGGCTTCCTCTTTCTTTTACAGTGTCCCCCTTAATATTTCTTCCTGACATGGTTTTGTGTTCACATATTCTTTCAGTTTCTATCCTGGAATGTTCAAAATTCGGAATGTTCAAGAAGGGGAACACTCTTGCACTGTTGGTGGGAAGGTGAACTGGTCCCACCACTCTGGAAAACAGTGTGGAATTTCCTTCAAGCTTTAAAAATAGAACTACCCTATGACCCAGCACTTGCACTATGGGGGATTTATCCAAAAGAACTAGATGCAGTGAAATGCCGACACACCTGCACTCCAATGTTTATAGCAGCAATATCCAAAATAGCCAAACTTTGGAAGGAGCCTCAATGTCCATTGACAGATGAATGGATAAAGGAGTTGTGGTATATATGTCGATGGAATATTACTCAGCCAGTAGAAACGACGAATACCCACTATTTTCTTCAATATGGATGGAACTGCGGGGTATTATGGGAGTGAGGTAAGTCAGTCAGAGAAGGACAATCAGATCGTTTTACTCATATGGGGAATATAAGAAATAGTGAAAGGGTTTATATGGAAAAGGATGGAAAGTGAGTGGGAGAATCAGAGAGGATGACAAAACATGAGAGACTCCTAACTCTGGGAAATGAGCATGGGGTAATGGAAGGAGAGCTTGGAGGGGGGGATTAGGAGACTGGGTGAAGGGGCACTTGACAGGATGAGCAGTGGGTGTCATACTATATGTTGGCAAATGGAACTTTAATTTTAAAAATAAGAAAAGCTATATAGTTTTAAAATTTTGCAGAACATTGTAGGACCAGTTAAGCTTTACTTTTTTTTAAATTTCCTGGCCTTTTTTTTACTTAACTCCCAGAAACTTGAACCAACAATTCAAAACATATTTTCTTCCCATGCTTGAAATTGTTAGTTACTACTCTCCAACTTTGATTGCATTTATTTCTTCAAAGACCGTCTATCCAACTTTAACATGTCTCTTTTTGCTTATTTACTTATGAACATCTTAAATGAGTTTAAGCAAAAATGAGTGAATTTAAATAGAAATATTTTGAAAATAATGCAAGTGTTATTCAGATATGGTAAACATCTTCAGGGTTAATACAATTAACTGGCACTTTGCAAATTTACTTAATCTACCTAACAGATTGCTATGCACATAGCAGGAGTCAAGTAAAGTTGATTCGTTTTCCTCCTAGATTTTATGTTTTATAATTAACCACATTAGAATTTCATGAATATGTTAAAGAATTCAAGTCTCAATTCATATGTATTCTCTCATCAAAATAGTTGAAGGATTTCCTAATACTCATATCTCCTTTCAGGAAAAAGATATAACAAATGAAATAGGAATATGACTGAATAGAAAATTGATTAGTAGTACAACTTGTGAGTATTAAATTGCTATATGAATGTTCACTGGAATTTTTACGTTTTTTTAAATTATAGTTATATAACATATAGTGTTATGTTGGTTTCAATAGTAGAATTTAGTGATTCATCACTTACATGTAATACTCACTGTTCATCAAAACAAGTGCTCTCCTTAATGCGATCCTTCCCCACCCACAACCCCTCCAGCAACCCTCATTTTTTTATATATTTGAGAGTGTCTTATGGTTTCCCTCCCTTTCTTTTATTTTTCCCTTCCCTTATGTTCATCTGTTTTGTTTCTTAAATTCCACATATGTGTGAAATCATATGGTACTTGTCTTTCTCTGACTAACTTATTTTGCTTAGCATATTATACTTTATCTTCATCTTTGTCACTGCAATGGCAAGATTTCATTCTTTTGATGGCTGATTAATAGTGCATTGTGTGTATACTACTTCTTTATCCATTCATCAGTTGATGGACACTTGGACTCTTTCTATAATTTGGCTATTGTATATAATGCTGCTGTAAACATTGTAGTGCATGTCCTCATTCAAATCAGTTTTTTTATTCTTTGGATAAATATCTACTAGTACAATTTGTTGAGTCATAGGGTAGTTCTATTTTTAACTTTCTGAGGAACACTCATACTGTTTTCCAGAGTGGCTGCTCCAGGTTGCATTCCTATTAGTACTGTAAGGGGATTCCCCTTTTTCTGCATTCTCATAAAAATATGTTGTTTCCTATGTTGTTAATTTTAGCCATTATAGCAGGTGTGAGGTAGTATCTCATTATTGTTTTGATTTTTATTTCCCTGATGATGAGTGATTGTAAGCGTCTTTTCAAATGTCTGTTCACCCATCTGTATGTCTTCTTGGAAACATGTCTATCCATGTCTTCTGCTCATTTTTTAAACCTGTATGTATGTATGTATGTATGTATGTATTTTGAGAGAGAGAGAGAGAACACATGAGTGAGGAGAGAGGCAGAGGGAGAGGGAGAGGGAGAGGGAGCCAATCTCAAGTAGATTCCCTTCTGAGCACAGAGACTGATGCAGGGCCCGATCTCATGAACCATGAGATTATGACCTAAGCCAAAATCATGAGTCAGAAACTTAAGCAACTAAGACATCTAAGTTCCCCCTTCTGCCCATTTCTTCACTGGATTATTTGTCTTTTGGGTGTTGAGTTTGATAAGTTCTTTAGAGATTTCGGATATCAAGCCCTTATCAGATATCACTTGCAAATATCTTCTCCCATACCATAGGCTGCCTTTTAGTTTGGTTGATTATTTCCTTTCTGTGGAGATGCTTTTCTCTTTTTTGTATATTTTTTATTGGAGTTTAATTTGCCATCATATAGTATAACACCCAGTGCTTTTCTCTTGATGAAGTTTCAGTAGCTCATTCCTGCTTTTCTTTCCCTTGTATCTAGAGATATGTCTGGTAAGAATTTGCTATCGCTAAGGTCACAGAGGTTGTTGCCTGTGCTTTCCTCTAGGATTTTGATGGTTTCCTGTCTAATATTCAGGTCTTTGATGCATTTTTCATTTGTTTTGGCTATGGTTTAAGAAAGTGGTCCAGTTTCATTCTTTTACATGAAGCTGTCCAATTTTTCTAACTGGACATTTGTTGAAGGGATTGTTTTTCCATTGGTCATTCTTTCCTGCTTTCTCAAATATTAGTTGATCATATAGTTTTGAGTTCATTTCTGGATTTTCTATTCTATTCCATTGATCTGTGTGTCAATTTCTGTTCTAATACCATAATGTCTTGATCACTACAGCTTTTTAGTATAGCTTTGTAATATAGCTTGAAGTCTAGATTTGTGATGCTTCCAGACTGTATTTGTTTTGTTTTGATTTCAAGACTGCTTGAGATATTTGGTGTCTTTTGTGGTTCTATAGAAATTTTAGGGTTGTTGGTTCTAGATGTATGAAAAATGCTGTTGGTATTTTGATAGGGATCACATTAAATGTGCATCAGCCTGGTTTGGATAGGATAGACACTTTAACAATATGTGTCCTTTCAATCCATAAGCATGGAATGACTCTCCATTTCTTTGTGTCTTCAATTTCTTTCATAAATATTATATAGTTTTCTGAGTAGAGATCCTTTACCTCTTTTACCTCTTTGATTAGGTTTATTCTTAGATATATTATTGGTTTTACTTATTATTTTATTTATTTACTTTAGAGAGAGAGGGCACACATGCAAGGAGAGCGAGGGAGAGAGAGAATCTCAAGCAGACTCTGCACTGAGCACAGAGCCCAAAGCAGGGCTTGATCTCATGACCTTAGGTCGTGACTTGAGCCAAAAACAAGAGTCAAACAGTTAACCTACTGAGCCATCCAGGTGCCCTCATCTTATTGTTTTTGGAGCAATTGTAAATGGTATTGATTACTTGATTTCTATTTCTGACTCTTCATTATTGATGTATTGATATATTGCTGAATTCATGTATCAGTTCTAGCAATTTTTTTGTTGGAGTCTTTTTGGTTTTCAACATAGTGTATCAAGTCATCTGTGAATAGTGAAAGTTTGACTCCTTTGCTGATTTGGATCCCTTTTATTCTTTTTTGTTATCTGATTATTGAGACTAGGACTTCCAATACTACGTTAAATAACAATGGTGAGAGTGGACATCCCTATCTTGTTCTTGACTGTAGAGTAAACCTACCATGCCTATTGGAGATGATATTAGCTGTAGGTCTTTTATATATGACTTTTATGATGAGGAGGTATGTTCCATCTATCCCTACTTTGTTGAGTATTTTTACCAAGAATGATTTACTTTGTCAAATGCATGTTCTGCATCTATTGAGAGGATCATATGATACTAGAAATTTTAAAACAGTATAGGTGATAAATGTAGGGAATGTAGATTTGTGAGAGGGGGATGGTGTGACAGTTGTTTTATCTTTAGAGTGGAGAAAAGTTAATCTGATATATATCATTTAATATTCACTTTTTAAAGTTATGTGCACTTAGAAAGCTGTACTGTTGTTTATATTTATCCAAATATGTGATCTGTGATTTTCTAAATTTGTTCTAAGTTTACATTTACTTAGTAGTTATGACTTTTAGTGATTATGATTATCCATTTACCTCTCCTGTTTCTTGCCTCACAGATTTCCCAGATGGTTTACTCTTATTAAAAACCCTATTCATGCCTTTGAATTACATTCACTTTAATGCTTCTGACATTAGATCATATTATCTCTTTTTGCCTTTTTAATTGTTCTTGCCTCTTTTCCTTGTTACAAACTATCTTTGTATAGTTTAGGTTTTGTATAGACATGTTCATAGCTGTCTCTTTATAATAAGACATTGTATAGATTATTCAGCATCAATGCTACTCTATAGAGAATATATTGGAAGAATGTATTTGTTGTTACTCCATGCTGTATGTTGATATAATTACATTTTTTCCAATATTTTATTTTTAAGTGATATTTACAACTGATATGGGGTTCAGATTCACAACTGTGAGATCAAGAGTCACATGCTTTATAAATTGAGCCAGTCAGGAGCTCTGATATAATTAGCTTTTAAGAAAAATAATTTTGAAATGTTGTTAGCAGTACAACTATACTTTCATATTTATATACATTGCATTACTATATGCTATTTATTCAATGATATTTTAAATTATAATACTTTTATTGAGAAACGAATATTGGTAATAATAAAACATTATGAATAATTCTCTAACAGGATATACTTTCCAACACTTAGTAAAGATAAATAATACATTGCAGTGCCAAAGTTGGTAATATAATATTTCAGACTTTGGCATTAATTTTGAAACTGATTTTTCTCTACTCTCTATTAATAAGTATTCTAGCATTTTTCATGAAATAATACAAATTTCTTCCTTGCTGTTTTTGTTATTATTCTTTTTGTGACTGACAGAAATCTAGAGATTATCAAGAAAGATTGTATAAGTCATAAGAATATCCAGATGAAGATACTGTTTTCTAACATTTAATTTAGTGAGAGTTAAGTCATATTTATATTCTATAAGCACAGATTTAGAAGCAGTAACAAACATATCTTATTTTATTCATAGAAATAGTTTCTGGTGAAGATTAGAATGGTAAACTCTTAAATTATCCCAATGTTTCTTCCATTAAGTTGTGTGTACTCACACATTCATACAAATATTTTATCCCAGTTAATGTTAAGCTTTCAACAATTTTGTGCTTTGAGTCTACTGAGTAAATAGGTATCGCTTAGTTAAAAAATAACAAAATTCAGTTATCAATAACTTAATTCACTCAGCTCTCTTTCAGATATCAAAAACTATTTATTTTATTCTGTTTCAAAACAAAGTAAGCCCATCACATTTCATATCAATGCTGACTAAAGACACTAAAGACACTAGACACTAGACTCCTAGGTAAGAGACAAAGCAGTATTAGTCATATTAGAGCAGCATAAGCTTTATATTTGCACTATATTCCCTTGTCTCCTAAGTCACATAGGATGGATACAAAGTAGCACAAACAGATAATGTGCACACAGTGGGTTTATGTCATAAGTGAGGAACCTCAAGTTTAGGAAACACCCAAACTCAAATTTGCAAGCTCATCCTTTGCCGTTGAGGGATATATTATGTTTATCACCTTGGTTAGGAAAGAAACCTAATCTATCTGCCCTGTGCTCTGGGGGGTGGGGGTGGCGGTGGGAATGCTATTTCTAGCTTCCAAGGTTATTTGCTATATAAATGTGTGAAAAGTTATGAAGAAAAGCCTCAAGTGCCTCTTCACAAGATATAGACCGGGAGCTTATGTTCTCTAAACAAATAAACAAACAACCAAAACCTACCCACTAGCTATTATAAGCTAAGTGAACCCAGAAAAGTTTGAGGTTTACACAATTAAACCATACGTTAATATCCCTATTTATTCAGCTCAGATAATTAGAATATAATAAGAACAAAAGAGTTAATTATTCTTTATCAAATCTATAGATAATCCTAACAACTGTTGTACAATAATTACTCTATTTTTCTTAGCAAATTAGAAGATGGAATAAATTATAGATAATTATTATCCAAGTTTTCATTTTACAAAAATGAAAGTTTATAAAATTTTTAAGAAAGTGTTAATATCATAATAGTCAAACTTTATATTGAGGTTTGTAAACTCACTTTAATATAATGATTTGATTAATAAAATAAGTAATTTTTATTTCAAATTTACAATTGAACAAGTAACTACTATTTGCATTTTAGTGTAACATATGACTTATGTTACACTACCTGGGAATTTATGTTACATACCTGGGAATTGAATAATAAAAGTCTGCTTGACATTACAATCAGTTTTATTAAATGTGAATGACTGTAGTACTAGACTCTTAGTTTATAAATCTACAGTTTGGGGGATTTCTTTTTTTTTCCTTTTTTTATTATTATTTATATTATAAATTTATTTTTTATTGGTGTTCAATTTGCCAACATACAGAATAACACCCAGTGTGCATCCCACATCCCCCCTCAGTACCCGTCACCCAGTCACCCCCACCCCCCACCCACCTCCCCTTCCACCACCCCTAGTTCGTTTCCCAGAGTTAGGAGACTCTCATGTTCTGTCTCCCTTTCTGATATTTCCCACTCATTTTTTCTCTTTTCCCCTTTATTCCCTTTCACTATTTTTTATATTCCCCAGATGAATGAGACCATATAATGTTTGTCCTTCTCCGATTGACTTATTTCACTCAGCATAATACCCTCCAGTTCCATCCACGTCAAAGCAAACGGTGGGTATTTGTCGTTTCTAATGGCTAATATTCCATTGCATACATAAACCACATCTTCTTTATCCATTCATCTTTCAATGGACACTGAGGCTCCTTCCACAGTTTGGCTATTGTGGACATTGCTGCTATAAACATCGGGGTGCAAGTGTAGTTTGGGGGACTTCATCTCCAAACTACAATGCAAGAATAAATCCAAAAATCAGCCATCAGGGAAACCTATACTCTCAACCCATTTATTTTATTAAATGAGTCATCTCAGATTGTTTCTAGGTAAAAAAAAATGACTTTACACACTAAATATACCCGTTGAAAGTGTAAATAAAATAAAATATTATTTGAGAATTCACTTTTGTTGTAATTTTAGAAGATGCTTCAGAATATTTTTCATGCTTTCAATTTAACTTTTAAAATATCTTGCATAAATTAAAATAAAATTATTATCACACATTTGATGGACTTTGATTCTTTCAAAGACCTAAAATTGTTATATTTAATATGTCTAAAACATAACTTAGAAGGAATATCCAAAACATTGTTGACAAATAAATAATGTGAGGCAAATATAAAACTTTGTTTTAAGACACAATTTTGAAATACAATATGAGAATATAATCTTAAATTCTAACTAGTCAAAGTTCAAGAACATTCAAATGGTAAAAGGCTGTCATTTTCAGAGTTCTATAAGCTTATTTATTCTAAAAATATATTCTATTCTGTGACTATATAATTTGCTGGTCTTGGTGATGTTAATATAATCTATTATTTTAGATCCTAGTTACTGTGTTTATATGAAGTAAAGGTATTATAGTATATATATACATATATTTTAAAATATAATGTTTTGTAAAGGAATTCTGAAAATTACTAATATAATCATAAAGAAACAAAATGCATGTTTGGCCTTATATCTTGAGGAAAGTCAAGTACACTTGTGAGATATTGAATTAGTTTCTAAGCTTAAAAAAAGAAATCTCAAACTTTTTTATACATTAAATTGTATTCCTTTATCTTTTCCTAGGTAAAATATTGCCCTTTCTCCCTATAGAAACTGAGAATATCTTTCAAGTGTCTGCTAGTGAAGGATGTATCTATGACTTTTTAGATTCCTCTGATTTCACTACTTTGACTTAATTTTATTTTCATTTGTCATTTCTAAAATATTGGCTCAATAGATACCTTTGTATTTATGGAAAAATTTGAGTAATATCCAATGTAATTACTTTGTTCTGCATTTAAATTATGTTTTTGAAATATGTGGAGGTTTACTATGTAAAATATTAATTCTATAGATGGTAACAATGATAATGATAAAAGCTGCTTTTTAATCTGTTATTTTTACTTTATTCGTAGGAAAAAAGAATAAAATATTTTTTCTATTTTATTTTTATTGAAATCTATCTGATGGCTTATAGCTTATATCTTTGTAAAATATATTTTGCATTTCCTGAAAAAAGGCATGTGGATGTATTATTACTAAGCTTTCTCAGCTTTATGTATAGTTTATCACACCTTTAATGTCAAAGTCACAGACCTACAAAATAAAATAGAAATAAATAAAAACAGGGTAAATGACTCCTATTAAATAAGTGTTCCCATTAGTTAGCTTTGGAACTTGTATAAACCTGGAGTAACATAAAATTTCATCTGACTAATATAGGAATACATTTCATGCACTACAACACGTGTGATTCCCAATGGGAAGCCCAGTTTTTTTCTTTTGGATAATGAATTAAATAAAATTTTAATTTAATAAGATGGATCTGAATTACTGACCTGGGATTTAAGGTGAGGCTAAAGTAGAAGGCATTTCTTTATGAGTATATATGTGTAAAATAGAATTAAGACCTACATGAAAGTGAAATGTGTTAAAATTTTCCTGAAAAGCAAGCAGTTCTATGCTTTAAATTTTTCTTTGTTTTATTATTTTATCTGCTCATTTTAAACAATACCTATGCAAACGGCAACAACTATGAATTATGTAAGAGAGGAAGGTGGAGAATGTAAGAGAGTAGGAAGCTGAAGAGTTACATCTAACCCATGTCATTTATTAAAGTATGACTTAAATATACTATTTTCTTTTCATTCTCATTGCTTCAGCACTAATTAAGCTAATAATTACATCATGTTTGCTTTACTGCTAATATCTCATTTCCTTGATTCAAACTTTTGGCTCATACCTCTACTTTTACCTTTTTCTTTAATATATGTCACCTACCTGCTCAAACACCTTTAGCATATCCTAGTTATCAGACCCCATTCTCAATATATTATATATTAAATATATTTCATTCTTCTGTATGAGGGGACTTGGGACAATGCAATTTGCAAATTTTCTTTTTTTAAGGTTTTATTTACCTTATTTTAGATACATTAAGAGTAAGTTCTAGCTGAATAAGGGGCAGATGGTGAGGGAGACTGACAAGCAGACTCCATGCTGAGCATGAATCTTGTGCCAGGGCTTAATCTCCCGACTTAGAGATCATGACCTGAGGCAAAATCAAGGGTCAGATGCTTAACCAACTGAGTCAACAAGGCATCCCTGGAGAATCTATTTAGAATAGGAAGATAGGGTATGGCTGGGTGGCTCAGTCGGTTGGGCATCAATCTCTTAGATTGGGCTCAGGTGATGATCTGAGGGTCATGGGATTGAGCCTGAATTGGACTCCACACTCAATAGAGAGTCTGCTTGGGATTCTCTCTCTCCCTTCCCTCTGCCCCTCCTCCTGCTCAAGCTCTTCTCTCTCTCTCTCAAGTAAATAAATTTTTAAAAAAGAATAGGAAAATAGGGGCATTTTTACTGAAGTCAGTGGTAGAGAAAGGCAAATACAAGTGGACTAAAAACAAACCTGGAGGAAGTTAAGAATTAAAAAAAAAAACATGGTTTCTATTCTTTTAAATGTCTAGTTTTTAATTTTCTCTGTCTTGCTATTCTAGGAATAATTTAAGAATAGGTCATCTGGATTTAAAGAAAGTGGTGTGAGAGGGATTTATATTGATCCTATGGGGGTGGAGCATACTGTGCTGATCCTCAGAAGGACTTGTTTTATTGGAGATGCATCTGCAGGGCACAGGAGCTTGCTGTATATGGCTCCAGCCTCCACTGGGTGGTGTTGTTTTGCTCACACAAGTCTACTGAAGTCTACTGATCATAGAGTGTTGCAAATCTTTGGCTCTGGGGAAATAAGATCTAGCTTCCTTTTCTGTTTTAGATATCTTCTTAATATACCCACTACTATCAAGAGCAAGATTGCAACAGGATTTCCTAACAATCACATGGAAAATAAGTGTCGCAATCAAAATGACAAGAGATAAAAATTTACCCCAAATGAAAGAAAAAGAATTAATGGCCAGTGATTCACTTAATATAGATACAAGTAAGATGTCTAAAGCAGATTTTAATAAAATAATAAGCATAAGGACACTAGTTGGGTGTGAGGAAATCATAGAAGACTGTAGAGAATCCCTAACTGCAGAGACAAAAGAACTAAAAACTATTCAGACTGAAATAAAAAAAATTATAACCAAGATGCAAAATCAAATGGATACAATGGAAATGAAGATCGATGATGCAGAGGAGTAATCCAGTGTTATTAGAAGATAGGATTTTGGAAAATGATGAAGCTGAATAAAAGACAGGAGAAAAGTATTAGATTATGAATGTAGACTTAGGTAACTCAGTAACTCTTTCAAGTGCAATAATATTTATATTATATGACTCTCAGAGGGAGAAAAAGAAAAAAAAGGGGTAGAAGATTTATATGTGCAAATTATAGCTGAAAACTTCCCAATCCTAGGGAAGGAAAGAGACATCAAAATTCAAGAAGCACAGGCAACTCCCATTAAATTCAACAAAGCTGGCCATCACCAAGATCTTTCATAGTCAAATTCACAAAATAAAAGGACAGAGAAAGAATCCTGAAAGCAGAAAGGCAAAACAAAGTCCTTAAACTACAAGGGAAGTAAGTTCAGCTCACAGTAGACTTGTCCACAGAAACTTGGTAGGCCAGAAGAAAGTGGCATGATATATTCAACATGATGAATGGGGAAAATATGCAGCCAAGAATAATTTATTCAGCGAGGCTATCATTCACAACAGAAGGAGAGGTAGAGTCTCTCAGACAAATAAACTGAGCCCAGCAAGAAATTTTAAGAGGATCTTTGAGAGGGAATAAATAAGCATGCAAAGCAACAAAGATTACAAAGAACCAGGGAACATCACCAGAAACATCAAATTCACAGGTAACACATCAGCAATAAATATGTATCTTTCAATAATCACTCTGAATATAAATGGACTATGTGGTCCAAACAAAAGACATAGGGTATCAGAATAGATATTTTTAAAAAGACTCTTCTATATGTTGCTTACAAGAAAGACTAATTTTAGAACTAAAGACACTTGCAGATTGAAAGTGAGAGTATGGAGAAATATCTATTACACTAAAAGGCATCAAAAGAAAGCCAGGGTAGCCATATTTATATCAGACAAACTATATTTTAAAACAAAGTCTGGGAGGAGGGGCAAGATGGCGGAAGAGTAGGGTCCCCAAATCACCTGTCACCACCAAATTACGTAGATAACCTTCAAATCATCTTGAAAATCTACGAATTCGGCCTGAGATTTAAAGAGAGAACAGCTGAAACGCTACAGTGAGAAGAGTTCGTGCTTCTATCAAGGTAGGAAGATGGGGAAAAAGAAATAAAGAAACAAAAGGCATCCAAGAGGGAGGGGCCCCACGAGGAGCCGGGCTGAGGCCGGGGCGAGTGTCCGCAGGACAGGAGAGCCCCGGCTCAGAGAAGCAGGAGCTGCACCAACCTTCCCGGGTGGAGAGGCGCCCGCAGGGAGTTAGAGCAGGTCCCCAGGAGGGCGGGGATGCCCTCAGGCTCCCTGGGACACTAACAGACACTTGCACGCCCAGGAGAATGCACCGAGCTCCTGAAGGGCTGCAGCGCGCACACATTGACCCGGGAGCAGCTCGGAGAGGCTCCGGTGGCGGCTCTGCACGGAGGGGGCTGCGCGGCCGGGAACACGAATCCAACAGCGCAGGCACCGGAGCACAGGGCGCCAGGACACAGCCCAGGATCCGGCCTCCCCCTGGGACAGGCAGAGGCCGGGAGGGCCCAGGACAGCAAGGATGATCCTGCCCCGAGCTGAGCAGATCAGCGGCCCCGCCCCGGAGCCTCCAGGCCCTGCAGACCAAGAGCTCATTCATTACTGTGGGAGCTGAATCCAGGTTTCCAGAGCTGGCCGCCGCCACTGTGGTTGTTCCTCCTGGGGCCTCACGGGGTAAACAACCCCCAATGAGCCCTGCACCAGGCAGGGGGCAGAGCAGCTCCCCGAAGGGCTAACACCTGAAAATCAGCACAACAGGCCCCTCCACCAGAAGACCAGCTAGACGGACAAGTTCCAGGGGAAGTCATGGGACTTAAAGTATACAGAATCAGAAGATACTCCCCTGTGTTTTTTTTTTCTTTTTGATTTCTGATTGCTTCCCCCACACTTTTTTCCCCCTTTCTTTCTTTTTCTTTCTATTTTTCTTCTCTTTTTTCCTTTTCTTCCTTTTTCTTTTTCTCCTTTCTTTCCTTCTTTCTCTCCTCTCTTTTTCTCCTTTTCCCAATACAACTTGTTTTTGACCACTCTGCACTGAGCAAAATGACTAGAAGGAAAACCTCACCTCAAAAGAAAGAATCAGAAACAGTTCTCTCTCCCACAGAGTTACAAAATCTGGATTACAATTCAATGTCAGAAATCCAATTCAGAAGCACTATTATACAGCTACTGGTGGCTCTAGAAAAAAGCATAAAGGACTCAAGAGACTTCATGACTGCAGAATTTAGATCCAATCAGCCAGAAATTAAAAATCAATTGAATGAGATGCAATCCTAACTAGAAGTCCTAACGAAGAGGGTTAACAAGGTGGAAGAATGAGTGAGGGACATAGAAGACAAGTTGATGGCAAAGAGGGAAACTGAGGAAAAAAGAGACAAACAATTAAAAGACCATGAAGATAGATTAAGGGAAATAAACGACAGCCTGACGAAGAAAAACCTACATTTAATTGAGGTTCCAGAGGGCACCGAAAGGGCCAGAGGGTCAGAATATGTATTTGAACAAATTCTAGCTGAAAACTTTCCTAATCTGGGAAGGGAAACAGGCATTCAGATCCAGGAAATAGAGAGATCACCCCCTAAAATCAATAAAAACCGTTCAACACCTCAACATTTAATAGTTAAGCTTGCAAATTCCAAAGATACAGAGAAGATCCTTAAAGCAGCAAGAGACAAGATATCCCTGACTTTTATGGGGAGGAATATTAGGGTAACAGCAGATCTCTCCACAGAGACCTGGCAAGCCAGAAAGGGCTGGCAGGATATATTCAGGGTCCTAAATGAGAAGAACATGCAACCAAGAATACTTTATCCAGCAAGGCTCTCATTCAAAATGGAAGAAGAGATAAAGAGCTTCCAAGACAGGCAGGAACTGAAAGAATATGTGACCTCCAAACAAGCTCTGCAAGAAATTTTAAAGGGGACTATTAAAATAACCCTTGAAGAAGAACTCCAGTGGAATAATCCACAAAAACAAGGACAGAAGAGATATCATGATGACACTAAACTCATATCTATCAATAGTAACTCTCAACATGAACGGGCTTAATGACCCCATCAAAAGGCACAGGGTTTCAGACTGGATAAAAAAGCAGGACCCATCTATTTGCTGTCTACAAGAGACTCATTTTAGACAGAAGGACACCTACAGCCTGAAAATAAAAGGTTGGAGAACCATTTACCATTCAAATGGTTCTCAAAAGAAAGCAGGGGTAGCCATCCATATATCAGATAAACTAAAATTTACACGGAAGACTGTAGTGAGAGATGAAGAGGGACACTATCTCATACTTAAAGGGTCTATTCAACAAGAGGACTTAACAATCCTCAATATATGTGCCCCGAATGTGGGAGCTGCCAAATATTTAAACCAATTAATAACCAAAGTGAAGAAATACTTAGATAATAATACAATTATACTTGGTGACTTCAATCTAGCTTTTTCTACACTCGACAGGTCTTCTAATCACAACATCTCCAAAGAAATGAGAGCATTAAATGATACACTGGACCAGATGGATTTCACAGATATCTACAGAACTTTACATCCAAACTCAACTGAATACACATTCTTCTCAAGTGCACATGGAACTTTCTCCAGAATAGACCACATACTGGGTCACAAATCGGGTCTGAACCGAAACCAAAAGACTGGGATTGTCCCCTGCATATTCTCAGACCATAATGCCTTGTAATTAGAACTAAATCACAACAAGAAGTTTGGAAGGACCTCAAACACGTGGAGGTTAAGGACCATCCTGCTAAAAGATGAAAGGGTCAACCAGGAAATTAAGGAAGAATTAGAAAGCTTCATGGAAACTAATGAGAATGAAGATACAACCGTACAAAATCTTTGGGATGCAGCAAAAGCAGTCCTAAGGGGGAAATACATCGCAATACAAGCATCCATTCAAATATTGGAAAGAACTCAAATACAAAAGCTAACCTTACACCTGAAGGAGCTAGAGAAAATAAAGCAAATAGTTCCTACACCCAGGAGAAGAAGAGAGTTAATAAAGATTCAAGCAGAACTCAACGAAATCGAAACCAGAATTGTGGAACAGATCAACAGAACCAGGAGTTGGTTCTTTGAAAGAATTAATAAGATAGATAAACCATTAGCCAACCTTATTAAAAAGAAGAGAGAGAAGACTCAAATTAATGAAATCATGAATGAGAAAGGAGAGATCACTACCAACACCAAGGAAATACAAACGATTTTAAAAACATATTATGAACAGCTATACGCCAATAAATTAGGCAATCTAGAAGAAATGGACACATTCCTGGAAAGCCACAAACTACCAAAACTGAAACTGGAAGAAATAGAAAACCTGAACAGGCCAATAACCAGGGAGGAAATTGAAGCAGTCAACAAAAACCTCCCAAGACACAAGAGTCCAGGGCCAGATGGCTTCCCAGGGGAATTTTATCAAACGTTTAAAGAAGAAACCATACCTATTCTCCTAAAGCTGTTTGGAAAGATAGAAAGAGATGGAGTACTTCCAAATTCGTTCTATGAGGCCAGCATCATCTTAATTCCAAAACCAGACAAAGACCCCACCAAAAGGAGAATTACAGACCAATATCCCTGATGAACATGGATGCAAAAATTCTCAACAAGATACTAGCCAATAGGATCCAATAGTATATTAAGAAAATTATTCACCATGACCAAGTAGGATTTATCCCTGGGACGCAAGGCTGGTTCAACACTCGTAAACCAGTCAATGTGATTCATCATATCAGCAAGAGAAAAAACAAGAACCATATGATCCTCTCATTAGATGCAGAGAAAGCATTTGACAAAATACAGTTTCCATTCCTGATCAAAACTCTTCAGAAGGTAGGGATAGAGGGAACATTCCTTGACATCTGAAAAGCCATCCACGAAAAGCCCATAGCAAATATCATTCTCAATGGGGAAGCACTGGGAGCCTTTCTCCTAAGATCAGGAACAAGACAGGGATGTCCACTTTCATCACCGATATTCAACATAGTACTGGAAGTCCTAGCCTCAGCAATCAGACAACAAAAAAGACATTAAAGGCGTTCAAATTGGCAAAGAAGTCAAACCCTCCCTCTTCGCCGATGACATGATACTCTACATAGAAAACCCAAAAGCCTCCACCCCAAGATTGCTAGAACTCATACAGCAATTTGGTAGTGTGGCAGGATACAAAATCAATGCCCAGAAGTCAGTGGTATTTCTATACACTAACAATGAGACTGAAGAAAGAGAAATTAAGGAGTCAATCCCATTGATAATTGCACCCAAAAGCAGAAGATACCTAGGAATAAACCTAACCAAAGAGGTAAAGGATCTATACCCTAAAAACTATAGAACACTTCTGAAAGAAATTGAGGAAGACACAAAGAGATGGAAAAATATTCCATGCTCATGGATTGGCAGAATTAATATTGTGAAAATGTCAGTGTTACCCAAGGCAGTTTACACGTTTAATGCAATCCTTATCAAAATACCATGGGCTTTCTTCAGAGAGTTGGAACAAATTATTTTAAGATTTGTGTAGAATCAGAAAAGACCCCGAATAGCCAGGGGAAGTTTAAAAAAGAAAACCATAGCTGGGGGCATCACAATGCCAGATTTCAGGTTGTACTACAAAGCTGTGGTCATCAAGACAGTGTGGTACTGGCTCAAAAACTGACACATAGATCAATAGAACAGAATAGAGAACCCAGAAGTGGACCCTGAACTTTATGGGCAACTAATATTTGATAAAGGAGGAAAGACTATCCATTGGACAAAAGACAGTCTGTTCAATAAATGATGCTGGGAAAATTGGACATCCACATGCAGAAGAATGAAACTAGACCACTCTCTTTCACCATACACAAAGATAAACTCAAAATGGATGAAAGATCTCAATGTGAGAGAAGATTCCATCAAAATCCTAGAGGAGAACACAGGCAACACCCTTTTTGAACTCAGCCACAGTAACTTCTTGCAAGATACATCCATGATGGCAAAAGAAACAGAAGCAAAAATGACCTATTGGGATTTCATCAAGATAAGAATTTTTTTCACAGCAAAGGATACAGTTAACAAAACTAAAAGACAATGTACAGAACGGGAGAATATATTTGCAAATGACATATCAGATAAAAGGCTAGTTTCCAAGATCTATAAAGAACTTCTTAAACTCAACACCAAAGAAACAAACAATCCAATCATGAAATGGGCAAAAGACATGAAGAGAAGTCTCACAGAGGAAGACCTAGACATGGCCATCATGCACATGAGAAAATGCTCTGCATCACTTGCCATCAGGGAAATACAAATCAAAACCACAATGTGATACCACCTCACACCAGTGAGAATGGGGAACATTAACAAGGCAGGAAACCACAAATGTTGGAGAGGATGTGGAGAAAAGGGAACCCTCTTACACTGTTGGTGGGAATGTGAACTGGTGCAGCCACTCTGGAAAACTGTGTGGAGGTTCCTCAAAGAGTTAAGAATAGACCTGCCCTACGACCCAGCAATTGCACTGTTGGGGATTTACCCCAAAGTTTCAGATGCAATGAAACGCCGGGACACCTGCACCCCGATGTTTCTAGCAGCAATGTCCACAATAGCCAAACTGTGGAAGGAGCCTCGTTGTCCATCGAAAGATGAATGGATAAAGAAGATGTGGTTTATATATACAACGGAATATTACTCACCCATTAGAAATGACAAATACCCACCATTTGCTTCAACATGGATGGAACTGAAAGGTATATGCTGAGTGAGGTAAGTCAATCGGAGAAGGACAAACAGCGTATGTTCTCATTTATTTGGGGAATATAAATAATAGTGAAAGGGAATATAAGGGAAGGGAGAAAAAATGTGTGGGAAATATCAGAAAGGGAGACAGAACATAAAGACTCCTAACTCTGGGAAACGAACTAGGGGAGGTGGAAGGGGAGGAGGGTGGGGGGTGGGGGTGAATGGGTGACGGGCACTGAGGGGGGCACTTGACGGGATGAGCACTGGGTGTTATTTTTTTTTAATTTTATTTATTTATGATAGTCATACAGAGAGAGAGAGAGAGAGTGAGAGAGAGGCAGAGACACAGGCAGAGGGAGAAGCAGGCTCCATGCACCGGGAGCCCGAAGTGGGATTCGATCCCGGGTCTCCAGGAACGCACCCTGGGCCATAGGCAGGCGCCAAACCGCTGCACCACCCAGGGATCCCTGTTATTTTGTATGTTGGTAAATTGAACACCAATAAAAAATTAATTTATTAAAAAAATTAAAAAAAATAAAGTCTGTAACAAGAGCTGAAGAAGGGCACTGCATCATAATTAAGAAGTCTACAAAAAAAAGTCTACCCATCAGGAACATCTAATAATCATAAATATTTATGCCGCCAACTTGGGAGCACAGAAAGTTAGAAGTCAAATAATAACAAAGTTAAAGAAACTCATTGATATTAATACAATAATGGTAGGGGACTTTAAAACTCCATTTACAGCCAAGGACAGATTATCAAAACAGAAAATCAACAAGGAAACAATGGTTTTGAAAGACCAACTGGACAAAGATGGACATAACAGATATAATAAGAATATTTAGTCCTAAAGTAGCAGAAAGAAATTATTTTTGAGTGCATGTAGAACATTCTCCAGAAGAGATCACATCCTGGGTCACAAATCAGGCCCCAACTCATACAAAAATAATTGAGACCATATGATGCATATTTTCATACAATAATGCTATGAAATTTGAGGTTAACCAAAAGAAAAATAATTGAAAGACCACAAATATGTGGAGGTTGAAGAACATCAGAAAATTAAAGATGAGATAAAAAATACATGGATGTAAATGAAAATGAAAACAGAACAGTCCAAGACCTTAGGGATGCAGCAAAGTAGGCCATAAGAGTGAAGTACAGCTATACAGAACTACCTCAAGAAGCAAGAAAAATCTCAAATACAGAGCCTAACCATGCACCTAAACAAGCTAGAAAGGGAAAAGCATATAAAGCCTAAAACCAGCAGTAGAAGAAAAATAATACATTTTAAAGAAGAAATGAGTGATATAGACACATAAAAACTGTATAATATATCAACAAAACAGAGTTGATTCCTTGAAAGACTTAATAAAATTGAAAAACCCTTACCCAGACATATCAAAAAGAAAGGATAGAGGATCAAAGAAGTAAAATCACAAATGAAGGAGGAGAAATCACAAACAATACCACAGAAATACAAGCAATTATGAGAGAATATTATGAAAAATTATATGTCAACAAACTGGGCAAACTGGAGGGAATGGATAAATTCCTAGAAACATACAAACTACCAAACCTGGAACAGGAAGAAATAGATGAGTTGAACAAATGCAAAATTGGCAAGGGAATTTAATCGGTAATTAAAAATATCTGAATAAACAAAAGTCCGGGACTGGATGGTTTCCCAGGGGAATTATAACACATATTTAAAGAGATAATACCTATTCTTCTCAAAGGGTCCCAAAGCATAGAAATAGAAGGAAAATTTCTAAACTCATTCTTTTAAGTCAGCAATTTCTTGATTCCAAAATCAAAGACCAGACTTATAAAAATCATAAGCCAATATCCCTGAACATAGATACAAAGATTCTCAACAAGATACTAGCAAATAGAATTCAACATTTAAAGATTTATTCACCATGATCAAGTAGGATGCACTCCTTGCCTGGAGGGGTGGTTCAGATTTGCACATCAATCAACATATTATACAAGATTAATAAAAGAAAGGATAAGAACTATATGATGATTCAAAACCAAGTGTATCCCCATTTGGTCCACCCATGAGATTATATTCTCTCTTTTGCACCATTTCCCTCCCTACCCACCCCTGATTTCTTAAAATTTGTTTTTCTTTTATTTTCTGATCCCTGAAGTGTTTGGAATTGTCTAGGGTGTATTATGCTTGGGTCATGGTTGATATTTTCAACTCTACTCACACATACAGCTATTCTGTACTAAACAAAATGACTAGAACAAGGAAACCACCACAAAAGAAAGAGATAATAGTCTCTGTCACAGATTTAATGAATGTGGATTTAAGTAAGATATCAGAGGTAGAATTCAGGATTACAATTATAAAATTACTAGTAGGACTTGAAAACAACAAGAAAGACTCTACAGAATCTCATACTGCAGAAATGAGATCTACTCAGGATGAAGTTAAAAAGTATTCTATCTGAGAAGCAGTCTAAATTGGATGCTCTAACAGCTAGAGTAAATGAGGCAGAAGAGAGTAACATAGAAGACAAGTTGATGGAAAAGAAGGAAGCTAAGGAAAAGAGAGAAAAATGGCTAAAAGCATATGAGGAGAGACTCTGAGAATCAAGTAGTAGTTTGAAAAAGAATAGCATCCATATTATTGGGATTCCATAGGGCATGAAGAGAGAGGGAGGACAAGAAGGTATGTTTAAACAAATCATAGCTGAGAAATTACCTAATCTGGAGAAGGAAACAGGCATTCATAACCAAGAGATAGAGAAAACCTTGCTCCAAAATCAGCAAACACTGATCAACATGCCAACATATAAGAATGAAGCTTGCAAATTTCAGAGATAAAGAGAAAATCCTAATAGCAGCTTAAGACAAGAGATTCCTAAATTATATGGGGAGAAATATCAGATTAACAGTCAATTTATCCATAGATACCTGGCAGGACAGAAAGGGCTGGCATGAGATATCCAGGGTACAAATTGGCAAAAACATGTAGACAAGAATACTTTATCCAGTAAGGATGTCATTCAGAATAGGAGAGATAAAGAGCTTCTGGGATAGAAACTAAAAGAATATTTGACCACTAAATAAGCACTGCAAGAAATATTAAGGGAGATTCTGTGAGCGAAAAGGGATCCCAAAGAAACAGAGACAATCTGCAGAAACAGGGACTGCACAGGTAATAAAATGACACTGAATTAATAACTTTCAATAGTTACTCTGAACGTGAATGGGATAAATGCTCCAGTCAAAAGACACGGGTTTCAGACTGGATAAAAAAGCAAGATCCATCTTATATCTACAGGAGACTCATTTTAGATCAAAGGACACCTTCAAACTGAAAATGAGGGGATGGAGAACAGTTTACCAGGCAAGTGTACCTCAGAAGAAAGCTGAGGTGCCAATCCTCATATAATATAAATTAGACTTTAAAACAAGACTGTACTAAGAGTGGAAGAGGGACAATATATCATACTTAAAGGGCCTATCCAAAAAGACCACCTAACAATTATAATTCCAATCCATAAGCATGGGACTATTTTCCTTATTTCTTTGTGTGCTTTTCAATTTCTTTTGTCAGTATTCTATAGTTTGCAGAATACAGATCATTTACATCTTTGTTTATGTTAATTCTTATGTATCGTACTGTTTTTGGTGCTTAACATAAAGACGTAAAAGATCTGTAATTCCTTGATTTCTCTTTCTGTTGCTTCCACTATTGGTGTATAGAAATTAAACAGATTTATTTTACATTCAGACTGAACTATAGTGAACAAACTGAGAGTTGCTGGAGGTGAGGTTCAGGGGGGATGTTTTAAATGGGTGATGGGTATTAAGGAGGGTGATCACTTTTTGTGATGAGCACTGTGTGTTACATGTATGTGATGAGTCACTAAATCCTACACTTGAAACTAAATTGCACTGTGTTAACTAACTGAAAGTTAAATAAAAGCTTGGAAGAAAAACTAAAAAATAATGTTCTTAACATTTATTTATTTTTATTTTTTAACTCTTCCTAACTTTCAAATTTAGACATTACTTAAGACTCATTTCCCAATCCTCTAGTCTATTTTTCTTACTCTCTTCTTCAGTGTCTTCAACATACTCCCCAAATTTCAAGGAGTGTGTCCTTGTTGAGTGTCACAATTTGATTTGTTCAAGACTGTCAGAGAATCTATCAATATATCTCAACATGAGCAGAGTTATAATCAAGGTAAGGTAATAAAGTCTAGATTTAAAAGGATGTGTAAAATAACCAAGTTGAACTCACCAAATTTGAGGTTAATATGACTACTTCTCAGTAACGCTGAGAACCAGCAATTTTATGGAGATTGAAGTTACTGGTGGTCATCTAGATCTTGTCAGGTGCACCCTGAAAACAAATCAAGATATTTTCATAAAACAGAGGGAGGCTTTCCAGCTTCTGTCTCTTCTATCTCCATGTAAAGCACCTTTTCTGCTTTGTTCCTTGATAGGGTCTGCCACTTGTATATCCCAGGCTATGAGATTCATTGTATGCTTCCACATTCTATACTGGCATTTTATGTAATATATATCCATTGCATAGACTCATGGCTATCACAGATATTTATGCCATTAAACTATCTTAAAATGGGTTTGTCAAGAGAATATAAGTTATATATAAAGTCTAGTTGTCCTCTGCAAAGGAGTTACATCAGAAATTTATGTACTTAAGGTCCCTATTGTTTATTTAAAAAATAAATCCTTATTGATATTGCACATGAAACAAATGGGGTATTCTATTTAACATCTTAATCTTTATTTATGTGATAGATATAGCCAAGAGTTGTATGCCTTCTTATTTTATCATTTACAAATAACTTAGACAAATATATATTCCTTTAATCAATATAATAATATAGTCTTATAATCTCTATTCCTGTATTTTGTTCCTTATGTTGGATTTTTTTACTCACCTAGAGCATTTCTATATAATTCATGTTAATAGATCTATATTTATTGAAAGCACAATTTCAGTTTCTTATAATACCAAATTTGTTATATTTTACAAACATAAATATACAAAGAAAATATATAGGTTATATTTTACAAAGATGAATACCAAAACTGTTATATTTTACAAAGATAAATGTGATGCAGGGCCTGGGAGGCTCTGTTGTTTGAGTGTCTGCCTTCAGCTTAGGTCATGATCTCACAGCCCTGGAATGGAACCCCACATCAGGCTCCCTGCTCAGTGGGGAGTCTGTTTCTCCTTATGCCCCTCTTCCCCTCATGCACACACACACTCTCTCTCAAATAAATAAATAAATAAATAAATAAATAAATAAATAAATAAAATCTTTTTTAAAAATACAAAGATAAGTGTAAATGTGCATGATAGCTTTTAGAACTGTAATTTTTCAAACTACTTAAGACACATTTGGAATTGGTAACTGGGTACTTGAGGAGCTACAATATCATGTCTCTATCTTTATAAAAGTTAACTTTGTAAAAAAAATACTATAAAAGAAAAACTCTAACTAAATACCAGGGTTGGTATTTCCAATTATTCTCTCGTCTGCTTCATATTTTTACATGTAAAGCTGTTGAAGTAAAAAATATACTTATATGGAGTATGAAATGAACATGGCTATTTTGAAGCTTTCTATATAAGATTCAGTTAGCCTCCAAACTGAGGGGCATGTGTTTACATTCTAGTCAAACTGTGTCATCCAATGCCCACATGCTCTGGAAAGGATGTTTTGTTTTCCTCCTACCAAATATTTAAACAATTTACACCAAATTGCCTGAATCATTCATGAGCTCTGTCAAAACTTCTTTACATAAATTGAACTTCTCACCTTTCCCTTTTGACAAAATCTTCAAACTACATTACCTTATATAAAAGGTCCTCATTTAACATTTGCCTTTTTTATATGCCCCATGCACTTAGGAGCATCAGGAAAACCCCTATGCCCCACTTACTTCATTTGACGGGCTTTAACTTTTCTTGCCCAACCAAGTCATTAATTTTACTTTTAAAATACATACATATATTTTAACATTTTATTTTTAAGTAATCTCTACAACCACCATGGTACTTGAACTCATAACCTCAAGATGAATCACACATTCTACCTACTAGGCCTACTAGGTGCCCCGAATTTTACTTTTAAAATATTTTTGTAACTAAAAGAGTTAATGAAAAAAGGCAGTTTTCTTCATTTTAGGTATATTCACAGAATCATATTGAAAACATATTGAAAGTTTGACCCAAAGAACAGATTTCAAGGTAGCATCTTTAACAAAAAATAACAGTTCAATCAACAAGTTATTTTCAAAATAATTGCTAAGCATTATAAAAATAACATATAGACTAAGAACTACTTATTAAGATCCTGTATATTTTTATTTTCACTTTCAACATACACTTTATCTCCACTCTCAGTAGAACAATTCTCTCCAAACAATGTGCTCCACTAAGCCTAGCCTGCTCTCTTCCTTTTTCTCTACCCTCTATCTTTCCATTTATACCATTTTCACAGTTCTTTTGACTCTGCATCACAATATCTACAGAACGTGGCAACCTAGCAACCAAACAGAACCCACTGTAGAGGGTGGAAGGAGGAAAGAACTGAAATGGTAAACTTAGAATTGTTTTCAGATAGCAAGAAAAGAATAAAGGCTGGAAATACTCCAAGTTTATCATTCTGCCTCATCACATATAACAACCTAATTATATACTATTCCTCAAATTGAAATATTGTGAAGATAGTATTTCCAGATAAAGTACTGGGCGCTCAGTAAAATTTGAATTTCTGATAAACAATAAATATGTTTCTAGAATAAGTGTACCAAATCCAGTCAAATGTTTTGAGACATACATGTACTAAAAATATTTTATTTAATTGGAATTCAATTAACCAACATATAGCATAACACCCACTGCTCATCCCATCAAGTGCTGCCCTCAGTGCCTGTCACTCAGTCACTCCCACCCCCTGCCCACCTCCCTTTCCACCACCCGTTGCTCCTTTCCTAGAGTTAGATGTCTCTCATGTTCTGTCGTCCTCTCTGATATTTCCCACTCATTTTCTCTCCTTTCCCCTTTATTCCCTTTCACTATTTTGATATTCCCCAAATGGATGAGACCATATAATGTTTTTCCATCTCTGAATGACTTATTTCACTCAGCATAATACCCTCTAGGTCCCTCCACGTCGAAGCAAATGGTGGGTATTTGTCGTTTCTAATGGCTGAGTAATATTCCATTGTATACATAGACCACATCTTCTTTATCCATTCATCTTTCGTTGGACACCGAGGCTCCTTCCACAGTTTGGCTATCGTGGCCATTGCTGCTATAAACATCGGGGTGCAGGTGTCCTGGCGTTTCATTGCATTTGTATCTTTAGGGTAAATCCCCAACAGTGCAATTGCTGGGTCATAGGGCAGGTCTATTTTTAACTGTTTGAGGAACCTCCACACAGTTTTCCAGAGTGGCTGCACCAGTTCACATTCCCACCAACAGTGTAAGAGGGTTCCCTTTTCTCCACATCCTCTCCAACATTTGTGGTTTCCTGCCTTGTTAATTTGCCCCATTCTCGCTGGTGTGAGGTGGTATCTCATTGTGGTTTTGATTTGTATTTCCCTGATGGCAAGTGATGCAGAGCATTTTCTCATGTGCATGTTGGCCATGTCTATGTCTTCCTCTGTGAGATTTCTGTTCATCCTTCAATGGACAGGTGAGGCTCCTTCCACAGTTTGGCCACTGTGGACATTGCTGCTATAAATATCGGGGTGCAGGTGTCCCAAAGTTTCTCTGCATCTGTATCTTTGGGGCAAATCCCCAGCAGTTCAATTGCTGGGTCATAGGGCAGATCTATTTTTAACTAAATAATGGTCTAGTTTCATTCTTCTGCATGTGGATGTCCAATTTTCCCAGCACCATTTATTGAAGAGACAGTCTTTTTTCCAGTGGATAGTCGTTCCTGCTTTGTCGAATATTAGTTGACCATAAAGATGAGGGTCCACTTCTGGATTTTCTCTTCTGTTCCATTCAACTATGTGTCTGTTTTTGTGCCAGTACCACACTGCCTTGATGACCACAGCTTTGTGGTACAACCTGAAATCTGGCACTGTGATGCCCCCAACTATGGTTTTCTTTTAAAAAATTCCCCTGGGTATTCAGGGTCTTTTCTAATTCCACACAAATCTTAACATGATTTGTTCCAACTCTCTGAAGAAAGTACATGGTATTTTGATAGGGATTCCATTGAATGTGTAAATTGCTGGGTAGCATTGGCATTTTTACAATATTAATTCTTCCAATCCATAAGCATGGAATATTTTTCCATCTCTTTGTGTCTTCCTCAATTTCTTTCATAAATGTTCTGTAGTTTTTAGGGTACAGATCCTTCACCTCTTGGTTAGGTTTATTCCTAGGTATCTTAAGCTTTTGGGTGCCATTGTAAATGAGACTTGCTCCTTAATTTCTCTTTCTTCAGTCTCATTGTTAGTGTATAGAAATGCCACTGAATTCTAGGCATTGTTTTTGTATCCTGCCAAACTGTCGAATTGCTGTATGAGTTCTAGCAATCTTCGGGTGGAGTCTTTTGGGTTTTCTATGTATAGTATCATGTCATCTGTGAAGAGGGAGAGTTTGACTTCTTCTTTGCCAATTTGAATGCCTTTTATTTCTTTTTGTTGTCTGATTGCTGAGTCTAGGACTTCTAGTACTATGTTAAATAGCAGTGGGGAAAGTGGACATCCCTGTCTTTTTCCTGATCTAGGGGAAAGGCTCCCAGTGTTTCCCCATTGAGAATGATATTTCTGTGAGCTTTTCCTGGATGGCTTTTAAGATAAGGAGGAATGTTCCCTCTAACCCTACACTCAGAAGAGTTTTGATCAGGAATGGATGCTGTATTTTGTCAAATGCTTTCTCTGCATCTAATGAGAGGATTATATGGTTCTTGTTTTTTCTCTTGCTGATATGATGAATCACATTGATTGTTTTACGAGTGTTGAACCAGCCTTGGATCCCAGAGATAAATCTCACTTGGTCATGGGGAATCATCTTCTTGATGTATTGTTGGTTCCTCATGGCTAGTATCTTCTTGAGAATGTTTGATCCCTGTTCATCAGAGTTATTGGTATACAATTCTCCTTTTAGGTGGGGTCTTTGACTGGTTTTGGAATTAAAGTCATGCTGACCTCATAGAAGGAGTTTGGAAGTATTCCATCTCTTTCTATCTTTCCAAATAGCTTTAGTAGAATAAGTATGGTTTCGTTAAACATTTGATAGAATTCCCCTGGGAAGCCATCTGGCCCTGGACTTTTGTGTCTTGGGAGGTTTTTGATGACTGCTTCAATTTCCTCCCTGGTTATTGGCCTGTTCAGGTTTTCTATTTCTTCCTGTTCCAGTTTTAGTAGTTTGTAGTTTTTCAGTAATGTGTCCATTTCTTCTAGATTGCCTAATCTATTAGAGTATAGCTGCTTATAATAAGTTTCTAAAATCTTTTCTATTTCCTTGGTATTGGTGGTGATCTCTCCTTTCTCATTCATGATTTTATTAATTTGAGTCTTTTCTCTCTTCTTTTTAATAAGGCTGGCTAATGGTTTATCTATCTTATTCTTTCAAATAACCAACTCCTGGTTTTGTTGATCCGTTCCACATTTCTTCTGGTCTCTATTTCATTGAGTTATGCTCGAATCTTTATTAATTCTCTTCTGCTGCTGGGTGTAGGATCTATTTGCTGTTTTTCTCCAGTTACTTTGGGTGCAAGGTTAGCTTTTGTATATGAGGTCTTTCCAGTTTTTGGATGGATGCTTTCATTTTGATGCATTTTCCCCTCAGGACTGCTTTTGTGTATCCCAAAGATTTTGAACGTTTGTACCTCCATTTTCATTAGTTTCCATGGATCTTTTTAATTCTTTTGTAATTGCCTGGTTGACCCTTTCATCTTTAGCAGGATGGTCCTTAACCCCCACATGTTTGAAATCCTTCCAAACTTCTTCTTGTGATTTAGTTCTAATTTCCAAGCATTACAGTCTGAAAATATGTAGGGGACAGCCCCAATCTTTTGGTATCAGTTAAGACCTGATTTGTGTCCCAGTATGTGATCTATTCTGAAGGAAGTTCTATGTGCACTTGAGAAGTAGGTGTATTCAGTTGCGTTTGGATGTAAAGTTCTGTAAATATCTGTGAAATCCATCAGGTCCAGTGTATTATTTAAAGCTCTTGTTTCATTGGAGATGTTGTGCCTAGAAGATCTGTCGATTGTAGAAAGCGCTAGATTGAAGTCACCAAGTATAAGTGTATTATTATCTAAATATGTCTTAACTTTGGTTATTAATTGAATGATATACTTGACAGCTCCCACATTCGGGACATAAATATTCAGGATTGTTAGGTCCTCTTGTTGGATAGATCCTTGAAGTATGATATAGTGTCCCTCTTCATCTCTTACTACAGTCTTCGGGATAAACTTTAGTTTATCTGATATAAGGATGGCTACCCCTGCTTTCTTTTGAGGACCATTTTAATGGTACATGGTTCTCCAACCTTTATTTTCAGGCTGTAGGTATCCTTATGTCTAAGATGAGTCTCCTATAGACAGCAAATAGATGGATCTTGCTTTTTTATCCAGTCTGAATCCCTGCACCTTTTGATGGGGTCATTAAGCCAATTCACGTTCAGAGTTACTATTGACAGATATGATTTTAGTGTCATCATGATACCTATTCAGGCCCTGTTTTTGTGGATTGTTCCCTTGGACTTCCTCTTTCTATTAGAGAGTCCCCCTTAGTATTTCTTGCAGAGCTGGCTTGGTGGTCCCATATTCTTTCAGTTTCTGCCTATCTTGGAAGCTCTTTATCTCTCCTTCTATTTTGAATGAGAGCCTTACTGGATAAAGTATTCTTGGCTGCATGTTCTTCTCATTTACAACCCTGAATATATCCTGCCATCCCTTTCTGGCCTGCCAGGTCTCTGTGGATAGGTCTGTTGTTAATCTAATATTTCTATCCACAGAAGTTAGAGATTTCTTTTCTCTTGCTGCTTTAAGGATCTTCTCTTTCTCTTTGGTCTCATTTAATTGATTTTTAATTTCGTCATGATTAGATCTAAATTCTGCAGTCATGAAGTCGCTTGAATCCTTTATGCTTTTTTATAGAGCCACCAGTAGCTTTATAATTGTGCTTCTGAATTGGCTTTCTGACATCAAATTGTAATCCAAATTTTGTAACTCTGTGGGAGAGAGGACTGTTTCTGATTCTTTCTTTTGAGGTGAGTTTTTCCTTTTAGTCATTTTGCTCAGTGCAGAGTGGCCAAAACAAGTTGCACTGGGAAAAGGAAAAAAAGAGAGAAAAACAAAATATGAGGAAAATAAAAGAGGAGAAAAAAAGGGGGGGAGCAAACAGAAAACAAAAAAACAAGGGGGAATATTCTCTGATTCTATATACTGTAAATCCGTCGACTTCCCCTGGAACTTTCCAGTGCTGCTTGTCAATAACTTGCTTTTCCCCTGTCCTTCTAGCTGGTCTTCTGGGGGAGGGGCCTGCTGTGCTGATTGTCAGGTGTGTGTACCTGGGGGAACTGTTCTGCCCCTGCCAGGTGCATGGCTCAGTGGGAGTTATTTATCCTGTGAGGCCCCTGCTCAGCCCCAGGTACAAGGTGACACCAGGAGGAACAACAACAGTGGGGCTGCCAGCTCTCCAGCCCTGGAGTCAGTTCCCACAGTAACTATCACAGGTCCCAGTCCGCAGGGGCCTGGATGCTCTGAGGGCAGGTTGCGCCGATCTGCGCAGCTCGGGCCGCCTGGTGGCTGGAGTGTCCTTGCTGTCCTGGGCTCTCCTGGCCTCTGCCTGTCCCAGGGGAAGGGCCAGATCTTGGACTGTGTCCCCGGTGCCCTGGGCTCCAGGGACTGCACTGCTGGAATCACACTCCTGGCTGCGCAGCCCCCTCTGCAAGGAGCTGCAGCTGGAGCTCTTGCTAAGCTGCTCCCGGAGCCCCGCAGGGGTGAGGTCCAGGCCTTTAGGGAGCTTGGCAGTGGCGTGCTGTCCCCGGGGCGCAGGTCCTCTGTTAGTGCCCCTGGGAGCCTGAGGGCATCCCCACCCCTCCTGGGATCCTGCTCCAACTCCCTGTGAGCGCCTTTCAGTCCGGGAAGATTGGTAAAGCTCATGCTTCTCTGGGACTGGGCTTTCCTGTCCTGGGGGCACTTGCCGCTGTGCCTTAGCCCAGCTCCTCGTGGGGGCCCCTCCCCCTTGGATGCTTTTTTATTTCTTTATTTTTTTTCTGTCTTCCTACCTTGATAGAAGTGCAAACTCTTCTCACTATAGCATTCCAGCTGTTCTCTCTTTAAATTCCAGACCAAATTCATAGGTTTTCAGGATGATTTGAAAGTTATCTAGGTAAGTTGGTGGGGACAGTTGACTTGGGGACCCTATTCTTCTGCCCCTTCCCCCCTAATTTAATAAATAATTGATTTTTTTTAATTTAAGAGAAAATGATTCAGGGATTGGGGAGTAGAATGCACCACAAGCAGTACAATATTCTTTCTGAATGAATTTGTGAGCAAGAGCAAGTACTATAGAATGAAATATATATATATATGTATATATGTTATGTATATATGTATGTATATGTATATATATAGAATATATATGCTATATAGTATATATTATATATATTCTATAAAGTATCAAAGTGTCAACATGGAGACAGGGCATGACTGGTTGGGGTTTCATACTAACTTTATTTAGAAAGATCAAGAAATGAAGAAATAAGTACAGAACCCAGAGATGGGTTGCATTTGGGCATTGGCTACTGGCATATACTGCATTTCTGGTTAAGCAGAGCATTTACAGGAATATAAAAGTTTGATTTGTAGGCCTGGCATCCTAAGCAAGAGGAACTCATTTGGGTGCTAGCCACTTATTCCAACAGCCCCCCCATCCAACCTATTGATCATTTCCTTGGTTTTTTAAGAGGTTAGGATAAAATATTCGCCTTGGGGCACCTGGGGTGAGGACTCACTCTGTTAAATGTCTGACTCATGAGTTTGGCTGAGGTCATGAAAATTTTTTCTCAGGTCATGAAATTGAACTCTAAGTCAGGCTCTGTGCTCTGTGGGGAGTCTGCTGGAGATTCTCTTCATCTCCCTTTCCCTCTTCCCCTCCCACCCCATGCTCTTTCTATCTCAAATAAGTAAAATAAAATAAAAAAAAAACAATTAAAAAACAAAAACACTGGCCTTAAAACTATTGACCTTAATGTAACTGAATAACTATAGTCTCTTCAGATTTCAGTGCAATAATCACAAGAGATGATGCTATGCTGATATTCTTGGAATCGGTTATGTTCTATTATTTTTGTCATCCCAGTCAAAAAGAGGCTCTCAATCAGTTGATCAAAGACTATCTACACTCACTTAAAATTTTTGATAGGATGTAGTGTATTAGAAAGATGATAATAATTATTAACAACAAGACAATGACCATGATTTGGATAACACTACTGAGTCAAGGTCTTTATAACCCAAATGAGCTATAATCAAATAAGTCAAGAAATTATTATAAAGAAGGGAATACGTCCTTAAGCCAGCTGGCTTATGTATATATTTCTTGCAACTCTGTCTCCATTTCCCAAGCAATATTTGTCCAGGCACAGCAGGTACTGTTGGCCATTACACATGCTCACCTTAGTTCTATAAGTAGGTAACCGGGGGGAATTACATTGTCTAGAATAACATTTGCAAGTGAATCTAATAATCTTGGCTGGGCAACTATAGATTTGAAGGTGGAACCCTCCCTGTTTCCTAGAGGAAGTAGTGGGCCCCTAGGGGTTAGGGAGTCTGACACAATAGAAAGGAGATTGAGTTTTTTTTCCCAGAGAATCAGAGGCATCTTTCCACTCAGAGAAATCAAAATGTGGGCCAAAAACCATAATGATCTTTAATGTGTAAAAATTAGAGAACAGATGGTCACAGAGGAAAAGAGGAATCAAAACATTCTTGATATAACATCTTGGGAGGGAACAGTCCATCTCAATGTCAGGTACTTCTGTTCCTACTCGATTTGGTTTTGAGGTCTCCAACATTTCTACATAATGAGATGCCATATGGAGCCTTCTTTTGTTGTGAAGTATGCCCCTAAGATCTAACAGTTTGTAATCTGGCAGTAATGTTGATATGGAATCATACTTGGTAGTCTTTTCCATTAACCTCACTTTTGTAAAAAGATCAAAACAATAGCTGTCTGCATATTAAAAAAAAAGGATTTAAAAATGCCTATGGTTAAAGATGTGATGACAGTTAATTATATTTTATTTGATTTTAAAAAGTATGGTTATGTCTATTACTTAATTTTAAGGTATCCAGAATTATTATTATTATAACAGGACATAATTTTCTAGGAATGTCATTCAATTTCTTGAATGCTTATATTAATAACAAATCTAACCGAAAGAAAATTTAGTATTTATATTTGACCATGCTTCTCAGTAATTTAACTCATCAAATAAGCCTACATATTTCCAGGTACCCTCTGGAAAACCCAAAGTTAGTTCTAGGTTATAAAAAAAACAACTTCCTGTAGAATCTGATTTTGAGGGATTTGTCTAAAATATCAAAAGTTTAGGACACTTGATTAAGCAGGATCAGAGATCATTATCAAATAATGCTTGGTTATATAGTTAACCAAAGTGATGATAAAAATTTTAAAGATAAATATAGAAGGTAAAATAATTGTGAGTAAAACTTAATTATTTTTTTGTTTTTTTTTAAGATTTTATTTATTCATGAGAGACACCAAGAGAGAGAGGCAGAGACACAGGCGGAAGGAGAAGCAGGCTCCACGCAGGTAGCCCAATGTGGGACTCGATTCTGGCACTCTAGGATCATGCCCTGAGCTGAAGGCAGATGTTCAACTGCTGGACCACTCAGATATCCCTTTTTTCTTTTTTTTAAAAGACTTATTTTAGAGAGAGAGAGAGAAAATGGGAGGAAGGGCAGAGATAGAGGGAGAGAACATTTCAAGCAAGGCTCCAAGATGAACACAGAGCCAGATGCAGGGCTCGATCTCATGCCCTGAGATCACAACCTGAGCTGAGACCAAGAGTCTGAAGTTCAAAAAACTATACCACCCAGGCACTGCAAACTTAACGCTTAATATTGAGAAGAATCGGTTTCCTTAAACAAAGACCTGATGGTAAAGGCAACAAGCATAGGAAATTATTTTGATAAACATAATTTTTTTTCTTTCTAGGAAGAATACTTAAGGATTTAGAAAAACCTTTCGGAATCTCTTGTTGGGAGCAGACCAATAGTCTGAGAATACTTTTTCCTTTTTGCAAATGAAGGAAAATTAAATTTTAGTTTTTCATAAGTACACTGATATTAAAGCTTATTTTTAATGAATATTTATGTTAGAGAGAGAGAGTGCATGAGTGGGGGACTGGCAGAGGGAGAGGGAGAGAATCTTCAAGCAGACTCCCCACTGAGCATGGAGCCAAACATGGCACTCAATTCCAGGACTGAGATCGTGACCTAAGCCAAAATCAAGAATTGAAAGCTTTACCAACTGAGTCGCCCTGATGCCCTGATATTAAAGCTTATCTTTTAAAAAAAAAAAACTAATACATTTGTAGTACACTTATTTGATTTTAACCATCTTCTTTACACAAAGTCAAATTCTCTCTCTCCCTTCCAAACTATTTATATCCATTTAGTCCTTTATTTTTCTGTCTCTCATTCTGAAACCACCAATTGTTATGCTTTAGGATGAAATTACTTTTTCTCTTAAAAAAATCACATCTCTGTACCTCACACTATCTTTCAGTCACATATACAGCCTTCTTTAATTTCATACAGAATTCTTTCCCTTATTTCTAGTAATTTTATTTACCTATATTAATTAGAATTAACTCTTTGCTTCTGTTGTAAAAAAATGGTCCAGTTTTATTCTTCTTCATGTGGCTGTTCAATTATTCCAGCACCACTTATTGAACAGACTGTCTTCTTTCCAATGGATATTCTTTCCTGCTTTGTCAAAGATAAGTTAGCCATACAGTTGAGTGTCCATTTCTGGGTTCTCTATTCTGTTCCTTTGATCTAGGTGTCTATTTTTGTGCCAGTACAAAACTGTCTTGATTATCACAGCTTTGTAATACAAGCTTGAAGTCAGGAACTGTGATGCCCCAAGCTTTGGTTTCTTTTTCAACATTCTTCCAGCTATTAAAGGCCATTTCTTGTTTTATACAAATATTAAGATTATTTGTTCTGACTCTGTGAAGAAAATGCATGGTATTTTGACAGGGATTGCATTGAATATGTAAATTGCTCTGGGTAGCATAGACATTTTCACAATAGCAATTCTTCTAATCCATGAGCATGGAATATTTTTCCAACTCTTTGCATCATCCTTAATTTCTTTCAGAACTGTTCTGTACTGTTTAGGGTATATATCCTCTACCTTTTTGCTTAGGTTACTTCCTAGGTATCTTATTCTTTTTGGTGAAATTGTAAATAGGATTGACTCCTTAATGTCTCTTGCTTCAGTCTCATTATTAGTGTGTAGAAATGCAACTGATTCTGGGCATTAATTTGTATCCTGTCACATTGCTGAATTGCTGTTTGAGTTCTAGCAAATTTGGGGTGGAGTCTTTTGGGTATTCTATGTACAGTATCATGTCATCTGCAAAGAAGGAGAGTTTGACTTTTTCTTTGTCAATTTGTGTGGGGGGAGGGGTTGTACATTTTTATTGGAGCTCGATTTGCCAAAATATAGCATAACACCCAGTGCTCATCCCGTCAAGCGTCCTCTATGCCCATCACCCAGCCACCTGAATCCCCTGCACACCTCCCTTTCCACCACCCTTTATTCGTTTCCCAGAGTTAGGTGTCTCTCATGTTCTGTCACCCTCACTGATATTTCCCACTCATTTTCTCTCCTTTCCCTTTTATTCCCTTTCACTATTTTTATATTCCTAAAATCAAGGAGACTATATAATGTTTCTCTTTCTCCGAGTGACTTACTTCTCTCAGCATAATACCCTCCAGTTTCATCCATGTCAAAACAAATGGTGGGTATTTGTCATTTTTAATGGCAGAGTAATATTCCATTGTATACATATACCACATCTTCTTTATCCATTCATCTTTCAATGGACACCGAGGCTCCCTCCACAGTTTGGCTGCTGTGGACATTACTGCTATAAACATCGGGGTGCAGGTGTCCAGGCATTTCACTGCATCTGTATCTTTGGGGTAAATCCCCAGCAATGACATTGTTGGGTCATAGGGCAGATCTATTTTTAACTCCTTGAGGAACCTCCACACAGTTTTTCAGAGTGGCTGTACCAGTTCACATTCCCACCAACAGTACAAGACGGTTCCCCTTTCTCCACATCCTCTCCAACATTTGTGGTTTCCTGTCTTGTTAATTTTCACCATTCTCACTGGTGTGAGGTGGTGTCTCATTGTGATTTTGATATGTACTTCCCTGATGGCAAGTTATGTGGAGAATTTTCTCATGTGCTTGTTGTCTTCTTTGGTGAAATTTCTGTTCATGTCTTTTGCCGGTTTCATGATTGGATTGTTTGTTTCTTTGCTGCTGAGTTTAAGAAGTTCTTTATAGATCTTGGATACTAGCCCTTTATCTGATATGTCATTTGCAAATATCTTCTCCCATTCTGTAGGTTGTCTTTTAGTTTTGTTGACTGTTTCTTTTGCTGTAAAAAAAAAAAGATTCTTATCTTGAGGAAGTCCCTGTAATTCATTTTTGCTTTTGTTTCCCTTGACTTCATAGATGTATCTTGCAAGAAGTTGCTGTGGCCAAGTTCAAAAAGGGTGTTGCCTGTGTTCTCTAGGACTTTGATGGATTTTTGTCTCACATTTAGATCATTCATCCATTTTGAGTTTATAGTTGTGTATGGTGTAAGAGAATGGCCTAGTTTCATTCTTCTGCATGTGGATGTCCAATTTTAGCACCATTTATTGAAGAGACTGTCCTTTTTCCAGTGGATAGTCTTTCCTGCTTTGTCAAATATTAGTTGACCATAGAGTTGAGGACAGATTTCTGGGTTCTCTACTCTGTTCCATTGATCTATGTTCTACTCTTGTGCCAGTACCACACTGTCTTGATGACCTGAAATCTGGCATTGTGATGCCCCCAGCTATGGTTTTCTTTTTCAGTATTCCCGTGCTATTTGTTTTTTTTTCTGACTCCACACAAATCTTAAGATAATTTGTTCCAACTCTCTGAAGAAAGCCCATAGTATTTTGATAGAGCTTGCATTAAATGTGTAAATTGCTCTGGGTAGCATAGACATTTTCACAATATTAATTATTCCAATCCATGAGCATGGAATATTTTTCCATCTCTTTGTGTCTTCCTTAATTTCTTTCAGAAGTTTTCTGTAGTTTTTAGGGTATAGATCCTTTACCTCTTTGGTTAGGGTTTTCCTAGACACGCAAATTCTTGAAACATTCCATAGTTTTCTCTCTTTGCAGATGACTTAATACTGTTCATAGAAAACCCAAAAGACTCCACCCCAAGATTGCTAGAACTCATATAGCAATTTGGCAGTGTGGCAGGATACAAAATCAACTTCCAGAAATCAGTGGCATTTCTATACACTAACAATGAACCTGAAGAAAGAAAAATTAAGGAGTAAATCCCATTCTTTGTCAATTTGAGTATCTTTTATTTTCTTTTTGTTTTCTTATTGCTGAGGCTAGGACTTCTATTACTATGTTGAACAAAATTGGTGAGAGTGGCATCCTTGTCATGTTCCTGAACTTAGGGGAAAGGCTGTCAGTTTTCCCCATTGAGACTGATATTTTCTGTGAGCTTTTCATGGATGACATTTGTGATATTGAGAAATGTACCCTCTCCCTACAATTTGAGGAGTTTTAATAAGGATTGGGTGATATATTTTATTAAATGCTTTCTCTGCATCTATTGAGAGGATCATATTTTTCTTGTCTTTTTTTTATCGATATGGTCTACCATGTTGAATATTTTATGAATGTTGAACCACCCTTGCATCCCACAGATAAATCCCACTTGGTTTACTTGAATAAACCTCTTAATGTACTGCTGTATTATATTGGCTAGTGCTTGGTGAGAATTTTTGCATCCATGTTAACCAGGGATATTGGTCTGTAATTCTCCTTTTTGTGGAGTCTTTGCCTGGTTTGGAGACCAAGGTAATGCTGGCCTCATAGAACAAATTTGGTAGTATTCTTTCTATTTCTATGCTTTTAAACAACTTTAGTAGAAAAGATATTATTTTTTTCTTTAAATATTTGGTATAATTCCCCTGAAAAGCCAACAGGCCCTGGACTTTTAATTCTTTGGAGATTTTGATGATTACTTCAATTTCCTTGTTGGTTATTGACCTGTTCAGGTTTTCTATTTCTTCCTATTTCAGTTTTGGTAATTTGTAGGTTTCCAGGATTGTTTCCATTTCCTCCATATTGCCTAATTTGTTGGCATATAGTTGCTGATAATACGCTTTTAAAAATTATTTGTATTTCCTTGGTATTGGTTGTCATCTGCCTTATTTCCTTCATTATTTCATTAATTTGAATTTTTTTCATTTTAATAAGTCTATCTAGACAGTTATGCATCTTATTAATTCTTTCAAAGAACAAGCTCCTGGTTTTTTGCATCTGTTATACAGTTCATCTGATCTCTATTTTATTGAGTTCTGCACTAAACTTTATTATCTCTCTTCTTCAGCCTGGTTTAGACTTTATTTGTTGTTGTTTCTCATTCCTTTATGTCTAAATTCAGTTTGGGTAATTGATATTTTCCCAGGTTTTGAGGGAGGTTTACATTGTGATGTATTTCCCTCATAGGACCACTTTTTCTGTATCCCAAAGATTCTGAACTGTTGTTCTTTCATTTTTCTTATTTTTCATGAATCTTTTTCATTCTACTCTATTTTCCTGACTGACCCATTCATCTTTTAGTAGGATGATCATTAACCTCCATGTGTTTGAGTTCCATCCAAATGTCATCTTGTGATTGAGTTTTAGTTTCAAAGAATTGTATTCTGAAAATATTCAGGAGATAATCCTTAGCTTTTGCTATTGGTTGAGACCTGTTTTGTGACACTGTATGTAATCTATTCTGGAGAAAATTCCATGTGCACTTGAGAAGAATGTGTATTCTGTTGCATTAGGATGGAACATTCTGTATATATTTGTGAAATCCATTAGTTCCCGTATGCCATTCAAAGCTTTTGTTTCTTTGATGATCTTCTGCTTAGAATATTTGTCATTTGCTGAGTTTGCACTGTTGAAGTCTCCAACTATTAATGTATTATTATCTGTGTATCTCTTTACTTTGCCTATTAATTTATTGGTATAATTCACTGATCCCACATTAGGGGCATAAATATTCATGATTTTCAGATCTTTATGTTGGATAGATCCTTTATGTATGATTTAATGTCCCTCTTCATCTCTTAGTACAGTCTTTGTTTTAAAATCTAAGTTACCTGATATGAAGATTGCTACCCCAGCTTTCTTGTGAGGACCGTTCAAATGGTAAATAGTTCTCCACACCCTCATTTTTAGTATGGAGGTGTCCTTAGGTCTAATATGAGTCTCTTGTAGACAGAATATACATGGGTCTTGCTTTTTTAACCAGTCCAATACCCTGTGCCTTTTGATTGGTTCATTTAGCCCATTCACATTCAGAGCAAGTATTGAAAGATATGAATCTGATGTCATACTATTACCTTTTTAAAAAAATAATAAATTTATTATTTATTGGTGTTCAATTTGCCAACATACAGAATAACACCCAGTGCTCATCCTGTCAAGTGCCCCCCTCAGGGTCCGTCACCCATTCACCCGCACCCCCTGCCCTCCTCCCCTTCCACCACCCCTAGTTCGTTTCCCAGAGTTAGGAGTCTTTATGTTCTGTCTCCCTTTCTGATATTTCCCACACATTTCTTCTCCCTTCCCTTATATTCCCTTTCACAATCATTTATATTCCCCAAATAAATGAGAACATATATTTGTCCTTCTCTGATTGACTTATTTCACTCAGCATAATACCCTCCAGTTTCATCCACGTTGAAGCAAATCGTGGGTATTTGTCATTTCCAATGGCTGAGTAATATTCCATTGTATACATAAACCACATATTCTTTATCCATTCATCTTTCAGTGGACACCGAGGCTCCTTCCACAGTTTGGCGATTGTGGACATTGGTGCAGGTGTCCCGGCGTTTCATTGCATCTGTATCTTTGGGGTAAATCCCTAACAGTGCAAGTGCTGGGTCGTAGGGCAGGTCTATTTTTAACTCTTTGAGGAACCTCCACACAGTTTTCCAGAGTGGCTGCACCATTTCATATTCCCACCAACAGTGTATGAAAGATCTAAATGTGAGACAAGATTCCATCAAAATCCTAGAGGAGAACACAGGCAACACCCTTTTTGAACTCAGCCACAGTAACTTCTTGCAAGATACATCCACGAAGGCAAAAGAAACAAAAGCAAAAATGAACTATTGGGACTTCATCAAGATAAGAAGCTTTTGCACAGCAAAGGATACAGTCAACAAAACTAAAAGACAACCTACAGAATGGGAGAAGATATTTGCAAATGACGTATCAGATAAAGGGCTAGTTTCCAGGATCTATTACTTTTATGGTTGGTCCCTGTTTCTGCGAATTGTTTCTTTGGGCATCCACCTATGCTTACATGGCCCCCCTTAATGTTTCTTGCACAGCTGGTTTAATGATCACATAATCTTTCAGTTTCTGTCTTTTCTGGAATCTCTTGATCTCTTCTTCTATTCTTAATGACAGCCTAGCTGGATAAAGTATACTTGGCTGCATGTTTTTCTCCTTTAGTATCCTGAGTATATCATGCCAGCCCTTTTTTCACTCCCAAGTCTCTTTGGATAGGTCTGCTGTTAATCTGATATTTCTACCTATATAAGTTAGGAGTCTCTTGTCTCAAGCTGCTTTCAGGAAATTCTCTTTATCTCTGAAATCTGCAAGCTTCACTATTATATGTCTGGGTGTTAGTTGGTTTCTGTTGATTTGGGGTGGTGGCCCTCTGTATTTCTTGGATCTGAATGTCTGTTTCCTTTCCCTGATTAAGGATGTTATCAGCTATGATTTGTTCAACCATAGTTTCTGGTCCTTTCTTTCCACATCTTCTGGAATCTCAATAAGATGAATATTATTCCTTGTCAAACTATCACTATTTCCTAGAGTCACTCCTTGTTAGCTCTTGTTTTTCTCTTTTTTTCTCATCTTCCATCCTTTCCATCAACTTGTCTTCTATGTCACTCACTCTCTCTTCTATCTCATTAACCAGTTTAGACTGTATCTCAGTTAAAGTATTTCTAATTTCAGCCTGATTAGATCACAATCCTGCAGTAGGAAAATCTCTAGACTCCTTTATGCTTTTTTTCATAAACCACCAGTAATTTTATAATTGTACCCTGGAATTATATCTCTGACCTGTTACTTAAATCCACATCCATTAGATCTATGGCAAAAAGTATTACTCTGTTTCTTTCTTTTGTCATGAATTCTTCTTTCTAACCATTTTGTCCAGTGCAGAATAGCTGTATGAGTGAGCAGAGTCAAAATTATCAACCATGACCTAAGTAAAATACTCCCTAGACAATTCTAAAGATGTCAGGAACTAGAAAATATTAAAAATTGAAAAATGACCACAAAAGTGAAAAACAAATTTAAAAAATAGTAAAAATTTTTAAAAATCAAGGGAGGAAATTGTGGAGGAGAGAGGATATAGTCCAATGGAGTGCACTAACATGATCATCCTCTTGGTTCTGAGGGTATTTGTTCTGTAGGTTAGAAAGTGCTAAATTCCAAATTTTTATAAACCAGCAAAACCTATATAGAGAAACAATAGCAAGAATAAAAACAAAAATAAGAAAACAAAAGAAGGGGTCAGCATGTTTTTTTGTTTGTTTGTTTGTTTTTTTTTTTTTTTCAGCGGGAAGGTAACATGTCTGAGGCCACACAGAAGCACTGAGCTTTATTTCTGGAAGTGACACTAGAACAGACTGCCTGCCTCCCACGCTGGTGCCTCAGGGTCCCGCCTGATCCAGGCTGCATTAGCTAAAGAGAGGCGGTGGTGACCATGACTTCTTCCAGCTGCTGCAAGAGCTCCTCTGGCTGCAGAAAGAACATACTAGTGTCCAGTCTCTGGAAGTCCGGGTGGGCCACCACATATGCCAGCACCTCTGCAATCTGGCTGACATCAAAAGCAGCCTGCTGGGGGCCCAGCCCAGTGTCCTAACTGTCCTCCACTTCACCATGGCCTGTCCCTTTGGCCAGGAGGAGGAGCCTCCTTTCAGCGATGATCTTTAGGAAATGGTAAAATTCTTCAAAACTGATCCCAGAGCAGGACCGCATGATGACCTGGAAGTGTTGGTGCCAGTCAGGCATCGTGTCCCTCCACTCACTGACCTCCTGCTGCACAGCACGGAGCTCTTGCTATAGGAAGTGCCACATATTGGCCAAGTTACAACCATTGACCCAGTTGTAGTTGATGAAAATAGTGTCATCCAGGTTGTGGATTTGGTGGTGCCACCCGCTGGGCAACATGGTGCTCCACTTGGTACTGGATGTATTTTAATCCATATGTTAGAAGGTACTAAATTCCAAATACAAATAAAAACAAGCCCTAAAAACCCCTATAACTTATTATCTACAAAAATTAAATTGGCTACGTTAAAAGGAAGCCAAAAATCAAGAATATATCTATGAAATGTAATTGTAAAAATATTAAAGTCAAAAAGGGAAAAACTTAGAAATGAAGAGTTGATAAAATATTGTAGTTAAGGTAGGAAAGAGGAAAGAATATTGGAAATGTTTAACCTGAAAGATAAACAAATCATAAGAAAAAAAAAGCCTTTAGTTCTGTATAATATTTTCCATCAGTCTTGGAGATTTCCAATGCATTTGGTCAGTAAAGTTGTTTTTTCCCCTCTTTTTCCCAGTCTTCATCTGCAGGAGGTGACTGTTCTGCTGATTCTCAGGTGTCTGTGCCTGGGCAGAGATGTACTGCACCTTGCCATGTAGCTGGACTCAGTATAAAGCTGTTTGCCCTTTGAGGCCTTTGTTTCCTAGAGGCCATGCATCGCCAGAGTGATAGGAGGAACAAATCTCTAGCTCTGGAGCCAAGAGTTCCCCATGTGTACTGAACTGTAGTCTCTCAGTGCACACTGCCTCAGATCCTCCTGGACATTGGTGTGAGGGCACTGATTCATACAAATTGGAGAGCCCCTAGTGGTGGAGGAGCCTTCACAATCTTGTTCACTACCTGGTTCCACCTCTCCTGGAGAGAACAGGATAGTCTGCTTCTGTCTGCTGCCATGCCTGAGGCAGAGAACACCCAGCTGCTAAACTGTGAACCTGGTCCACTTCTCCCATATGGCCTAGGAAGGTTGCTGCATTCCAGTCCTTTACCGGGACCTAGGACAGCATCTGTTCGTGATCCAAACATGGTTTGCATTTTATGGCTCAAGTTGAACTTTCTCCTGGGTGCCCCTATTCTTACTGTATCTCCAGGAATATTGAGACTTCACTGCTCCTTCTGTGATTCTACCTTATTTCCCCACTGAGCACTTTTCAGGCAGGGAGGACTCTCACGAGTAGATTTCTAAAGTTCCCAATTATGTGCTGTACCACTTTACGGCAGAGGCTTACAAAATCTTCCCCTTCCCCCACCATTTATCTTCTGACATATCCCCTCCTTTTCTCTTCTCTGTACTCCTACCTTATAAGAAGTGATCACTTTTCTCTCTGTAGTGTTCCAGTTCTTCTCTCTTTACATCTCAAGTTGAATTCATAAGTATTCAGGATTGTTTGAAGGTTATCTAGGTAAATTTAAGGGACCAGATAAAATGAGGACCCCTACTCTTCCACCATCTTGCCTCTCAGTGTCTATTTCCTCCATTTTGCTTGACTTTCTATGTTTGTTTCTCTAGATTAGATGTAACAGCTTCTTGTTCTAAACTTGAAAGTATGGTCTTATGTATATCTGTCCCCTGTGTAGAATGGTTATGCTCGGTGACTTTTACTGACTGGGTGGAGATGTGGCTGGTTTGGGATGGAGGTTCCGTGACTCTCCATGCAGTGGGTGCCCTGGCAAGTCAGCCAAGGCTAAAGCTGGTCCAAGCTGAGGTTTCCTGAGTGTCTACATGTGTCAGGTAAATTGGAAAGAGAGCTAAAGCTGAAGCAGGTGTTATCTAAGTTGTCCTAGGGCTTTCTGAGCAGAGTGACCTGACTTGGTGGCTAGTGCTCAGGTCTGTATAGGTTGGGTGGTCCCAGGGCTTTCTGTACAACAAATATCATTGTTGGACACCTAAAACTAAAGTAGGTATCCTGGCTTTCTATGTACCAATGGTACCCTAATAGGATAACTGAAGATTAAATGGATGCATGCAGGAGTGTCATAAGGCAATCTGTGCAGGGGGTGCCCTTGTTGAGTGTATGGAGCTGAGTCAGTTTGTGGGATTGGAAGTTCCTGAGCTCTTTGCACATAGGGTGCCCTAACACGATAGCTGAAACTAAAATATGTACAAGGCTGTGGGAAAGCCCAGGACTTTATATACACAGGACACTTGTCACAATAGCTGAACTTAAAATGGATGTAAACTGGAGTGTTCCAGTACTCTCCATACAAAGTGTGTCCTGAAGGGGTGGCTAGAGATGAGGCCAGACAGGCTAGGGGATTTGGAGCACTCTACATAGGACCCACACTGGTAGAAGAGCTAAAGCTAAATTAGGCATGGCCTGGTGTGGTCCCTGGGCTCTTCATGCAAAATTTGCCATGGCAGGACAGCTGAAGCTGAATTGGGTGCAAGGCAAGGTGTCCCAGAGTGCTCAGCCTAGGGGATGCCCTTACAAGGTGGCTGAAATTGATGCATGCATGATTTGGTGGTTCCTGGGGCTCTCCACACAAAGGGCATCATGGCAGCTGATTGGATCTGCAGCAGATGTCAGCTAGGAGGTTCTAGAAATCTCTGTACCAGGAATGCCCTTGCAAGCTGTCTGAAGCCAAAGTGTGAGTCTTGAGTGTTACTGGGTTCTTTACACCTTTATCATCTTAGCACAAAGGCTGGAGGTGTAGTGAGTACAAACTAGGGGTATTTCAAGTACTGCCCTTTGGCTGCCTTGGCGGGATGACTGAGGCTGGTATGGGCTAGGGGTCAGGGGCTTACTGAAACAGCAGGCTGGTTTGGGCACTGGGACTGTGCACTGGCCTATGCTTTCAAGTTGAGGCGAGACATAGACCATGTTTGTCAGCCCCTCTCACCTAGAGGGAGTTCCAGCAGCTTTCTTGCCATTTGGCAGTTCTAGGTCTGGGATTTTCATGTAGTATTTATTCTTTTAAACCACGGCATTTTTCTTTGCCCCAGGGCATCTGATACTTGTGTGGGCTAGAGGATCCTGTGCTTGCTGAAGTGGCAGACCAACTAAGCTCTGCTCTTATTAATGTTATTAAGGTGGAGGTAGAGCTCAAATTGTGTCCTTTACCCCTCTCACTTAGTTTGAGTTTCTAACAGTTCCTTCACCATTTGGCAGAATTATAGGGCTGGCTATCTTTTATGCTAGTTGCTCTTTTAAACTTTGGCTATTTTTTCCCCTGTGTCCCAGCATATGACTGGAGCTGGTGTGGACTAGGGAACCGAAGGCATGCTGAAACTGCAAGATGGCTAAGGCATCCAGATCCTACTCCAGTCTATGCTTTCAAAGTGGAGGGGGAGCATGAACTGTGTAACTTTCTAGTCCTGATCTCCCTACTCTTATTAACCCAACAACTTCAATTTTGAAAGATTTTATTTCTTGAAAATTGAAGTAGAGAGTTTACACGGTCCTAAATCAATGGAAGATTTAGGTGTGTTTACTTTGGGAATTGTATAAGCTCTCATAAATAAGATTCCAGGGTAGTTGGTGGATAATTGAAATACAAATATTTTTTAATATGCTTTTATAGTGTTTCATGTATTTGAAAGAAAAAGAAAGAAAAAAAGCATATATATAGGTATTTTGCCATTGCATGGATGCTATATATCATCCCCCCAAACTGCCTTTCCAATTATTTCTGTCATATTTATATTCATGACACACATGTAATTAATTCAATATTAAACAATTTTAATCTGCTTTCTTCATTAAAAATAGTTTTTTGTGTATTTTTTATTGAAGTTCAAATTGCCAACATAGTATAACACCCAGTGATTGAAAATATTGTAAGTGTATGTTGCAGAATAGCTCCATCTGCTGACAGTTTGCAGTGCCCTGAATTCATCTTGAATCAAAATTTTACATTTGATTTTTCCAACTGGCTTAAATGAAGAATAGATTAAATTGAAGTCTGATACTTGATGTGTATAATTTTAAATATTTGTGCATGATCATTTTGTTGGTAAAGGGAGTGCATGTCTTCTGAGCATTCTACTTTCCATTTTATAGGAAAAATGCTCACTTAATATTAGGATTGAGCCTCAAAATAAAATATGGATAATGTCTGATGTCTGACATATAAGTAAAATGCATTTGAAATGAAACATTCACAGTATGTGTATTATGGAATATTTGGAGACAGGGAACGGTTTTGTCTGGGAAGAAAATAAAATATCTCAATAAAGTAGATCTTGAAAGTGACAATTACAATGTTGGTGGACTCTTAGGACCACTGATTTTAGTCCCTATTTATCAGCCTCAAAGCACTAATACTAAATTACCAAGCTCCTCATGCAGCTATGACATGTTAGCGTGCCCCTTGGTGGGGGGAGGGGAGGTTGTAAAACAAGTAAAATAAAAAAGGAAAAGTTGAACTACAGGGGATAATGCTAGAACAGCTAGAACAGGTTAAGGGCAACTAGCATAAAAGGAAAAAAAAGGACAGAAATGTATTGCCAAAGAATATGGCTCGATTTTCAAATAAGGGTAGGAAAACTAACTTTGTTAGCTACATAGTTTTATCTTCTGAGTGGTGCTGATCACTATTTGATGTATAGAAATTATTTCAGTCATATCAGGTTTGGGTAAGTGAGTTTAAAATTAATTTTATATCTTCTCTGAGGTGCTTGTCAGTATTTCATGAGAAAATAAGCTCCATATAATCTGCAATGTTTGGTTCACAACCCTCTAATAAACCTTCAGATATCAACCGTCTTCTACTGCCTCTCAGGAGTATCACTGTCAAGGGTGCAGAATAATTGCACAGGATAGCAAGGAGATGAGGTCACATTGCCATGTGGATTGGAGTGAACTGAGAAAAAAAGCCTTTCAACCATTTGTTACAGAATTAAAAAGAGGGAGAGGAACTCAGAATTCTCTGGAGAGCCTTTTCCTTGGTACTTTGTCACAGTCTTAATTTCCATGTTATATCTGAATATTCTCTGTACCATAGAATCTAATTTTGTCTTTTTCTTTATTCCTCTTTCTGTGTGAGTGTGTGTGTGCACATGTGCACATATATGTGTGCACACATTGAAGGCTTTCTTGGGGGTGCATTTTGATTTATTTATTTTTATTTTTAAATTTATTTTTAAGTTTTAAAAATATTTGTAAAGAATTTATTTATTTATTTATTTATTATTTATTTATTTATCAGACAGAGAGACAGAGCATGAGCAGAGAAGTGGGGCAGAGAGAGAAGCAGACTCCCTGCTGAGCAGGAAGCCAACATGGGGCTCTATCTCAGGACCCTGGGATCATGACCTGAGCCAAGGCAGATGCTTTATTGACTGAGCCACCCAGGCTCCTACATTTTTTTTTAATTGGAGTTCAATTTGCCAACATATTGCATAATACCCAGTGCTCATCCCATCAAGTGCCCCTCCCCTCAGTGCCCATCATCCAGTCACCCCAACCCCCCGCCCACTTCCCCTTCCACTACCCCTTGTTCATTTCCCAGAGTTAGGTGTCTCTCATGTTTCATCACCCTCACTGATATTTTCACTCCTTTTCTCTCCTTTCCCTTTATTCCCTTTCATTAATTTTTATATTCCCCAAATGAATGAGACCATATAATGTTTGTCTTTTTCCGATTGACTTACTTCACTCAGCATAATACCCTCCAGGTCCCTCCACATCGAAGCAAATGGTGGGTATTTGTCGTTTCTAATGGCTGAGTAATATTCCATTGTATACATAAACCACATCTTCTTTATCCATTCATCTTTCAATGGACACCGAGGCTCCTTCCACAGTTTGGCTATTGTGGACATTGCTACTATAAACATTGGGTTGCAGGTGTCCTGGCGTTTCACTGCATCTGTATCTTTGGGGTAAATCACCAGCAGTGCAATTGCTGGGTTGGGCACCTACATTTTTAAATAGCAATTTTCCAGATAGCAAAAATGATCCCCAGAAAATATTTTAAAGAGAAAGATGAAAGGAGAAAGGGAAGAGACTACTGAATAAGAATAAGAATGTCAGTTTTCTGCATTTTCATGCTGGCCAAGACTAGAATAAGTTTGCTTGAAGAATGTAACCACCCTCCACCATGTTTCCCTTTGTCACCTATCCCTTGCAGCTTTCTGGCCTTGGTCAGAGTGCCTTTCTTCCTTTCTTCTTCCTTCCTTCCTTCCTTCCTTCCTTCCTTCCTTCCTTCCTTCCTTCTTTCTTTCTTTCCTTTCTTTCTTTCTTCTTCTTCTCTCCTTTTCTCTCTTTCTTGGAAAAACACAGATAAGAGAATGAGAAAAGGAGTCCATGCATTTTTATGTTTGTTGAAGGAATGATTTATAACTATTCCCCCTCTTAGGTGACTATTCACTTTATTCTTTCACTGCTTTAGCACTGACCTTAGTTGAATGTGAGGGGCAGTTTCCTGCCCTCCCTTTCCTTGACTAGAGATTGAATGATGGATCATTAACACTTTGGAGATCTAAACTTTTATATCCTCAATCTGCGATGGCACATATATATAACTTATAGTATGGGAATTGAAAATCTGTTTTATGGTATACCATCTAGATTTTTAAGTTATGTTATTTTTATAATAGGATTATAATATTTATTCAGAATATTTGAAGTACATACTTAATTTTTTTCTGTAATACTGATGTGCATGTTTAAGAGCTGACTCCTCCCCTAGAAATATATAAATATTAAATAGAGAACTGGTGAATTAAAGTATAACTTTATCCCTTTATGAAGAAGACATTGTCCATCACTCACATAGCATTGGTAATTTCTTTCTTGCTCCCTCATTTCTGAGGTTTTAATTTAGTGCCATATCTATGGTAATGGGAAATGTGTTTTGAGAATTTTAGACTGTGAGAGTTTACTTTTGAAAATCATAGCTGTAGTAAATACTGCTTGAGAGTTTTCATGAACAATTATTTTCTTATCATGTAAAGTACTGAACATAATTGTTGAATATTTGTAAAAGAATGGGCAGCTGGGTGGCTCAGCAGTTTAGTGCTGCCTTCAGCCCAGGGTGTGATTCTGGAGACCTGGGATCCAGTCCCACATCAGGTTCCCTGCATGGAGCCTCCTTCTCCCTCTGCCTGTGTCTCTGCCTCTCTCTCTCTCTCTCTCTCTCTCTCTCTGTGTGTGTGTGTCTCTCATGAATAAAGAAATAAAATCTTAAAAAAAATATTTGTAAAAGAAAATAGCCACAAATCATAATAAAATTTAAAAAAACAGCTTACAAAAATGTTAGTGGAAATAAATGTTTCTGTTACCACAATGAAAATATTAAATAAAAATATAGTTTCTAAAATAGACATCTCTGGAATGAATATTTAATTAACATATAAAAATCAGACCATAATTTCATTATATATTATAAGTTAAAATTTATTAATACTATTTCTGAAGATACATATTTATTATCAACAAATTTTGGTGCTGAAAGTATATTTCTAGTTTTGCTGAAATTTAGTAAACACACATATAATCTTTTTTAAAAATTTTATTTATTTATTCATGAGAGACAGAGAAAGACAGAGAGACAGAGACAGAGACATAGGCAGAGGAAGAAGCAGGCTCCATGCAGGGAGCCCGATGTGGAACTCAATCACGGGACTCCAGGATCACACCCTAGGCAGAAGGCAGGTGCTAAACCGCTGAGTCATCCAGGCATCCCAAGTGTAAGTAATCTTAAGGAAAAATATGGCATGCTGTTTACATTAAGATTTTTCTATATTATTTTTTCTGAGTATTTATTGCACTTAACATGTTTTGTTGACTCATCAAATTTCTTTTGTAAAATGCTTTTTAAAAAGTCATTTCTTGAGCAGCCTGGGTGGCTCAGCGGTTTAGCACCACCTTCAGCCCAGGGCCTGATCCTGGAGACCCGGGATTGAATCCCACATCCGGTTCCCTGCATGGAACCTGCTTCACCCTCTGCCTGTGTCTCTGCCTCTCTCTCTCTCTCTCTCTCTCTCTCTCTCCCTGTGTCTCTCATGAATAAATAAATAAAATCTTTAAAAAAAAAGTAATTTCTTATTTTCACTGCATCCAGATATTTTCTATGCACAAGCAAGTATACACACAAAAATAGACACACTCACATGCACAGACACATCGTGTGTGTGTGTGTGTGTGAATGTGTGTATATCTCCTTGTCTTTCTTATGAGAGAATGTCAGTATAATTAAACTAATGGAATTTTGGGGGCTAAGATTATATGCATTACTAATAATTATTGCCATGGCTAAATGGTCCTCCCAAAAATATATGTATTCCCATCAACAGTATAAAAGAACGTTTCTTTTTCACATCTTATCAAAATTGGGCATTTCATTATTTCATTACTTCAATCTTTATTAATCTCAGAGATGATCATAACTCCATGAATTCTATATGTCACTGTTTCTTTTTACATGAAAAATTGTTCAGAAATGTATTAACTAAGCATTCTTTAATTTTAATCATGTTTAATTAATCTGATAAACCAGTAAGTACCATTTGCATACCAATAGATTGATATGGAGTAGAATTTTATGGTTTCATTTAGTTTATATTTCTTTTGTATCCTATGTGCAAAATATCAGTGATAGCAACTATAAAAATATAATTTATAAAACAAAACAATAACAAAAATGTTAGCATCGTTTTTACAAGTATTTAATATTTGTTTCAGATTTGTATTAGTCTATATAATCTGTTTATTTGAAAATAATAAGCTACCAAAAGTTGGGAAATGCTGAAAAGTTTGGTGGACTAGCCCTTCCTCAAAAGAATGTGTTAATTAAATGTTTTAATAACATTGCTTTATTTTTAATATCAAAATGTTATTCACGTTTTAAGTTTAGTTATAGGAAGGTGGCATATAAAAACCATGATTCCCCCGAACCTCAGTAAATTGTTAGAAAATGTTCAAAAGATCAGTCACATTTTCTAGTGATGTCATTTTTTAACTAATTATTTTTCAGTAAAGGTTAATAAAATCTATCTGTCCTCTGAAGGATGGAACTATTTTTATGTATATCTAGTACCAAAAGAAGGACAACAGTCTTTAGAAAAAGATAATTGGGGTTAGAATTTGATTAGGGAGATATGCTTAAAGTGACCAAGTATACTAAATGGGAGAAAATATATAATTAGTTTTTCTCTCCTTAGTATATGTTGAAAACTAGGAACATTTATAAGATTTTCTTAATAACACTATCTTCAGAAAATTAGCATATTATTAGTCAATTGAGAAATGAAAACAGTTCTAATCAGTTCTTAGATCTCAAAAAGTACCAAGTAATTAACCATGTTTTCATTCAATATTTACTCAACAATTTTTGTGTGTTAAACATTCCCCTAGCTAATGAGGATACAACAGTGGTTATGATAGATGTAGCTCTAACCTATAGAGAGATTACAATCTAATAAAGTAAAAGATCAAATTTATGTAAAGAAATTCAGAAACTTTGCCTTAAATTGATGATGGATTTTAAAACTTAGAAAAAATAGATTAGACAACAGTTTATGTATTGTTTATGTACTAAATAATTTAGAGCAACCCTATTATTATGATGTCATTAGTATTGGTATTGGAGCAATTATATTTGCAGGGCATCCAGACCTGTTTATTAACATTGAAAATTTTGTTAGGTGGAGATAAGACTCTATTCCAAAATTTAAAATACAAATTAGACTGTAAAAATGATTAGGATAAATGAAAAATAACAGATATTTTCCTGGAAGCAGATTTTAACATGGTATTCAGAGTGAGAGTCTTTATATAAATTTGGGATAATATATGCATTACAAAGACATTTAAAATGTATAAATTTAAAAAATGTGTCCATTTCACATCTCTGCCTGAGAGGTGAGCCTGGCCACAAGGATATCAGGTATTTAACTCCACCAGGTTTGACCTTTATTATGACTGATTCCTACATATTTTTATTTAACATGTGCACTCTTTGTTCTTGCTTTTCTGGTATATTATGGAGCAATCAAATTTCATATTAAACTGCATGAGTTATGAAACTCACAAGTTTGATATGCTCCATTTTTAATTTTTTGTACACAATTTCAATTAAATGAAAAATTACTCCTGAGACATTAAAGACAAAAAAAGGATGCCAGGAAACTAATATGTTTCTGTATCTAAAATTCTGTATAATGATTACAAATAAAAAATTTTAAGAATGTTTTAAGAATTGTTTAAAAACAATTTAAGAGGGATCCCTGGGTGGCACAACGGTTTGGCGCCTGCCTTTGGCCCAGGGCGCGATCCTGGAGACCTGGGATCGAGTCCCACGTTGGGCTCCTGGTGCATGGAGCCTGCTTCTCCCTCTGCCTGTGTCTCTGCCTCTCTCTCTCTCTCTCTGTGACTATCATAAATAAAAAAAAAACTAAAAAAAAAAACAATTTAAGAATGTTGATGACTGGGATAAACATATAAAAATAATTAAATATCTATCTTTTATATTGAAAATTATCCATTTGATTCTGGGTGCATGAAACTAACATAAATAATTTGCTCTGGGAACTCTTCCCAGCAGGGTATATTTATAAATATATATGTATAAAATGTATGTAGCCTCAGATTTATATTTAAAAGATGGAGAAAATTGGTCTGATCCTAGAGGAAATTACTCTATTTACTTCAGGATACTGACACTATAATTAGAGATATCAATGTTAAACGAGAAGGAATTAGTCATAGACAAACTGTTTTAAATCTCACATTTACCTGTCGAATTTGCATGTTTACCAATAATATTTAATTTCATATAGTATTAAAGGAAGATTTAAGAACCACCAATGATAATTACTTTGTTTCTTGTTAAAAGTTTTCAAAGAATTGCAACTCATAAAGCGATAGTACTTATGGATTCCCAAATAAAATTTATCTTTGCCAAATCCTTACTGAAGAAAAGAAAGCACAATTAAATCCTGTGCTAAAGGGAGAGTAATTTTTTTGAGGAAGACTTTAAAATACAGCAATGTTAGAAAAAGCAAGCATTTTTAATTATAGATTTTTCTTTAGAATCTTATTTTTAGATCACCTAGAAATATATATCTTCCTTTCAATACAAACATGAGAAACAATTTAGTAAAGTCTGAAAATGTAATTAGTAAACCTCAGTATTTTTTTTTTTGGTTTTTATTTATTTTGTTAAAAGATTTTATTTATTTGAGTAAGACCACAAGTGAGAGAGCACAAGCAGGGAAGTGGCAGAGGAAGAGGGGGAAGCACTTTTCCCATTGAACAGGAAGCCCTGATGCAGGGCTTGACCCCAGGACTTCGGGCTCATGAACTGAGCTGAAGGCAGATGTTTAACTGACCAAGCCAACCAGGGGCCCCAGTACCTCAAGAATTTTTTTAAATGATTTTTATATTGAATTATTATTATGAATACTTTCTTTATGAATTGTGTATATCTTTTTCCAATATTAGGTTGTTTTCCTTATGTTGAGATAATTTTAACATAAGGGAACAGTATCTAAAAACCAGAATTGAACACTCTTGAAACCTATTTTCAATTTGGTAGAAGTCAAAATAAAAAGAGAAATTGTCACCTATAATCTTCTCAATCCTTGAATAGCTTTAAGTCATCAGATTGTCTTCTTTCAGAAAATAGGAACATGATTCTTAAATCATGTTTTTGCTTCTTTTTAAGGAAAATCCCCTTGAGTTTAATGTGCTATTGTTATTGTTATTACTTTGTGAATAATAAGCTTTTAGATTTTAAAAGAAGATAATAAATCTCAGTGTAGAGCCTTAAAATTGGATTTACGTGGTGCAAACATTTTGAATTCTATAAAATAGCTTGGGATATTGTTTTATTCAACATATTGCACATATTGATCCAACAGGATGCTTGTTTGGAGATTACCTTTGCAGCTTTATTAGAACAGAATAAATACCTTTGCTTTTTAGAGAGAGTGTGTCAGGATTTTGTTTACATGAGCCACATTTATTTCATGTATACAGAATTCTCATGCTGAGGGCAATAAAGATATTCTTTGAAATACATAGGACATGTCAAATGCTCTATATACATACATATACATTCATATATAATAAAATGATTCATGGATGATATAATTAAATGAAATTTTTAAATACAAGAAAAAAATTAAAGTTAGGAGTAAGTTAAATAATTCAAATTTGGATCTTTATCCTAAGGAGGGTATGTGAATAAATTCCAAGTCAGAAGGCCAAATTTCAACAATAAAAAAAAAAATTGAGAAACTAATGATTGTAAAAAGTTTCAATTCTGTATATAAACTTTTCAACATCCACTAGGAAAATTCATAAATGAAAGGACTTTCATCTTAGAAAAAATATGTGTCCTCTGTGATATTTATAAAAGAAAACATATGGTTATTATTTCTTTTATTAATGTATCATATTAATTTATGAATATTGAAACACCCTTGCAACCCAGGAATAAAGCTCACTTGATTGTGTTGGATCTGTTTTTCATGTATTGTTGAATTTGGTTTACTAGTATTTTATTGGAAATTTCTGCGTTTTTGTTCATCAGGGATATTGACCCATAATTCTCTTTTTTTAATGGAGTCTTTTTCTGATTTTGGTATCAGGACAATGCTGGCCTCAGAGAATGAATTTGGAAGTTTTCCTAACTTCTATTTTTAGAATAGTTTGACTTGAATAGGTATTAACTCTTCTTTAAATGTTTGGCAGAATTCACTTATGAAGCCATCTGGCTTCTCTGGTGTTTTCTATGCTTCTTTCAAGCCCAGCTAATATCCCTATGAATTGTTGTTCTAATTTCTTGTTCAGATATATTGCTTTTCTGGATTTTTTTAAGATTTTATTCACTTATTCATGAGAGATACAGAGAGAGAGGCAGAGACATAGGCAGAGAGAGAAGTAGGCTCCCCGCAAGGAGCCCAATATATGACTCGATCCCAGAACTCCAGGATCACAACCTGAGCCAGAGGCAGACACTCTACCACTGAGCCACCCAGGGGCCTCTGCTTTTCTGTTTTGAGTAAATATCTGGCTGTGGTTTCTTCTTGATCTTTCTTTTGAAGAGAATCTCTCTGTCTTGTCATTTTGTCTAGGTTTCTGTCTTTTGCATCTAATGAAAACTGTTATGTTTCCTGCTCCTGAGAGTAATCCTATATTAAGAAGGGGTCCTACATTGTCCAGGGCATGGTGCTCACAGAAGTTTTTCTGCTGTATGCTGTGTGAACTCTGCTGTTGTGTTTTGGCTGAACCTTCCAGGTCAGTCCTCTGTGGAGTTCTTCCTTCCTTGCAGTGATGAGTGTAGACCTTTAACTTGGTGTGTTTTGATTTGTTTGTTAAGATAAGCCTGATTTTAAAAATTCTTATCAAAGGAAAGAGAAAAGAGAAAGGAATAAGAAATCAAGCAGATAAACAAAAAAGTATAAGCCTGACTGTAAGGAAAAAATAAAAGTAAGAAGGAAGGAAAAAAGAAAGAAAAAAAGCCTGACAGAAAAGAAATGAAAAAAGGAAACAACAAGTGAACACATGAACAAAAAAAGTATAAGCTTGATGCTAGAGAAAAAAGAAAAAAACTATTATTAAAAATAAATTAATAAAATAAAAATATATACAAATAAAAAGTAAAAAAATGATAAAAATAAAAAAGCATAAGCATGGTCCTACTTCCACCAGAACTAAAGCTGACTCTTTGGAGCACTCTAATATCAGTAGTGTTGATGTCTGTGGAGGATCTGTCTTGGTATCATACCCGAAAAAAAATTTTGACAAGAAGTTTTTCCAGGTTTTTCTCTAAAACTATGGTTTCAGATTTTACATTTAAGTTATTAATTATTTTGATTTTATATTTGTGAAAGGCATAATGCAAGGGTTCAATTTTATTTTTCTGCATGTGTTTATCCTATTTTCCAAGCCCCACTTATTGAAGCAACAGTCCTTTCCCCACTAAGTATTCTTGGCTCCCTTGTCTATATTAGTTGATAGTATATACTGGGATTTATTTCTGGGCTCTCAATTCTGTTCAGGAATCCAGGCGAGTGGAAAGAGATGTGTGTTTAGAACATGGCACACTAGAGTTGCCCATGCACCAGTTGGGGAAATCTGCAGGTGAGGTTTTCTCCCAAAGTGCATGGAAAATTTTCATGATGGAATCCAGAATATACCAGCAAGAACTTTCTTTCTTTATTGCCATCTAAGAATATCATGTGCTGATTTATCAATCTTCTACTTGCCCCCAGTTATGGAGATGCCAATTTAATACTCTAGATGCTGTGAGAGAGTAATGAGTCTCTTTGGTAGTGACCCACAAAGCTTGGTAAAATTCACATTTGCTTACTGGCTCTCCATTTCCCCTGCAGGAGAAATTACTGGTCTTGTTTGGCCCTAAGCTGTGCCACCTTGGAGGAGTGGTGATGTTTGTCCATTCAAGCTATTTCTCTTACCCATTCTTTTTTTTTTTTTGGTATATTTTTTATTGGAGTTCGATTTGCCAACATACAGTATAACACACAGTGCTCATCCCGTCAAATGCCCACTTCAGTGCCCGTCACCTAGTCATCCCATCCTTCCACCCACCTCCCCTTCCACTGCTCCCTGTTCATTTCCCACAGTTAGGAGTCTCTCATGTTTTGTCACCCTCTCTGATTTTTCCTGCTCATTTTCTCACCTTTCCCCTATAATCCCTTTCACTATTTTTTATATTCCCCGTATGAGTGAAACCATATAATGATTGTCCTTCTCCGATTTACTTACTTCGCTAACCATAATACCCTCCAGCTTCATCCACATTCCAATGCATCCATACTTATATTTATTTTGCTCCAAAAGATTGCAGGGAATTCTCTTGAAATCTGAATTTTTACAAAGACCTTCTCATCTATAGATCAACTAAGTCAACATTCCACAGGCAATCCTTGATGTGGCCAAGAAGGCTGGAACCAGTCCTGCCTTTGGTAGGGTCAACAGCCAATTCCAAAGTCCAGGTGCCTATTACCTGATGCACAAGTGGGTGAGATTCTGCCTGGGTCCCTTATCACACAACTACAAAGGCACTACTGTTTGTGAATGGATGCAAAATTCTTTGCTGCTCAAAAGAGGGGGCAAATTTAAGGGATGTTCATGCCAGTGTTATGCTGATGTCACATTTTCCATTCGTCTCTTACAACCTTGACTCCATTATCAACTCCTCGTTATTTCTCTTCCTGATGTTGCCAATTGAGCAGCATTAATAACCTGCACCTCTATTCAACATCTGTTAGAGTACCTTTAAATTTTATTTTTAAACACCTCTTTTTTAAAAAAAGATTATATTTTGAAGTAATCTCTACACCCAATGTGGGTCCAAAACCCATGACCCCAAGGTCAAGAGTCACATGCTTTACTAACTAGGCAGAGCAGTCACCACTACTATCAGAGTACCTTTTAGATTTCATTATATTTATTTATATAAAGATCTGTTTCCCTTGAAAGAGTGAGAGCTCTTTGTGAGCAAGCATTTTATCTTAGTTGTCTCTCAATCTTTAGTACCTAATACAACGTCTAGTAAATATAAAAAGGAAATAACTTTAATTGAATAAATAAATGACAACAAAACACAACAGACAATGAAGATTAGTTGAAAAAAGTTTGATCCTCATTATTTTAAGAAGAAAATGACCTAAACATGAAAAACCAAATACAGCTCCCTCTTCATCATTGGACAAGAGAAAACTTGCAATCTGGAGTACAAGCACAGGATACCTCAGAGAGTCCTTGGGTGTATGAATATGCAATTGAAATAGTATAGAAACAAGAGCAAGATGATTTTTTTTAATTTGTTATTTTTCCAGGAATTCTCTTCTTTCCAATATTTCTTTTGGTTCATTTCAGAAAACATCAAATATATCTTCATCAGCTAGATATTCACTGAAAACTCTAGCCAAATGACCATCACAGAATCCCAGAACATCAGTTTCAATACCTTTACTCTATTTGCTTTTCTTCATGACACTAAACATCATGTGTCATAACACACATTTATGTTCTATCTTGTGACACTAGAATATAAGCTAAATGAAGGCAGGAAGTTTTATCTATTTCTTGACTGTGTACACCCAGTCTCTGAAACATCACCTTGGCAAATTATAGGTATTAATAAAATATTTTGTTAAAAATAAAGGAAGCTATATGAAAGAATGTATGTCAATGGGATAATGATGATTTTATTTGTGAAAATATAGCTTTTCCTTATTTTCTCCAATACTATCTTCTATGCATCATTTGATTTTTCTGAAATAAACTTTTGTTATTAAATCTTAATTTGAATCAAATAAATTTTATAAAAATAAATGGAATAATATGATCTGGATTATTTAAATATTTGAGATCATGTTATAGTTTTTAAGTTAATTTCAGGCAATTAAACCTGATTAACATTTTAAAAATTTTAAGGGATCCCTGTGTGGCGCAGCGGTTTAGCGCCTGCCTTTGGCCCAGGGCGCGATCCTGGAGACCCGGGATCGAATTCCATGTCGGGCTCCCGGTGCATGGAGCCTGCTTCTCCCTCTGCCTATGTCTCTGCCCCTCTCTCTCTTTCTCTCTCTCTCTGTGTGACTATCATAAATAAATAAAAATTTAAAAAATTAAAAAAAATAAATGAAATAAAAATTTTAAAACATTTAAAACTTTATTTGAAGGTCTCAAATTACCAGTGTACAACAAAAAGAGAAAAGTTGAAACCTGAGATGATGTAATTTTGGGATTCTTTCTAAAGAAGATGTGGTATATGTATACAATGGACTATTAGACAAAGAAAGGAATGAAATCTTGCTATTTGCAATAATGTGGAAGAAGCTAGAGAATACTAAGCTAAGTGAAATAAGTTGGAGAAAGACAAATATCATATGATTTCACTCATATGTAGAATTTAATAAACAGAACAAATGATCATGGAGGGGAAAAAAGAGAGAGGAAACCAATAACCACTCATAACTAAAGAGAACAAATTGATGATGGTGGGGGGATGTGTTGAATAGGTGATTGGGATTGAGGGGGGTATTTCTTTTGATGAGCACTGGCTATTGTGTGTACATTTTGAATCATTAAATTATAAACCTGAAACTAATATTTCACAGTATGTTAAATAAATAGGTTTTAAATAAAAACTTGGAATAAAAGAATTACCCCCTGTTAAAAAATAATAAAATTTCAATATGCTAAGTAGAGCATAGCAAACAGAATTGGCCAAAATAAATAAAATAAATAAAATTATTTTAATAAATAAAAACTAAATAAAATAAATAAAACTAAAACAAAATAAATAAAAACTAAGGAAAAGGTGGAGAAATAAATAAAAAACAGAAAGACAAACATTTAATCAAAATGATTAAGCATACATGAACAGCTTTGTGAATGCTTTATGGTATGTTAAAGTGACCCATACATTTTAGAGTGATGTAAAAAATACTCTAGAAATTCCTGTTTTCAAATCTTAAATCCAGGTATCTACACTTTCTACAAAGTTTCAGTTTAAAATTACAAGTCCGCTCCTTGACCTTTTCACTTGAATGGCATATAGTCTCCTAAAGGCATGCATTATTGATCTTTAACACCATCCTTTTATATAAAAATTTCCTTACACCTATCAATAATATCCACTGTTTATTGCTTTTCCATCGGATATTCTTGCCCGCTTTGTCAGAGACAGTCTCTTATACAAATAGTGTTGGGAAAATTGGACAGAAGCATGCATAAGAATGAGACTGGACTACTTTCTTACACCATACACAAAAATAAATTCAAAATGGATGAGAGACCAAAATGTGAGACAAGAAACATCAAAATCCTTGAGAAGAAAAAAAAATCCTAGAGAAGTACACAGGCAGCAGTCACTTTGAATTATGCCACAGGAAACTCTTACTAGACTCATCTCTGGAATCATGGGAAACAAATGCAGAAGTGACCTACTGGGACTCAAAATAAAGGATTCTGCACAGTGAAGGAAACAATCAACAAAACCAAAAGGCAACTTAAAAATAGAAGATACTTTCACATGACATATCTGATAAAGGGTTAGTATTCAGCATCTATAAAGAAATCACTCCTCAAACCCAATATCCAAAAAATACACACTTTTCCAAGGAAGACATACAGATGGCTAACAAATGTGGAAAAAAAATGCTCAACATCACTCATAATCAGGGAAAAACAAATCAAAATCACAATGAGGTACCATCTCACACAAATGAGAATGGCTAACATTAACAGCTCAGGAAACAACAGATGTTGGCAAGGATTCAGAGAACGGGGAACACTTGTGCACTGTCTCTGGGAATAAAAACTGGTGCAAAAAAAAAAAACTGGTGCAGCCACTCTGGAAAACAGTATGGGGGCTCCTCAAAAATTTAAAAATGTAACTACCCTATAACCCAACAATTGCACTACCAGGTATTTATCCAAAGGATATAAAAATGTTGATTCAAAAGGGCATATGCACCATAATATTTATAGCATCACTATAACTATAGGCAAATTATAGAAAGAGCCCAAATGTTCATCAACTTATGAATAAATAAAGAAGATAACGTATATATAGACAATGGATTTTTATCCAACCATAAAAAAATGAACTCTTGCCATTTGCAACAATACGGATGGAAATAGAATATTTTGTGCTAAGCAAAATAAGGCAGAGAAATAGAAATATATTATTTCACTCATATGTCAAATTTAAGAAATAAAAAAGATGAACATCGGGAAGGCAAGGAAAGCTAAATAAGTTAAAAATAGAGGGAAGGCAATCTCTAAGAAATTCTTAACTATAAAGAACACATTGATACTTGCTGGTTGGGAATTGGGTGGGGTGATGTGCTAAATGGTTGTTGGGCACTAAAGAGGGCACTTGTTGGGAAGTGCACTGGGTATCATATGTAAGTGATGAATCATTAAATTCTATTCCTAAGATCAATGCTACTGTATATGTTAATTAATATGAATTTAAATTAAAAAAAAACAAAAACAAAACAGAAAATTGGCAAACAACCCAATAAGGAACTAGGCAAAAGAAAGAAAGTCACAAACTTTTTTTCACAAAAGAGTAAAAATGAATAGCAAATAAACATGGCAAAAAAAAGGATAATCAGGGACAAACTAAGTAATAAAAGAAGAAAAGAACACATTAGACAGAAAATTAGACACAGAGAGAGAGGTAGACATAGGCAGAGAGAGAAAGAAGTAGGCTCCCTGTAGTGAGCCCAATGTAGGACTTGATCCCTGGAGCTCGGGATCATGACCTGAGCCAAAGGCAGATGCTTAACTACTGAGCCACCCAGGTGCCCTGTGATAATTATTTATATATAAGTGCTTATGTCTACCATTTTACTATTTAATTTATTTTTTTTTCCTTCTGTATTTTATTTTCTCTATGTGTCTTTTTGGCCTTTCTGGAAAGAGCAAGATTTTTTTTAGGATTTTTTTTATTGATTTATATATTGTTTTTTTTTTAATTTTTATTTATTTTTTTTATTGAAGTTCAATTATATATTGTATTGTTGACTGTAACTTTGTGTTACTTTCCTATTGGTTGTTCTTAGTATAACAATATGTATTTTAATGCTATAATTTTTGGTATCAACATTTAATACTGAATAAAGTTTTGGAAATTTTACTTTAATTTAGGTCTCTTTACTACCTCTTCCTTCTTTGAAATAACGATGTCTTGGGATACCTGGGTGGCTCAGTGGTTGAGCATCTGCCTTTGGCTCAGGGCGTGATCCCAGAGTCCTGGGATAAAGTCCCTCATTGGGCTTCCTGCATGGAGCCTACTTCTTTCTCCCTCTGCCTATGTCCCTGCCTCTCTCTCTGTACCTCTCATGAACAAATAAATAAAATATTAAAAAAATAAAATAATTATCATAAAATTAAATGATCTAATATACCTACTAAAAGGAAGATGTTGACAGACTGGAAATTTGTAAAAGTTATGAAGAATGTTCCAATGTGTATCATGATAATTCAAACATAAAATAATAAGTGTCCCATTTTTACAGAATATCATTGGAATGTTGGTTATATTACCAAGGTTTTGGCTAGAATTTCATATGTGAAAAAGATATGCATAGACTCAGATATGACCAGACAGCTTTAAGGAACTCAGGTTGACTTTATGGAACCAATAGAGCCCCTTGGAAAGTTGGCCTGATATATTGCTTAAAGAGTTCCCAACAACTGGGCTTAATTGCTCCCAACTGGGTGGCTCAGTCAGTTAAGCATCTGCATTTAGCTCAGGTCATGATCCCAAGGTCCTGAGATCAAGCCCTGCATCAGGCTCCCTGCTGAGTAGGGAGTCTGCTTCTCCCTCTCCACCACTTGTCCTCTCTTGTGCACATTCTCTCTCTCTCTCTCTCTCTCTCTCTCTCTCACACACACACAAATAAATAAATCCTTTTTTTTTAAAGAACCTATATGGTCAGTTACTATTATTGCTGCACTTATGTAAATAATTAGAGCAAGCTTATTAAAACTGCATTCATTTTACAAATAATTAGTCCTCATTTGGCCATCTTTGACAAGAGTGAGGGTGACTTCAGAGAGAAAGATATTTTAACAACAGACATTGTGGATGTTATATTCTAGTTCTGATTAATTATCTTTGAGTGTTTGTTGTTTTCTCATAAAACTGGGCTGGATCCTGAATTATTCTGGTTTCCTTAAATATCTGGGTATGATTCTCCAAACTAAGGTTTCAAATCTTCTCCCATTGACTTTTTTGAGTGTTATCCTTAGATTTCTTAATCTTTATTTTTGTGTATTTATTATAGGTTTTGGGTTTGTGAGATTTATATATAACATATTAATTACTATAGGAATCTATATTAAGTTAATGATCTGTTAAATTTAGACATATACTAAAATAACACTATTTTACCCCCTTGGTATTGTATGTATATGTTGCTATGTTTTACATCTTTTTTAAAAAATATTTTACTGCTTTAGTCATGAGAGACACACAGAGAGAGGCAGAGAGATAGGTAGAAGGAGAAGCAGGCTCCCCATGGGAATCCTTATGTGGGACTTGATCCCCAGACCTGGGATCATGTCCTGAGCTGAAGGCAGATGCTCAACAACTGAGCCAACCAGGCATTCAATATTTTACATATTTTTATTAATAATTTTCTGACCTTTAATTATGGCTTTTTCTTTTCCACTGAAAGGTGCCCCATCAACATTTATTGTAAGGTTAACTTAGTGGTAATGAACCCCTTTAATTTTTGTTTGCTTTGGAAATTCATTATCTCTCTTTCAATTATGGATGCTATCCTTCCTGAGTAGAGTATTCTTGGTTGTAAGATTTTTTTCCCCTTTCAGCATTTTGAATATATCATGCTACACTCTTATTCTCTGCAAAGTTTTGATGAAAAATCTGCTGATACTTTTTATAGGGTTTTCCTTCTATTTTACTTTTTGATTCTTACTGCATTTAAAATTATTTATGTTTAATTTTTGACATGTTATTTATTATGCATCTTGGTGTAGGCCTCCTTGGGTTCATCTTTTTGAAACTCTCTGTGCTTCCTAAACCTGATGCCTGTTTTTTCTCCAGGTTTGTGAATTTTCAGCTATTATTTCTTCAAATAAGTTTTCTGCTCCTTTTATATGCATATTCTTTTCCTGGGACTCCTACAACATTAGTGTTGTTTATTTGATGTTGTTCAAGAAATCCCTTAAACTATCTTCATGTACTAAAATTCTTTCTTTTTTCTGCTCAGCTTGAGTGCTGTTGTTAACACAAAATCAACATAGCTTTTTTTTCTCATTTATTTAAAAGAAAAGAGAAACCTTTATTCAAACCCAAGTTAGGACAGCTGGAGGGGATACAGAATCTTCACAAACAGAGAATGCTCTAGGGGAGAAACATTTGGTGAATGGTTATATATATTCTTTGCTGTTGCTGTTTTGTTTGGTTTCTATGCAAAGAGTTACAAATCATTATGATGAAGGGCACTCCGGAAAGTTATAGGTTATTCTATGATTTTATATGTGCATGACTGTATCACTTTAAACTTATGGGAATTAAGGAGTTTTGGGTTTTTCCCCTTATCTTTATGTTTGGAGTCTCCTTTTTGGTTCTTTCTTTCTTTCTTTCTTTCTTTTTTCTTTTTCTTTCTTTCTATGAAGCAAATATACAATGTGTGCTTGGGGCAAAACTAGAGCCCATGCTGTGATCTTTTGCTCAGTTATTTTAACCCTGTTCAATGATAAATTATAGTTTCTCTAGGAGCCCAGGAGCATGGCCCACAATCATGAAAAATTGAAAATGTCCTTTAGTTTATCATTTCCCCTTTTTGTTCAATAATATTCCCTCAAAAAGAATTGGTGAGTTGATGATCAAGTTTATATTTCTATGTCCATTGGTGCAAAGGTGACTGCTTATCTGCCCTGGACCTGCCTAGTAAGTCCACTTACGGTTTTGCATTTGGTAAAGCATTAAGAGCAAAGATAAATGGATAGTTAAGGAATCTCAAAAACTACACTTTGAAGTAAACAATACCAAAAAAATTCCAAGAAATTATTTATATACATCTTGATAAAAAGGTTGGGAAAATTATGAATATTCATGAGAAAAAATGGACTATACACCCTGAGCAAACACATGTAACATATATTACCTATTTACTTTGGAGTGGAAACATCAGAGTGAGGCAAAATTTAGCTCCTGACAGTATCGTAGGACAAGGAGAAGGTTCTATGGGCTGGGTCTGTGTTTTGGTATAAGCTGAATGGGATCTTAGGCTCATTGTCTGGGGTAAGAAATGCATGGCCTTGCTTGTTAGTAGGGAGGAACCATTTCAGTTGACCTTGAGTCTAAGCTTCTATAGAAACAGCAAGTTAGTTTGTTAGTGGGATATAAAAAGATGCAATAGCTAATTAGAGGGATACAGTTCTCTGAAAATAAGTTTTAAACTTTTGGCTAATCATTAACCAAATGGGGCAAGATTTCAATTGCTCCCTGAATTATGATCATTCTTCAATTCTGAAAAATGAGGATGTTGAGCACTCCAGATATTTCCTTGTCTCCTTGGGTGAAGAGGTAGGTTTTATGTAGAAAGCAGTTTTTGCAAATCTTAGCTGTAACATGCCTATGTGCAGGGGTAAGCATAAGTTTTCAACCTATACATCACAGCAGCAAGGGAATCAGAAGCAATATGGAGTCTGACATGCGAAGTTATAATTCTGTTATAATCCTCCATTGTCAATTCTTCTTTCCATTTCTATGGAACATGGTTGGATATTGGTCTTCTGTAACTGCTCCAAGCTGATTTAGGGTGCAATAGGGGCTTTGGAGTGGAAGGTTTTGACAAGGTGTAGGTTATAATGATTTTGGTCCTTTGTTATAATAGAAGGGGTTTCAGAGATAGTTCTTTTTCTGTCAACTTGGATATTTTTCTATATAGTTTAGCATTACATAGCATTATTAAACTTTATCCCCAAGTATAGTTTAAGGATGATAATAGTATAGTCAAGTCCACTTTTATCAATCCCAATAAAATTAATTTTATACTAATGGGTATCCAAGGGAATAGATCGGTAAACCAGTCCAAGTCACCTTAGATAAAGGTTATGCAGTGGTCAAGGCAACTGGCTTGTTGTTTGATTTTAATTATATGGCTTCTTACCTCTGAGAAGGAGTTAATTTGGTGCAGCAAGTGGAATTAGCTATTGTATAGACTCTGCCTAGTTTGGCAAGCAATCTGATAATAGGTAATTATGCGAAAACAAACATAAAAAAACAGGATAATGGTTAGAGCACATTATGAACTCAGTATCTGAGTTCTACATCCTACAAGTGAGATTTCTACATGTCAGGCTCAAAGCATCTTCAAATGGAGTGTGAGCAGACCATGATCATCTGGTGGATTTTTTTTCTGGTTTTTAGTTTAACTGTTTCTGGTGATCCTTTTGAATGACATAGAATGATATTCATGAATACTGTCTCTACATGAGTTGCTGTAGCAATTTATCTGAAATTTACCTCAAGTTGTCTAGCTTCAGTTTGTAGGGCTTCAGGAAAAAGGGCAGGTTTAGTTCTTAGTGATTCAAAGAAAAGACAATAGGAGAAGATTTGAAACCTTAGTTTGGAGAATCACACCCAGATATTTAAGGAAACCAGAATAATTCAGGATCCAGCCCAGTTTTATGAGAAAACAACAAACACTCAAAGATAATTAATCAGAACTAGAATATAACATCCACAATGTCTGTTGTTAAAATATCTTTCTCTCTGAAGTCACCCTCACTCTTGTCAAAGATGGCCAAATGAGGACTAATTATTTGTAAAATGAATGCAGTTTTAATAAGCTTGCTCTAATTATTTACATAAGTGCAGCAATAATAGTAACTGACCATATAGGTTCTTTAAAAAAAAAGGATTTATTTATTTGTGTGTGTGTGAGAGAGAGAGAGAGAGAGAGAATGTGCACAAGAGAGGACAAGTGGTGGAGAGGGAGAAGCAGACTCCCTACTCAGCAGGGAGCCTGATGCAGGGCTTGATCTCAGGACCTTGGGATCATGACCTGAGCTAAATGCAGATGCTTAACTGACTGAGCCACCCAGTTGGGAGCAATTAAGCCCAGTTGTTGGGAACTCTTTAAGCAATATATCAGGCCAACTTTCCAAGGGGCTCTATTGGTTCCATAAAGTCAACCTGAGTTCCTTAAAGCTGTCTGGTCATATCTGAGTCTATGCATATCTTTTTCACATATGAAATTCTAGCCAAAACCTTGGTAATATAACCAACATTCCAATGATACTCTGTAAAAATGGGACACTTATTATTTTATGTTTGAATTATCATGATACACATTGGAACATTCTTCATAACTTTTACAAATCTCTTTAACTTACATACAACTTTTAAATACAGTGAATGCAAGTTTTTTTTATTTTTCTCTACTTCTATTTGCTTTTTTATTAGGTAGGGTACAGTAAGCTGCTATAACAATAAGTACAGCAAATGTAACACCAAAACCAAAAAGATACAAGGGTTTAAAAGTGATGTCTCTGCCATCTACAATAGATAGCTTTCTTTTTTAAAAATTTTTCTTTAGATTTAAATTTGCCAACATATAGCATAATACCAGTGCTCATTCCACCAAGCGCCCCCCTCAGTGCCCATCACCCAGTGACCCCCTTCAACTACCCCTTGTTCATTTCCCAGAGTTAGGAGTCTCTCATGTTCTGTCACCCTCACTGGTATTTCCCACTCATTTTTCTCCTTTCCCCTTTATTCCCTTTCACTAATTTTCATATTCCCCAAATGAATGAGACCTTATAATGTTTGTCCTTTTCCGATTGACTTATTTCACTCAGCATTATACCCTCCAAGTCCCTCCACGTGGAAGCAAATGGTGGGTATTTGTCGTTTCTAAAGGCTGAGTAATATTCCATTGTATACATAAACCACATCTTCTTTATCCATTCATCTTTCGATGGACACCGAGGCTCCTTCCACAGTTTGGCTATTGTGGACATTGCTGCTAGAAACATCGGGGTGCAGGTGTCCCGGCGTTTCTCTGCATCTGTATCTTTGGGGAAAATCCCTAGCAGTGCCATTGCTGGGTCGTAGGGCAGATCTATTTTGAACTCTTTGAGGAAACTCCACACAGTTTTTCAGAGTGGCTGTACCACATTCCTACCAACAGTGCAAGAGGGTTCCCCTTTCTCCACATCCTCTCCAACATGTGTGATTTCCTGTCTTGTTAATTTTCCCCATTCTCACTGGTGTGAGGTGGTATCTCATTGTGGTTTTGATTTGTATTTCCCTGATGGCCAGTGAAGCGGAGCATTTTCTCATGTGCTTGTTGTCCATGTCTATGTCTTCCTCTGTGAGGTTTCTGTTCATGTCTTTTGCCCATTTCATGATTGGATGGTTTGTTTCATTGCTGTTGAGTTTAATAAGTTCTTTATACATCTTGGATACTAGCCCTTTATCTGATAGGTCATTTGCAAATATCTTCTCCCATTCTGTAGGTTGTCTTTTAGTTTTGTTGACTGTTTCTTTTGCTGTGCAGAAGCTTTTTATCTTGATGAAGTCCCAATAATTCATTTTTGCTTTTGTTTCTCTTGCTTTCATGGATGTATCTTGCTGGAAGTTGCTGTGGCCAAGTTCAAGAAGGGTGTTGCCTGTGTTCTCCTCTAGGATTTTGATGGATTCTTGTCTCACATTTAGATCTTTCATCCATTTTGAGTTTATCTTTGTGTATGGTGTAAGAGAGTGGTCTAGTTTCATTCTTCTGCATGTGACTGGCCAATTTTCCCAGCACCATTTCAATTGAAAAACATTTGGCTTAAATTTTTATATTTCTGAAATCTAGAAATGCTTAATTTATAAGCACTTAACTTATGCCAATTAAATACAGCTTTTTAAAAATTTAATTTTGGCAGTACTATTTTTTAAGATTTTATTTATTTATTCATGAGAGACACACAGAGAGAGGCAGTGACATAAGCAGGTCCCATGCAGGGAGCCTGATATCGGACTTGATCCTGGCACTCTGGGATCATGCCCTGAGCCAAAGGCAGATGCTCAATCGCTGAGCCACTCAGGCATCCCTTGGCAATACCATCTTGAAGTAGAAACATATCATATCCATTATAGACATACATAAATGCACAGAGATCTTATAAATACTAATATTTGTGGAGATTTTTAATACTCCAAATTTCAAATATTTCCTCTTTCATTTCTTTCTTTTTGATGACAAACCTCTCCTTACAATGTAGATTTTTGAAGAATGGCTCTCAGGTTCTTGAGAAAATAAGGGTAGAAGATCTACATAAAAAAGAAGAAAGAAAAAGAAAGAAAAGAAAGAAAGAAAGAAGAAAGAGAAAGAAGAAAGAAAAGAAAGAGAAAGAAAGAAAGAAAGAAAGAAAGAAAGAAAGAAAGAAAGAAAGAAAGAAAGAAAGAAAATGTACATCATAAAGTCACAGAGAAAGTATCCAGGTTGCTCCAAGAAGGACTTTGGTTTCTTAAGGACAATATGTGCAAGCTTTTTGATATGTGAGGGAAGGTTTTGGGATTAGTTAAAAGAACAGGTTGATTTTTACTTATTTGGGGGCTGGATTTCTAATTTTTCAAACATTTGTAAGAGGAAGACAATGTTTTTAAATCCCTTAAGGAGCAGGTTTGCAAGATACACTACATAAGTAAAATGAAGGATAAAAATCATATGATCATAGAAAATTATATGGTCATTTCACCAGTCTCAGAAAAAATAATTGACAAAATTCAATATTTGCTCATGATAAAGACTCAACAAAGTAGGTTAAGAGTGAACGTACCTTAGTATAATAAAGGCCATATATTAAATGCCCATAGCTAAATGGGCCATATATTAAATGCCCTTGCTCAATGGTGAAAAAGTGAGATATTTTCCTCTAAGATCAGGAAAAAGTTAAAAATATAAACTCTCGGGGATCCCTGGGTGGCGCAGCGGTTTGGCGCCTGCCTTTGGCCCAGGGCGTGATCCTGGAGACCCGGGATCGAATCCCACGTCGGGCTCCCGGTGCATGGAGCCTGCTTCTCCCTCTGCCTGTGTCTCTGCGCCTCTCTCTCTCTCTGTGACTATCATGAATAAATAAAAAAATTAAAAAAAAAATATAAACTCTCATCACTTATATTCCACATAGTACTGGAAGTCCAAGCCATAGAAATCAAATAAGAAAAAGAAATAAGAGGCATCCATATTGGTAAGGAAGAAGTTAAACTGTCACCATTTGTGAATGACATGATACTATATTTGGAAAACTCTAAAGACACCACCAAACACAATTATAAGTAATAAATTAATTCAGTAAGTTTGCAAGAGACACAATCAATACCCAGAAATCAGTAACATTTCTATACACTAATAATAAAATAGCAGAAAGAGAAATTAAGGAAACAGTGATTTACTTTTGTACCAAATAGAGAAAAACACTTAAGAATAAACTTTACCAAAGAGGTGAAAGACCAGTACTATGAAAAGTATAAAACATTAATGAAAGACATTAGTTAATTCAATGTCTCACGTGTATACATTAAAGATGACACAAACAAATGGAAACATATTCCTTTCTCATAGACTGGAAGAACAAATATGGTTAAAATATCCATACTACCCGAAGAAATATACAGATTCAATGAAGTTCCTATCAAAATACCACCAGCAGGGACAAAAACTAAAACAAATAATACTAAAAATTGTATGAAATAACAAAGAACCTATATAGACAAAGCAATTTTAAGAAAGAAGAACAAAGGGATCCCTGAGTGGCACAGCGGTTTGGCGCCTGCCTTTGGCCCAGGGCGCGATCCTGGAGACCCGGGATCGAATCCCATGTTGGGCTTCCGGTGCATGGAGCCTGCTTCTCCCTCTGCCTGTGTCTCTGCCTCTCTCTCTCTCTGTGACTATCATAAATAAATAAAAATTTATTTTAAAAAAAAAGAAAGAAGAACAAAGCTAGAGGTATCACAATTCCAGATTTCAAGATACACTACAAAGCTGTAGTAATCAAAATAGCATGGTATTGGAACAAAAAAAAACAGACAAATAGATCAGTGGAACAGAATAGAGAGCTGAGGTATAAACTCGTGCTTCTATGGTCAATTATCACAAAGGAGACAAGAATATACAATTGGGAAGGATGCTGTCTTCAACAAATGGTGCTGAAAAAATTGGACAGACACATGAAAAGTAATGAAACTGGAACACTTTATTACACTATTCACAAAAATTCATTCAAAATGGATTGAAGACCTAAGTGTAAGCCCTGAAACCATAAAAATCTTAGAAGAAAACACAAGTAATATTCTCTTTGGTATCTGTCTTAGGAACATTTTTCTAGATATATCTTCTAAAGCAAGGGAAACAAAACACAAATAATCATTTGGGACTACATCAAAATAAAATGATTTTGTATAGCAGAGGAAACCATCAACAAAACAAAAGACAACCTACAGAATGGGAGTTGATATTTGCAAATGACATATCCAATGAGAGGTTAATATTAAAATATATATAATGAGCTTATACAACTCAACATCTAATAACAAACATCTCAATTAAAAAAAAATCAGCAGTGGATGTGAATAAAGTTTTTTCCAAAGAAGTCATACAGATGGCAGAGATGTGAAAAGATCTTCAACATCATTAATCTTAAGGGTAATGTGAAACAAAACTATAATGAGATATCACCTTATACTTGTCAAAATGGCTAAAATAAAAAAGAAACCTATAAATTACAAGTGTTGGCAAGGATGTGGAGAAAAAGGAACTCTTATACGCTGTTCATGGGAATTCAAATTTATGCAACCACTAAGGAGAACATTATGGCGATTCCTCAAAAAAAATAGCAATAGAAGCACCATATGATTAAAAAATTCTACTACTGAGCATTTACCCAAAGAAAACAAAATACATTAATTCAAAAAGTTACATGCACCCTTATGTTTATTTCAGCTTTATTTACAATAGCCAAAATATAGAAGTAATCTAAGTATGCATCAATAGATGAATGGATAAATAAAAAGTAATGGAATATTATGTTGTCATTAAAAAGATGAGATCTTGCCATTTGTGACAACACAGATGGATCTAGACAGTTTTATGGTAACTTAAATAAGTCAGACTGAGAAAAACAAATGCCATATGATTTCACTCAAAAAAAAACCAAAAAATTAACAAAAAGTTGAATCAGACATATAAATATAGAGAACAAACATGGTTTCCAGAGGGAAGGGGACGGAGGATGTGCAAAATGAGTGAAGGTGAGTGATAGATACAGGTTTCCAGTTATGGAATGAATAAGTCATGGGAATCAAAAGTTCAACAGAGGGAATATAGTCAATAATTGCAACAGTGTTGTATAGTGTCAGATAGTAATTACAATTGGGCAGAGCACAACATAGCATATAGAGATGTTGAGTCACTATGTGGTACACCTGAAACTAATGTAACAATGTGTATCGACTATACTCAAATAAATCAATTTGCAACTTAAGTGATATTATAAATTCATCTTCTCATCTAACTACATTATCTTCAATTTGCTTCCTTCCATCTGGTCACATAGCTTTATTGTAGCTTAGGGCAGAAGGCCTAAAATAATGCCTGTCCCTGAATATCAGCTTATAATATGGTAAATTTTCCACTACAGACCTACTTAAAAATATTTCAAATATTTTGTCAGTTTTTAGTTGGAACAAACAGCAATATTTTCAGGTTTTGATGCAATATTCCTTTGTAAAGTCTATATAAAGCATTTTAACAAATGTCTTCTCTTTTTTTCTCTTTCAATATTTTGTTTAAATTCAAGTTCATTAACATATAGTGTAGTATTAGTTTCAGGGGTAGACTTTAGTGATTCATCACTTGCCTATAACACCCAGTGCTCATTACAAAACCATGAAATACAGAGGAGAAATCACAACCAACACCACAGAACTATGAATAATTATAAGAGAATATTATGAGCAATTATATGCTAACAAAATAGGCAATCTGGAAGAAATGGATGAATTCCTAGAAACATATAAACTACCAAAACTGAATCAGGAATAGAAAATCTGTACACACTCATAACCAGCAAATAAATTGGATCAATCATCAAAAACTTCTGAACAAACAAGAGTCCAGGGCTGAATGGCTTCCCAGGGGAATTCCTCCAAATATTTATTTTTTTTTAAAGATTTTATTTATTCATTCATAGAGACACAGCTAGAGAGAGAGGCAGAGACACAGGCAGAGGGAGAAGCAGGCACCACGCAGGGAGCCCGACGTGGGACTCAATTCCAGGTCTCCAGGATCACGCCCTGGGTTGCAGGCGGTGCTAAACCACTGCGCCACCGGGGCTGCCCCCTCCAAACATTTAAAGAATTAATACCTATTCTTCTGAAACTTTTTCGTAAAATAGAAATGGAAGGAAAATTCTATGATTCATTCAATGAGGCCAGCATTCTATGAGGCCAGCATTACCTCAATCCCAAAACCAAAGACCTCACTGAAACAGAAAATTACAGGCCAATATCCCTGATGAACATGGATGCAGAAATTCTCAACAAGATACTAGCTAAACAAATCCAACAAAGGACTTCTAAGTGTGCAATTTAACCTTGGATTGATTCTTCTTAGGAGGAAAAGCCTATCTGCCTCTGAATATTGGCCTTCAGCTGATTATTTTTAATACAGTCTAGGAAAAATTATGGTCATCTGTTTCCTCTGTCAATGGGCATAGTTTTGAAGGGTCCATCTTTCTTATCTGAAAACTACAATATAATAATAGGTGGGAAGAATACCCCTTAGACACAGAAGCATATATGAGAATCCCACTGTTTTCATTAAGCTGTAAAATAGATTTGAAAGCATATAGTAAATACCATTTCTCTCAAATATATCTTAAACTTCAACTTAAAATTTCAATTAAAAGAACCTTATTTTTGAAAACATAGGTTAACATTTAATGTGTTTATTATTATTTTATAATGGTTTTGAAATGTCTCGTTTGAATTTTAATATGTGAATATTAATACATATGAACCACTTAAATAAAATCTGTTTGTGGCTGAAATGTAGCAAAATGTACACCATAAAATATGCCACTTTGATATGTGGAACTGAAGGCAATCAGTACCCAACAGAATTAAAAAAATGTACCTCCCCCTTGACTGCCAAAAAGAAATTAGAAAAGGAGGTCTGTATTAGGAAGAGAGCTATTACAAGAGATAATTTTTTTTAGGTCTGTTAAATCTTTCTGAATGAAAGAGGAACATTTTGTCTACCAAACATTTCCTACTCTTCCTGTGAATTGCCTTCCCCCCTTTGATGTGCCAGACCCCTATCTCTTTCCTTAGCTATCTCTTTTCTTAGGATGGCGTATAAGTCTCAATTGTCTGGCTGCCTTTTGATCTCACATTTGTTTAAAGATTTTATTTATTTATTCATGAGAGACAGAGAGAGAGAGAGGCAGAGACACAGACAGAGGGAGAAGCAGGCTCCATGCAGGGAGCCCGAGGTGGGACTGGATCCCAGGTCTCCAGCATCACACCCTGGGCTGCAGGCGGTGCTAAACCACTGCGCCACCGGGGCTACCCTTGATCTCACATTTTTAGAGGACCTCATAAGTTTGAAATTAATTTTTCTCCTATTATACTTTTTATTACAGGAGAGTCTCAGCCAATAATCTATAATTGTAGAGAGAAAAATTATTATCCCCCTTCACAGAGGGTCATCAATATTCCCGAAGAGTATAAAAGGGTCCTGAGACCAAAAAGTTGGAGAAGCACTGATCTTGATTGAATTTTACATTTCTAAACTGGTCAACTAGAAGAAATCTACCTTTTACCAAGAAAATGACACAAAATGGTAATAGGTTTGGAGAAGCTAGATGAGGAGTTCATTTGAGTTGCATATGTTGAGTGAGTTGACATATTCATCAGGCATTACATGATTCTTCTATTGACCAAATTATTAGTTATGGGACCTAAGAAATAAGGTTAGGTTGGGCGTTTTTTACATGTATTCTTATTTTATTAAATCTTACTAGTATTCCTTAAGGGAAAAACACACAGATGAGTAGGCTATATTGAAGAAATCTATTTTTTTATAAGAGAGTGAAAAATTTTATGATACTTCCAGGTACTTTCTTCAGTGATGCTTTCTTCAGTGATCTTTATTCTGGGACTCCAGATAATATTTAGTCCCCACAGCTACCACTAATATAGTAAATACCCATTTGTATCCTTTTAATAATGTACCAAGAAAGGAGACATTGTTTGCAAAACCACCCATGTATTTCTAAGCTTCACTGAAACCCCATGGATCCCTTAGCCCTTGTGCAGCCAGCTTCTCCTGGACAGTTTTTAACTTTAGGTACTGGTGTAGCAGGACCTGTACTGGTCTTCTGAGGGAGGGTCTCACTGTACTGAGACTGATGCAGGTTTGACCCAAAAAGGCAAATGTGCAAGAGTATAGGGGCATGGAATTCGGAGTAAAGTAGACTAAACAGCCATTGTCTACGTTATACACATTCAGCAGCTGTCTTTGCACATATGCTGAGGGATGGGGGCGGGGAGGATTTGGTGCCCAAAGGCTCTTTTGTCTCTCAAGAGGCATCTCTGTGAATAACACCTTTCACAAATGTGCTACAAGAAGAGTGAACAGTCACTGTCCTTGTGCCTTAGACAATCATTAGATGCCATTGTCTGCCTCCTCCCCACCTCCCAGGGTGCTTTCCTGCCCTCACTCCATAAATAGGGCAGCAACCTCAGGGCTCTATCCCAGCCAAACCTATTGGCATTTAAAACTGCATTCTTTGAGCCCTGCTTATTGCAAAAACTCATGAAAATCAGCCCCTCTTGTTCTGCCAGCCAATGGCTTTGGGGAAGTGTTCTTGTGCACATCCTTGTGCACTTCCCTCTCTCTCTCTCTCTCTCTCTCTCTCACCTTTCTCCACAACCAGGGCTCTCTCCCCTCTGCAGCACCTGTGATCTGTTTCTCTCCCAAAACCATGTCTCTGCACTTTCTACCTTCGTTAATGTGGTCCTTTCTCTCCCTCCAGTTGTGCAGTTTGGTCTGTAAGTCCTCAGGGCAATTTCTTGGGTATTCAGAATGATTTGATAGTCATCTAGCTGTATTTGATGGCCGAGGCAAGCCTAGGGTCCCCTTACTATGCTGCCATCTCAGTTCTCTCCATCTCCTGAAATATTAGTAAAAAACTAAACTAAACTAATGATATCATAATAAAGTCTATAGTTTAGCTAATATTCGTGTACTAAAGGTAAGCTATTAGTTTTGATAAATAAGACTCTGTTTTTTTAAGATATTAAGTAAAGGGAAGTTGAGGGAAGGGTATATAGAACACTATTATGTTTTAAACACTTGGCAATCTAAAATCATTCCGGAAAATTTTATCAACAAGCTGCAATCTTAGCTTTCCATCTTTTGTTTTTGTTGTTGTTTTATTTTTTCTATGTTTTTCTTTTTAATTTTTTCTTTCTTTCTTTAAAAAGCCATGGCTTAAAAGAGCAACAGCCATGTAAAAGAGCCAGACCTAGGGGCATCTGAGTGGCTCAGTTGGTTAAGCGTTTTTCTTCAGCTCAGTCATGATTCTAAGGTCTTGGGATGACCCCCTCATTGGCTCACAGCTCAGTGGGGAGTCTGCTTCTCTCTCTCCCTCTGACTCTACCCCCTCTCCCTGTGTGCACGCACTCTCTCTCTCTCTAATAAATAAAATCTTTAAAATAAAACAGAAGGGCAACTGGCTGGCTCAGTGGTTGAGATCTGCCTTTGGTTCAGGTCATGACACTGGGGTCAAGTCTCAATCAGGATCCCCACAGGGATCCTGCTTCTCCCTCTGCCTATGTCTCTGCCTCTCTTTGTGTGTTCTCATGAATAAATAAACAAAATTTTAAAAAGCCAGACCTAGAACTCTACCAAATGGCTGTGGTGCTACTAGAGAACTTTCAGCATAAAGGAGGGTCGATGTACATAGTCCATGCTCTACTTACCTCCTTGAAGGCACCAGTAATCCATCTAGTTGCCCTAACTATGTCCCATTGTGTCAGTGATCCTGAGGCCTAGCCCACACCAGTGCCAACTGTCCCAACAAAGCAGCCACAGGGTAGTGCACACTGGGACAACCCTGGTTAGAGCTCACTATAGCCCCAGCCTTCATACCAAGGTGACACATGCGCAAAACAACCCACAATGTTCCAGGCCCACACCATTTCAACTTTAGATGGCTTGCTAGACAACTGGTGCAGAGTGCTCCCAAACCTCTCATGTGGCATCTGCTATAGATTCAGCTGCCCTCCAAGAGTGCCCACTGCTTGGAGCACCTCCCAGAACCTCAGCCTGTTCTTGCATTGGTCCTAACCATACTTCTAGGGCACCCTCCATGCTAAGCACCTTGGGACACCCCTGCTTGCACTCAATTCAGCTTCAGCTGTCCTTCCACTTCATATTTTGCACAGAGAACACCAGGGTCCACACTGGTTTATGCCCATTTTAGCTTTAGTTGTCCTGCCGGAGCATTGCCTGCCTAGAGCACCCCAGGACCTCTCAGCCTGTTCACCAACTCAGCTCCAACTACTCCTTCAGGGCACCATCTGTGTGGAGAGTCCTGAAACATCCTGGTTTACATACACTTCAGCTATTCTGCCAAAGTGACCTCTGTGTGTAGAGTACTGGGTACCAGTGGCTTGCACCCTCATTGGTTTCAGATATCCTCTCAGGGCACCCTCTGTGCATAGAACTCAGAGACCTCTCAGCCCACACCTTGCTTCAGCTTCAGACTTCCTACCAGGGCGTCTTTCACACAGAGTGCCCCAAGGTATCCTGACTGCACCCATTTCAGCTTTAGCTGTTTTGCCAAGGTGTCCTCAATACAAAGAACCCAGGACACCCCCGCCTGCATCCACTTCACCTTTAAGTGTCCTGACAGTGTATTCACTGTTTGGAAAGCCCCAGGACCCCCAGGCTACTCCAGGCATAGTTCCAGCCAGCAATTAAAAGTCAGCAACCACACATAGTATGATTGGACACAACCACACATGTGACCATTCCTTTAAGTTTAGTAGAAGTAGCTATTCTACCTAATCTATAGAAACAAACACAAAGTCAAACAAAATGGATAGACAGAGGAATATGCTCCAAAAGAAAGAACAAGACAAAATTTGAGAAAAAGAACTAAAGGAAACGGAAAAAAGCAATATGCCTGATAAAGAATTTTATTTGTTTATTTATTATGTATTTATTTGTTTGTTTATTTGTTTATTTATTTATTTTTATTTATCTGATAAAGAATTTATTTTTTTTCTTTCCTTTTTTATAATAAATTTATTTTTTATTGGTGTTCAATTTGCCAACATACAGAATAACACACAGTGTTCATCCCATCAAGTGCCCCACTCAGTGCCCGTCACCCATTCACCCCCACCCCCCACCCTCCTCCCCTTCCACCACCCCTAGTTCGTTTCCCAGAGTTAGGAGTCTCTCATGTTCTGTCTCCCTTTCTGATATTTCCTACCCATTTCTTCTCCCTTCCCTTCTATTCCCTTTCACTATTATTTATATTCCACAAATGAATGAAAAAATATAATGTTTGTCCTTCTCTGATTGAATTATTTCACTCAGCATAATACCCTCCAGTTCCATCAACGTCGAAGCAAATGGTGGGTATTTGTCATTTCTAATGGCTGAGCAATATTCCATTGTATACATAAGCCACATCTTCTTTATCCATTCATCTTTCGATGGACACCGAGGCTCCTTCCACAGTTTGGCTATTGTGGACATTGCTGATATAAACATTGGGGTGCAGGTGTCCCAGCGTTTCATTGCATCTGTATCTTTGGGGTAAATCCCCAACAGTGCAATTGCTGTGTCGTAGGGCAGTTCTATTTCTAACTCTTTGAGGAACCTCCACACAGTTTTCCAGAGTGGCTGCACCAGTTCACATTCCCACCAACAGTGTAAGAGGGTTCCCTTTTCTCCACATCCTCTCCAACATTTGTTGTTTCCTGCCTTGTTAATTTTCCCCATTCTCACTGGTGTGAGGTGGTATCTCATTGTGGTTTTGATTTGTATTTCCCTGATGGCAAGTGATGCAGAGCATTTTCTCATGAGCGTGTTGGCCATGTCTATGTCTTCTTTTGTGAGATTTCTGTTCATGTCTTTTGCCCATTTCATGATTGGATTGTTTGATTCTTTGGTGTTGAGTTTAAGAAGTTCTTCATAGATCTTGGAAACTAGCCCTTTATCTGATACATCATTTGCAAATATCTTCTCCCATTCTGTAGGTTGTCTTTGAGTTTTGTTGACTGTATCCTTTGCTGTGCAAAAGCTCCTTATCTTGATGAAGTCCCAATAGTTCATTTTTGCTTTTGTTTATTTTGCCTTCATGGATGTGTCTTGCAAGAAGTTACTGTGGCTGAGTTCAAAAAGGGTGTTGCCTGTGTTCTCTTCTAGGATTTTGATGGAATCTTGTCTCACATTTAGATCTTTCATCCATTTTGAGTTTATCTTTGTGTATGGTGAAAGACAGTGGTCTAGTTTCATTCTTCTGCATGTGGATGTCCAATTTTCCCTGCACCATTTATTGAAGAGGCTGTCTTTCATCCAATGGATAGTCTTTCCTCCTTTATCGGATATTAGTTGACCACAAAGTTGAGTGTCCACTTCTGGGTTCTCTCTTCTGTTCCATTGATCTATGTCTCTGTTTTTGTGCCAGTACCACACTGTCTTGATGACCACGGCTTTGTAGTACAACCTGAAATCTGACATTGTGATGCCCCCAGGTATCGTTTTCTTTTTTAAAATTCCCCTGGCTATTCAGGCTTTTCTGATGCCACACAAATCTTAAAATACTTTGTTGTAACTCTCTGAAGAAAGTCCATGGTATTGTGATAGGGATTGCATTAAACGTGTAAATTGCCCTGGGTAACATTGACATCTTCACAATATTATTCTGCCAATCCATGAGCATGGAATATTTTTCCATCTCTTTGTGTCTTCCTCCATTTCTTTCAGAAGAGTTCTATAGTTTTTAGGGTATAGATCCTTTACCTCTTTGGTTAGGTTTATTCCTAGGTATCTTATGCTTTTGGCTGCAATAGTAAATGGGATTGACTCCTTAATTTCTCTTTCTTCAGTCTCATTGTTAGTGTATAGAAATGCCACTGATTTTTGGGCGTTGATTTTGTATCCTGCCACGCTGCCAAATTGCTGTATGAGTTCTAGCAATCTTGGAGTGGAGGCTTTTGGGTTTTCTATGTAGAGTATCATGTCATCGGCGAAGAGGGAGAGTTTGACTTCTTCTTTGCCAATTCAAATGCCTTTAATGTCTTTTTGTTGTCTGATTGCTGAGGTTAGGACTTCCAGTACTATGTTGAACAGCAGTGGTGAGAGTGGACATCCATGTCTTGTTCCTGATCTTAGGGGAAAGGCTCCCAGTGCTTCCCCATTGAGAATGATATTTGCTATGGGCTTTTTGTAGATGGCTTTTAAGATGTTGAGGAAAGTTCCCTCTGTCCCTACACTCTGAAGAGTTTTGATCAGGTATGGATGCTGTATATTGTCAAATGCTTTCTCTGCATCTAATGAGAGGATCATACGGTTCTTGGTTTTTCTCTTGCTGATATGATGAATCACATTGATTGTTTTACGAATGTTGAACCAGCCTTGTGTCCCAGGAATAAATCCTACTTGGTCATGGTGAATAATTTTCTTCATTTATTGTTGGATCCTATTGGCTAGTATCTTGTTGAGAATTTTTCCATCCATGTTCACCAGGGATATTGGTCTATAATTCTCCTTTTTGGTGGGGTCTTTGTCTGGTTTTGGAATTAAGGGGATGCTGGCCTCATAGAACGAATTTGAAAGTACTCCATCTCTTTCTATCTTTCCAAACAGCTTTAGTAGAATAGGTATGGTTTCTTCTTTAAACGTTTGATAGAATTCCCCTGGGAAGCCATCTGGCCCTGGATTTTTGTGTCTTGGGAGGTTGTTGATGACTGCTTCAATTTCCTCCCTGGTTATTGGCCTGTTCAGGTTTTCTAGTTCTTCCTGTTCCAGTTTTGGTAGTTTGTGGCTTTCCAAAAATACATCCATTTCTTCTAGATTCCCTAATTTATTGGCATATAGCTGCTCATAATATGTTTTTAAAATCATTTGTATTTCCTTGGTGTTGGTGGTGATCTCTCCTTTCTCATTCATGATTTTATTAATTTGAGTTCTCTCTCTCTTCTTTTAATAAGGCTGGCTAATGGTTTATCTATCTTATTAATTCTTTCAAAGAACCAACTCCTGGTTTTGTTGATCTGTTCCACAGCTCTTCTGGTCTTGATTTCATTGAGTTCTGTTCAAATCTTTATTAACTCTCTTCTTCTGCTGAGTGTAGGATCTATTTGGTGTTTTTTCTCTAGCTCCTTTATGTGTAAGGTTAGCTTTTGTATTTGAGTTCTTTCCACTTTTTGAATGGATGCTTGTATTGTGATGTATTTCCCCCTCAGGACTGCTTTTGCTGCATCCCAAAGATTTTGAATGGTTGTGTCTTCACTCTCATTAGTTTCCATGAATCTTTTTAATTCTTCCTTAATTTCCTGGTTGACCCTTTCATCTTTTAGCAGGATGGTCCTTAACTGCCATGTGTTTGAAGTCCTTCCAAACTTCATTTTTTTTTTTCTTCCAAACTTCTTGTTGTGATTTAGTTCTAATTTCAAGGCATTATGGTCTGAGAATATGCAGGGGATGATCCCAATCTTTTGGTATGGGTTCAGACTCGATTTGTGACCCAGTATGTGGTCTATTCTGGAGAAAGTTCCATGTGTACTTGAGAAGAATGTGTATTCAGATGAGTTTGGATGTAAAGTTCTGTAGATATCTCTGAAATCCATCTGGTCCAGTTTATCATTTAAAGCACTCGTTTCTTTGGAGATGTTGTATTTAGAAGACCTATCGAGTGTAGAAAGCGCTAGATTGAAGTCACCAACTATAAGCGTAGTATTATCTAAGTATATCTTAACGTGGGTCATTAATTGATTGATATATTTTGAGGCTCCCACATTCGGGGCATAGATATTGAGGATTGTTAAGTCCTCTTGTTGGATAGATCCTCTGATATAGTGTCCCTCTTCATCTCTCACTACTGTCTTCGGGGTAAATTTTAGTTTATCTGATATAAGGATATGCTACCCCTGGTTTCTTTTGAGGACCATTTGAATGGTACATGGCTATCCAACCTATTATTTTCAGCCTGTAGGTGTCCTTATGTGTAAAATGAGTGTCTTGTAGACAGCAAATAGATGGGTCCTGCTTTTTTTTATCCAGTCTGAAACCCTGCGCCTTTTGACGGTGTCATTAAGCCCGTTCATGTTCAGGGTTACTATTGAAAAATATGAGTTTAGTGTCATCCTTATATCTATTCAGTCCTTTTTTTTTGTGGATTGTTCCACTGGACTTCTTCTTAAAGAGGAATTTTAAGAGTCCCCCTTAAAATTTCTTGCAGAGCTGGTTTGGAGGTCACATTTTCTTTCAGGTCCTGCCTATCTTGGAAGCTCTTTATCTCTCCTTCTATTCTGAATGAGAGCCTTGCTGGATAAAGTATTCTTGGTTGCATGTTCTTCTCATTTAGGACCCTAAATATATCCTGCCAGCCCTTTCTGGCCTGCCAAGTCTCTGTGGAGAGGTCTGCTGTTACCCTAATACTCCTCCCCATAAAGGTCAGGGATTTCTTGTCTCTTGCTGCTTTAAGGATCTTCTCTTTACCTTTGGAATTTGCAAGCTTCACTATTAAATGTCGAGGTGTTGAATGGTTTTTATTGATTTTTGGGGGGGATCTCTCTATTTCCTGGATCTGAATGCCTGTTTCCCTTCCCAGATTAGGAAAGTTTTCAGCTATGATTTGTTAAAATACATATTCCGGCCCTCTGTCCCTTTCGGCGCCCTCGGGAACCCCAATTAAACGTAGGTCTTTCTTCCTCAGACTGTTGTTTATTTCCCTTAATCTATCCTCATGTTCTTTTAATTGTTTGTCTCTTTTTTCCTCAGTTTCCCTCTTTGCCATCAACTTGTCTTCTATGTCCCTCACCTGTTCTTCCACCTTGTTAACCCTCATCGTTAGGACTTCTAGTTTGGATTTCATCTCATTGAATTGATTTTTAATTTCTGCCTGATTAGATCTAAATTCTGCAGTCATGAAGTCCCTTGAGTCCTTTATGCTTTTTTCTAGAGCCACCAGTAGCTTTATAATAGTGCTTCTGAATTGGCTTTCTGGCATTGAATTGTAATCCAGATTTTGTAACTCTGTGGGAGCGAGGACTGTTTCTGATTCTTTCTTTTGAGGTGAGTTTTTCCTTCTAGTCATTTTCCTCAGTGCAGAGTGGCCAAAAACAAGTTGTATTGGGAAAAGGAGAAAAAGAGCGGAGAGAAAGAAGGAAAGAAAAGAGAAAAAGAGAAAAGAAAAAATGAAGAAAAAAGAAAAAAAAAGAGAAGAAAAAGAGAAAGAAAAATAGGTTGGGGGAAGCAATCAGGAATCAAAAAGAAAAAAAAAACCCAGGGGAGTATCTTCTGATTCTGTATACTTTAAGTCCCTTGACTTCCCCTGGAACTGGTCCATCTAGCTGGTCTTCTGGGGAGGGGCCTGTTGTGCTGATTTTCAGGTGTTAGCACTTGGGGGAGCTGCTGTGCCCCTGCCTGGTGCAGGGCTCAGTGGGGGTTGTTTACCCCGTGAGGCCGCAGGAGGAACAACCCCAGTGGCGTCGGCCAGCTGTGGAGCCCTGGATTCAGCTCCCACAGTAACTCCGGAGCTCTCCGTCTGCAGGGCCTGGAGGCTCTGGGGCGGGGCCGCTGATCTGCTCAGCTTGGGGCAGGAGCGTCCTTGCTGTCCTGTGCCCCTCCTGGCCTCTGCCTGCCCTGGGGGAGGTCGGAATCTGGGATGTTTCCTCAGTGCCCCGTGCTCCCGGGTCTGCTCTGTTGGATTCGTGCTCCCTGCCGGGCAGCCGCCTCCGCGAGCCGCCGCCGGAGACCCTCGAACTGCTCCGAGTCAAGCCGTGTGCGCGCTGTAGCCCTTTAGGGAGCTCGGTGCACTCTCCACGGGGCGCAGGTGTCTGTTAGTGTCCCAGGAAGCCTGAGGGCATCCCTGCCTTCTTGGGGTCCTGCTCCAACTCCCTGCGAGCCCCTTTCCACCCGGGAAGGTTGGTGCAGCTTCTGCTTCTCCGGGACGGGGCTCTCCTGTCCTGGGGACACTTGCTCCGGCCTTAGCCCGGCTCCTCACGGGTCCCCTCCCCCCTTGGATGCCTTTGTTTCTTTATTTCTTTTTCCCCGTCTTCCTACCTTGATAGAAGTGTGAACTCTCTCTCACTGTAGCATTCAAGCTGTTCTCTCTTTAGATCTCAGGCCGAATTCATAGATTTTCAGGATGATTTGAAGGTTATCTAGGTAATTTGGTGGGGTTAGGTGATTTGGGGACCCTACTCTTCTGCCATCTTGCTCCTCCCCCCACAAGAAAGATTTGTTATGTTACATTGCCCTTCTGTGTTATGAGTCCAGGATTGGAGGAACCTCATGGACCTGCCCTAAAGTATCTTAGGTTTTAGTCAAGGTACAGACTCGGTTGAGTAGTATTTGTGGAGGAGCTAAGATGGTAGTATAGTAGGAGGACCCTACACTCCTCTCATATCTGGAACACAACCAGATAACTATCAAATATTCTGAATACCCAAGAAATTGACCTGAAGAGTGACAGAAAAAACTTCACAACTAGAGTGAGAGAAATGGCCACATCGAGGTAAATAGGAAGTGTGGAGACATGGTTTGGGGGAGAAGCTGATTATTGGTACTGTAGAAGGGAGCCTGGTTTTGGAGAAAGGCAGGAGGGAGTGGAACTCACAGAGATAGACACAAGGAGAACACTTTCCCAAAGCCGTTGGCTGGGAAAAAAAAGAGGGACTGATTTTTGTGAATTTTTGCAACCAGTGGGTCTCAAACACTAAATTTTATAGGTTGGCAGGCTTGACTGGGATACATCTGAAAATGCAGCTCTACTCCTGGAAAGAAGGCAAGCAAGCAACCTCAGGACAGATGGCACCATCTGAGGATCTCCTAAGACACAGGGACAGAAACTAACTGTTCACTCTTATTGGAACACATGTATCAGAGATAGCTTTCATAAAATGCCCCTACAGGTACAAAAAAAGGTATCAGGAGTCATTTCCCTCCCACACCCATCAGCGTAGGTGCAGAGATACCTGCTGCAGAGATACACAGACACTAACTGTTAAGTCTGCTTTGCTGCAAATCCCATGCCCCTGTAGTCCGGTGCAACTATCCTTCTCAGTCAAAGCTGCATCCATCCCAGTGAAATGAGACCCTCCCCTAGAAGACCAACACAAGTCTGCCACAGCGTGTCCCTAAAGTTTGGAGTTTTAAAAGTCAGCAACCTTGCCTGAGCTAGAGCCAGAGTGTACTGGGCTGCTCCAGGCAGGCAAGCAACCTAGAGGCAGAAAGCATAAAACAGTGATTTGAAAATGCCTAGGACATACTAGGGAAAACTATTCACTTTCCCAGGAATGCTTCTCTGAGAACAGTAGAAACAAAGGAGCTGGCTGGCACCATTTCCCTCCCTCACCCCTCAGCATAAACCAACTTCAGTAAACAGCACACTGCCAACACTGGCTGCCTAAACTGCTTATACCAAGACCCCCCCCCCTTGCAATCTGTTGGTACAGTTTTTCTCAGGCAAGTGTGCCTAAGGACCAGTGCAAAGGGACCCTTCCCTAGAAAATCAGCAGAAACTCCTGTATATACCACATGTACTCACCATAGAGTTCTGCAAGGCTTCAATATTAGTGGAAGTAGCATCAGGTCTCATTTAACAAGCAGATCAGAGTATACCTAATTAAAACTCACCACATGCTGGCTAAGGTCTAGACACCACCCAGTATATGCAAGGAGAGCCTTTGCAGATGATTCATTTGAGGGATAGAGAAGCCAAGACACAGCAGGAGAGTGCAGAGAGAACACAACAGAGACACTCCCTTGAAGGGCCAGGTCTTAAACACTATATAACCTCTTCCTCATAAAGCTTGTACTCTCAGAAACAGTAAACATAACAGGCTTTTCTAACACAAAGAAGAATACAGAGACCTAGGCAAAATGTCAAGATGGAGGAATTCATCCCAAATGAAAGAATGAGAAAAGGTCATGACAAGTGATCTAATTGAAACTGACTCGATGAAGTGACCACAAGGTTGGAAGAAGCAGAGGAATGAATAAGTCACATAGCAGACAAAATAATGAAGCTGAACAAAAGAGAGAAAGGGGTATTATGGATCATGAGATTAGACACAGGGAACTCAGTGATTCCATTATATGTAATAGTATTTGTATAAAAGGAGCCCAAGAAGAAGAGGGAGAAAATAGGGCAGAGAGTTTATATGAGGAAATAATAGCTGAAAACATCTCTAGTTTGGGGAAACAGACATCCAGATCCAGAAGGTACTATGTCTCCCAACAAAATCAACAAAAGCAAGGACACCTGGGTGGTTCAACCAGTTAAGCATCTGTCTTCAGTCAGGTCATGATCCTAGGGTCCTGGGATCAAGCCCCACGTCAGATTCCTTGCTCAGCTGGGAGCCTGCTTCTCCCTTTCCCTTTGCCTGCTGCTACCCATGCTTGTGATTGCTTTCTGTGTGTGTGTGTCAAATAAATAAATATGTCTTTTTTAAAAAGATAAAAAAACTTTTAAAAATCAACAAAAGCAGACCAACACCAAGACATATTGTAGTTAAAATTTCAAAATACAGTGATAAAGTAAAAATCCTAAAAACAGCAAGACAAAAGAAGTCCTTAACTTACAAGGGAAGACCCATAAGCCTAGCTGCAGATGTCTCCACAGAAAGTAGTCAATCCAGAAGAAAACGGCATGATACATTCAATGTGCTGAGTGGAAAAAACTATGCAGCCAAGAATACTGTCAATAATTATTCTGAATGTAAGTGAACTAAATGCTCCAATCAAAGGACATAGAGTGTCAGAAGGGTTAAAAAATAAGATCCATTGATATGCTGCCTATAAGAGACTCATTTTAGACCTGAAGATACCTGAAGATGGGAAGTGAGGAGTTGGAGAACCATCTATCATGCAAATGGACATCAAAAGAAAGCTGAAATAGCACTACTTCTATACGACAAAGTAGATTTTAAAACAAAGACTAAGGATCCCTGGGTGGCGCAGCGGTTTAGCGCCTGCCTTTGGCCCAGGGCGCGATCCTGGAGACCCGGGATCGAATCCCACATCGGGCTCCCGGTGCATGGAGCCTGCTTCTCCCTCTGCCTGTGTCTCTGCCTCTCTCTCTCTGTGACTATCATGAATAAATAAATAAAATATTTAAAAAATAAATAAATAAAACAAAGACTATACCAAAAGATGAAGAAGGTCCTTATACCATAACAAAAGGGGACTATCCAAGAAGATCTAATAATTGTAAATATTTATGTTACCAACTTGGAAGCATCCAAATATATAAAACAACTTATAACAAACATAAAGGAATTCATTGATAATAATACAATAATAGTAGGGGCCATAAATTCTCCACTTACAGGAATGAACAGATCATCTAAGCAGAAAATCAACAAGGAAACAATGACACACTGGACCAGATGGACTTAAAAGATATATTAACAGCATTTCATCTTAAAGCAGCAGAATACACATTCTTTTCAAGTGCACATGGATATTCTCCAGCATAGATCACATACTGGGTCACAAATCAGGCCTTAAGAAGTATGAAAAGATTCAGTTCTACTATACAGCTTTTCTGTCCACAACCTATGAATCTTGAAGTCAACCACAAGAAAAATTGGCGAGGACCACAGATACATGGAGGTTAAAGAACATCCTAAAAAGAATGGATGAGTTAACCAGAAAATTAAGAAATTAAAAAAAAAAGAAAGAAAACACAATCATTCAGAAACTTTGGGATACAACAGAAGCAGTCATATGAGGGAAGTATATAGCAATACAGGCCAATCTCAAGAAACAAGAAAAATCTCAAATATACAACCTATCCTTATACCTAAAGGACCTAGAAATAGAACAAAAAAAGCCAGCAGAAGAAAAATTATAGAGTACTGAACAAATAAATGATATAGTAGTAAACAACAACAACAACAACAAAAAACCGGTAGAACAGAACAAATCAATGAAACAAGAGCTGATTCTTTGAAAGAATTAAGAAAACTGATAAACCCCTAGCCAGAGAGAGAGAGAGAGAGAGAGAGAACCTACATAAATAAAATCACAAATGACAGAGTGGAAATAACAATCAGCACCACAGATATATAATTTTAAGAGAATATTATGAAAATTTATATGCCAACAAATTGGATAATCTGGAATAAAACGATAAATTTCTAGAGATGTATAAACTACTATAACTGAAACAGGAAAAATAAAAGAAAATTGAACAAACCAATAACCAGCAAAGAATTGAATCAGTAATCAAAAAATCTCCCAACAGAACATAAGTCCAGTGCCAGATGGCTTCCCAAAGGAATTCTACCAAACATATAAAGGGAATAATAGGAATACCTATTCTCACAAACTGTTCCAAAAGATAGAAGGAAAACTCCCATATTCTTTCAATGAGGCTAGCATTACCCTGATTCCAAAATCAAATACTCCACTAAAAAAGAGAATTACAGGCTAATATCCCTGATGAACATGGATGCAAAGATTTTCAGCAAATCTAATCCAACAGTAGATTAAAAGAATCATTCACCATGATCAAGTGGGATTTATTCCTGGGTTGCAAGGATGCTTAACTATTCTCAAATCAATCAATGTGATACACCACATTTATAAATGAAAGGATAAGAACCACATGATCCTTTCAATGAATACAGAAACCAGCATTTGACAAAGTACAACATCCATTCCTGACAGAAACCCTTAACAAAGTATGGATAGAGGGAACATACTTCTACATTCATAAAGGCCATATAGGAAAAACCCATAACTAATATCATCCTCAATGGGGAAATACTGAAAGTTTTTCCTCTACCATCAGGAACAATACAGGGATGTCCACTCTCAACACTGTTTTTTTTTTTTTTTAATGAAAATAAGTTCTATTACTTCAAGTAATAAACATAAACAAAGATGCAAACAATATTAGTCCATTTTCTTCCAGATGTTTGGATCAATTTACAGGAAAGGCAAAACTGAAATCCAATTATAATCTTTGTAGGAATATTTTTTTTGGGGGGGGTTCTTGTTAGGTTAGGTTTGTTAGGTTGCTTTTTCTTCTGTATTAATAGTGTGTGCATTTTTTATACTGATCTCAAAACATGTATAGTCATGCAATCAAATGCTTAAGCACAAAATATATTCCATTAAGTGGAATCCACATGTAGCAAATGTATAAACTAAAAACAAAATTCCCAGAGTTGTATTAACTTATGAAAAGGAACAAGAAACAATCTGAGTAATGTAACTGTATTCAAAGTAAATGACGAAAGTGAGACACCGGTATCTTTGCTGTGAGATAGATATCTTTTAGGTACACCTTTTAAATCAATACTTAAAAAGACAAAACCTGGGGCAGCCCCGGTGGCGCAGCGGTTTAGTGCTGCCTGCAGCCCAGGGTGTGATCCTGGAGACCCTGGATCGAGTCTCACGTCAGGCTCTCTGCATGGAGCCTGCTTCTCCCTCTGCCTGTGTCTCTGCCTCTCTGTGTGTGTGTGTCTCTATGAATAAATAAATAAAATCTTTAAAAAGAAAAAAAAACAAAAACAAAACCTGGGCGGTTCATAGCTATTTAAAATGTGAAATCCTAATCAACTTCAAATATATTTCTCAACCTCAGAGTCTCATGAACCACGGGAGGAACATGGGAAGGGGAAACCAAACTGTTACCTTTTTGAAAACAAGAGTTTCATTGGAACATGGGAGATGAGCTGTAATTTCTCATCTTGGAAGGAGATGGAAAACCTCCCACGCTAACAGGCAGCTAGGATCTGGCATTCTGCTCTATTTCAACCAAGTACTCTGGAACCAGTTTTCTGGTGTAAATGATGTGATGCCTCATTTTAGTCTCTCCATGGCACTCTCTTGTTTCCCACATAGGTGGGTCTAATCTTTCTCCAACTCCTCCATGATGGCCAATAGTTTAGTATATTTTCCTTGGGGTGCATGGCTGTTCCCACTTCCCTGGATGTAGACCGGAGATGATGGATGGCCTGTAGTCACTCAGCAGCTAGTAGTATTGTGAGGATGCTGCCATACTGGCACAGGGCAAGTGGACACTGCCAGCAGTATTGAGGGAGAAGGCAGGCATGTTCATTGTCAAATATGGTTTGTAAGACATCTTCTCCCTGCCAATCAGCAGAGTGCGCTGGAAGGGGCTCTGAGGGCCAGTGATGGTGGCATCAGTGGCAAAGCCAGGTGGCAGCAAGGCAAATCCACAGCCCAGTGCCAACCATGTAACCCCTGACCAGCTCCAGCACACTATTTGTTGTTGATAGTTGGGGCTGCAGGATCAAATATTACTGTCCCTCACCCTGATACCCACTGCAGTATATCACTCATACATCAGAAAGGTTGACTCAAGGGCAGCCACAAATTTGAGCAGAGCCAGCAGGTAGGCCCTGGCAAAGGAGGCTCACCACTGTTAATTAACATAGTACTGGAAGTACTAGCTACAGCAATCAGACAACAAAAAGAAATAAAATGCATCCAAATCTGCAAGGAAGAAGTCAAACTTCCACTATTTGCAGATGATATGATACTCTATGTAGAGAACCCAAAAGACTCCATCAAAAATCGATAGAAATGAAACACAAATTTAATGTGCAGGATACAATATCAACATACAGAAATCTGTTGCATTTCTTACACCAATAATGAAGCAGCAGAAAGAGAAATCAAGGAATCAATTCAATTTACAATTTCACCAAAAACCCTAAGATACCTAGGAATAAACCTAACTAAAGAGGTAAAAGATCTGTACTCTGAAAACTATAAAGCACTGATGAAAGAAGTTGAACATAACAAAATAAAAGGAAAAAACATTCCATGCTCATGGATTGGAAGAAAAATATTGTTAAAATGTCTATACTACCTAAAACAATTTACACATCTAATACTATCCCTATCAGGGCACTTGGGTGGCTCATTGGTTGAGCATCTGCCTTTGACTCAGGTCATGATCCAGGGTCCTGGGATCGATTCCTGCATCCAGCTCCCCAAGGGAGACTGCCTCTCCCTCTGCCTATGTCTCTGCCTCTCTTTCTGTGTCTCTCATGAATGAATGAATGAATAAATAAATGATCAAATAAATAAATAAATATATAAATAAATAAAATCTTAAAAAAAATAATACAATACTTATCAGAATACCACGATCATCTTTCATAGAGCTGGAAGGAAACAATCCTAAAATTTGTATGGCACACAAAAGATCCCAAATAGCCAAAGCAACCTTGAAAAAGAAAAGCAAAGCTGGAGGCATCAGAATTCTAGACTTCAAGTTTTATACAAAGCTGTAGTGGTGGGAATGCAGACTGGTGCAGCCACTCTGGAAAACAGTATTGAGGTTCCTCAAAAAATTAAAAATAGAACTATTCTGGGGTGCCTGGGTGGCTCAGTAGGTTAAGCATCTGATTCAATTTTGGCTCAGGTCACGATCTCAGTGATGTGAGATATAGAGACCCCTGCTCAGCACGAAGCCTGCTTAAGATTCTCTCTCTCTCTCTCTCTCTCTCTCTCTCCTCCTGCCACTCACACACAAAAACATGCACTCTTTCTTTCTCTCTCTCAAAACAAAAACAAGGGGGATCCCTCCGTGGCTCAGCGGTTTAGCGCCTGCCTTTGGCCCAGGGCATGATCCTGGAGTCCCGGGATCGAGTCCCATGTCGGGCTCCCGGCATGGAGCCTGCTTCTCCCTCCTCCCGTGTCTCTGCCTCTCTCTCTCTCTATGTCTATCATAAATAAATAAAATAAATAAATATTTAAAAAAAACAAGGCAAAACAAAACAAAAAACAAACTACCCTATGATCTAGAAATTTCACTACTAGATATCTACCCCAAAGGTTGCAAAAATACTGATTTGAAGGGACACATGCACACCGATGTTTATAGCATCATTATCAACAATAATCAAATTATGGAAAAAGCCCAAATGTCCATTGACTGATGAATGGATAAAGAAGACATATATAGGAAATTTACTCAGCCAGAAAAAAAGAATGAAATCTTACCATTTACAGGGGCATGGAGCTAGAGTATTATGATAAGTGAAATAAGTCAGTCAGAGAAAGACAAATACCCCATGATTTCACTCATATGTGGAATATAAGAAATAAAACAAATGAACATGGAGGGGGGGGGGCAGGGAACAATCCAGGAAATAGACTCTTAGTATTTAGGTTACTGGAGGAGAGATAGGCATGGGGATGTGTTAAATAGTTGGTGGGTATTAAAGAGGGCACTTGTTGAGATGAGCACATGGGTGTTGTACATAAGTGATCAATCACTGAATTCTACAACTAAAGCTAACACTACACTGTATGTTAAGTAACTGGAATTTAAATAAAAATAGAAGAAAAAAAACGATTCAGTCTGGGTTGTAGTCATTTGAAGACTTGACTAGGACAATAAGATCAAATTCCAAAATGCCTCTTTCATATGGCTGTTAAAAGACTCAGTTCTAGGGGCCCTGGTGTGTCGCAGTGGTTGAGCATCTGCCTTTGGCTCAGTTCGTGATCCTGGGGCACTGGGATTGAGTCCTGCATCAGGGTCCCCACGGAAAGTCTGCTTCTCTCTCTGCCTATGTCTCTGCCTCTCTCTGTGTGTCTCTCATGAAAAAATAAATAAAATCTTAAAAAAAGAGACACAGTTCTTTCTCACATGGACTTTTCTCCTGACACGGCAGCTGGCTTAGCCTAAATTGAGTGATCAAGGAAAAAGGGAAAAGTGAAAGTGCTCTTATGACCTAGCCTCTGAGGTCACACACTGTCTTTTCTGCTTTATTCTATTTATTAGCAGCAAGTCTCTAAGTCTGCATGCACTCAGGAAAGGGGAATAAATTCTTCCTCATAAAGAGAGGGAGACCAAAGAATCTATGGACATTTAAAATCATCATATGGTTTCACTCATATGTGGAATATAAGAAATAAAGAGATTATAAGGGAAAAGAGGGGGAAAGAGTAGGAAAAATTAGAGGGAGACAAACCATGAAAGAATCCTAACTCTGGGAAACAAAGGGTTGCAGAAAGGGGGGTAGTTGGCGGGTTGGGGTAACTGGGTGACAGGCACTGAGGAGGGCACGTGATGGGATGAGCACTGAGTGTTATACTATCTTTGGCAAATCGAACATAAATTTAAAAAATGCAAAAAAAAATCTTAAATAAAAATAATTCAATCCTCAGAGCCTAGCCCAGAAAGAGGACATTAGTGGGGAAAATCTGAATAAAATATATAGTTTAGTAAATAGTATTGTATCGATATTAATGTACTAGTTTTGATCATTGTGCCAAGGCTACATAAGATGTTAACATGGGGGAAATTGAGTAAAGGGTCCCAGGGAGCTCTTTGTCCTATCTTTGCAACTCTTCTGTAAATCCAAGTATATTTCATAATAAAACCACTAAAGAAAAAAAATAAAATAAAAAATGAAACCATGCTTCCAGTCAGTTACTCAGGGTACATTAAATAATCTAGTCTTTGAGTGAGAGACCTCACTGTGGAGGCCGAGAAAAAATTAAGGCCATTCCACCTCAAGTTTAGCATTAGCACAAGTACAGCCATCTTAGGCCCCTGTGAATAAGAGCTGAACTTTACCTTACTTCAGTTAGGCCCCATATTAGAATGAGAACAAAGCTCAGAATGCCCTAGGCAGGAAATCCCATATCAAAAGGACGACAGACCTCAGAATGCCCTCGGCAGGGAATCCCATATCAGAAAGACAATGGAGCTCAGAGAATCCCGAATCAGATCTTAAGAAACTCCCCCCTTCCCCCCCACTTGTTGGAATGGGGGAAAAAAAATTCCTCCACCCCTTCTGAAAATCCCCTAGACCAGCCCATTAAAAAACCAGCTGTAACCCACGTTGGGGTCCAAGCCCCTGCTCCGCTGTGTCGGGTATACTTGGACCCAAGCTCCAGCTTGTAAATAAACCCTCCTGTACTTGCATTGGTGTCTGCTCCTTGGTGGTTTCTCGGATTCACAATCTTGGGCACAACATCACAAGAGCTAAAAGCAAGGCATTCAGGCACCCAAAAACTAAGCTGACTCAAATTTAGGACAGGAAATTAGCTCTCAAATGGGAAATGGAATTTAATTCACCACCTTAACTAAGGAATTGATAATTGTTTAGAGCAGGAATAACAGGAATTTAGTGGACACGGAAGTGCCCAGAGAGTATTCTTACATCATACTGGGCAGTTTGAAACAGTCAAACTGAAGGAGAGGTTTCTTAATGTAGTTCTAGGATAAGTCAATGATGCCTCAGGCACTGGGCAAGGAAGAAGCAGCAATTTGACTGCCTTTATAACTATTAACAATGGGCCTGGGGAAGGAGGAATTGACAGAGATGACTATTTGTAATATATAGATAAGCATGGTATAGAGATACATATTGGGAGTCCCTCGGGGAAAAAAAATACATAGAAAGAACCTTGGGATAACTGGTACGAATTTCAAAAATGGTAGTGTCCTGCTGCCTGCCCCCTCCTAGCACACACTCTGGTTTACAAATGGTAGTAAAAAGCAGCAAATGATAAGAAGATGAAAGTGACTCCAAATTCCCTGTCTCATTGGCCACTGCTTTCTGTCCTGGTTATGTATTAGTAAAATATCCAACTTTATTATCATGGGAGTCGCATCCTCAGAACTCCACCACCACAATAGGGGGCAGCAGATTCTATCACTACTGTTCAGCTAGTTTTCTAATTACTGATGTTATTTCACAGATAAATGGTAGTGGTTGCTATGCTTTTAAGTCTTTTTTTATCCTCACCTAAATTCAGTTCCAATACCTTTAGGCAAATCACAATTTTAATGAATGTAAACCTAGAAGCCACCAAGGGGACTTTGTAAGGAACTCGCAGGGGAAGGAGGATGTAGAGATAATGAGAGTTCACTAGCCAAGTTATATGTATGCAGGGTATATGATTTAGAAAGGTTGGTTCCTCTCTAAAAAGAAGCAGAGCTAATTGTTGAGAAATGAAGAAGATATAAACAGTATTCTAATCTCTGGAATTCACCACTTCATTAAAATAGTACCAGAGGTTTCTAGTTTGGATGGAAGGAACCTTAATTTTCGGATCCTCTGCTACACAAAGCATCACTGATGCTGCCTTATTGAAATAATATTATCTAAATATTTTTCTTTACATGATTCAAATTTAGTTGCTCGCAGTAGTATACAGAAAGCAACAATTCTGTTCTATAGTCAAAGCAGAAGGCAGAGAAAAAACTGGTGGACAATTATGAGTCTGAAAATATTTTGTGTAAGCAATGCTTTGTATAAGAAAAACTGTAAACAAATGCATTTGTATATTTTTGTGGTGATGATCACTGCTAGTGGCATATATTTTTTCCAATTAATTCAGCAAAAAAGATGCTTAAATGTTCGTGAGGTAATATATGAGAAATGAAATAAACCACACACAAAAAAACATCTAAAGCAAATTCAGACTTATGAAATCTCACTTTAAAATCAATGCTCGGGGTGCCTGGGTGGCTCAGGTCATCTCAGCGTCCTGTCTATCTCTCTCCCTCTGCCACTCATCCCACTTGTGCTCACTTTCTCTCTCTCTCTCTCTCTCTCTCTTTCGTGCGCGCACATGCTCCCAAATAAAAAAAATCTTTAAAAAAGTAAAATAAAATCAATGCTCAATTCTTGTCAGAATAATGTTCATTTTAGCAATTTTTTTTCTCATTTCTTTTATTTCTCTCCATCCTCATGTCTCAAGTTCCTAGATTCTGTCCACTTAACTTTTAATTTAGAATCTCTTCCAGTCTCTTCATAGTTGGCTATATATCAAAGGTTATTGTTTATTCCCTAGAAGATTGGGAAATTGTCTGTGAACAGCTTTATATTTAACTACATTTCTCTAAGAGCACAGGTTTTGTTTCTCTTTTCTCCTGAACGTATTCTTCTCTGTCTAGTTGCTTGAATTTGGTTCCTTTTTTTTATTGTTGAAGAACTATAGTTTTTTATTCCTTTTACAATATTTGCACAGTTAATGCAATAATATTTTTATTCTATGTGATTAAGGTTGAGTCTAGAGAAAGGTATTTCTCAGTCTCCTTCACTTTCTTCTCAGCATGATTCCTATAACACACACATATTTGCTCACTTCAAATAGAAAGATAAATTTAATGTTTTCCTTGCAAGTTACAGAGGTAGCCCTTTGGCTTCTATAATTCTTTGGTGTAGACTAAGTGGATTTCTCATCTTTTGAAGTTATTTTTTTTAAATAATTTTTTGTTTACTGTCATAGGAAAATATCCTGGCCTCTTCAAGTTTAGTGTTTTTTTTCCCCCCACTTTAAAGGCAGCCCCTCCTTCCCATAAAATTTAGTCTTTGAAATAGACTGTTAAACATCTAGACTTACTTTTTATTGGGAGACACAAGTTGGGGAAAAGTGCTTCAAAAGAGCTAAAAATATCCTGTTGTCAAAAATGCCTTCTTTGGACTTCAGGACCTGGAATATGAGCTGTGAGTGAGCACATTTCTAAGTACAAGATCAACTGCATTGCTCCTAAGGTGTGGGGAGGTCAATTCAGGCATTTCCTTTTCCATAGGTCCTTTGGCTTTATACACATTTAGTCATGGAGGCAAGAGGAGATATTGAGGCAAGTCAGCACTTGCTAGATACACCTGGAGGAGAAGTGGGGTAAAAATATTTATCTTCCCCAACTACCACAATGAAAGCAGAGTAAATCCTCTTCTAGATCCCCTCCCCCGTTTAGGCACTTTACACTCCACAGGACTCCTTATGTCTCTCATTCACCCTCACTGACTGCTTGCAGTTTGGCATTCTAGCAGCAATGAGCGTAAGTTTGAGGAAGAGCAAAGCACTTGAGCCATAGTAGAAAACATTTATCAAGGTCAATTTCTTAAATAAGCCAGATTTGAGTTCCATATTTGTTTAGCAAAAGCAGGAGATTAGATTGGGTATAAAGGAAACATTATATACAAATGATTAGAGGTTGTTCAGAAAGACAATTTGCTTTTGTGCTTGAAGTTTTTTGCTTCAATTGTTTCTCATCATCTTTTTTTCACCATATTTGAAATGAAAATTGAATATCTTAGTTTAGCATACAAGTATTTATTTATTTATTTATTTTTATTGGAGTTCAATTTGCCAAAATATAGCATAACACCCAGTGCTCATCCCATCAAGTGCCCCCCTCAGTGCCCGTCACCCAGTCACCTCCAACCCCTCCACCCACCCCCTTTCCACCACCCCTTGTTCATTTCCCAGAGTTAGGAATCTGTCATGTTCTGTCTCCCTTTCTGATATTTCCGACTCATTTTTTCTCCTTTCCCTTTTATTCCCTTTCACTATTTTTTATATTCCCCAAATGAATGAGACCGTAAAATGTTTGTCCTTCTCCGATTGACTTATTTCACTCAGCATAATACTGTCCAGTTCCATCCACCTCGAAGCAAATGGTGGGTATTTGTCGCTTCTAATGGCTGAGTAATATTCCATTGTATACATATACCACATCTTCTTTATCCATTCATCTTTCGATGGACACCAAGGCTCCTTCCACAGTTTGGCTATTGTGGACATTGCTGCTAGAAACATCGGGGTGCAGGTGTCCTGCCGTTTCACTGCATCTGTATTTTAGCATATAAGTATTTTCATGCCCTGGCCTCATCTGACTTGCTTCCATCTCCAACTTCACACCACACCAATCAGTGCACCTTAATCTCCAGTCTTTCCATACCACTTTAAATTCCAGAACATGCCATGGTGTGTCACACAATCTTCCCACATGATTCTAATACTGCCTTTATTATCCTTGTGCCTCACTTCATTACATCCATTTGTTTACATTCTACTCATCTCCTAAATTTTAGTTCACATATGACATTGCCAGAAAGCCCTTGCCTTACCTCTTGGGGAACTGAACAATCACTCCTTCCTCCTAAATGCTCCTGTAGTAACTCATTATAATCTATTTTTACACATTTGCCATATTAGATCATATTGTCTGGTTTTTAAATGTCTGTTTTCACTTTGGGCTGAGGTAATTTTTTTGAGGAGGACTAATTTACATGCTTGTCTTAATCCCAGGACTTTACATATAATTAAAGTTAAAACGAATGAATGCATAAGAATGTGATGTTTAATTGGAAATACAGAATATTGTAAGATCTTGAATTCTGGTCATGTTTAGAGATTTATTGATAGTTGATGAGCTAGTAGATGATAGAGTTTAAAACCAATTTAAAAAACAAAACTGCATCTGTTTACTTTTAGTAACTGGATTAAACTGAGCGGTTAGTGATAAATTAATGGCTTGGTCTTTACACCAAACTTTGTACATTCAGTTACAACCCATTTTATTTTTGTAAAACATTTAGAATGCAGTGTCACAGAAGCTCTCAAGAAAATTATTGTCTAGATGACCACTTCCTCTGATATATTATAACCTTCTTGAGGGTAAACATAATGCTGTGCAGTTTTTGGCAGATTGTAGATGCTTAATAAATATTGAGTAAATGGGGAGTCTAAAATCAATAACACAATAACTACCATTTATTGAGTGCTTCCAATGTGCTCAAAATTTTCTGGGTGCTTTCTGATTGATAGCTACCATTATTTTCCCTATTTTACAGATGAGGAGGCTGAGAGGCAAAAAGAAATCGCAAAATTTTCCCAAGGTCAGACAGCTGGGGTATATACCATCCATTTTTGCTGTAGAGTCTGTTTTTTGCTACCATATATGTGGACTTCCCTGAATTAATTAAGTGTACTTTATAACTTCCATTTTTGATTAATTATGGATGAAATATCCACAATCCTGTCTGATAATCATTTCCATGTTTCTTTATAATTTCTTATCACTTCATACATCACTAAGAAAAATAGCATTGTTTAGCCAGTATTTTTAGAAATTTAAATGACTGAAATTATACTGTATTTTACTGTGTGCCTTGCCTTTATATATATATTTTATTTAAATACAATTTGCCAATATATAGTATAACACCCAGTGCTCATCTCATCATGTGCCCTCCTTAATGCCCATCACCCAGTAACCCCATCCCCCACCAACCGCCCCTTCTGCAACCCTTTGTTTGTTTCCCAAACTTAGGAGGTTATCATGGTTCATCTTCCTAATTTTTCCCCACTCACTTTCCCTCCTTTTCCTTATAATCCCTTTCACTATTTCTTATATTCCCTGTATGAGTGAAACCGTATGATGATTGTCCTTCTCCGATTGACTTCACTCAGCATAATACCCATTCATGTTGATGTAAATGGTAGGTATTCAACTTTTCTGATGGGAAAGTAATATTACATTGTAAATATATACCACATCTTCTTTATCATCTGTTGAAGGACATTGGGGCTTTTTCCACAGTTTGACTATTATGGATATTGCTACTATGAACATTGGGGTGCAGATGTCCTGCCATTTCCCTACATCTGTATCCTTGGGGTAAATACCTAGTAGTGCAATTGCTGGGTCATAGGGTAGCTCTATTTTTAACTTCTTGAGGAAAAATAAGTTTTCCTGTTTTCCAGAGTGGCTACACCAGCTTGTCATTCCCACCAACAATACAAGACTGTTCCCCTTTCTACACATCTTCCCCCAAATTTGTTCTTCCTTGTCTTGTTCATTTAACCCATTCTCACTGGTGTAAGGTGGTATCTCATTGTAGTTTTGATTTGATTTTCCCTGATGGCAAATGATTTGGAACATTTTGTCATGTGCTTATTGGCCATGTGTAACTCTTCTTTGCAGAAAGGTATGTTCAAGTCTTCTGCCCAACTCATTACTGGATTATTTGTTTCTTGAGTGTTGAGTGTGTTTATAAATCTTGGATACTAACAATTTATCTGATATTTAATTTGCAAATATCTTCTCCCATTCTCTAGGTTGTATTTTATTTTTGTTGACAATTTCCTTTGTTGTGAAGCAGCTTTTTATCTTGACAAAGTCCCAATAGTTCATTTTTGCTTTTGTTTCCCTTGTCTTCATAGATGTGTCTTACAAGAAGTTGCTGTGGCCAATGTCAAGAAGGGTTTTGATGGATTCTTTTTTTTAAGTATTTTATGTATTTGATATATATACAGAGAGCACAAGAAGAGGGAACAGGAGAGGGAGAAACAGGCTCCCCGTTGAGCAGGGAGCCTGATGTGTGGATTGACTCAGTTCATTATCCCAGGACTCTGGGATAATGAACTGACCTGAAGGCAGATGTTCAACCAAATTAGCCACCCAGGTGCCTTTGGTGGATTCTTGTCTCACATTTAAATCTTTCTTTTCTTTTTTTTTTTTAAAGATCTTATTTATTTATTCATGACAAAGAGAGAAAGAGGCAAAGACATAGGCAGAGGGAGAAGCAAGCTCCTTGAGGGGAGCCTGATGCAAGACTTGATCCCAGCATCCAGGGACAACACTCTGAGCCAAAGGCAGATGCTCAACCACCTGAGCCACCCAGGCATCCCACATTTAGATCATTCAACCACTTAAATTTATCTTTGCATGTGCTCTAAGAGAATGGTCTGATTTCATTTTTCTGCATGTGGCTGTCCAATTTTCCCAACACCATTTGTGGAAGAGACTGTCTCTGATCCCTTGGATATTCTTTCCTGCTTTGTCAAAGATGAGTTGACCATAGAGTTGAGGGCCTATTTCTTGGTTCTTTATTCTGGTCCAGTGATCTATGTGTCTGTTTTTGTGCCAGTGTCATACTGTCTTGATGATCACAGTGTTGTAATACAACTTAAAATTAGGCATTGTGATGCTCCCAGCTTTGGTTTCCTTTTTCAATATTCCTCTGGCTATTCGGGGTCTTTTGTGGTTCCATACAAATCTTAGGATTATTTGTTCCAACTCTGTGAAGAAAGTCCAAAGTATTTTGATAGGGATTGCTTTGAATGTGTAAATTGCTCTGGGTAGCATAGACATTTTCACCATATTTTTTCTTCCAGTCAATGAGCATAGAATGTTTTTCCATCTCTTTATGTCTTTCTCGATTTCATTCTTAAGTTTTCTATAGTTTCTACAGTATATATCCTTTGCCTCTTTGGTAAGGTTTACTCCTAGATATCTTACGGTTTTTGGTGCAATTGTAAATGGAATTACCTCCTTAATTTCTCTTTCTTTCAGTTTCATTGTTGGTGTATATAAATGCAACTGATTTTTGAGCATTGATTTTTTATTGTGTCACGTTGTTAAATTGCTGTATGAGTTCTAGCAATATTGGGATGGAGTCTTTTGGGTTTTCTATATAGAGTGTCATGTCATCTGTAAAGAGGGAGAGTTGAATTCTTTTTTTCCAATTTGAATGCATTTTATTTCTTTTTGTTTTATGATTGCTGAGGCTAGGATTTCTAGTACTATGTTGAACAAAAGTGGTGAGACTGGGCACCCCTGTTGTGTTCCTGTTCTTAGGGGAAAGGCTGTCATTTTTTTCCCATTGAGAATGATATTCGCTGTGGGCTTTTCTTACATGCCTTTTAAGGTATTGAGATATGTTCCCTCTATCCCTACATTTTGAAGAATTTTAATCAGGAATGGATGCTGTATTTTGTCAAATGCTTTCCTGCATCTATTGAGATGATCATATGGTTCTTGTCTTTTCTTTTATTGGTGTGATCTATCTTGTTGATTTTTTACAAATGTTGAACCACCCTTGCATCACAGAGGTAAATTCCTCTTGAAGGTGGTGAATAATCCCCTTAATGTACTGTTGGAGTCTGTTGGAGAGAATTTTTGCATCTATGTTCCTCAGGGATATTGGTCTGTAATTCTCTTTTTTGGTGAGGTCTTACCTGGTTTTGGCATCAAGGCACTGTTGGTCTAATAGAATGAGTTTGGAAGTATTCCCTCCATTTCACCTTTGAAACAGCTATTATGAGTGCCTGGGTGGCTCAGCGGTTAAGCATCTGCCTTCAGTTTAGGGCGTGATCCTGAAGTCCTGGGATCCAGTCCCACATCAGGCTCCCTGCATTAAGCCTGCTTCTCCTTCTCTCTCTCTCTCTCTCTCTCTCTCTCTCTCATGAATAAATAAAATCGTTAAAAAAATAAAAAAATAAAAACGTATTATGAGCAACTATAGGCCAACAAATTAGGCAGTATGGAAGAAATGGATGTATTCCTCAAAGCTTACAAATTAACAAAACTGAACAGGAAGAAATAGAAAACATGAACAGACCAATAACCAGTGAGAAAACTAAAGCAGTCATCAAAAAACCCCCAAGACACAAAAGTCCAGGGACAGATGGCTTTCCAGGGGAATTGTATCAAACATTTAAAGAAGAAATAACACATATGCTACTAAAGCTGTTTCAGCAACCCACAAAGAGGCAGCATAGAAGCTGTGGTTTGCATAGTGCATTGGAAAAATGGGAGGGATATCTGTTTATACTGATTTTGGAAAGTGTTGAGGAGTTTCTCTGGGAACAAAGGATCTTGAAGAACCATTTATCTTCCCTGCCCTCCAGCATAAACACACGGTTACCTGTGAGAAGCAAAGTGGCAGAGACACTTGATCCTTAAACTGCCAGCAGTGTGCCTCATCCATGAGTTCTCCTCAGGACTCACCCACTCCAAGCCTACTGGCCTTAGCCCTGGACTCAGGGAAAATTTTGCTGCACATATCTGCATGCCTTGTGCAGCCACCACTCACACACAAGCCACATGCCCCCAGCTGCAACAACTGCAACATGAATTCTTGGCCACTGTACTGCAAGGGAATAGTCTTGATAGTTTGGACTCTGTTCACTCATACAACAATTCTTCACTGAACAAAATAATGAAAAGGAAGAATTCACAAAAGAACCAGAGGTAATCCTCTCTGCCACAGATCTAATGGATATGGATTTAAGTAAGATGTAAGAGATACAATTCAGGATTACAATGATAAAATTACTGGTGGTTCTTAAAAAATCATAAAAGATTCTAGAGAAACTCTCACTGCAGAATTGAGATTTAATCTGATGGAAATTAAAAAATATTTTAACTAATATTCAGTCTAAACTGGATGCTCTAACATCTAGGGTTAATGAGGTAGAAGATTTAGTGAGTGACAAAGAAGACAAGTTGATGGAAAGGAAGGAAGCTGAGAAAAAGATAGAAACAAATAAAAGCCCATGACGAGAGACTGAGATTTTAGTAATAGTTTGAGAAAGAATAATATTCATCTTATTGGGATTCCAGAGGGTGTGAAGAGAGAGAGAGGACCAGAAAAAATGTTTGAACAAATCATAGTTGAGAACTTCCCTAATGTGGGGAAGGAAACAGGCGTTCATATCCAAGAGTTAGAGAGGACCCTGCCCCCCCCCCAAAAAAAAACAATCAACCCCCAGGCATACAATAGTGAAGCTTGCAATATTAGAGATAAAGAGAAAATCCTAAAAGCAGCTTGAGATAAACTATTCCAAACTTATATGGGGAGAAATGTCAGATTAATAGCAGAACTATCCCAGAGACCTGGCAGGCTGGAAAGGTCTGTATGAAATATTCAGGGTAATAAACAAACGAACAAAAATGCAGCCAAGAATACTTTATTCAGTAAGGCTGCTATTCAGAAGAGAAAGGGACATTAAGAGCAACCAGGATAGACAGAAACTAAGATAATATGTGACCACCAGACCAGCTTTGCAAGAAATATTAAGGAGGTTTCTGTAAGTAAAGAGGGAGCACAAAGGAACAATCTGCAGGAACAGGGACTGTATAGGTAATACTATGACACTAAATTCATATGTTTCAACAGTTACTTTGAATGTGAATGGGTTAAATGAGCCAATCAAAAGACACAGGGTGTCAGACTGGATAAAAAACAAGACTCATCTTATGATATCTACAAAAGACTCATTTTAGACCTAAGGACACCTTCAGAGGAGGTGAGGTGGTGGAGAACCATTTACCAGGCAAACAGTCCTCAAAAGAAAGCTGGGTTAGCAATCCTCATAACAGGTAAATTAGGTTTTAAACTAAAGACTATACTAAGATATGAAGAGGGTCACTATAACATAATTAAAGAGTCTACCCAACAAGAAGACCTAAAATGATGAATAATTATGCTGCTAATGTGGGAGCATAATTACAGAACTTTCCATCCAATTGCAACTGAATACACATTCATCTCAAGTGCACATGGAACTTTCTCCAGAATAGACCACATACTGGGTCACAAATCAGGTCTAAACCGATAACAAAAGATTGGAATTGTCCCCTGCATATTTTCAGACCATAAAACTTTGAAACTTAAATTCAATTACAAGAAGAAATTTGGAAGAAATTCAAACACGTGGAGATTAAAGATCATCATGCTAAAAGATGAAAGGGACAACCAGGAAATTAAAGAACTAAAAAGATTCATGGAAACTACTGAAAATGAAGATACAACCATTCAAAATCTGTGGAGTACAACAAAATCAGTACTAAGATGGAAATACATGGCAATACAAGAGTCATCAAAAAATTGGAAAAACTCAAATACACAAGCTAACCTTGCACCTAAAGGAACTGGAGAAAGAACAGCAAATAAAACCTACACCCTGCAGAAGAGAATTAATAAAGATTTGAGCAGAACTCAATGAAATAGAGACCAGAAGAACTGTGGAACAGATCAACAAAACCAGGAGTTGGTTCCTTAAAAGAATTAAAAAGATAGATAAATCATTAGCCAACCTTATTAAAAACAAAAGAGAAAAGACTCTAATTAATAAAATCACAAATAAAAAGGAGAGGTCACCACCAATACCAAGGAAATACAAACAATTTAAAAAACTTATTATGAGCATCTATACACCAATAAATTATGCAATCTAGAAGAAATGGACACATTTCTAGAAAACCACAAACTACCAAAACTGGAACTGGAAGAAATAGAAAACCTGAACAGGCCAATAACCAGGGAGGAAATTGAAGCAGTCACCAAAAACCTCCCAAGACACAAAAGTCCAGGGCCAGATGGCTTTCCAGGGGAATTCTATCAAATAATTAAGAAGAAACAATACCTCTTCTATTAAAGCTGTTCCGAAGATAGAAAGAGAAGAAATACTTCCAAACTCATTTTATGAGGCCAACATTACCTTAATTCCAAAACCAGTCAGAGACCCCACCAGAAAGGAGAATTATAGACCAATATCCCTGATGAACACAGATGCAAACATTCTCAACAAGATACTAGCCCATAGGATCCAACAGTGCATGAAGAAGATTATTCACCATGACCAAGTGTGATTTATCCCTGGGATGCAAGGCTGGTTCAACACTCATATAGCAATCAATGTGATAGATCATATCAACAAGAGAAAAAGCAAGAACCATATGATCCTCTCAATAGATGCAGGGAAAGCATTTGACAAAATACAGCATCCATTCCTGATCAAACTCTTCACAGTGCAAGGATAGAGGGAACATTCCTCAGCATCTTTTTTTAAAAGATTTTACTTACTCGAGAGAGAGAGAGAGGCAGAGACACAGGCAGAGGGAGAAGCAGGTTCCATGCAGGGAGCCCAACATGGGACTTGATCCCAGGTCTCCAGGGTGAGGCTCTGGGGTGAAGGCAGTTCTAAACTACTGAGCCACCTGGGCTGCCCCCGTTCCTCGGCACCTTAAAAGCATTCGATGAAAAGCCCACAGCAACTATCATTCTCAATGGAGAAACACTGGGAGCCTTTCCCCTAAGATCAGGAACATGCCAGAGATGTCCATTCTTACCACTGGTCTTCAACATAGTACTAGAAGTCCTAGCCTCAGCAATCAGGCAACAAAAAGAAATAAGAGGCATTAAAATTGGCAAAGAAGAAGTCAAACTCTCCTTATTTGCAGATGACATGATACTGTACGTAGAAAACCCAAAAGACTCTACCCCAAGATTGGTAGAACTCATACAACAATTTGGCAGTGTGGCAGGATACAAAATCAATGCCCCAAAATCAGTGGCATTTCTGTACACTAACAATGAAATAAAGTGAAATTAAGGATTCAATCCCATTTACAATTGCACCCAAAAGCATAAGATACCTAGGAATAAACCTATCCAAAGAGGTAAAGAATCTATATCCTAAAAACTACACAACCCTTCTGAAAGAAATTGAGGAAGACACAAAGAAATGGAAAAATATTCTATGCTCGTGCATTGGAAGAATTAATATTGTGAAAATATGAATGCTACTCAGGGCAATTTACACATTCAATGGAATCCCTATCAAAATACCATGGACTTTCTTCAGAGAGTTGGAACAAATCATCTTAAGATTTGTCTGGAACCAGAAAAGACCCCGAATAGCCAGGGTAATATTGAAAAAGAAAATCAGAGCCGGGGGCATCACAATGTCGGCTTTCAGGTTGTACTACAAAGCTGTGATCATCAAGTCAGTTTGGTATTGGCACAGAAACAGACACTAAGTTCAACGTAACAGAGTAGAGAACCCAGGAATGTGCTCTCAACTCTGTGGTCAACTAATAATTGACAAAGCAGGAAAGACTATCTACTGGAAAAAGGACAGTGCTGGGAAAATTGGGCAGCCACGTGCAGAAGAATGAAACTAGACTATTCTCTTACACCATATACAACGATAATCTCAAAATGGATGAAAGATCTAAATGTGAGACAAGAATCCATCAAAATCCTAGAGGAGAATACATGCAACACCCTTTTTGTACTTGGCCACAACAACTTCTTGCAAGATGCATCTATATAGGCAAGGGAAATAAAAGCAAAATCCTAAATGAGTTGGAAATATCAGTGAGAGTGACAGAACATGAGAGACTTCTAAACTTGGGAAACAAATAAGGGTAGTGGAAAGGGAGGTGTGTGAGGGGTTGGGGTGACTGGGTGACGGGCACTGATTCCAGCACTTGGCAGGATGAGCACTGGGTGTTATATGTTGGTAAATCGAACTCCCTTAAAAAAATACCAAAAAAGAAAGTATCTATCTATCTATCTATCTATCATCTATCTATCTATCTATCTATCTATCTATCTATCTATCTGTCTATTTGTTTATGAGAGAAACAGAGAAAAGGCAATCAGGGGGAGGAGCAGAGGGAGAGGGATAGAATATCAAGCAGACTCCTCACCGAGCTGGGAGTACAATGTGGGCCTCCATCCCATGACCTATGAGGTGGAGACAAGAGCTGATATCAAGATCCAGATACTCGCTGACTGAATCATCCAGGTATCCCTAGTTACTCTTTTAACTTTTTAAAGAGTGGCTTTTTACAGAAATAATAATTAATAATAATAATAATAATAAGAAGAAGAAGAAGAAGAAGAAGAAAACAAAAGAAAATAACATAACAAAAACAAGAGAAGACTAACTTAAATAATTAATTAAATAAAAATAATAAATTTTTTTTATTAAAAAAACAGCTTATTTTCTGTACCCCAGCACCTCAAGTGCTGTGGTGAATTTGCAGTCCCTGGGATCCCTAAAGTCCCAAGCTCAGTGTGAGAAGGAATGTATTCCAGTTTTGGCTTTTAATGTGGATAGGGAGAGACCATCCCTGCAGCTCCTTAGATCTTTTAAACCCTGTCTGTTTCTTTCTTTTTTTGTTTGCTTTTTCCTGTGCACCAGAATGAGTGAAGCTGGAGTGTACTTGTGGATCCAGGGATCTCTGAGGTCCCAAGCTCCCTGTAGCAACTGGACTCAGCACTTATGTGGCCTGAGTTCTTCACTGGTCTAGGATTTTAAGGTGCAGTGGGAATGTAAACTGTGTCATTCTCCAGTTCCTCTGGTCTGGACAACGTTCCTGAAGCTCCTCTGCTGCTTGGTAGAGATCTGGCACTATTTCTTTATATGCAAACTGCTTTTTAAAACCAATGATATTTTTTCCTGTACCCAAAGAGAGAGGCATCTGTTCTAGGTCCCTAAATACTATCCCTCCCCACTGCTGTTCCCAGTTTTGGGGATGGTAGTTTCCTTTGTTACAGTCTCCATCACTCCAGCTATTTTCTTGCCATTCCATCTTTGGTTGTTCAGAAGTTGTTCAGTCAGACTTCATTTCTTTATCAGGAGGAATAATTTTACCAATAGATGTATTTTGGTGTGTTCCCTGGAATAGATGAGTTCAGAGTCTTCCTACATCACCATCTTGGACCAGAACTCCATAGTATTTTGATTATTGTAGCTTGTAGTAAATATTGAAATATAGAAGTGTAGAGACTTCAAATTTTGTCCAACATTTTCAGCATTGTTTTGGTTATTCAGGGTCCTTGACATTCTGTATAAATTTTAGGATAGATTTTACTATTCATGCTGAAATGTCATTTGGATTAAGAAAATCCAATTTCATTACATCTGTAGATTGTTTTGGTTAGTATTGGTATCTTAACAAAATTAAGTTTTCCAATCCATAACAAAACATGTATTTTTTGTTTATGTGTGTTTAATTTATTTCAGCCATGTTTTGTAGATTTTGGTGTACAAGTCTTCTGCTTCCTTTGTTAAGTCTAATCCTGATTATTGTTTGTGGTGCTATTGTGAATTGAATTATTTTCTTGATTTTCTTTTATGTTTGTTCATTTTTGTGTTGCCTGTGGCTGCTGAAGCTAAAGGCACCAGTGTGAGATGGGAGCTTGGCTTCATGGGAACCTGCTGGGAGCCTGCTGTTAATAGAAGCCACGTGGATCCATGGGAGTTACATGGGGCTACCAGTGGCAGCAGGTGCCAGGATGATCTGGAGGCTTAGATTTCTGGGGTCCTGCTGGGATCCAGGTGTCAGAGAGACCACCTAGTGCATCAAAAGCTATCTGAGTTCACCAGAGCTGGTAGGTGCTTGGGGTGAGTTTGGGATCTGGGTTTCTCAGAGATCCCTGGGAGCCTAGGTGTTACAGGAGCCAGCAAAGGTCACCAGAGCTATCAGGATCCTGGGTACAACAGGAGCCTGGGTTACCAAGAGCCTGTTGGAAGCCCTGCAGTGTAAGACACCTGGAGTCATGGGAAATACTTGTGGCTGCTAGACTAGACAGTAACCAGAGTAAGTCAGAGACCTGGACTTGTGGTAGCCTGTTGGAAGCCTTGTCATGTGAAATGCTTTGGGACAATGGAATAGGAAGGTGCTGAAGTGATCCTGGAACTGTGTTCATGGGAACTCACCAGGAACTTTGTGCCAAGGACACCATTTGGAGCTGTCAGAGCCAGTAGGCACTAGGGTGAGATGGGGGCCTGTGTTCTTGGGAGCCCTGATGATTCTGGTGCCAAGGGATCCTCCTGGGGCTGCTGGAATTAGCATATGAGAAGAGGCGAGCAGTGCTCAGTTTGTGGGATCCCACCAGGAGTCCTCCTATGAAAGCTCTCTAGGGCTGTGTGAGCTGTCTGAGGCCACCAGAATAATAGGCAGGCATGGGGATGAGCTGGGGTCTGTGTTCACTGGAGCCTGTTGAGAACCTGATGCCAAAGACAACATTTCGGGCTACTGGAATTGCCTGCAGCTACTGGAGCTGAAAAGCGTAAGGGTAAATGAGTGACCTGTGTTTGCAAGAGCCTGTGGGGAGAAACTGAGAGCTGCAGGAGCTGGCCTGGTACTGGGGTGGGTCCACTCTGGTATCCATGGTAAAATTGGATGCTCACGTTATTCTCCTTGTCCCATGGGGTAAGTTGTTCCTCTCAATTTTGGAATGCCTGGGCTTGGTGGAGGGCTCATATGATAATGTGAATCTATCTTTCCTTCCCTTCTCAGTGTGCCTTTTCTTATTTCTGTACTTTACCCAGGTGCTGTGATCACTCACCTCAAATCTTTGCTCTTGTGAAGGTATTTTCACATATGGATAGTTGTTCAAATTGATGTTAGGGGAAGGGGGAGGAACAAGCCATAGAAATTCCTATGTTACCATTTTGCTTATATTACTTTTCCCAAAGATCTCTTTCTGATTTTGTCTTTTTAGGCATATTTTAAAATAAGACTGGCTGTTCTGTGACGGCCAGAACCTCTGTGTGTTCCAATTCTGGTAGGTTTAATCAGTTATGACCTGGAAACAAAGATTTAATCTCTCAGTGCTAAATTTAGCATATGACTCTGGGACGTTTGTATAAGGGTCTCCATGAATTTAGATGAAACAAGAACTTAGAAATTCAGTTGGCCATAGTAGAGGAGAGGTAAACAAATCCTGTTCTCCACCACTTGGAATAAAATATAAAGTATATAGACCTAGATCTGGTAAAGATTTCGTAAACTTAACCCTAACTTATATATATACCACTGGAATCTAAAGCACAGATTCTTAATAAATGTGATAGTGAGATACTAATTTTCATTTTAGTAATGTGCTTTTACCTTTTAACATTTACTCATGTATGAGATTTTTCATATTTTGTTACATGTGCCCCCTTCCCTCATTGTTTATGTTATGTGCATATGTGTGTTAGGATTGTAACAGGAATGCAAAAAAAAAAAGAGGATGTCAATATTACACTTGTAAAATAGGCTTTTCCCCCTAATCTGTAGTAGGCAACAATCTTGAAAAATGAATATTGTCAAGAAAGGAAAAAAATCATAACTTTTAAAAAGTTTCCTTTGACATATAGAAAGCCAGGTTGGTATAATAGGAAGTTCATGTGTATCTTCCATGGGCAAGAGAGGAGATATTCTTTCCATCATCAGGTTGGGGTTTACTGTCTCCAGCAAGAGGAAGAGGAATATGATGCAAAAGGAGGTCATTATCAGAGGAAAAGTAATTGGAAAAACTTATCCCTCTCCCTCAGATGACCATGGTAAGAGGAAGAGGACAGGATGACAACAGGTGATGAGATATATATTTTATGGTCTTCTTTCTTTTCCTGGACTACAACTTCAGGGTACAAGTCTTATTAGAGAGCTTAAGGGAAAATCTGAAATCAGAGGAATTTTTTTTTATACCCTATTTGGGACTCTAGGCAGTGACCTCTTTTCAGTGTTCCCTCCACATCAAAATGAGTCACCAACCACATGTGAGTCAAGTTGATGGATGACATAAGCAAAGGAAGGAGTCAAGTTTAGTGTCTTAGTCTCGTTAAGCTCCGGTGTGGTATTTAGATGTTTCCTGCATGCCCTATGAAAATACAGGTAAAGTAGCTGATGGTGTTGTCTAGAAAGTCATCATGATACAGGCTGAGTGCACAGAGGAGGTGATCCTGAGCAAGGTCATAGTCATTACAGAAAAATTTAAAAAGCTAACATTGTCTTTCCAATATGAGTACAGTGTCTAAATGCATCAGCCCTTAAATTGGTTGAGAAAATATATAAAAATAACTCCATTTCTTATCCTTGTTAGCTTAAACCAGCCTGATAGATAATCTCTACTACAACAAAGCACCAAGAGGATTACTATCTAACTCCTTTCCCAACTAGGTTTGACTGAGGCTAGCACAGTTATGTTTTATTGCCTTGAGCCTCTGTATATTTCCATTCTAAATGCTCAGATTTACTTAGACTTTGACAATCCACCTAAGCCATATTGGCCTAAGCCCAATTTTCAAATACAGTAGCCCTGGGTGATATTAATCAAAATCTAATCAAAATGAAGCAAACCAAATGGACCATCAAGAAGATGCTATTCAATTTCTGCTTGCCTGATCAGACATGAGTCGATTCTGGGTCTGCAGGATCATGCCCTGGGCTGAAGGCGGTGCTAAACCACTGAGCCACCCGGGCAGCCCGGAAGTAGGGAATTAAAGGTAAAATACTATCAAACTAGCTATTTTGTTGTTTCTTTAAATTGAAAAAAAAAAGTAGTGCATATGTCCTTAACACTTTCTTCTGGATGAATATAATATCAACAGAAACCATGTATTAGTTACATAAAATATAATTATAGAATCAACCATGAATATTGAACATTTTGATGTTGCCACGTGTTAATATTGTAGAACATCTTCTCACTTTCCTGTTCTTTAAAAATTGTGTTTTTGTTACATTTAAATTTTTAAAAAGATTTTAATTATTTATTCATGAGAGACAGAGAGAGAGAAAGAGAAGCAGAGACACAGGCAGAGGGAGGAGCAGGCTCCATGCAGGGAGCTGGATGCAGGACTCGATCCCCAGACTCCAGGATCATGCCTTGGGTTGAAGGTGAGCACTCCACCACTGAGCCACCCAGGCATCCCTACATTTTTTATTTAAATTCAATTTGCCAATGGAACGCCGGGACACCTGTACCCCGATGTTTCTAACAGCAATGTCCACAATAGCCAAACTGTGGAAGGAGCCTCGGTGTCCATCGAAAGATGAATGGATAAAGAAGATGTGGTTTATGTATACAATGGAATATTACTCAGCCATTAGAAATGACATATATCCACCATTTGCTTCAACGTGGATGGAACTGGAGGGTATTATGCTGAGTGAAATAAGTCAATTGGAGAAGGACAAACATTATATGGTCTCATTCATTTGGAGAATATAAAAAATAGTGAAAGGGAATAAAGGGGAAAGGAGAAAAATGAGTGGGAAATATCAGAAAGGGAGACAGAACATGAGAGACTGCTAACTCTGGGAAACTAACTAGGGGTGGTGGAAGGGGAGGGGGCGGGGAGTGGGGGTGACTGGGTGACGGGCACTAAGGTGGGCACTTGAGGGGATGAGCACTGGGTGTTATTCTGTATGCTGGCAAATTGAACACCAATAAAAAATATATTTATTTTTTTAAAAAAAACAAGTGATGCTAGGAAAACTGGAAAGCTACATGCAAAAGAATGAAACAAGGCAGGAAACCACAAATGTTGGAGAGGATGCGGAGAAAAGGGAACCCTCTTACAGTGTTGGTGGGAATGTGAAACGGTGCAGCCACTCTGGAAAACTGTGTGGAGGTTCCTCAAAGAGTTGAAAATAGATCTGCCCTACGAGTGAACAATTGCACTGCTGGGGATTTACCCCAAAGAGACAGATGCAATGAAACGCCGGGACACCTGCACCCCGATGTTTCTAGCAGCAATGTCCATAATAGCCAAACTGTGGAAGGAGCCTTGGTGTCCATAGAAAGATGAATGTCTAAGGAAGATATGGTATATGTATATAATGGAATATTACTCAGCCATTAGAAATGACAAATACCCACCATTTGCATCGACGTGGATGGAACTGTAGAGTATTATGCTGAGTGAAATAAGTCAATTGGAGAAGGACAAACAATATATGGTCTCATTTATTTGGGGAATATAAATAATAGTGAAAGGGAATAGAAGGGAAGGGAGAAGAAATGGGTAGGAAATATCAGAAAGGGAGACAGAACATGAAGACTCCTGTCTTCATAGGGCGGGGAGTGGGGGTGACTGAGTGACGGGCACTGAGGTGGGCACTTGATGGGATGAGCACTGGGTGTTATTCTATGTTGGCAAATTGAACACCAATAAAAAATAAATTTATAAAAAAATAAATAAATTCAATTTGCCAGCATATAGTATAGCACCAATTGTTTTGTTTTTAAAAATTGTTTAATGATGGTTCCTTACAGAGTTCAAAGAAATGTTTGAGAATACTACTTTCTTTTTTTAAAGATTTTATTTATTTATTTATTTGACACAGAGACAGAGAGCATGGCAGGGGGAGTGGGAGAAACAGGCTTCCTGCTGAGCAGGTAGCCCCACAAGGGGCTGGATCCCAGGACTCCAGGATCATGACCTGAGCTGAAGGCAGGTGCTTAACTGAGGCACCCAGGTGCCCTGAGAATACTACTTTTTATACAAGTGAGGCCCTGACACTCTGAATCTGAGGTCACAGTTTGTATCAATATGATAAATATTTACTATTTTATTATATGGGTTGTATATATGAAGTAAAAAATTTAATAAGCCAATATGTTAAAGAATTCTAAATCTATATGTGTGCTTTGCAAGATGGCAGTGTAAAAGAGTAAGTCTGTAAAAATTTTAACATACTATGATCAGCATAACATATTATGTAAATGAATTATTTTTTAGCCCTAACCCAGTAAAAGCCTTCCTGTTGGTACATATGGTACAAATTTAGCTATTTGTGATATTTTTGATTAAGAGAATGATGTCTTACTGAAAATTGGACTTCACGTTTTAAGCTTGAGATGTTCTCATTTATACTGTATTTCAGAAAATAGAGTACCTTTTGATTTTTGAAATAGAAAATGTTTTTAAATTCTCATATTCTTAACCTAAAAATTACCAATGATTTTACAAACTTTCATGCCTTGGTCACTATTGACTTACCCTAAACATTTTAATAATGAGGCTAAACTAGACTATTGGATTTCCACTTATAATATCAGCTGCAACAACACATACATTTAACAGGTATATGTAATTCATGTTTGAAAACTTGCTTTGAAAAAAAAAGAAAAGTTCCTTTGACTTCAGAAATGAAAGCAATTATAACTACATATTAAAATGATACAACAATGTTCATGTTTGATTAATAATTGAAGGGGAAAAAGTGTTTCTTCTTTTCTTCTTCCTAATCCATTTCTTGAAATGACCAGTTTCCTTCCTATCGATAAATATAGCTTTATGGCAGCTTCACCACCACAACACATGCACCAGCTCTTCCAATGTTGATGGGAACTTCCTAACACAGAAAACAAAAACAAGGAAAGAAATACTGTCTTAATGAACTCTATCTTCAGCATAAGATATATAATCTACCATGTTGGAGTTAAATAACTAAGGCTATCCGGGTCCAACCTTCACCTGTTATAAAGATGGAAAATGCAGCCTGGATAATTGTCCAGTGTGGTGGAAAGAACATATTATTTAAATCATGTGGAGCTGAGTCTGAAAAACAGATGATTTTGGTCAATGATTTTCTCATTTGAAAAATTACAGGTAATAATACTCAACCTTCAAGATTTTTGTTAGGATGAACTGAGATAATGAATAAAAATAATTTGGCAGATAGTGGTTATAATTCTATTATTTATTAGTTCTCTTTCACTCTTTCCAAGGTCACACAATGAAACAGTGAAAAGTCAGGAATAGAATCTAGGTCTTTTAGCTACTGGTCTGGATTTTCAGAAAAGTAAATTCCTCAAGCTTAGACTTTTTGATTTTTGTATTTGGCTTAACAACTCCTTGTTGGCTAAAAATTTTTCTTCCATTTCTTGCTGGTGCTAAGCATTGATAAAATAAGGAGTTACCTACATAGCAGAATTTGAGTGTTTCTAAGGGTCTTAATGAATCAAATTGTTGGAGGAAAGAGATAGAAAGCCATTTTCAGCTGTCATATTAACATATTTATTTAGAACAGTAACCAACTTACTGTGTAGAATATAGAGCAGTATGAAGGCTCTCAGTATCATAAGGGAAGGTGGAGTTAGATACAAAATACAATGTTTGCATGTTTGTGGAAATGATGAAGAGTTAATCATACTTTATTTTTTATTGAGCTATCATTTAATTAACAGAACGCTATTAGATATTTTGGAATAAATCCAGATTTACCACTAGAAAAAATATCAAAAGCATCACTTTTGCCTTTAGCATCTTTAGGATGTCCTTTCAGAATTTCTTCTTGTACTCTACTTAGAATTTCTTCTGTTAGATGTCCAGCATTCTTGAGAGGTTTTAATTCCAGTCTATCATTGTTCACTAAATTCCTTGAGTGACTGGTTAAGAATCTAGAGTGTTGCAATTTTAAAAATATAAAAAAGGGACTGAAAAAATTTCCCCTGGGGCAACAACCAATAAGAAGGGGCAGATATTTGTTGATAAGGACATTGCTTTTTGGTTCTCAAGTCATAATACATCCTTAGAAAGTTGGCCAGAGAGAAACATTTACATTATTGAATCAGATTCACTATACTATGAAAGGAATGAGTCCATAAATTCAGGACAATGTTCTGTTCCCTAAGTACTAATGGATCCTGCCAATGACAAATTAGATCAACTAATTCGTACTTCAGTATGGTATAGATAAGGAAAATACTGCAAACTTAACTAAAATATTGGGCCCTAGAGAAGAGAATGAAATTAATTCAGGACAAATATTGTAAGGACTTTTATTAAAACCTGAAATGTACTAATTTCAATACTTTCAATAACAGTACCTCTTTCCATTCATCGTTCTGTACATCATATGACTCAACAGTGTTCAAATAAGTATGTCCATCATATCCTCCAACCACATAGAGTTTGTCTCCAAGGGAACATACAGCAACAGCATCTCGAGGAACACTCAGAGGTGCCACAGTTGACCATGAATTATTTTTTGGATCATACCTTAAGAAGTTTAGGAAGACAATTAAAAGAAGTCCAAAAGTGTTAAAATAATAGGTATTAATAAAATATAAACTTATCCAAATGTGAAGAATTAAAAACACCTTATCAATATCAAGTTTAGTCTGACTAATAAATGTTAAAAACAAGTACATGACAAAATTCTTCTCAACCACATCATTCAAAGCATATCAAAAATTTGAGGATATTTCACATATTAGCATCTTAACATTATGAGAAAAATGCCCCCTCTCTCATTTCGTATGCTGGTTGGAGATCTTAAGTTTTCTTTTATTCTTATCAAAAGTTTTATGCAAGATGCCTTGTCTTATTCATGTGAGAGCACATATTTCAAGTAAATCTGAATATAATTGCCTTCTTATTTTGTAGAATATAGTACCCTGGTTTTACTATTATTTGTGATTAGAATGACCATAATCTTATCCTTTCTCCCCATGAGTATTGCAATTTATCTTCACAAGAGAACTTTTTTTTTCCATTTCATCTGAAGTTAACTCCTTATTTCCATATCTTTTCTGTAAGCAAAATGAAAGAGAATTCATTAAGTAATAAAATCTTCTCCAGGAATTTTTTTCCTAAAATTTGAAGCTTTTAAAAAAGGCATAACACTAAAATCTAAAAGAGGTGGACAATAAAAGAAAACTAATCTAATTATACATGGATATGTTTTCTGATTTTATTTTGGCCTATTTGTAAAACCCAATGAAAAACGTTTATTTTACAGAGAAGATTTTTATTTATTACCTATTACTAATTTTCCTATATTTTATTACATCTCTTATTCCTGTTTTCATCTCTTTAGTTATATTCTAAATTATCTGATCTCAGCTTCCATTTGAACATGGACTTACATCCAGTAATATTTTTAATAATATCTGAAATCAGCGATAATTAAAATAACCTCAATGTCCCATACATATTGTTGATTGTCATACAGCATATCATCTTCAATTCTGCTGGTATAATAAAACCCAGAACCAGAAAACCCAGGACCAAAAAATCCATAACTGCATGCTTAGTTAAGCTGAATTTTCAAAATATTTGGTATTGTTAATTGATGCTGCCCTTGACTAACAGATTACACACATAAATTAATGGTGAACAGAAGAATTTCTTTATAGATTTGTATCCAAACCTAACTTTCCTGTATGTGCATGATAATTAAGGTTCAAAATCTGTCTAGGGCAGCCCCCGTGGCCCAGCGGTTTAGCGCCACCTTCAGCCTGGGGTGTGGTCCTGGAGACCCCGAGTCTTACTTTGGGCTCCTGCATGGAGCCTGCTTCTCCCTCTGCCTGTGTTTTTGCCTGTCCCTCGCTGTCTGTGTCTGTCATGAATAAATAAATAAAATATTTTTTAAAAAAAGCTGTCTAATGTTACTATTATCTGGCTACTATTTCATTAATGAGAGGTATTTGGGTAACACTGAATCTTTTGAAGAAAAAAGTGGCAATATTGCAGAGGAGGGGCAAGATGGCAGAAGAGTAGGGTCTCCAAATCACCTGTCCCCACCAAATTACCTAGATAACCTTCAAATTATCCTGAAAATCTACGAATTCGGCCTGAGATTTAAAGAGAGAACAGCTGGAATGCTACAGAGAGAAGAGTTTGTGCTTCTATCAAGGTAGGAAGACGGGGAAAAAGAAATAAAGAAACAAAAGGCATTCAAGGGGGAGGGGCCCCGTGAGGAGCCGGGCTAAGGCCGGGTCGAGTGTCCCCAGGACAGGAGAGCCCCGTCCCGGAGACTCAGGAGCTGCACCAACCTTCCCGGGAGGAAAGGAGCTTGCAGAGAGTTAGAGCAGGATCCCAGGAGGGCGGGGATGCCCTCGGGCTCCCTGGGACACTAACAGAGCAACTGCGCACCAGGGAGAGTGCACCGAGCTACCTAAAGGGCTGCAGCGCACACAGCTGGACCCGGGAGCAGCTCGGAGGGGCTGCGGGGGAGGCTCCGGAGGGGGCTGCGCCACCGGGAGTGCAAATCCACCAGCGCAGGCCCAGGAGCACAGGGCGCCGGGGACACAGCCCAGGATCCGGCCTCCCCCTGGGACAGGCAGAGGCCGGGAGGGCCCAGGACCACAAGGGCGCTCCTGCCCCAAGCTGAGCAGATCAGAGGCCCTGCCCCCGGAGCATCCAGGCTCCTGCAGAGAGAGAGCTCTGTAGTTACTGCAGGAGCTGACTCCAGGGCTCCAGAGCTGTCCTCCGCCAATGTGGTTGTTCCTCATGAGGCCTCACAGGGTAAACAACCCCCACTGAGCCCTGCACCAGGAAGGGGGCAGAGCAGCTACCCAAGCGCTAACACCTGCAAATAAGCACAACAGGCCCTTCCCCCAGAAGACCAGCTAGACGGACAAGTTCCAGGGGAGATCAAGGGACTTAAAATATACAGAATCAGAAGATACCCCCTGTTTTTTTTCTCTTTTTGATTTGTTTGCTTCCCCCACCCTTTTTTCCTTCTTTCTTTTTCTTTCTCTTTTTCTCTTTTTTCTTCCTTTTAATATTTTCTTTTTCTCTTTTCTTTCCTTCTTTCTCTCCTTTCTTTTTCTCCTTTTCCCAATACAAATTGTTTTTGGCCACACTGCACTGAGCAAAATGACTAGAAGGAAAACCTCACCTCAAAAGAAAGAATCAGAAACATTCCTCTCTCCCACAGAGTTACAAAATCTGGATTGCAATTCAGTGTCAGAAACCCAATTCAGAAGCACTATTATAAAGCTACTGGTGGCTCTAGAAAAAAGCATAAAGGACTCAAGAGACTTCATGACTGTAGAATTTAGATCCAATGAGGCAGAAATTAAAAATCAATTGAATGAGGTACAATCCAAACTAGAAGTCCTAACAACGAGGGTTAACGAGGTGGAAGAAGAGTAAGTGACATAGAAGACAAGTTGATGACAAAGAGGGAAACTGAGGAAAAAAGAGACAAACAATTAAAAGACCATGAAGATAGATTAAGGCAAATAAACGACGGCCTGAGGAAGAAAAACCTACGTTTAATTGGGGTTCCCGAGGGCGCCGAAAGGGACAGAGGGCCAGAATATGTATTTGAACAAATCCTAGATGAAAACTTTCCTAATCAGGGAAGGGAAACAGGCATTCAGATCCAGGAAATAGAGAGATCCCCCCCCCCAAATCATTAAAAACCGTTCAACACCTCGACATTAATAGTTAAGCTTGCAAATTTCAACAATAAAGAAGAGATCCTTAAAGCAGCAAGAGACAATAAATCCCTGACTTTTATGGGGAGGAGTATTAGGGTAACAGCAGACCTCTCCACAGAGACCTGGCAGGCCAGAAAGGGCTGGCAAGATATATTCAGGGTCCTAAATGAGAAGAATATGCAACCAAGAATACTTTACCAGCTAGGCTATAATTCAGAATGGAAGGAGAGATAAAGAGCTTCCAAGACAGGCAGGACCTGAAAGAATATGTGACCTCCAAACCAGCTCTGCAAGAAATTTTAAGGGGGACTCTTAAAATTCCCCTTTAGGAAGAAGAACAATCCACAAAAACAAGGACTGAATAGATATCATGGTGACACTAAACTCATATCTGTCTATAGTAAGTCTGAACGTGAATGGGCTTAATGACCCCATCAAAAGGCGCAGGGTTTCAGACTGGATAAAAAAGCAGGACCCATCTATTTGCTGTCTACAAGAGACTCATTTTAGACAGAAGGACACCTACAGCCTGAAAATAAAAGGTTGGAGAGCCATTTACCATTCAAATGGTCCTCAAAAGAAAGCAGGGGTAGCCATCCTTATATCAGATAAACTAAAATTTACCCCAAAGATTGTAGTGAGAGATGAAGAGGGACACTATATCATAAAGGATCTATCCAACAAGAGGACTTAACAATCCTCAATATATATGCCCCGAATGTGGGAGCTGCCAAATATATCAATCAATTAATAACCAAAGTGAAGAAATACTTAGATAATGATACACTTATACTTGGTGACTTCAATCTAGCGCTTTCTATACTCGATAGGTCTTCTAAACACAACATCTCCAAAGAAACGAGAGCTTTAAATGATACCCTGAACCAGATGGATTTCACAGATATCTACAGAACTTTACATCCAAACTCAACTGAATACACATTCTTCTCAAGTGCACATGGAACTTTCTCCAGAATAGACCACATACTGGGTCACAAATCGGGTCTTAACTGATACCAAAAGATTGGGATTGTCGCCTGCATATTCTCAGACCATAATGCCTTGAAATTAGAACTAAATCACAACAAGAAGTTTGGAAGGACCTCAAACACGTGGAGGTTAAGGACCATTCTGTTAAAAGATGAAAGGATCAACCATGAAATTAAGAAAGAATTAAAAAGATTCATGGAAACTAATGAGAATGAAGATACAACCGTTCAAAATCTTTGGGATGCAGCAAAAGCAGTCCTAAGGGGGAAATACATCACAATACAAGCAGCCATTCAAAAACTGGAAAGAACTCAAATACAAAAGCTAACCTTACACCTAAAGGAGCTAGAGAAAAAACAGCAAATAGATTCTACACCCAGCAGAAGAAGAGAGTTAATAAAGATTTGAGGAGAACTCAACGAAATCGAGACCAGAAGAACTGTGGAACAGATCAACAGAACCAGGAGTTGGTTCTTTGAAAGAATTAATAAGATAGATAAACCATTAGCCAGCCTTATTAAAGAAGATAGAGAAGAATCAAATTAATAAAATCATGAATGAGAAAGGAGAGATCACTACCAACACCAAGGAAATGCAAACGATTTTAAAAACATATGAACAGCTATACGCCCATAAATTAGGCACTCTAGAAGAAATGGACGCATTCCTGGAAAGCCACAAATTACCAAAACTGGAAAAGGAAGAAATAGAAAACCTGAACAGGCCAATAACCAGGGAGGAAATTGAAGCAGTCATCAAAAACCTCCCAAGACACAAAAGTCCAGGGCCAGATGGCTTCCCAGGGGATTTCTATCAAACGTTTAAAGAAGAAACCATACCTATTCTACTAAAGCTATTTGGAAAGATAGAAAGAGATGGAGTACTTTCAAATTCGTTCTATGAGGCCAGCCTCACCATAATTCTAAAACCAGACAAAGACCCCACCAAAAAGGAGAATTACAGACCAATATCCCTGATGAACATGGATGCAAAAATTCTCAACAAGATACTAGCCAGTAAGATCCAACAGTACATTAAGAAAATTATTCACCATGACCAAGTAGGATTTAACCCCGGGACACAAGGCTTGTTCAACACTCGTAAAACAATCAATGTGATTCATCATATCAGCAAGAGAAAAACCAAGAACTATATGATCCTCTCATTAGATGCAGAGAAAACATTTGACAAAATACAGCATCCATTACTGATCAAAACTCTTCAGAGTGTATGGATAGAGGGAACATTCCTCAACATCTTGAAAGCCATCTATGAAAAGCCACAGCAAATATCATTCTCAATGGGGAAGCACTGGGAGCCTTTACCCTAACATCAGTAACAAGACAGGGATGTCCACTCTCACCACTACTATTCAACATAGTACTGGAAGTCCTAGCCTCAGCAATCAAACAAAAAGACATTAAAGGCATTCAAATTGGCAAAGAATAAAACTCTCCCTCTTCGCCGATGACATGATACACTACATGGAAAACACAAAAGCCTCCACTCCAAGATTGCTAGAACTCATACAGCAATTTTGTCACGTGGCAGGATACAAAATCAATGCCCAGAAATCAGTGGCATTTCTATACACTAACAATGACTGAAGAAAGAGAAATTAAGGAGTCAATCCCATTTACAATTGCACCCAAAAGCAGAAGATACCTAGGAATAAACCTAACCAAAGAAGTAAAGGATCTATACCCTAAAAGCTATAGAACACTTGTGAAAGAAATGGAGGAAGACACAAAGAGATGGAAAAATATTCCATGCTCATGGATTGGCAGAATTAATATTGTGAAAATGTCAATGTTACCCAGGGCAATTTACATGTTTAATGCAATCCCTATCAAAATATCATGGACTTTCTTCAGAGAGTTAGAACAAATTATCTGAAGATTTGTGTGGAATCAGAAAAGACCTCGAATAGCCAGGGGAATTTTAAAAAAGAAAACCATAGCTGGGGGCATCACAAGAGATTTCAGGTTGTACTACAAAGCTGTGGTCATCAAGACAGTGTGGTACTGGCACAAAAACAGACACATAGATCAATGGAACATAATGGAGAACCCAGAAGTGAGGGATCCCTGGGTGGCGCAGCGGTTTGGCGCCTGCCTTTGGCCCAGGGCGTGATCCTGGTAGACCCGGGATCGAGTCCCACGTCGGGCTCCCAGTGCATGGAGCCTGCTTCTCCCTCTGCCTGTGTCTCTGCACCTCTCTCTCTCTCTCTGTGACTGTCATAAATAAATAAAAATTTAAAAAAAAAGAGAGAACCCAGAAGTGGACCCTCAACTTTATGGTCAACTAATATTCGATAAAGGAGGAAAGACTATCCATTGGAAGAAAGACAGTCTCTGCAATAAATGGTGCTGGGAAAATTGGACATCAACATGCAGAAGAATGAAACTAAACCACTCTCTTTCACCATACACAAAGATAAACTCAAAATGGATGAAAGATCTAAATGTGAGACAAGATTCCATCAAAATCCTAGAGGAGAACAAAGGCCACACCCTTTTTGATCTCAGCCACAGTAACTTCTTGCAAGATACATCCACCAAGGCAAAAGAAACAAAAGCAAAAATGAACTATTGGGACTTCATCAAGATAAGAAACTTTTCCACAGCAAAAGGATGCAGTCAAGAAACCTAAAAGACAACCTACAGAATGGGAGAAGATATTTGCAAATCACGTATCAGATAAAGGGCTAGTTTCCAAGATCTATAAAGAACTTATTAATCTTAACACCAAAGAAACAAACAATTCAATCCTGAAATGGGCAAAAGACATGAACAGAAATCTCACAGAGGAAGACATCGACATGGCCAACATGCACATGAGAAAATGCTCTGCAACACTTGCCATCAGGGAAATACAAATCAAAACCACAATGAGATACCACCTCACACCAGTGAGAATGGGGAAAATTAACAAGACAGGAAACCACAAATGTTGGAGAGGATTCAGAGTAAAGGGAACCCTCTTACACTGTTGGTGAGAATGTGAACTGGTACAGCCACTCTGGAAAACTGTGTGGAGGTTCCTCAAAGAGTTAAAAATAGACCTGCCTTACAACCCAGCTATTGCACTGTTGGGGATTTACCCCAAAGATACAGATGCAATGAAACGCCGAGACACCTGCACCCCGATGTTTATAGCAGCAATGTCCACAATAGCCAAACTGTGGAAGGAGCCTCGGTGTCCAACGAAAGATGAATGGATAAAGAAGATGTGGTTTATGTATACAATGGAATATTACTCAGCCATTAAAAACGACAAATACCCACCATTTGCTTCAACATGGATGGAACTGGAGGGTATTATGCTGAGTGAAGTAAGTCAATCGAAGTACAAACATTATATGTTCTCATTCATTTGGGTAATATAAATAATAGTGAAAGGGAATATAAGGGAAGGGAGAAGAAATGATGGGAAATATCAGAAAGGGAGACAGAACATGAAAGACTCCTAACTCTGGGAAACGAACTAGGGGTGGTGGAAGGGGAGGAGGACGGGGGTGGGGGTGACTGGGTGACGGGCACTGAGGGATGCACTTGACGGGATGAGCACTGGGTGTTATTCTGTATGTTGGTAAATTCAACACCAATAAAAAATAAATTTATTAAAAAAAAAGTGGCTATATCTATCTGTGTACTATCTGTTAAGACACACAGGGGAAGTTATTAAAGGAAAAGTTAATTATACAGTTAACTTTAGTTAGTATAATAATATAGTCTGCTCCAGGACAGAGGCATAGGCAGAGGGAGTAGCAGGCTCCATGCACGGAGCCCGATATGGGACTTGATCCTGGAACCCCAGGATCACACCCTGAGCTGAAGGCAGGTGCTTAACCACTGGGCCACCCAGGCAACCGTGAAATTTTATATTTTTCTACTTGCACGTGTAAGTGTCTGTTTAAAATAGTATTACCAACATAAAGTATAACACCCACTATATGTTGGCAAATCAAACTCCAATAAAAAATATATACAAAAAATTTTTATAGAGCTATCCACCCCCCAAAATTTATAAGCTCTGCTAACCAATACAGGAAATTCAGCAATAAATCAATGAATGAATGAATGAATGAATGAATGAATAAATAAATAAATAAATAAATAAATAGTATTGACACTTTAAGAAATGAGGATTATATGATTTCCCTAGAATATGAACTTTTGATTGACTTTCTACTAACAAGACAATTTTACAACTCTGTATGTGTCAAGTTGTAGAAAACTGAGTTTTCTTGTACAAAGGAATTTTGCGTAATAGAGATAGAATGAATTTCTACCATGTAGAAATGGCCCCAAGGATTAAATTTTACTCTCTAGGGATACCTGGGTGGCTCAGTGGTTGAGCATCTGCCTTTGGCCCAGGGAGTGATCCTGGGTTCCTGGAATCCAGTCTCATCAGGATCCCTGCAGGGAGCCTGCTTCTCCTTTTGCCTGTGTCTCTGCCTCTCTCTCTCTCTCTCTCTCTGTCTCTTATGAATAAATAAATAAAATCTTTAAAAATAAATAAATAATTTTTACTCTCTATAAGATATTAACTACTTTTGCATCTATTAACATTTTTTCCGGTATTCCTAATTGTATGTCTTTTCCTGAAAGACTCCTTTGAACTAGTTTTAACATTGTAAGAGTTACCACATTAATTAATGAATCATAAAATCCTTGACCCATGTTAATTTTATATTTGTGTGAAAATCATAATTATATTTTTTTGAAAATTATACTTTAACATTAGCCATTTTCTTAATGTCTTTTCAAGGAAAATGCTAAAAAGGAGGATAATAATTATAGACAATATTAATCATTGGAAAAATAATACAAACAAAAAACAATATCATCAACCAACTTCTACTGAGTACTTAACAGGTGAGAGGCAATGTATAAGTTCTTTATCATTTATTATATTGTACTCTGAGATTGATACTATGATTATTCCTTTATTTTCACATGAGGAAACTGTCATTTATGGATGTGAAATAACTGTGTTGAGGTCACATAACTTGTAAATAGTAAAACTGATGAGCATTAAGGAGGGCACTTGGTGAGATGAACACTGATGTTATACTATATGTTGGCAAATTGAATTTAAAATATTTTAAAAACTGGGATTTTTAACTGAGATTTGTCTGTTTCTGAGACCAATACTTTTTACTAGTATGCTACATATTTTTAGTACATGTTAATTGTTCTTTTTTCCATTTTTTAAAAAAAATTATCTGAATTTTGAAATAACCAGTAAACTTGGAAAAGTAATTATGTCAATAAATAATGTTAAACATTTAATTATTAGGATATGACTGTACATATTTAATTTTTTAGTCTGCACTATGAACTTTCTATATCAAAAATGTGAAATTTTATATATTTTTAAAATATTTTATTTATTTATTCATGAGAGACACAAAGAGAGAAAGGCAGAGACATAGGCAGAGGGAGAAGTAAGCTCCATGCAGGGACCCCAATGTGGGACTTGATCCTAGGACTCCAGGATCACACTGTGAGCTGAAGGCAGGCACTTAACCACTGAGCCACCCAGGCATCCCAGAAGTTTTATATTTTTCTACTTGCATGTGTAAATGCCTATTTAAAATATTATTGCCAGGCAGCCTGGGTGGCTCAGTGGTTTAGTGTCACCTTCAGTCCAGGGCGTGATCCTGGAAACCAGGGATCGAGTCCCACATCCGGCTCCCTGCATGGAGCCTGTTTCTCCCTCTGCCTGTGTCTCTGCCTCTCTCTCTCTCTGAATAAATAAAAATAATAATAATAAAAGGCATACCTTGGTAGAGAATTTTAAAAAAAGAAAGCAATCCAACTGTATGCTGTCTACAAGAGACTCATTTTAGATTTAAGGAAGCACATAGGTCAAATATGAAAGAATGGGGGAAAAAATCCAGGCAAATGGTAACCAAAAGACAGCAAGGATGAATATACTAATATTATACAAAATAGAATTTAAGACAAATGCTATTATAAGAGACATGAAACACATTATATAATGATAAATGATCAATTCAAAAAGAACATATAAAAATTATAAACATAAAGGGAGCAAACACCAAATCTCCTAAATATATGAAGGAAATTGACAGAATTAGAGGGAGAAATAGTTCTACAGTAATAGGGGAATTCAATTCTTTACTTTTCATAATGGATTGAATAACCAGATACAAGATAAATAAATACATAGAAGACTTGAACATTGGGGCGCTTGGATGGCTGGCTCAGTTCCGCAGCTGCCTTCAGCTCAGGTCATGATCCTGGGGTCCTGGGACCGATGCCCACATCAGGCTCCCTGCTCAGTCTGGAGCACAGAAAGAAACACCACAGTTTACAAAGGCTGATGATCTTGGGGATGCTCTCTGAGTCAAGGGACTTGTTTGCTGCCTTAGTGAGCCCTGGGTCCAGAAGCCCATAAGAACAATGATCATGCCAGTGCAAAGAAAAAAAATAAACATATAAATGGCAAAGTTTTTTTTTTCTAACTTTCTTTTTTTTTAATTTTTTTCCCTCTTTCCTTCCTTACATGTTTTTTTCTTTTCTTTCTTTAAAAGCTTCGTTTTAGAAGAGCAACTATAGGGCGGCCCGGGTGGCTCAGTGGTTTAGCGCCGCCTTCCGCCCAGGGCCTGATCCTGGAGACCCGGGATCCAGTCCTACATTGGGGTCCCTGCATGGAGCCTGCTTTTCCCTCTGCCTTTCTCTCTCTGTGTGTATCTCATGAATAAATAAATACATCTTTAAAAAAATAAAATATGTCTCTTTGGCATATTGATTATAAAAAAAGAAAGAGCAACTATAGTGGAAGGGGAGGTGGGCGGGGAGATGGGGTAACTAGGTAATGGGCACTGAGGGATGCACTTGACAGGATGAGTACTGGGTGTTACACTACATGTTGGCAAATCGAACTCCAATAAAAAAATATACAAAAAAAAAAAAAAAAAAGAAGAGCAACTAGCACACAAATCAACCAGCCCTAGAATTCCACCAGATGGCTAGGGGAGCTGCTGAAATGCTCTCTGAGTGGGAGGGGCTGACAGACATAATCTATGCTCCCCTCTTCACCTTGAAAGCATAGACCAATGCACAGTCTGTGCATTGTAACTGGCCTGCAGCATTGGGTCCATAGCTCACACCAGCAACAATGGTCCCACTAAGGAGGCCACATGGTGGTATACACCAGGATACCCTGGTTAGTACTAACTTCAGCCCTAGCCTTTGTGACAATGTGACAAAGGTGAAAAGCAACCTGGAAAACTCCAGGACCATATCACTTCAGCTTCATTCAGTTGGCTTGCTAGGATACCTCTGGTGCACAGTGCCCCTGTGCTGAGTACCCTGGGACATCTCAGTTTGCACCCAATTCACCTTCAGTTGTATTTTCAGGGTACATTTTGTGTGAAGGACCAGGGGCCACTGCACTCATTTTAGCTTTCTCTGCCCTTCCATGGTACCCCCTGCATGGAGTCACCAGGACCTTCCAGCATGTCCCTTGCCTTGGCTCTAGGTGCCCCTTCAGTAGACTGTTTCTATGGAGAGTCCTGAAACACCCTGTTTTGCAACCATTTCAGCTTCAGCTATCCTGCAGTTTCCCTCTGTGCACAGAGCCAGGGTACCCTCAGACTGCATCCCTTTAGTTTTAACTACCCTGCCAGGGCACCCTTTGTGCAGAGAGGTCAGGATGATCTTTTCCCATACACCACCTGAGCTATGCCAAAGTACACCCTGCACAGAGTGCCCTGGGCCACCCTTGCACAAATTCCAGATTAAGCCATAATTCCAGGGTGCCCGAACACATAGAACCCTGGGACATCCCAGCCTGCATATAGTTTAGCTTTACTTGTCCTAAAAGGGCACTTGCTGTGTGGAAACCCTCTGTACCCACAGCTGATGCCAGACACAGTCCCAGCCAATCACCAAAAGTCACCATGCACACGCAATCTACATAGTGGATAATGATAAACAAGTTCATCCCTTCAAGTTTAGGAGAGATAGCTGTTCTACCTAATCCATAGAAACAAATGGAGAAAGGCAAGCAAAATGGGAAGACAGAGCAATATTCTCCCAAAGAAAGAACAAGACAAACTTTTGAGAAAGAATTAAATTACCTGGAGATAAGTGATATATCTTATACAGAATTTAAAGTAATGATCATAAAGTAACTCATTGGTCTGGAGAGAAGAGTGGAAGAATTCGGTGAGATATTCAATAAAGAGATAGAAAAATATAAAAAAGAACCAGATTTGAATAATATAATAACTGAAATAAAAATGCATTAGAGGGAATCAGCAGTAGACTAGCAGATGCAAAAGAACATATAACTATATTAAGAGACAGAATAATGGAAGGCTCTCAGCTTGAACAATGACAAAGAAAAACCAATTTTCAAAAATAAGCATAAGTTAAAGGATCCCCTGGTCAACATCAAGCAAACAAATATTCACATAATAAAGATTTCAGGTTTTCTTCCTACTGATACCGCTGAATAAGCATCATTAAAATCTCCCTTCCCACCATCATCATGCCTAGGTCAGAGACTCTCAAAGAACCTGAACAGTTGTGGAAGCTCTTCTTTGGAGGTTTGAGCTTTGAAATAACTGAGACAAGTCTGAGGAGCTATTTTGAGCAATGGGGAATGCTTATGGACTGTGTGGTAATGAGAGATTCAAAACCCAAGTGTTTCAGAGGCTTTGAGTTTGTGACATATGCCACTGTGGAGGAAGTCAATGCAGCCATGAATGCAAGGCCACATGAGGTGGATGGAAGAGTTGTGGAACCAAAGAGGGTTGTCCTCAAGAGAAGATTCTCAAGACCTGGTTCCCACTTAACTGTGAAAAAGATTTCTGTTGGTGGCATTACAGAAGACACTGAAAAACATCATCTAAGAGATTATTTTGAACAGTGGGAAAATGGAAATGATTGCAATCCTAACTGACCAAGGCACAGACAGAAAGAAAGGCTTTGCTTTTGTAACATTTGATGATCATGAGTCTGTAGACAAGATTGTCATTCAAACATACCATAATGTGAATGGCCACAACTGTGAAGTAAGGAAAACCCTATCGAAACAAAAGATGAATAGTGTTGCATCCAGCCAAAGAGGTCGAAGTGGCTCTGGAAACTTCGATGGTGGTCATGGAGGGGGTTCTGTTGGGAATGGCAACTTTAGTTGTGGAGATAACTTCAGTGGGAGAGATGGCTTTGGTGGCAGTAAAGGTGGTGGTGGATATGGTGGCAGTGGAGATGGTTGTAATAGATTTGGTAATAATGGAAGCAACTTTGGAAGTGGCAGAATCTATGTGATTTTGGCAATTACAACAATCAAATCTCAAATTTTGGACCCTTGAAAGGAAGAAATTTTGGAGGCAAAAGCTCTGGGCCCTATAGTAGTGGAGACCAATACTTTGCCAAACCACAAAACCAAGGTGGCTATGGAAGTTCTAGCAACAGCAGCAGCTAAGGCAGTGGCAGAAGGTTTTAATTACTGCCAGGAAACAAAGCTTAGCAGGAGAGGAGAGCCAGAGAAGTGACAGGGAAGCTCCAGGTTACAACAGATTTGTGAACTCAGACAAGCAGTGTGGTGTCAGGGCCTGGCTGCTACAAAGTAGACATTTGTAAACAATACTCATGTTTATGGGCAAAAAAATCTCGAGAGCTGTATTTGTGACTAACTCTGTAGCAGGTTATTTTGTTTCTGTTCTGTGGAAAGTGTAAAGGATTCAACAAAGGGTTTTAACGTAGTTATTTTGTTTGTTTCTTTTTGCATCTATGCTGTTCATCACGAAAGGTAATAGTCTGATTGATCAGGCTGAATAATTGTGTCTTTAAAAAAGAAATAAAGAGGGGATCCCTGGGTGACTCAGTGGTTTGGCGCCTGCCTTTGGCCCAGGGCGTGGTCCTGGAGTCCCGGGATCAAGTCCGGTGTTGGGATCCCAGGGTGGAGCCTGCTTCTCCCTCTGCCTGTGTCTCTGCCTCTCTCTCTGTCTCTGTGTCTGTCAAGAATAAATAAATAACATCTTTTTAAAAAAAGAAATAAAGATTTCAGGGATGCCTGGGTGGCTCAGTGCTTAAGTGTCTGCCTTTGGCTCAGGGTGTGATCCCAGGATCAGGGATCTAATCCCACATCAGGCACCCTGTGAAGAGCCTGCTTCTCCCTCTGACTGTGTCTCTGCCTCTCTCTCTGTGTCATTCATGCATAAATAAATAAAATATTTTAAAATATATAAATAAATAAAGATTTCAGAAGAAGAATAGACAGAAAAGGAAGTATAAAACTTCTATGAAGAAATATTAGCTGAAATCTTCCCTAATAGAGGGAAGGAAATAAACATTTAGGTAAATGAAGCACAGGGAGTTCCAAACAAGATGAACCTAAAGAAGTCTACAAAGTGACAATAATTAAAATGTGAAAGGTTAATAATGAAGAGAAAAAGTTAAAAGCTGCAAGATGAAAGCAAAATGTTAGATACAAAGGAAAACTTATAAGACTATCAGCTGATTTTTCAGCAGAAACTTTGCAAGCAGGAAGTAAGTGGCATGATGTATGCAAAGTGCTGAAAGAAAAAAAAAATGTGACTACAGATACCCTATTCAGCAAGTTTATCTTTCAGATTTGAAAGAGTGATAAAGAGTTTTCAAAGACAATCAGAAATAAGAGTTCATCAATACTAAACCAGCCTTACAACAAATGAAGGGACTTCTATAAATGGAAAAGAAATGGCCATAATTAAATGTAAGAATATTATGAATAAAAGATGATGATGATAAAAGATGACAACATATACATAAAACATGTATGAAGGACTAAAAAAAGAAGAAGAAAGAGGGGAAAAAGTTCTTTTTTTCTCCCTAAAGGATGTGTTTGAACTTAAAAGGCCATCAAATTAATATAGATTGCTATATACCTAGGATGTTATATAAGAACTTCATTGTAACCCAAAATCTATACTATATTCTAAAAAATAAAAGGAAAGCCAATTAAAACACTACAGAATTTTGTCATTCACAAAGAAAGAGACCAAGACAAGAAGAACCAGAGAAGAAATACAGAAACAACCAGAAAACAAATAACAAAATGCCCATAAATATATACTTATTAATATTTTCTTTAAATATAAATGTCCTAAATGCTCCTATCAAAAGCCATAGGATGGCAGAATAATTTTTTAAAAGATTCACTTCTTTGCTGCCTATAAGAGACTCACTTCATACCTAAAGTTAGTTTCAGATTTAAAGTGAAGGGATGGAATAATATTTACCATTCATGTGGAAGTGAGAAAAAAAAAACAGCTGAGGTAGCAACACTATCACAAAAAAGTAGATGGTAAAACAGAGTGTAACAAGAAAAAAAAGAAAGCTATCAATGATAAGAGGATCAATAAAATCAACTGTAAATATCCATGTACCCAACACTGGAGCACCTAAATACATAAGGCAAATATTATGGGGCATAGAGAAATTCATGGTAATACAATAATAGGGAGCTTATCATCCAATTTGCATTAATGGAGAGAATATCCAGACATGAAATCAATAAAGAAACAGTGTCTTTCAATGATACATTAGACAAGATAAACATAACAGATATACACAGAACATTCCATCCAAAAACAACAAAGTACACATTGTTTACAAGTATACTTGGGATTTTCTCCTGAATAGATAACATGCTAGGCCACAAAACAAGCCTCAATAAATTTCAGAAGACTGAATTCATACCATGAATCTTTTCTGACCACAAAATTATGAAACTAGAAATGTTTCAAAAGAAAAAAAAAGTAAAAAAACAAACAAACCCACAAATGCATGGAGGTTAAAAACATGATACGACACAACCAGGGCATCAAGGAAGAAATCAAAGAAGAAATAAAGCAAAAATAAATGGGGACAAATAAAAATAAAAACACAATGTGTTAAAATATTTCAGATGTAGTGAAAGTAGTTCAAAGAGGAAAACATATAGCAATACAGGCCTGCATCAAGGAATAAGAAAATAAACCCTCAAACAATATAACCTTATACCTAAATGAGCTAGAAAAAAACCAATAACAACAAAAAAATTGCAAGTTGAATAAAAGGAAAATAGTAAAGATCAGAGCAGACATAAATGACATAGAGACTGGGAAAAAAAAAAAAAGAAAAGAATGAATGAAACCAAGAATTGGTTCTTTGAAAAGAATAGCAGAGTTGATAAACCCTTAGCCAGATTCATCAAAAGAAAAAGAGAAAGGACTCAAATAAATAAAATCAGAAATGAGAGAGAAGTTATGTGACACCACAGAAATAAAATATATATATATATATATATATATATATATATATATATATATATATATATATATGAAAATACTAGGGCAGCCTGGGTGGCTTAGCGGTTTAGCACTGCCTTCAGCTTAGTGTGTGATCCTGGAGACAAGGGATCAAATCCCATGTCAGGTTCCCTGCATGCTCGAGCCTGCTTTCTCCCTCTGCCTGTGTCTGTCTGTCTGTCTGTCTCTCTCTGTGTCTCTCATGAATAAACAAATAAAACCTTTAAAAAAAGAGAAAATACTATGAAAAATTATGTGTCAGCAAATTGGACAACCTAGAAGAAATGCATAAATTCCTAGTAGCATACAATCTTTTAAAACAGAATGAGAAGGTATATAAGATTTGAACAGTCCAATTGTTAGTAATAAAATTGAATCAGTAACCAAAAAAATATTAAGAAATAACTATTCAGAACCAGATAGCTTAGTAAATTCTACCAAACATTTATTTTTTAAAAAATATTTTATTTGTTTATTCATAGGAGGCACGAGAGAGAGAGAGAGAGGCAGAGACTTAGGCAGAGGGAGAAGCAGGTTCCCAGTAGGGAGCCTGTTGCCAGACTGGATCCCAGGACTCCAGGATCACGACCTGAGCCAAAGGCAGATGCTCAACCCCCAAGCCACCCAGGTGTCCTTCAACCAAACATTTAAAAGAGTTGATATCTACAGTCCTCAAAGTATTCTGAAAAATATAAGGGGGAAGGATGCTTCCAAATATATTATATGAAGCCAATACTATTATGATATCAAAATCAGACAAAGGCACCACAAAAAAATAAAAATAAAAGAAACCAAAACAAAACAAAACAAAAACAAAACACCTTATCCTACAAGCCAATGACCCGGAATACAGATGCAAAATCCTCAATAGAATATTAGCAAACAACATTCAGCAATATGTTAAAAGGATCATTCGCCATGATCAAATTGGATATATTCCAGAGATGCAAGATTGTTTAATATTCACACATCAATCAAAATGATACATCACATTAAAAAAAGCAAAGGATAAAGATCTTGTGATTGAGGACTTCTGGGAAGATGGGATAGTGGGAGGACCCTATGCTCACCTTGTCCTATGGATACAACTAGCTAGTACCCCCAAAACCCCCAGAAAATGACCCAAAGACTGCTAGAACACACAATCTCCACAGTTAAATGAAGAGAAGAGGCCACATCAAACTGGTTAGAAAGGACAGTGATGGTTTGGAAATAAAGGGGCCCATGGTACTGTCCATGGGAAGAAAAGTTGCCACAGACATAGAGAGGGGAAAAAACACCCGCACACCAGGCACCCCAGACATAGGAACCCTGTATGGGGAAGATGAATCCCCATAATATTTGGTTTTGAAAACCAGAGGGGTGACATTTCACGAGTTTTTATAATCAGCAGGTCTTAACACCTGGAACTTTAAAAATTCACAAGATTAGGTAAGGGAGAAATAGGAGGTCAAGAGGAAACTGAGTTCCTGACCTTAAAGAAAGCTCTACTGAGATACAGCATAGAAGTAGTTTGAAAAACAGCTGGGATATACAGGAGGGAGATTTCTTTACTAGTCTCAGAGCATGTGCTGGAGGTACAGGGATCCTTAGGAGACTTCTGAGGAACAAAGGAACTAGCAGGTGCCATTTCCCTGCCCTAGAACCCAGTCTAGAGACATGGAAACTGTGCAAACCAGCACACTGCCAAAAATGGCTACCGAATTTGCCAACAGCATTTCCCATCTCCAAATACTCATGGGGACCTGTCGCCTCCTGCCCTGCTGCAAGAGCTTTCTAAAGTGGTTCCAGGTCCCCTTCCACAGCAGATCTGTGCAAACTTTTCTAACACTGTGGATCCCACACTCAGGTTCTCCTGAGGACCTGCTACCTCCAATATGTACTTGCCAGAGGCCATGCAAAGGAGTGCTACAAGCATGGCAGTGTGCAAACAGCAATAATAGGGGCCAGTACCACTCCAAGGTGACTCTTACCCCAGGAGGAGGGGAATATAACACCACATACACCAGTTCAACTCTGCTCAGCAGTGAGCGGGTGGCAGATATCTGCTCTGACTGCAGAATCTATCCACGAATGAAAGCTTCTCATAGCATAACATAGGAAACGTGGTTTGTAGCTCAGTGATAATTCACTTCTGGCAAATTCCTGGTCTGACTCAAGCCCAAGGAGGATCCAGGTGGAGCTGCTAACAACACAGGGACCAAACCCTGCCCACCAAAGGCCAAAAGAGCCATTGCAAATTCCTGGACTGAAGGCAAAAATAGCTCAGCCACAATAGCAGGGTGCAAACAATACACATAGGAGGCATCCTTGAAGAACCAGGTTCTGGTTCACAGAGGACATTGCACTGCATAGCACTACAGGAACTTTCCACAAGGCCACTTCTTTTACAAGGAGAAAATGTAGCTGATTTTCCCAACAGTTAGAGATAGACACACAGAGTTAGGGAAAACAATGAAGGACGCCTGGGCAGCCCAGCAGTTGAGTATCTGCCTTTGGCTTGGGGCATGATCCAAGGTCCAGGGATCCAGTCCCCCATAGGGCTCCCTGTGAGGAGTCTGCTTCTCTCCCTGTCTATGTGTCTCTCATGAATAAATAAATATAATCTATAAAAAAGAAAAAAAATGAGATGATAGAGGAATATGTCTTAAATGAGAGAACAGACAAAATCACAGCAAGGGTGCTAAATGAAACAGAGATAAGTAATATGCCTGATATACAATATAAAGTAATGTTCTTAAAGGTACTCATGAACTTGAGAAAAGAGTGGAGAACATCAACAGGACCTTTAAAAAAGAGATAGAAAATATTAGTAAGAACCAATTAGAGGAAAAAACTCAATAAATAAAATTAAACCTATAGTGATTGGAGTAAATAGTAGATTAGAAGAACCAAAATGGGTCAGGCAACAGGAGATTAAAGTTAAAGGAATTCATAGCCACTAAACCAGCCTTACAAGAAATGTTACATGGCTCTCTTTGAGTGGAATGGAAAGTTCATAAGTAGTACTAAAAATAGTAGGAAACATGAAAGCAGTAAAATAAAAAAAATCAATGAAAAGATTAAAGCATGAGGGAAGAGGAGTAAAGAATGGGTTCAAATTTAAGCCACAATCAACTTAATCTACACTGGTATATGCATAAGATGTTATATAAAAACCTAATGGCAACCACAAATCAGAAACCAGGGTTTTAGAAAAAATAAAGAGAAAAGAATCTAACTATGGCACTAAAAAAGCCAACTAACCATGATAAAAGAGAACATCAAAGAACTACAAAAGCAACCATAAAACAAGTAACAAAATGTAGTAGCTATAAACCTATCAGTAATTACTTTGAATGTAAATGGATGAAACACTCTAAAGACATAGTGTGATGAAATGGATAAAAAAGCAAGACTCATCAATATGCTGCCTAAAACAGATTGATTTCAGACCCAAAGACAAATGCAAATTGTAAGTGAAGGGATGGAGAACAATTTATCATGCAATTTGATGTTAAAAAAAAGCTGGGGTAATAATACTTATATTAGACAAAATAGATTTTAAAACAAAGACTAACAAGATATAAAGATGGAGCCTATAAAATTCCATTTACATTTACTTTGTTAAGGGTGTTTATTATGAATGGATGTTGTATTTGTCAGAAGCTTTTTCTGCTTCTATTGAAATAATCATGTTTTTTTTTCTCATTTCTCTTGTTGATGTGATGTATCACATCAGTTGATTAGTGAATATTGAGCCACATTTGCATCCTGGGAATAAGTCCCAATTTATTATGGTGAATGATTTTTTTTTAAATTATGTTGTAGATTTGGTTTGCAAATATTTTGTAAATAGAGTGAACATACATTATTAACATAATAAAGGCCATATATGAAAAACTCACAGCTAACATTATTCAATAGGAAAAACTGATAGCATTTCCCTTAAGATCAGGAACAAGACAAAGATGTCCACTCTCACTACTTTTATTTAACACAGTAGTGGAAGTCCTGGCCACAGCAGACTAAAATAAAATAAAATACATTAAACTAGTAAAGAAGAAGTAAAGTTTTCACTATTTGCAAATGACCTGATACTACATATAGAAAGCACTGAAGACTCCACCACAAAACTGCTAGAATGGAAAAGTGAATTCAATAGTTTCAGGATTTAAAATAAATATATACAAATCCATTCCATTTATACACATTAATAATGAAATAGGGAAAAAAGAAATTAAGAAAAAATCCTATTTACAATTGTACCAAGAACAATAAAATAACTTGAAGTAAACTTACTCAAAGTTGTAAAAGACCTGTATTCTGAAAACTATAAAAAAAATAAAGAAATTAAGGGCAACACAAACAAATGAAAATGTTTTCCATGCTCATGGATTGGAGGATCAAATATTGTCTTCCATATCCATAATACTGAACAAATAATCCTCAATTTGTAAGAAACCAAAATAGAACACAAATAGGCAAAGAAATCTTGAAAAAGAAAACTTAATCTGGGGGTTTCATGATCCCAGACTTCAAGATATATTACAAAGCTATGGTAATAAAAACAATATGGCATTGGCACAAAAATGGACACATAGATCAATAGAACAATAGAGAGTCCAAAAATAAAACCACAATTACGTGGTCAATTAATCTTCAATAAAGGAAGCAGGAATATGAATGGGAAAAAGGCCCTTCAACAAATGGTTGAGAAAACTGAGAGCTACGTGCTAAAAAAAAAAAATAAACTGGACAACTTCCTTATATATAAAAATAAGGTCAAAATGGATTAAGGATCTAAATATGAGACCTGAAAATAGAAAATTCCTAGAAGAGAACACAGGCATTGATTTCTTTGACATGGGCTATAGCAACATTTTTCTAGATATGACTTCAAATAAAAAATGAGCAGAAGACATGAATAGATATTTTTCCAAAGAAGAAATACAGATGTCCAACAGACTCATGAAAAGATGCTCAACATCACTCATGCTCAGAGAAATGTGAACCCACAATGAGATATCACCTCACACCTGTAAGAATGGCTAAAATAAAAAACACAAGGAATAACTGTGTTGGCAAGGATGTGGAGAACTGTGTACTGGTGGTGGAGATGCAAACTGGTGCAGCTACTATGGAAAACAAATAATAGAGCTACTATTAAATTCCACTATTAAATATTTACCCAAAGAATACCAAAAAACCCCACCCAATTCAAACATACATATTCCCCCTATGTTTATTGCAGCATTATTTTCAATAACCAAATTATGGAAGAAGCCTGAGTCCATCAATAGAAGAGTGGACAAAGAAGATAGATAGATATTTCCAGCCATAACAAAAAATCTTGTCATTTGCAATACATAGATGGATGTAGAGAATATAGTGCTAAGTGACATAAGTCAGTAAGAGAAAGACAAATATCATAGGATTTCATCCATATGTGAAATTTAAGAAACAAAACAAATGATCAAAGAGAACCCCCCCCCAAAACACATACCTTTAACTATAAACTAAGAACAAACTGATGGTCAACAGAGTGGGTGTGTGTAGATGGTGTGTGAAATAAGTGATGGGGAGTACAAGTACACTTATCATGATGAGGGCTGAGTAAGGTATAAAATTTTTGAATCACTATATTGTACACCTGAAACTAATATAATTAATGTTATCTGTATAGGAATTTAAAAGAAAATCATCTGAATTGATGCAGAAAAAGTAATATGATTCAACCTTTGCTCATGACAAAAAAACTTTCAACAAAGTTAATTTGGAGGGACCATACCTCAGTGTACTAAACTCTATGAAAAACTCAGAGCTAACATCTTACTGAATGGTGATAACATTTACTCAATGGTGAAAAACCTAGAGCTTTTCGTCTATTGTAAGGAATAAGATATAGATGTCCATTTCCACCATTTTTATTCAACATAGTACAGGGAGTCCTGGCTATAGCAATAAGACAAGGAAAAGAAATTAGAGGAATCCACATTGGAAAAAGAAGAAGCTAAACTGTCACTATTTTCTGATCACATGATACTTTAGATATCCAACCAAAAAATACTAACAGTAATAAATGAATTCAGTAAAGTTGCAGGATAGAAATTTAACACCCCAAATTGGTAGCATTTCCATAAACTAATAATGAAGTAGCAGTAAAAGAAATTAAGAAAAAAAACTCCATTTACAACTGCACCAAAAAGAATAAAATACCTAGGAATAAACTTCACCAAAGAGATGAAAAAACTATACTCTGAAAACTATAAAACACTGATGAAAGAAGTTGAAAACTACACCACAAATGGAAATATATTTCATGCTCATGGATTGGAAAAATTAATATTGTTAAAATTCCCATATTCTCCAAAGTGATATACAAAGCCTTTGCAATCTCTGTAAAAGCACCAATATCATTTTTACAGAACTAGAATGAACAATCATAAAATCTGTATGGAACCACAAAAGACCTTGAATAGCCAAAGCAATTTTGAGAAAGAATAACAAAGTTGTTATTCAGATATTGATATCTGATTGATTCAGATATCAAAGTTGATATTCAAGATATACTGCAAAGCTATAGTCATAAAGACTGTATAGTAGTGACACAGATATAGACACATGGAGCAATATAACAAGAAAGAGAGATCAGAAATAAATCCATTATTATGTGGTCAATTAATCTATGACAATGAAAGCATGAATGTACAATGCTGGAAAGACAGTCTATTTAAGAAATGGTGTGAAAACTGTGCAGGTACTTTTTTTGCATAGACAATTTTAAATGAATGTAACTGACCACCTACTAAAATCATATACAAAACAAAACAAAACAAACACCTCAAATAGTACTAAAGACCTAAATGTGAGACCTGAAGCCATAAAAATCCTATAAAAGAACACAGAAATAATTTCTTGAACATAAGCCTTAGCAACATTTTTCTAGATAAGATTCCAAAGGCAAGAGATGCCAAGGCAAAAATGAACTATGGGACTACATCAAGTTAAAAAGCTTTTTCATAGCTAAGGAAACCATCGACAAAACTAAAAACAATCTACTATTGAATAGTAAAAGATATTTGCAATTGATGTAAGTGATAAGGGGTTAATACCCAAAATATAACAATGACTTATATAACTCAATACAAATGGTAAGCAATCTGATTTAGACATGGGTGGAGTACCTGGATAGACACTTTTCCAAAAAAGACATTCAGATATTCAATAGAGACTTGCAAAGATGCTCAACATCAGTAATTATTAAGGAAATGAAAATAAATAAAACATAATCAGGTATCACCTTACACCTGTCAGAATAGCTAAAATATAAAGACAAGAAGTAGTAACTGTAGATGAGGATGTGGAGGAAAAGGAACCTGATACACTATTGTTGTGAATGTAAATTGATGCAGCCACTGCAGAAAACAGTATGGGAGTTCCTCAACAAGTAAAAATATCAAGATCATATGATTCAGTAATTCCAGTACTGGGTGGAATTACACAAAGATATTTGAAATCTTTGTTTTTTTAAGACTGTGTTTATTTATTCATGAGAGACACACACACACAGAGAGAGACACAGGCAGAGGGAGAAGTAGGCACCCTGTAGGGAGCCAAATGCAGGACTCGATCCCAAGACTCTGGGATCATGACCTGAGCCAAAGACAGATGCTCAACCACTAAGCCACCCAGGTCCCCCAGAAATTTGAAATCTTAATTCAAAAAGATATATGTACCCCTACGTTTATTGAATTATTTATAATACCCATATATGGAAGCACCCTCAGTGTCCACCAATAGATGAAAAGATAAAGAAGATACACACACACACAGAAACACACACATGAATATTGTGGAGAAAGAAAGAAGAAAGAAAGAAAGAAAGAAAGAAAGAAAGAAAGAAAGAAAGAAAGAAAGAAAGAAAGAAAGAAAGAAAGAAAGAAAGAAAGAAAGAAGAAAGAGAAAGAAAGAAAGAAAGAAAGAAAGAAAGAAAGAAAGAGAAAGAAAGAAAGAAAGAAAGAAAGAAAGAAAGAAAGAAAAAGAAAGAAAGAGAAAAAAGAAAGAAAGAAAGAAAGAAAGAAGAAAGAAAGAAAGAAAGAAAGAAAGAAAGGAAAGAAAGAAAGAAAGAAGAAAGAAAGGAAGGAAGGAAGGAAGGAAGGAAGGAAGGAAGAAAGAAAGAAAGAAAGAAAGAAAGAAAGAAAGAAAGAAAGAAAGGTCAGACTAAGATTGTGCCATTTGTGAAAACAAGGATGGACTTAGACTATGTGTTATACTAAGTGAAATAAGTCAAACTGTGAAAGACCAATACGATATGATTTCACTCAAATGTGGAATCTAGAATAAAATGAATAAACAAAAAGCAGAATCATATCTGTAAATATATCCACTTATGGACTGACTGTCATGGGAATAAAAGTACCAGCATAACGAATATAATCAATAATATTAAATAGCATTAGTATTGTAATAGTAATGAGATCTACACTTGTGGTTAGCATAGCATGATATATAAACTTGTTTAATCACCATGCTGTATACCTGAAAACAATGTAATGTGTGCCAACAACACTCAAAAAAATAATTTAAAAAATATCAAATACCCAAGTAACTACAATTCCACATGTAATGAATTCCTTAATCCAAAAACAAACGAAAAAAGAGCATCAGTACCAACTTTACAGCAAAAAAAAGAGGATTTAAAGAGAGTGTTATAGACAATTGTACATCAACAATTTCCATAACTTTGATTAAATGGACACATTATTAGAAACACCGAACCTACCAATCTTGAACCATCAGGAAACAGAAAACCTGAACAGAACTGTAATTTTAAGAAGAGCAAGTCTTCTCACAAAGTAATCAAAAGTAACCAACAAAGGAAAGCTGGTTTTATTGGTGAATTATTTCCTAACATTTAGTTAACACCAATCCCTCTCATCTTCAAAATACTGAAAAATACTTCTAAACTTATTCTATAAGGTAAAAATTACACTGACATCAAAGCCAAAGACACAATAAGAAAACTGCAGACTAATATCCTTAATGAATACTGATGCAAAAAATGTCAACATAACACTAGCAAACAATTCACCAGCATTATCAAAATGATAAGACTATAGTAAAGTTGGATTTATTCCTGGAATACAAGGGGATCTCATCAAAACCAATCGATTGAAACCCTGACAGAATGAAGCAGAAAATAAAACACATGAGCATGTCAACTGATGTAGAAAAAAATGTGACATAATCCATCATATTTTTATGATGAAAATACTAACAAAATAAGGAATGGAAAAAAGAAACTACATTAACCTAATAATGGCCTTATATGGAAAAAAAACAGGGCTAACATCATACTCAGTGGTGAAAAACTGAAGATTTTTCCTTTAAGATAAGGACATATTAAGGATGACAATTTTACTACTTCTATACAATATAGTACTAGAACTTCAAGTCAGAGCAATTAGGCAAGAAAAATAGATCAAAGGCATCTGCAGTGGAATGAAGAAACTAGACTTCAATAAATAGAAAGATACTTTATGTTCCTGGATTAGAAGACTCAATATTGTTAGGATGGCAATATCAACCAATTCATCTACAGATTCAGTGCAATCTCTAACAAAACACCAACAACATTTTTTGCAGTGATAAAAAATCTATTATAAATCCATATGTAATCTCAGGGACCCAGAATAGCCAAAATAATTTTGAAAAAGATGAACAAGGTTTGAGGTCTGACACTTCCTGTTTTCAAAACTTATTATAATGCTTACTACAATGTTACAGAAATGAAAATGTTGTACTAGCATAAACATAAAACAATATATATATAGTTTTATTGGTCAAGACAAGTAATGAGAGACTAAGTATGTGTGAATTATATAAGTCATTTATTATATATATTGATTATATAATTATATAATCATATTTACATAATGGGAGATTATAAAAAATAATCATAATTATATAATGGGAGATTGAGATTATATATATACTATATACTCTGGTGTAAATTATATAATGTATTATATGTATTATATTACATATAATATATAATGTATATATATGTGTGTGTGTATATATATATATATATATATATATACACACACACACACCCATGCACAAATACAATCTCATTACTTGACTAATTATTAGGGAAACTCATATTACATCCACAAAGAGATACCACTTAAAATACATTGGGATAACTATTAAAAACAAAACCAAAGAAAACAAACAAAACAAAAAAGAAAATAACAAGCATTGGTGATGATTTGCAGAAATTGGAACACTTTCACTTTGTTGATTGGAATTAAAAATATTGCAGTTGTTATGGGAAACAGTATGGATGCTCTTCAAAAAATTAAAAATACCATTAACATTTAATCATTTCGCTGCTTAGTATTTAGCTAAAAGAATTGAAAGCAGTTTCAACCACATATTTGTACACATATGTTCATAGCAGCAATATTCACAGTAGCCAAAAGGTAGAAGCAACTCAATTGTTCACTGATGAATGAATGAATAATTAAACATGATGTGTACATATAATGTAAATTGTTCAGCTTTAAAAGGAAAGGAAATTCTGACAGATGGTATTAACATGGATGAACTTTGAAAAATTATGGTCTAAGTAAAATATACCAGTCACAAAAGGGTAACTACTTTATGATTCCACAATTAGTTATGTGAAAAATTATGGTCTAAGTAAAATATACCAGTCACAAAAGGGTAACTACTTTATGATTCCACAAGTACCTAGAAATGACAGATTCATAGGAAAATAAAATAAAATAAATGGTATTTGCCAGTGGCTGAAGTGAGTGAGGAATGTGATTTTTTTTAATGAATACAGAGTTTCAGTTTGAGGAGACAAAAGAAGATCTGAAGATGAATGACGGTAATGTTTTCACAGCAATGTGAATGTACTTAATGCCACTGAATTTCACATTTGAAAGTGGTTATATGATAAATTTTATGTTATGTATATTTTGGCTAAAAAAACCTGGCATAATGAAAAGATGATCAATAATTACATTGCTAATTATGGGGAAAACTGGTGTGGATAATCCTAGGATCACATATATTTGGCTATAATACATTAAGTATTTGAGGAAGATGTTTATATTTTGCATAGTGTTAAAATAAAATTTGTTCGTATTACTTAATAACCAATCTCAGGAGAAGCATTTCAGATATACACTGAATATCAGGAAGCTAGTCACTTAGTATTAAACTTTGTAAGTTTTTTGTTTTAATCCTAGTAAAATTAACATGCACTGGTATATTAGTTTCAGATATAAAATATAGTGATTCAACAACTCTATACATTATATACATCTATACACTCTATATACTCAGTGCCCAACATGAAAAATTTACTCTTTAGTCCCCATCACCTAATTCACTCATTCCGCTACCCACCTACCCTCTGGTAATCATCAGTTTGTTCTCTATAGTTAAGAGTATGATTTTGGGTCTCTCTCTCTTTCTGTTTGCTTCTTTGTTTTATTTCTTAAATTCCACATGTGAGTGAAATTATATGGTATTTGTCTTTCTCTGACTTATTTCACTTAGCATAATACTTTCTAACTCCATCCAAGTTGTTGCAAATGGCCAGATATCATCTGTCTTTATAGCTGCATAATATTCCATTATATATTTATAAATTTTCTTTATCCAATCATCTGACAATGGTCACTTGAGCTTTTTCCATAATTTGGCAATGCTACTATAAATACTGTGGTGTATGCGTCCCTTCAAATCAGTATTTTGTATCCTGTGGGTAAATAGCTAGTAGTGCACATATATACTACATATTATATATCTATTCACCTGGTGATGGACACTTAGACTGCTTCAATAATTTGGTTACTGTAAATAATATTACAATAAGCATGTACATCTATTCCTTTCAATTTTTTGGTATCATTTTGAGTCAATACCCAGTACTGCAATTACTGGATCATAAGGTAATTTCTAGCAGCAATGGCCACGATAGCCAAACTGTGGAAGGAGCCTCGGTGTCCAATGAAAGATGAATGGATAAAGAAGATGTGGTTTATGTATACAATGGAATATTACTCAGCTATTAGAAATGACAAATACCCACCATTTGCTTCGACGTGGATGGAACTGGAGGGTATTATGCTGAGTGAAGTAAGTCAGTCGGAGAAGGACAAACATTATATGTTCTCATTCATTTGGGGAATATAAATAATAGTGAAAGGGAATATAAGGGAAGGGAGAAGAAATGTGTGGGAAATATCAGAAAGGGAGACAGAACATAAAGACTGCTAACTCTGGGAAACGAACTAGGGGTGGTAGAAGGGGAGGAGGGCGGGGGGTGGGAGTGAATGGGTGACGGGCACTGGGGGTTATTCTGTATGTTAGTAAATTGAACACCAATAAAAAATTAAAAAAAATAAATTTAAAAAAATGAAAAATTGAAAATAAATAAATAAATAAATAAATAAATAAATTTTAGAGGAACTTCCATACTGTCTTCCACTCTAGTGGCACCAGTTTGTATTCCCAATGACAGTGCAAAGAGATTCCTTTTCCATCCCATCCTCTTCAAGACTTTCATGCATTGTTGCTTTTAGCCATTCAGATAGGTGTAAGATGATATCTCATTGTAGTTTTAACTTGCATTTCCCAGACAATGAGTGATGTTGAGTATCTTTTCTTGTATCTGTTGGCCATCTAAATGTTTTTGTTTTTGTTCTGAAAACAGTCTATTTATCTGTATGTTTTCTTTGCAGAACTGTCTGTTCATGCCTTCTACCAATTTTTAATTGGATTATTTGGGCTTTTTATTTCTGTTGAGTTGTATGAGTTCTTTATATATTTTGGATACTAACATTTTAAAAGATATTTTTAAAAGATTTTATTCATCTATTCATGAGAGACACAGGGAGAGAGGCAGAGGCATAGACAGAGGGAGAAGCAGGCTCTCTGCAGGGAGCCCGATGTGGGACTTGATCCCAGGGCCCCAGGATCACAATCTGAGCCAAAGGCATACGCTCAACCACTAAGCGACCCCGGTGTCCCAGATACTAACTTTTTGTGGGATATGGTGTTTGCAAATATGTTCTTTCTTCAGTAGGTTGCCTTGAAGTTTTGTTGATTAATTTCTTTGCTATGCAGAAGATTTTTATTTTGATGTAGTCCCAATCGTTTATTTTTGCTTTTGTTTCCCTTGCTTCAGGAGATTTATCTACCAAAATTTTGCTAAGGCTGATGTCAGAGAAATTACTGCCTGTGTTCATTTCTAGAATTTTTTTATGGTTTCATGCCTAACATTTAGGCTTTTAATCCATTTTCAGTTTATTTTTGTGTATGGTGTAAGAAGGTGGTCCAGTTACATTCTTTTGTATGTTGCTGTCCAGTTCTTCTAGAACCATTTTTGAAGAGATTGTCTTATTTCCATTGGATATTCTTTCCTGCTTTGTCAAAGATTAGTTGACCTTAGAGTTGGGGGTTCATTTCTGAGTTTTCTATATGGTTGTATTGATCTATGAGTCTATTTTTCTACCAGTAACATACTTTTTTAAAAAATCACTACAGCTCTGTGATATAACTTGAAGACTGGAGTCGTGATGCTTCCAGCTTTGCTTCTCTTTTTCAAGATTGCTTTGGTTATTTGGGGTCTTTTCTGGTTCCATATGAATTTTTGGACAGTTTGTTCTAGCTCTGTGAAAAATGTAGTTGGTATCTTGATAAGGATTGCATTAAATGTGTAGTATACACATTATAACAATTTTTTTCTTCCAATCTTTCAGCATGGTATGTATTTACATTATTGGTGTCATTTTCAATTCTTTCATCAGTGTTATAGTGTTTTCAGAGAACAAGTCAGAACTTTGGTTAAGTTTCATTCTAGATACTTTATTGTTTTTGGTAAAGTTGTAAATGGAATTGTTTTCTTCTCTTTCTGCTGTCTCATTGTTAGTATGTAGAAATACAACAGATTTCTGTACATTGATTTTGTATCCCAAGATTTTACTAAATTATCACGTCTAGTAGTTTTTTGCTGGCGTCGTTAGGATTTTTTATATATAGTATCATGTCATCTACAAATAGTGAAAGTTTCCTTCTTCCTTGCTGATTTGGATACCTTTTATTTGTTTTTTGTTGTCCAATTGGTGTGGCTTAGATTTCTCATAATATGTTGAATAAAATTGGTGAGAGTGGATATCCTCATCTTGTTAGAGGAAAAACTCAGTTTTCCCCATTGAGCATGATGTCGGCTGCTGGCTTTTCATATATATATGACATTTATTATGTTGAAGCATATTCCCTCCAAAACTCCTTTTTGAAGTTTTTTTTTATCAAAATGGATATTGTATTTTTTCTTCATTAATTGAAATGTTAATATGGTTTTATAAGATTAACCTTTATAATAAAAATTGACAGATGAGTTATTACCATAAAGAAACAGAGTATTAGTGTTATCAATTTGATTCAGTGATATGTTTATTTTTTTACATTTTTTTTATTGGAGTTCAATTTGCAAACATATAGAATAACACCCAGTGCTCATCCCGCCAAGTGCCCCCCTCGGTGCCCATCATCCAGTCACCCAAACCCCCCGCCCACCTCCCCTTCCACTACCCCTTATTCATTTCCCAGAGTTAGGTGTCTCTCATGTTTTGTCACCCTCACTGATATTTTCGCTCATTTTCTCTCCTTTCCCCTTTATTCCCTTTCACTAATTTTTATATTCCCCAAATGAATGAGACCATATAATGTTTGTCTTTCTCTGACTGACTTATTTCACTTAGCATAATACCCTCTAGTTCCATCGATGTTGAAGAAATGGTGGGTATTTGTCTTTTCTAATGGCTGAGGAATATTCCATTGTATACATATACTACATCTTTATCGATTCATATTTTGATAGACATTGAGGCTCCTTCCAGTTTGGCTATTGTGGACATTGCTGCTATAAACATTGGGGTACAGGTATTCTGGCAATTCACTGCATCTGTATCTTTGGGGTAAATCCCCAGCAGTGCAATTGCTGGGTCATAGGGCAGATCTATTTTTAACTCTTTGAGGAACCTCCACACAGTTTTCCAGAGTGGCTGCACCAGTTCACATTCCCACCAAGAGTGAAAGAGGGTTCCCCTTTCTCCACATCCTCTCCAACATTTGTTGTTTCCCGTGTTATTAATTTTCACCATTCTCACTGGTGTGAGGTGATATCTCATTGTGGTTTTGATTTGTATTTCCCTGATGGCCAGTGATGCGGAGCATTTTCTCATGTGCTTGTTGGCCATGTCTATGTCTTCTTCTGTGAGATTTCTGTTCATGACTTTTGCCCATTTCATGATTTATTTGTTTTTTTTTTGTTTGTTTGTTTGTTTTTTGCTGTTGAGTTTCATAAGTTCTTTATAGATCTTGGATACTAGCCCTCTATCTGATGTGTCATTTGCAAATATCTTCTCCCATTCTGTAGGTTGTCTTTTACTTTTGTTGACTGTTTCTTTTGCTGTGCAGAAGCTTTTTATCTGAATGAAGTCCCAATAATTCATTTTTGCTTTTGTTTCCCTTGCCTTCATGGATGTATCTTGCAAGAAGTTGCTGTGGCCAAGTTCAAAAAGGGTGTTGCCTGTGTTCTCAAGGATTTTGATGGATTCTTGTCTCACATTTAGATCTTTCATCCATTTTGAGTTTATCTTTGTGTATGGTGTAAGAGAGTAATCTAGTTTCATTCTTCTGCATGTGACTGGCCAACTTTCCCAGCACCATTTATTGAAGAGACTGTCTTTTTTCCAGTGGATATTCTTTCCTACTTTGTCAAATAACAGTTGGCTATAAAGTTGAGGGTCCACTTCTGGATTCTCTATTCTGTTCCATTGATCTGTGTGTCTGTTTTTGTGCCAGTACCACACTGTCTTGATGACCACAGGTTTGTAGTACAACCTGAAATCCTGCCTTGTGATGCTTTAGTTTTCTTTTTTAAATATTCCCCTGGCTATTCGGGGTCTTTTCTAATTCCACACAAATCTTAAGATGATTTGTTCCAACTCTCTGAAGAAACTCCATGGTATCTTGATGGGGATTGCATTAAATGTGTAAATTGCCCTGGGTAACATTGACATTTTCACAATATTAATTCTGCCAATCCATGAGCTGCAATATTTTTCCATCTCTTTGTGTCCTCCTCAATTTCTTTCAGACGTGTTCTATAGTTTTTAGGGTATAGATCCTTTACCTCTTTGGTTAGGTTTATTCCTAGGTATATTATGCTTTTGGGTGCAATTGTAAATGGGATTGACTCCTTAATTTCTCTTTCTTCAGTCTCATTGTTAGTGTATAGAAATGCCACTGATTTGGGGGCATTGATTTTGTATCCTGCCACCCTGCCAAATTGCTGTATGAGTTCTAGCCATCTCGGGGTTGAGTCTTTTGGGTTTTCTATGTACAGTATCATGTCATCTGCAAAGAGGGAGAGTTTGACTTATTCTTTGCCAATTTGAATGCCTTTCATTTCTTCTTGTTGCCTGATTACTGAGGTGAGCACTTCTAGTACTATGTTGAATAGTAGTGGTGAGAGTGGACATCCCTGTCATGTTCCTGATCTTAGGGGAAAGGCTCCCAGTGTTTCCCCACTGAGAATGATATTTGCTGTGGGCTTTTCGTAGATGGCTTTTAAGAGGCTGAGGAACATTTCCTCTATCCCTACACTCTGAAGAGTTTTGATCAGGAATGGATGCTGCATTTGTCAAATGCTTTCTCTGCATCTATTGATCTTGATTCCTTTATGCTTTTTTTCCTCCAGAGCCACCAGTAGCTTTATAATTGTGCTTCTGAATTGGCTTTCTGACATTGAATTGTAATCCAAATTCTGTAATGCTGTGGGAGAGATTACTGTTTCTAGATCTTTTTTTGTGTGTGGTTTTTTTCAACCTTCTAGTCATTTTGCTTAGTGCAGAGTGGCTAAAAACAAATTGTACTGGAAAAAGGAAGGAAAATGGAAGAAAAAAAGGAGAGGGAAACAAAACAAAACAAAACAAAACAAAACCAAGGAGGGGTATCCTCTGATTCTATATACTGTAAGTCTCTGGACTTCCCCTAGAGCTTTCCCGTGCTGCTTGGTCAAGAACTTGCTCTTCCCCTGTCCTTCCAGGTGGTCTTCTAGGGGAGGGGCCTGCTGTGCTGATTCTCAGGTATGTCCACCTGGGGGAGCTTCCCCACCTCCTGCCAGGTACAGGGTTCAGTGGGAGCTGTTTATCCTGTGAGGCCCCTGCTCCCTGGTGGCCCACTCAGTCCCAGGCACAAGGTGACACCAGGAGGAACAACAGTGACGGCGGCTAGCTCTTCAGCCCTGGAGGCAGCTCCAGCAGTAACTACCATAGTCTCTCAGTCCGCAGAGGCCTGGATGGTCCGGGGGTTGGGGGTCGCTGATCTGCACAGCTCGGGGCCACCTGGTTGCAGGAGCATTCACTGTCTTGTGCCCTCCGGGCCTCCGCCTGTCCCAGGGAGAGCGCAGGATCCTCGGCTGTGTCCCCTGGCGCCTTGTGCTCCGGTGCCTATGCCGCTGGAATCGCGCTCCTGGGACTCGCAGCCCCCTCCGCACAGAGCTGCCACCTGAGCTGCCGCCTGAGCCGCTCCCGGGGCCCTGTAGGGCACGCGCTCCAGCCCTTTATGGAGCTCAGCCCATGGTGTGTGGCACGCTGTCCCCCTGGGCGCAGGTCCTCTGTTAGTGACCACGGGAACTTGGGGCCTCCACTTCACTTTTTGAGATCCTGTCCGAGTTCCCTGAGAGTGCCTTTCTGTCCAGGAAGATTGGTAAAGTCCTGCTTCTCTGGGGGCACTCGCAGCGGGGCCTTAGCCCAGCTCCTTGCCTGGGGCGGGGGGGCCCTCCCCCTTGGATGCTTTTTCATTTTTTTTCCGTCTTCCTACCTTGATAGAAGCACGAACTCTTCTCCCTGTAGCATTCCAGATGTTCTCTCTTTAAATCTCTGGCTGAATTCCTAGGTTTTCAGGATGATTTGAAAGTTATCTAGGTAAGTTGGTGGGGACAGGTGACGGGGATCTTACTCTTCCGCCATCTTGCCCTGCCTTCCTGTAATATGTTTCCTTTTATTCTCTAATTTTTATTTATTTATGATAGTCACACAGAGAGAGAGAGAGAGAGGCAGAGACATAGGCAGAGGGAGAAGCAGGCTCCATGCACCGGGAGCCCAAGGTGGGATTCGATCCCGTGTCTCCAGGATCACGCCTTGGGCCAAAGGCAGGTGCCAAACCGCTGCGCCACCCAGGGATCCCCTGTAATATGTTTCTTAGAAGAATATGTAATATCCATATTCCCCCCTTTAGTCTGTTCTCCCTAAATTCTATGCTTTGTATCACTGTTAGATCAATTTCCCCTAATCTGTTTTCTTTGTTATATTCCGCTCCCCTCAAATTTAATTGTTCCTTAACTACAAGTTAAAATCCAAAAGCTTCCACTTTGACACTCAGGCTAGTAAATGTTCTGGTACTTATTTGTGTTTTGAATTGTCCTCCCAAATCACATTTCAACCTGAAGTGTATGCTTTCATCTACAAATCATTCTTCTTTCTATCCATGGTTTTGGTTGTGAATTTTTTTAGACCTGGAATTCCCTTCATTATATTGTGTAGGTACAAAGTATGAATTCTACTTCCATCATGAATTTTTTTAAGAACATCAACTCATACTTATCTCCATTTTCTGAATTATAATAACCTTACTGATAATAAATTTGTCACTTGGCCTTAGGTTAATATCTTTTAACTATTATGTGCACACACACACTCTATCTTGAAGGGAATGTGAGTGTTATAGCTACAAATCATATGACTGTGTTATTGAACAAATTTATCACACTTTATGTAAATGAGTGTCTTCCATTCAAAAAAGTTGCCTTTGGAAAATTAAATGCTTAATAAAATAGAGTTATTGTTCAAAATATAATTATCATCTCTTTTGGGGAATTCTTTCTGTATACTCTTCATCCTTTGGGGGACCAATATAATTTTTGAAATAGTAAACTCATATGGATTTAAGATGGTGAATAGTTTGAGTGATATAATTTGGCATTAAATTTATTTATTCTAGAATCTCTTTTATCTCATTATTTTATAGGGTGATTATCAACCAATAAAAGAACATTTAGAATATATTTCTTATGGTGAACCTAAAACACAACAGAAGAACCTCTTCAAAATATTTTGAGCCTGGGGGTAAGTGTGCAATTTTACAAAAAACAAAACAAAACAAAACAAAACTCTGAGAGGATTAACACTTATCTGGAAGACTAATTTCTGGTCGCATAAAAGTCTTTCTCATTCTGAAAAACATAACCAAATACATACATACATACATACATAAGTGGAAGCATTTTACCGTTCCACACAGCCAGAAAGTCTGGAGCAATGGCTAGAGACAGGGGCATCATGACCCCCAGCAACATATAAGAATCCATTGTATGCTGCAACTCCCACACCTCCACGTCTTTTGGACATTGAAGCACATAAACTCCACTTATTAGTGTGTGGGTCAAAGTATTCCATTGATCTGAGGCAGGAACTTCCATCACGACCACCAATAGCATATAGCCTAGGAAAAAAAGAACAGAAATGTGTGTGTGTGTGTGTGTGTGTGTGTTTAAGACATTTTCAATTTGTGCATAAAATAAAAGTGAAAAAAAATACTGTACAAAGCACTTCAAGTTTATTACTCCTTTGGTATTTTGTAGTGGATGGTCTCAGTTTGCGAATGGATAGTTACCTAAAGGCACTTTTCAAGGTCTATGAACCACCCAGGCTTCATAATTTTTGTGAAAGTTTCACAAAAATAGATTAAAACATCTCATGAGAAATGAATACAGAAAAAGAAAGGAGTTATCAAAAGCATTGGCAGTATTTGTAAATTATACCTCCATAAATCTGGAAATTAAAGTAGGAAAAGGGTAGGTAGAATGTTTCCAAAGACTAACTCCAGCAACCTTATAATTTTGGCTTGGTTCAACTGCTTAGCATTAGAATCTCTCTTATTTTTATGAACTGGTTTACTTAGTATCAAAAACATTTGTCATTAAGAAGACTAACTTAATAAACAACTAAGGGAAAAAGAATCAACAAACTGGACTTTTCCCTAAGAAGATATATTAGCTATCACATTTCTCCCATAAATTTTAGAATGCCAATTCTTATGATGAGCAATATTTTTAATCTAAATGTAGTCCTGCATCAATAAAGAAAATAAACATTTACTAAACCATATGTTTGTAACTGTCCTTCATGCTCAGTTGTCAATAATAACAAGTCATTAAAAAAATTAAGTTAGTTAAATTTGATGATTTCAGTCTTTTCTGTAATAAGTAGGAGATTGTTCCTAAGTAACCTTACATTGAGGTCAGGCCAAAGATAATCAAATTTTGGAGTATTTTAAGCTCTAAGACACTGTAAGCGTGGGTAACTTCTTAAGTATAGATATTTCCTACTTCATGCACAAGATACTATAAACCATCTGTGTTGAAATTTCTACTGGGCCCAATTACATGATGAGATATTGACTTTGTATACAGTCAGTATAGACAAACAAAGCTGTCTCCTGCCACTGATCCATCCTAGCATCTGAAATTGTCATCATTCAAGTTCCTCTTATATGCTGGTCATTGTTTCCAAAGGTACCTTTTCAGAAAGGGCATAATTACCTTGAATAAGCAGCAATTCACGATCATAGCAACCTTTAATGTCATTGGATTTTAATATATTACCTTGCTTTCATAGGCAAGTGCTCAAGAAGGGGAAAGTTTCAAAAAGATAGGCCTTGGTGTAATTATAAAGTTGGGAACTCTGAACACTCAGGACAGTGAATGATAAAGAATAAGGGTAGCCCGGGTGGCTCAGCGGTTTAGCGCCACCTCCAGCCCAGGGCGTGATCCTGGAGACCTGAGATCGAATTCCACATCAGGCTCCCTGCATGGAATGGAGCCTGCTTCTCCCACTGCCTGTGTTTCTGCCTCTATCTCTCTCTATGTCTCTCATGAATAAATAAATTAACTCTTTAAAGAATAATAAAAAGACTTGCCTTAATATAAGACTAACCAAAATTTAGTAAGTCATGATGTAAAAAAATGGTAACTTCTCAAGGGTAAAATTGGAACTTTTTTGCCTATAAAAGCACTTCTTAGATTTAATATGCTCACAAGTCACTTGAGGATATTTTTAAAATGCCAATTCTGATTCATGAAGTCTAGTTTGAGGCTAAAATTCAGCATTTATAAATAGATCTGAGGTAATACTGATGCTGCTCATCCGAGGACTATGCTTGAGTAGCAAGATAATACAGAATATTTAACTAAATATTCAATTTAGACAAGCATTTTCTATATACTGAAGAAAAAGTTCCAACAAAGGCCTTTTGTTACTGATTACTAGAATGTCCTGGTCATTGAGAATGCTTACTGATTAATGGATCATATCACTGAAGTGTTGTGCCACATGACCTCAGAGTAAAGAGCATTCATGTTTGGGTTTACTCACTTATTATTTAATGCAACAACACCAACTGTGCTTCTGGGAGTTGACATACTGGCCACATAATTCCACTGATGTCCCTCAGGGTCCCATCTTTCTACAGTATTTAGATAACTCCATCCATCATGACCACCTACAGCATACATTGGTCCTTCAAGTGTGGCTACACCTAAAAGATTAAAAATAGCATGAGATCTCACCTAGATATATCACACATAATGTTTTTTTTTTCATTTTCCAAGCTACTGGCTGCTTAAAAATAGTTTTGTTTCTTAAATTATTTTGTATATACATTATAATTGACTAATCTTGATATGAAACTAAACATGGTCTCTTAACCCTAAGAAATTTTCAGAAATAGCTACTGTATCATGGGAGGGTATCATTGTTGTAATGCTGAAGTTAAAGGAAGTAATGGAACACACCATTTCTGGGGATGTAATAGAAAATGAAAACTAATTTTTGGGGGATCTTTTTGACATCAGTTTTTTAAATATAAGGGATAGATGAGACATCTATACTGACCTTTAGATAATTCATAGAATTGCAGACTAACTGTGGTAGGCCTTTCCAATCCCTGCTTTTTTTTATAGTAATAAAAATATTCCCAGGAGATAACAAAATAAACAGGGACTTTTTTGAGGTTTAATTAGAAATTTGTTCCATTACATACTATGAGTAGCCCCTATCTAACTGATTCTCTGGGAATTCACATAACTCGTCTTTTCCACCATCTCAATCAGCATCACAGTGGTATAAATTCTTCACTTCTACTTTCTTGGTAATATCAATTAGATTTTGAAAACTTGCTGTCATTTCTCTGTGAGATTCTTTTTCTAAACATTGTCTAGGAATCACATTGACACAACTGAGCTGAATAATTATATAGTTTATCATTTGACATAGACAGTTTTTAAATATTTTTTTTGGAAAAAACAATACCAGTCTTGAATCTGCCACTTTTTAGCTGTGTAAGTCAGTTCTTTGTGTGTGTGTGTGTGTGTGTGTAAGTCAGTTCTTAAAAAAATAAGGAAATTATGCTTTTACAACAAACTCTATGATATTGAAAATTTGTGGAGACTTGTATGAAGAAAAATGTACCTTGACAAATATTCAGGAGAATCAAAGTTCCCAACTGTTTGAGAAATCTCCACTTCATCTTTCTTAAACTTCTTGGGAATCTCTGGCTCAAGTATAAGTTGCTCTCAATTAAAGTAGTTTTTTCTTAATATTCCTGCCTTGGACCTGTATCCCAAGGCTTTTGCTGAAATACATATTTGCCTCTTATGGGAAGGGACACAGTTCATCAAATTAGAAACACAATGTCTCTCCATTATCAAATGCTCCCCCCCCCCCCAAATTTAGTTTAGAAGAAAACTCCCTATTGTAGTTTTATGTTCCTCACTGGTGTACTCCTCATAAAACTTTTATCCTTCCTAAATTGATACCCTTTAAAATACATTTGAAGGGATGTAAGATTAGCATATATGATATCTGAAACAAGAAAAAAGTTTCACAAGCTTTTACCATTTGCTTAACCTTCTCAGCATTTTGGAGACATTCTGACTAAGGGTTTGGCTAAATCCCAATAATGTGCACTAAGGTGAGCACTGGGTGATGTTTGGAATTGTTGAATCACTGGATTGTACACCTGAAACTAATATTATACTGTATTTGTACCATTATGGAATTAAAGTAAAATCCCAATAATACGCAACTGTATTTAATTCTTTAAAAGCTCTACTAACGACACATTCTTTAGAAACTATACAACCGTAAGCTCTTACCTAAGCCATGCCTATGTGTTGACATGGGAGGCATCACAGTCCAGATTTTGCCAACTGGATTAAAACATTCCACAGTATTCAAAGTTTTTAAACCATCTCTTCCTCCCACGACATAGAGTTTATTATCAATAACTGCAACTCCAAACTGAAGCCTACGGCCACTCATGGTGCCAATATGTAGCCAGCTGTTGGTTCTGAGATCATACTTTTCAATTGTAGTGGTACCTTTTAAAGGGATATTGAACAATGGAAAAATCGCTTGTATAAAAATTTTAATTGGCATCATTCAAGTTATATTTATATACCTATAATTTATAGCATAGAATCAGTGATTGCAACTCAAATTAAAGTAGCCTAATGATTCTCTAACCTGGCTAACAAGGAAAAGGTAATATTTTGCTATTACTGGATCTAAATGGAAAAGTCAGAATAAAGCAATTTATTTAATATATATGGTTTGTATCCTTGTAATGGTCTCTTGGCTATACTATACTTCTAGTATTACTAACACAAGTGTTTAACATACTTTTCAACAAAAAATTACCTTAGAATCTATTACCCACCCTTTACACACCCATTATCATTTTAATTATCTATGGTCATTCAATATATGAATTTATATCATTTTATTTTATTCAATTTTGAGCGTGTGTGTTCATTTAAAATACAAGTGACTAAAGAAACAAGAATGAAAATTCCTTTTAAATGGTGTTGATTCATACAATTTTCCATGATGGTAAAATGAAGGATTATGATTAAAATAGATTAAGATTATTAATTATTATAATTAATAGTGCGGTTCTGAGATATCAACTTTGGGTGTTTATACAAGTTCAATTTTACAAATTGTCACTTCTTCATAAAAAATTGAGAATTTTTGCATCAATGTTAATCAGCAATATTAGCCTGCAGTTTTCCTTTTTAGTGGGGTCTTTATCTGGTTTTGTTATCAGAGTAATGCTGAACTCATACAGTGAATTTGGAAGTTTTCCTTCCTTTTCTATTTTTTGAAATAGTGTGAGAATAGGTATTAACTCTTCTTTAAATGTTTGGTAGAATTACCCATGAAGCCATCCAACCCTGGAACTTTGTTTACTGAAAGAATTTGATTACTGATTTAATTTCTTTGCTATCAGTCCATTCAAGTTTTATATTTCTTCTTATTTTGGTTTTGGTAGTTTATATGTTTCTAGGAATTTATCCATTTATTCAAGGTTGTACAATTGTTGGCATATAATATTTTATAATACTCTTTTTATTAAAGTTTTGAATAAGGTGTTCTTTTTTTAATAAATTAATTTTTTATTGGTGTTCAATTTACCAACATACAGAATAACACCCAGTGCTCATCCCGTCAAGTGCCCCCCTCAGTGCCCATTACCCATTCACTCCCACCCCCTGCCCTCCTCCCCTTCCACCACCCCTAGTTCGTTTCCCAGAGTTAGGAGTCTTTATGTTCTGTCTCCCATAATACTCTTTATAATTGTATTTCTGTGGTGTTGATTATTATTCCACCTCTCTCATTTGTGATTTTATTTGTTTTGGTCATTTCTCTTTTCTTTTTGATAAGTGTGGTTAGAGGTTTATCAATTTTATTATTTTTTTCAAAGAACTAGCTCTTGGTTTCACTGATTTGTTCTATTGGTTTTTTAAAATTTCCATATCATTTATTTCTGCTCTAATTTTTATTTCCTTCCTTCTGCTGGCTTATGTTTCATACGTTGTTATTCTTCTAACTCCTTTAGTACATAATAAATTGTCATTTCTGTAAGCAATGCTTTTTACCAGTCATTCACAATAGGTGTTGCTATTTTTTTTTAGTAAAAGTTGATATTACACAAGGAAGTTGCTAATAACCAAGGTTGGAAATAAAGATGTATTATTTATACAAATAGTGTACCTAAGACAGCTTTAGACAGATTTAGGGAACTTCTTTTTCTTAAGATTTATTTATTTATGAGAGAGAAAGAGAGAGAGAGAGAGGGAGGGAGAAGCAGGCTCCATGCTGGGAGCCCGATGCGGGACTCGATCCCGGGAGCCCAGGATCCCGCCCTGGGCCAAAGGCAGGTGCCAAACCGCTGAGCCACCCAGGGATTCCAGATTTAGGGAATTTCATCACAAATATATAGAGCCAATCATAGGAATAAGCAGAAACCACTTTTCAGTTGTTATTCTTCTGGGCAATATGTGGAGCATTAGTTATGCTAAAAATATGTTTACATCTGAAGTGTATATACTAGTAAATTATAATGCTATGGTATGAGATCATACTAAGTCAAAATTTAAGCAAAATATATTGTATCAATGGCTATTTCTAAAAGTTTTTCTAGGTATATTGGATTAGTGAACAGAGTGTTTAATTTTATCTGTAATTTTTTATCTTTTCTGATGAATAGTGAACTGTAAGTATTTATGTCTTGAGTTTGGATTTTCATGATAGATGGATTTGGCTGAATACTGTTTTACAAATCAACAGTTGCTCTACTGACTGCATTTATTACTGAGAGATCAAATAACATCACTTAGAAGAATATCTTTTCTACACTAAATAACTCTGGATGATACTATTAAAACTGGAATATCTACAAACTCACATCAACTTTCACTCTGTCAACAGTTCATTTTTTTCTGAATGTTTTCATATCTTTCTACTTTCTCATTCCAATCTTCCCAAATTTGTCTTCCTATCCACTTTCTTCCTACTTTAACTTTTTATTTCAAACTCTTTTCATTAGTGAAATTTACCAAAACACAACTTTAGAGATTAGGAAATGAAGATTAGCCTGCTCTATTACTAAAATTATAGAAATACTAATAGTGAAGTAATTAGTCAGGAAATTGTACAAAGCTATATTAATCAAGTGTATACAGAAGATCAACACAAAAGAATGTAGAAGTCTGTTTTATGCCAAGTTAATTTTTTTCTGGACATTAGATTAAATATAAAAGATAAATATATCCCACACCACTTATTTTTGTCTGTGAACATATATGACTTGTAGTTCTCTAACTTGAATTCTGAAGATTTCTTCAGCTCATTTATCTACCTCCACTTTTGCTTCAACTACTCAAAATGTAAATCCCCTAGTTGGCCTACTATATAAGCTCTATATTTGATAGGAAAACTCAAATTAGATTTTTTTTTTTTACTGATGTCTCTCCTTAGGACTCATTTTTATGAATTTTCTGTGATAGCTCTTCTTCCCTAAAGCATTGCAACTATTGTTTTTCAATTCATCTCTAAGTTCCTATTCAACTTTCATTTATATTCTGGTCAAGAGGAAACAAAACCAACTTAACTTTGTAGACTTGATGGGAAAATGATAGTTCCTCTAGTTGTGAATATATCTGATTCAGTGATTTTCTCCATCTATTTTCAAGATGATCTAAATATAACTATGCTAGTCTTTCATTTATACCATGCCATACTGACTCTCAAAATTCATTGTTTTAATAAATGAAAAGGTACTGCATACCTTTATGTACAAAAGCCCAAAGTTTACTATTTGACCATCTTAAAATTTTGACTCTGTGATTATAATTACAACTTTCTGATGATTCCTTTAATATACATGGCAGGAATTATAGTTAACCCGAGCCACTTGTGTGATGCCTGTATTTAGCAACTAATTCCAAGTTAACTGTATGAGTCAAAAAGAAAATTAAACACTGAAGAAGTACTGCCTTCCTCAAACATCAAAAGGTGAAATCTAAGAAAATTTCTATAAAAAAGTGAAATAACGCACTGTAAGAAAAAGCACACATATTTAAACTATTTTAAGCTTTATGAAAGAATTAAAATATTTATATAGATATATTATTATAGATTTATATAGATATAATATTAAATAAATATTAATTAAAATATTGATTTATATAGATATATTATTATAGACTTATATAGATATAATATTATTTCTTTAATGTTTTGCTACACTTAGTGTTATTTTTCTTTCTTTCCTTTCTTTCTTCTCCTTAAATGTTCCATCTGGCTTTTCAACAGTTTCTAAGACTCTCAGAGAGAGAGGTCAGTTTTGTTGTTGTTGCTCTTTCCTCTAAAATAGTGGTAGTAGAGCAAAAAGGATCATATAATTTGAGTAAAAATTCCAACTCCAGTGTTTCTAGATGCTGGTTCTTCGGTTGGCTATGTAACCTCAAGAGCTTCAGTTTCCTCATCTGCAAAACTACAATACTATTTTGCAGCATTACTGTGAGGATTACAGATTATGTTTGCAAAATGCCAATGAAGGATTAGGTACTCAAAAATAGTTGTTTTTTACTATTATTGTAGTTGTCTACAACTATTCATAGGGCTTTTTATGTCTCCACACAATAGGTACCAATGAAGTCTCAAATGAAACTTGGTTCCTTCCATATGAAACTGATAACAGAATAAAGGGGATTATAGGTTCACATTTCAATCATTCTTTTTTCTTAAAGGTTATTTATTTATTTATTTATTAATGAGAGACACACACAGAGAGAGAGAGAGAGAGAGACAGGCAGAGACACAGGCAGAGGGAGAAGCAGGCTCCATGCAGGGAGCCTGTCATGGGACTTGATCCCGGGTCTCCAGGATCAGGCCCTGGGCTGAAGTCAGCGCTAAACTGCTGAGCCACCGAGGCTGTCCCTATTTGTTATTTTCTGAAGAGCATTATTTCTGTGAAGCTACTTTGCTACTTTATAAATACTTGCATTTGCAAGTTCTTGTTTTATAGATTTATTTATTTATTTATTTATTTATTTATTTATTTATTTATATTTTATGATAGTCACAGAGAGAGAGAGAAAGAGGCAGAGACATAGGCAGAGGGAGAAGCAGGCTCCATGCACCGGGAGCCCGAGGGGGGATTCGATCCCGCCTCTCCAGGATCACGCCCTGGGCCAAAGGCAGGCGCCAAACCGCTGCGCCACCCACGGATCCCATTGTTTTATAGATTTATGATTAATTAGCTATTTCTTATACCATCTTTCAACTTCCAGTTACACATATTAAATGAAAGAATTGGTTTCCAGTGGCACAGAACTTTCACTTTTGGATTATTTTCTACAAAGTACCAAATAACATTTCTATTCATGATTTGGCAGATTTTAAGCCGTTGAATTTAATTTCTACAAGCCCAAGTCTTAATTACAAAATCCTTGCCTTGTTGTTTTGGAAATGTGGGTCTACAAACTAAAAAACCAAGTCAAAAAAGGCAGAGATGTAGAAAAGCAGGTTGTCAGAGGGTTTAGGGTACACACGATGGCTTCAGAAAGTTGTTCCTATTCCCTTTGATGAAATTCTTATGTAAAATGGGTGGGCAAGATGGCAGAAGAGTAGGGACCCCAAGTCACCTGCCCCCACCAACTTACCTAGATAACTTTCAAATCATCCTGAAAACCTATGAATTCGGCCTGAGATTTAAAGAGAGAACAGCTGGAATGCTACAGTGAGAAGATTTTGCGCTTCTAACAAAGTAGGAAGAAGGAAGGAATAAATAAATAAATAAATAAATAAATAAATAAATAAATAGAATCCAGTGGGGGAGGGGCCCCATGAGGAGCCAGGCTAAGGCCAGGTGGTGAGTGCCTCCAGGACAGGAAAGCCCAGTCATGGAGAAGCAGGAACTTTACCAATCTTTCTGGATGGAAAGATGCTCTCAGGGAACTCGGGAAACACCCCAGGAAGGGCAGTGGAACGCCCCAGGTTCCTGGGGTCACTAACAGAGGAGGTATGCCCAGGGGGAGAGAGCTCCAGACAGCAGGCCGAGTGTGGTAAAGGGCTGGAGCGTGTGCCTGGCAAGACCTCGGGAGCAGCTCAGGCAGCGGCTCAAGCAGGGGCTCCACACAGAGGGGGCTCCATGGCCCTGGGAGCATGATAGCAGCAGCACAGGCCCCAGAGCCCAGGCACTGGGGGACACAGAACATGATCCTGTGATCTCCTTGGGACAGGCAGAGGCAGGGAGGGCACAGGACAGCGAGGATTCTCCTGCAGCTGGTTGGCCCCGAGCTGTGCAAATCAGCATCCCCCGCCCCCGGAGTATCCAGGCCAGTGCAGACTGGGAGACTGAGGTAGTTACTGCAAAAGCTGACTCCAGAACTGGAGAGCTGGCTGCCGCCAGTGGGGTTGTTCCTCCTGATGTCACCCTGTGCCTGGGATGGAGCAGGGCCATCTGGGAACAGGGGCCTCACAGGATAAGCATCTCCCACTGAGCCCTGCACCTGGCACAGGGCATGGCAGCTCCCCCAGGTGTACACACCTGAGAATCAGAACAGCAGGCCCCTTCCCCAGAAGACCAGCTAGAAGGACAGGGAACAAGTAAGTTCTTGACCAAGCAGCACTGGAAAGCTCCAGGGGAAGTCGAGGGACATACAGTATATAGAATCACAGGATATCCCTCCTTATTTTTTATTGTTGTTATTATTCTTGTTCTTTGTTCTTTGTTTTTTTTCCCCTCTTTTTCTCTTTTTTTTTCTTCATTTTCCAGTACTACTTGTTTTTAGCCACTCTGCACTGAGGAAAATGACTAGAAAGAAGAACTCCCCACAAAAGAAAGAATCAGAAACCATACTCTCTACCACAGAGTTACAGAATTTGGATTACAATTCAAGGAGAGAAAACCAATTCAGAAGCACAATTATAAAGCTACTGGTGGATCTAGAAAAAAGCATAAAGGATTCAAAAGACTTCATGACTGCAGAATTTAGATCTAATCAGGCCAAAATTCAAAAACAATTAAATGAGATGCAATCCAACCTGGAGGTCCTAAGACAAGGTTTAATGAGGTAAAAGAACGAGTGAGTGACATAGAAGACAAGTTGATGGCAAGGAAGGAAGCTGGGGAAAAAAAGAGAAAATTAAAAGATCACGAGTAAAGGTTAAGGGAAATAAATTACAGCCTCAGAAGGAAAACTCTACGTTTAACTGGGGTTCTAGAGGGCTTCGAAAGGGAGAGAGGACCAGAAAGTGTATTTGAACAAAACATAGCTGAGAATTTCCCTAACTTGGGAAGGGAAACAGGTGTTCAGATCCAGGAAATAGAGAGATCCCCCCCTAAAATCAATAAAAACCATACAACACCCTGACATTTAAGAGTGAAACTTGCAAATTGCAAAGATAAAGAGAAAATCCTTAAAGCAGCAAGAGACAAGAGATCCCAAAACTATATGCAGAGAAGTATTAGGTTAACAGCAGACCTCTCCACAGAGACCTGGCAGACCAGAAAGGGGTGGCAGGATATATTCAAAATGAGAAGAACATGCAGCCAAGAATACTCTATCCAGCAAGGCTCTCATTCAGATTAGAAGGAGAGATAAAGAGCTTCCAAGATAGGCAGGAACTGAAAGAATGTGTGACCACCAAACCAGCTCTGCAAGAAATATTAAGGGGGACACTGTAAAAGAAAGAGGAAGCCCAAGGAAATAATCCACAAAAACAGGGACTGAATAGGTATCATGATGACATAAAACTCATATCTTTCAATAGTAACTCTGAACATGAATGAGCTAAATGATCCCATCAAAAGGCAAATGGTTTCAGACTGAATAAAAAAGCAAGACCCATCTATTTGCTATCTACAAGACACTCATTTTAGAACTAAGGACACCTATGCCCTGAAAATGAAAGTTTGGAGAACCATTTACCATTCAAATGGTCCTCAAAAGTGAGCAGGGGTAGCCATCCTCATATCAGAAAAATTAAACTTTATCTCAAAGACTGTGATAAGAAATGAAGAGGAACACTATATCATATTTAAAGGATCTATCCAAAAAAAGGACCTAACAATCATCAATATTAATGCACCTAATGTGGGACCTGCAAAGTATATCACAATTAATAACCAATTTTAAGACATACTTAGATAAGAATACACGAAGACTGGGAGACCTCAACATGGCGCTTTCTGTAAATGACAGATATTCTAAGCACAAAATCTCCGAAAAACAAGAGCTTTAAATGATACACTCGACCAGATGGATTTCACAGATATTTACAGAACTTTCCATCCAAATGCAACTGAATACACATTCTTCTCAAGTGCACATGGAACTTTTTCCAGAATATACCACATCCTGGATCACAGATCAGGTCTCAAACAATACCCAAACACTGGGATTGTCCCTTGCATATTTTCAGCCCATAATGATTTGAAACTAGAACTCAATCACAAGAAGAAATTTGGAAGAACCTCAAAAACGTAGACTTAAAGAGCATCCTGCAAAAGATGAATGGGCCAACCAGATATTAGAGAAGAATTAAAAAGATTCATGGAAACTAATGAGAATGAAGAAAAAACTGTTCAAAATCTTTGGGATACAGCAAAACCAGTCCTGAGAGGAAAATACATCTCAATAGAAGCATCCCTCAAAAAACTGGAAAAAAACTCAAATAAAAAGCTAACCTTGCACCTAAAGGAACTGGAGAAAGAACAGCAAATAAAACCTACACCAAGAAGAAGAAGGGACTTAAGAAAGATTTGAGCAGAACTCAATGAAATAGCTATCAGAAGAACTGTGGAACAGATCAACAAAACCAGGAGTCAGTTCTTTGAAAGAATTAATAAATAGATAAACCATTAGCCAGCCTTATTAAAAACAAAAGAGAAAGGACACTAATTCATAAAATTACAAATGAAAAAGGAGAGATCACACCAACACCAAGTAAATACAAACGATGTTAAAAACATATGACCAGCAATATGCCAATAAATTAGGCAATTTAGAAGAAATGGACGCATTTCAGGAAAACCACAAACTACCAAAACTGGAACTGGAAGAAATAGAAGACCTGAACAGGCCAATCACCAGGGAGGAAATTGATGTAGTCATCAAAAACCTCCCAAGACACAAAACTCGGGGACCAGATGGCTTCCCAGGGGAATTCTATGAAATTTTTAAAGAAGAAACAATATATATTCTACAAAAGCTGTTCAGAAAGATAGAAAGAGATGGAGTACTTCCAAACTTGTTCTATGAGGCCAGCATCACTTTAATTCCAAAAGCAGACAAAGACCCCACCAAAAAGGAGAATTATAGACCAATATTCCTGATGAACACAGATGCAAACATTCTCAACAAGATACTAGCCAATAGGATTTATCAGTATATTAAGAAGATTATTCACCATGACCAAGTGTGATTTATCCCCAGGATGCAAGGCTGGTTCAACACTCATAAAGCAATCAATGTGATAAATCATATCAACCAGAGAAAAAACTAGAATCACATGATCCTCTCAGTAGATGCAGAAAAGTATTTGGCAAAATACAGCATCCATTCCTGATCAAAACTCTTCAGAGTGTAGGGATAGAGGGAACATTCCTCAGCATCCTAAAATCCAACTACAAAAAGCCCACCGCTATTACCGTCCTCAATGGGAAACACTGGGAGCCTTTCCATTATATCAGGAACACGACAGGGATGTTCACTCTCACCACTGCTATTCAACATAGTACTAGACTCCCTAGCCTCAGCAATCAGACAACAAAAGGAATTAAAAGGCATTCAAGTTGGCAAAGAAGTCAAACTCTCCCTCTTCCCCGATGACATGAGACTGTGCATAGAAGACCCAAAAGACTCCACTCCAAGTTTGCTAGAACTCATACAGCAATTCGACAGTATGGCAGGATACAAAAACAATGCCTAGATTTCAGTAGCATTTCTATACACTAACAATGAGACTGAAGAAAGAGAAATTAAGGAGTCAATCCCATTTACAATTGCACCCAAAAGCATAAGATACCTAGGAATAAACCTAACCAAAGATGTAAAGGATCTATACCCTAAAAACTACAGAACACATCTGAAAGAAATTGAGGAAGACACAAAGAGATGGAAAAATATTCCGTGCTCATGGATTGGAAGAATTAATATTGTGAAAATGTCAATGCTACCCAGGGCAATTTACACATTTAAAGCAGTCCTTATCAAAATACCATGGACTTTCTTCGAGAGTTGGAACAAATCATCTTAAGATTTGTGTGGAATCAGAAAGGACACTGAAAAGCCAGGGGAATATTGAAAAAGAAAGCCAGAGCTGGGAGCATCACAATGCCAGATTTCAGGTTATTCTACAAAGCTGTGATCATCAAGACAGTGTGGTACTGGCACAAAAACAGACATATAGATTAATGGAGCAGAATAGAGAGTCCAGAAGTGGACCCTCAAGTTTATGGCCAACTGATATTCGACAAAGCAGGAAAGACTATCCACTGGAAGAAAGACAGTCTCTTCAATAAATGGTGCTGGGAAAATTGGACATCCACATGCAGAAGAATGAAACTAGACCATGCTCTTTCACCATACACAAAGATAAACTCAAAATGGATGAAAGACCTAAATGTGAGACAAGCATCCATCAAAATTCCAGAGGAGAACACAAGGTAACACCTTTTTTGAACTTGGCCACAGCAACTTCTTGCAAGATACATCTATGAAGGCAAGGGAAACAAAAGCAAAAATGAATTATTGGGACTTCATCAAGATAAAAAGCTTTTGCAAAGCAAAAGAAACAGTCAGCAACCTACAGAAAGGAAGAAGATATTTGCAACCTACAGAAAGGGAGAAGATATTTGCAAATGACCTATCAGATCCGCATCACTAGCCATCAGGGAAATACAAATCAAAACCATAATGAGATACCACCTCACACTAGTTGAGAATGGTGAAAATTAACAAGACAGGAAACAACACATGTTGCAGAGGATGTGGAGAAAGGGGAACCCTCTTGCACTGTCAGTGGCAATGTGAACTGGTGCAACCACTCTGGAAAACCGTTGGAGGCTCCTCAAGAGTTAAAAATAGAACTACCCTTCGACCCGCAATTGCACTGCTGGGGATTTACCCCAAAGATACAGATGCAATGAAACGCCGGGACACCTGCACCCCGATGTTTATAGCAGCAATATCCACAATAGCCAAACTGTGGAAGGACCCTCATTGTCCTTCGAAAGATGAATGGATAAAGAAGGTGTGGTGTATGTATAGAATGTAATATTACTCAGCCATTAGAAATGACAAATACACACCATTTGCTTCAACGTGGATGGAACTGGAGGGTAATATGCTGAGTGAAATAAGTCAGTCGGAGAAGGACAAACATTATATGGTCTCATTCATTTCGGGAATATAAAAAATAGTGAAAGGGAATAAAGGGAAAGGAGAGAAAATGAGTGAAAATATCAGTGAGGGTAACAGAATATGAGAGGCTCTTAACTCTGGGAAACGAACAAAGGTTAGAGGAAGGGGAGGTGGGCAGGGGCTTGGGGTGACTGGGTGACAGGCACTGAGGGGGCACGTAATGGGATGAGCATTGGGTGATATGGTATATGTTGGCAATTTGAACTCCAATAAAAGAATTTAATAAATAAATAAATAAATAAATAAATAAATAAATAATAAATTAAAAAATTCTTTTGTGAAATCATTACCTTATTCCAGGTTTAAATTTCCGATCTTTCATCAATGTTAATAGCTTTCCAATTGGTCTTAATGGTTAACTTATTTCAAGCTTATGCATTTATTGTTTGCTAGTTTGAGTCCTAAAACCAACCCACTTTCCTTGAGTTTTTGCAGACCATTGACCTTGAGGGTTGAAGGGCCATACTTTCTGAAAAGATAAGGCCTGACCACATTTGAAAACAGCTGCCTCTGATGCCAGCAAGTCTGTTCAAGTTCATGTTGACATGCAATTAACTGCTTGAGCACCAGCTTTTCCAGCACATAGCCCACTATTTCCCACACTTCCTTATTAAAACTCTGTGGCTTCAACTGGACTGGGAAGATGGTCTTAGGGACATTAGTCCACTATCTTCCCAAGTTTCTAGCTTCCTGAATAAAGCAATTTTCCCTTCCCACCATTACTTTTCTCTCAAATATAGTTTTTTTTTTTAAGTGATGAGTGGCCAAAAGTGTTTGGAAATGGTTCTTTATCTGGTAAGAGATTTTGATGAACTAGTCAAGATTTGTGCTTCCAATATGTCCAGCCGCCACCCCCCTTGGGATTCCTGGGGTGGAGCAGTTGGCTCAGACAGTGCCAGGACGTATGCATTTATTTCCCAAGCCAGTGGCTATGATAGTTGGAGCCATCTGCTCATGGTTAGTGAGCCTTGGGTGGGAGACTTTGACAGATTTCCTCAAGCAGCTGCCCAAACTCCTTTTGTTTCAAGGAGGCTCCCTGTCTTCTCCAAACTGGTATGGACTGCCTACTGTGGTTTTTGTTGGTGGAGAGGAAGCATGCATCTGTTTATCTGTTTGAGCTGAGATATCAGATCAAGTCAGTTCACTGGCATGCATCCAGGAGTCCTTTTTCTATGCCATCTAGGCTTTTAGCCATTTCAACCTTTATGGGGCAATCTCTGGTACCAGTGGTAAGAGAATTGGCTCATAAGTGACTCCATACCAATCTGTCCTTGAAGGAAAGGAATTTCTCTGTCTCAGAAGTACTTTGTCTGTTTTAGGATGGAATAATACACACTGGAGTGGGGATACCTGGGTGGCTCAGTGGTTTAGCGCCTGCCTTTGGCCTAGGGTGTGATCCTGGGGTCCCGGGATCTAGTCCCATTTCAGGCTTCTGCATGGAGCTTGCTTCTCCCTCTGCCTGTGTCTCTTCCTCTCTCTGTGTGTCTCTCATGAATAAATAAATAAAATCTTTTAAAAAAATCACACACTGGAGTGATTTCTTATCCTAAAAAATGGTATTTTATTGTTAATGCTTCTGGGAATATGTATGTTTTGAGCTTGAAAGAAAAACACCATTAAGTGAATGCCTAAATTATTATATCATTTTGTAAATCAGAGTTATTTTGTCAGAGATCAGATAAATGGGATGAAATTCCCCACATTCAGGCTTTTATATTACTTCATAATAAAGATGCCTCACAGGAAGGGACCCAATTGATGGTGCAGAGAGATAAAGAGGACAAAAATCTAAGATACCTGACCTTTTTTCCAATAATCAGAATAATAAAGAAAAGGAGAAGGAATACAGTCAGATACTGGAGATCCAAGCTCCACCTGCCCAAACACAAACATCAAAACCAATGCCCTACCCACTCCCGGCTTCTCCACCTCCACCAGAAAGCTGAAAGGCAGAGAACAGGAGAGAAAGACAGGAAATAGAGATGGAGAAATGTTAGTCCAAACTTAAAATCTGCCTCTGGCCTTGCCAGCAGCACCCCTACTGTCTCTTCCTCGGCCTTCCCCCTCCTCCTTTTATTCTACCACAATGGATACCTCTCACTCAGTGGCTCCTATACCATCCTTGGTACCTTCAGCTTCATTGACTCCTGCTCCTTCTATCCTCACTATTGAAGAAAAAAAGCACCCTAAGCTGTTCAGCCACCTTCTTATGAGATTCAAACTGGAACAACTCCTAAATCAGCAGGAAGGGGCCCAAAGGCTCCCCTGGACTTAAACTGCCCAATTCAGATTTCCCCACAAGAACCCTCGATAAAATTGACAGTGGGGAAAAAATTAATTGACCTTTTACTGGACAAAGGTGTGATGTATTTTTTTATTAAAGCTAATCAAGATTGATGGCTTCATTAAAATAGACACATCAGGACGCCTGGGTGACTCAGTGGTTGAGTGTCTGCCTTTGGCTCAGGGCATGATCCTGGGGTCTGGGGTTCCAGTCCCACATTGGACCCGCTGCAGAGAGCCTGCTTCTCCCTCTGCCTGTGTCTCTGCCTCTTTCTGTGTCTCTTTTGAATAAATAAAAAAAAATCTTAAAAAAAAGACAGGAACATCCTTGGAATTCTGGTCCAACTCTACCTCCCATTCAGCCACTACCCAACAGTCACCCACCTTGCCCAGATATGGTGACTGTGTATTTCCAAACATCTCCTATATCTCTGCCTCTCTCTGTGTGTGTCTCATGAATAAATAAATAAAATCTTTAAAAATAAATAAATAAATAAAATAGACATATCTTTTGGAGTTATCATCATCAAATATAATACAGATAATTAGCTTTTATTCTACCTGAATTTATTAAATTCACGTTGTAATTGTTGCAATTTGTTGACAAAATGACCTAAAATAATGACTGATTTTTATCTAATGAAGTTTACGTGGGTAAATGTTGACAATAAGTAGGTTGAATAGATAAAAGGGTGTACAAATAAAATTTTAAATAGCTTCCAAAATATTCAGTAACCTGAAACTTTGAAGTTTTGTTAGGTTAAATAATAAATTGGCTTAGTTTCTTAGGATATTCAAGTCTTTACAAAATAAGAAAAAATATGTTAATTGTTTAACATTAATTACTAAATACAGGTTTATCTGATTTGGGCTTCTTATTACAGAAAACTAAATATACTTGGGTCTGCTAATAACTATGTCTTATGCTTTATTAAAAAGTTGTACTATAAAAAATCACATTCCTATAAAATATAAAATGTATTCACAAATATACCAACCTAAATAATTCTGGTCTAATAGTTCACAATTTGTTGGTTACTACTGAGTTTTCACTGGAGAAAGGCTTCTAAGAGTTAAAGTTCTGATGAATGGAATTGAGACTGCTGGAAATGATAAGGAAAGTAACTGTATATAGGAAAACAGGAGATGTATAAGAAAGGTATGAGGAATAAAATGCATTTTTGTTGGGGGAAAGAAAGTATTTTTTCCCAAAATGAGATTGGCTATTTATAGAGAGGTGAGGCTTATGAAATAATTTGAGTTAAAAAAGAAATTGTAGGAAGGTTATAAAGGGGAATCTTTGGGAAAAACTATGCATGGTCAGGACTCACTAAGATTGGAAGAAATGGATTTTTAAAATATCCTGATATAAGATTGGAATTTGTTTTTTTCTCTGGAAATTGGCTTAACTTTGTTAAAAAGACAAAAGCTTCTTTTATATTTGGTCTGTTCTTGATAAGAAATTATAAACAAGCTATTTTATCTTTATCTGCCCAGAAAAACAAGGTTTCTCTGTTTTTATTAGGTCTTTGATTACTAAATCTTCTCAATATTTAAAGAAGCTGTTTTGCTAACAACCAAGTAACCCTCTGTTTTTGCCTTTGGGATCTTTTATTGTCACCTTGGTTAAATACATGATAAAGTATTAAAATTTTATAGTGACCTATGATCCTATTTAGGCATACCATTTAGAATCTTCTGAGGTTCTTAACAAACTTCCTAAAAATTCAAATTCTAAATAATCTTGACTAATTAGGTTTGTTTATTTGGTATGTTAAGTTACATTGGAAGCATTGTCAAACAATGATTAATTTTATGAAGTTATATTATGTGTGTAGATGTTACGATGATTCTAAAAGTTATGTAAAATTCTTAAAGTTTTAATATGTCCTGATATAATGTCATTACATGTAATTCTAATTTGTAAAACATTGTGTGCCACAGAAATAACTGGATTTCCTTGTCAACCACATTATAATAAAGTCTTATCAGATTTTTAAACATGGCAATTTTTTTAAAGAATTTTTTTAAAGATTTATTTATTCATTCATGATAGACACACACACACAAACACACAGAGAGAGAGAGAGAGAGAGAGAGAAAGAAGCAGAGACACAGGCAGAAAAAGAAGCAGGCTCCATGCCGGGAACCCTATGCGGATCTCGATCCCAGGACTCCAGGACTGTACCCCGGGGCCAAAGGCAGGCGCCAATCCGCTGAGCCACCCAGGGATCCCCCAAACATGGCGATTTTTGAGTCTTTTGTCATTTTCAGTTATTCTGATGCTCTTGCAAAATACATTTCAACTTCAAGGAGATTCATGAAAAGGATTTTTGACAGACACAAGTCTGATACTTTCAAGATCATAAAACTAAACTAACAATTTCCAGAACTAATGGAAAAACTGCATCCAAACAGAACAAGAATTAAAAACATGGGACTAAATAAATTTTAAAAGATGATTATATTTTTATAATTCTTATTTAAAACATTGCTGTTTCTCTAATGTTTGCTCTCCCAAATTTAAGAAAGCTTTTTCTCTTAAGATATCTATGACTTATAGAAATTTGACGAAAATATTCTTTTGTAAACAAACTGAAATACTTAATTTTTCCTTACCTGATCCCTGAGGAATTTGGAAACTGTCAATCAGTATTCTTTCTTTCATGGCAATTATCATTATTTGCATATATTCAATGAAAATTGATGCTCTTTTAACAAGACACCATTGGAAACATCGGTTATTTTACCAAGGCTTTAAGTGGAATGCCATATTTAAGAAAGACACGCAAAGATTCAGTTATAACTAGATCGTTTTAAGGAACTCAGGTGAACTATATGGAACCAATAAAGTCCCTTGGAGATGTTGGCCTGGTACCTTGCTTAAAGAGTTCCCAGCAGTCATACCAGGTGAGTCAGAAATGTCACTTCCTGGAAGATGCAGGAACCTCAATATATTTCCAAGACCTCCGGAAGAGAAGAATTCAGCCAAATCTGCAGGTATTGTAGGCAAATCTGATGGCATATATTTGACCTGGCTTCTGGCCTTGAGAGGCTATTGGAAGTTTAATTTAAAATTCCTTGTAAAAACTTCTGGCAAAGCAGGTTTTAAAATCTCTATTGTCAATCACTATTCTTGCTGTATTTATGTAAATAATCACGTAAAATGTTAATTAAATTTATTAAAACTAAACTTATCTTACAAACAAATCAGTCTTAATTTGACTATCTTTGACAGGAATGAGGGTGACTTTAGAGAGAAAAATTATATTTCAATAACACACTTTCATAGATGTAGATTCTAGGTCTGAATAATTATCTTTGAGAGTTTATTTGCTTATAAACCTGGGCTGGAACTAAGTTCTGGTTTCTTCCAATATTTGTCTGTGACTCTCCAAAGTAAGGTTTCCAATCTTCTCCTATTCTCTTGTCTTAAAATTAATTAAGAACTAAAACTGCCTTTTTTCTTGAAGCCCTGTAAATTGAAGCTAGACAACTCAAGAGAAACTTCAGTGAAATTGGCACAATAGCTCATATATAGTCAATCTTCATGCCTGTTGCTCTATGGGCCACTCAAAAAAACCACCAGAGACATTTGGACTACAAACCATAAAAATCTACCAGATTGCCAGTGCTTACTCCCACTCCATCTGAGGATGCTTTGAGCCTGACATCTAAATGTCCTCTCATTGGGAGCATTTGGGACTCTGATATTGGGTTTACAATTTGCTCCAAGCATTAACCTTTGTTTTTGTTTCCATAGAATTGCCTCTTATTAATTTCTTAATTGCTTGCTGCACAAGCCAGAGTCTATATAATAGCTAATACCACTTTCTGTACCTATATTAACTCCTCCTTAGAAGTAAGAACCCAGAGGGACAAAATCAGGCAGCAAGCCACTTGGCTGCAATAGGCCTTTGCTCACAACATTTCATTTTTCCAAGGTGGCTGGGACTGGTTTACTGATCTCTTTTTCTTTTATACTGATCTATTATTTTGGTATCAGATCAATTTTAGAGGGAATGATAAAATTTGACTTAACTCTATTGTTACTAGTCCTTAGACTATGGGATAAAATTAATGATGCCATGTAGTGTCAAACAATGTAGAAAAATATGCAAGCTACGGGATAAGAAACCACCTCTATACTCCCTCCATGAGAACCAGGTAACAAAAACTACGTCCTGCACTATATCAAATTTTTCCATTCCAAAGCCATAGTCTGTCCTAATTCAGTTTGGAGCAGTTACAGAAGATGGACTTCTACCTATATCCCATAGAAAGGAATGAAGGATTGACAACAGGGATTTATAATAGCACTCCTGCTGGTCTTAAGGGTTAAATTACTTCAAGATTATGCACTCCTTGTTTATTGACCTGTGTCCCTTTGTTTATAATAGAGTCAACCTATTTTCCTTGAGATTTTGTAGATCATTGGCCTTAAGGAATGAAGAACCAGACTATCCCAAAAGATAAGGCCTGATCACATTTGAAAATAGCTGCCACTGATGCCAGCAAGTCTGTTCAAGGTCATGTTGACATATGATTAACTGCCTGAGCACCAGCTTCTCCCGCACTCAGTCCCAACCATTTCCCAAACCTTCTCCTTTAAAACCCTCTGGGTTCATCTTGACTGGAAAGGTGGTCTTGGAGACATTAGTCCACCATCTTCCTACATTGTAACTTTCTGAATAAAGCAATTCTTTCTTTTCCCACCATTACTTGTCTCTGGATATTGATTTTCACACGGAAAGCAGCCAAACCTGAGTTTGGAACTAGTTTTTTATTCCGTAACATCAATACATCAAGATTCTTTGTAATGAGTCCTTGAGCATCTAACAGGAACTTGGAGCAAAGCCCCTCTTCTATTTCTAACAACAAATATGCTTTCTATACAAATTTGCTAAACCCTTCCAATTATGATAAACCTGAAGTAAGTTTTCCCTGAAAACATCTTATATTGCAAAGCACGTACTCAAATTTAAAAATTGCTGCCATAAAATAAAAGTACCTAGTAAGAGGTAACATTAATTAAAGGATTATATCCCATAAGGTAAAAAAAGAAATTTGCAAAATTTCATAAAGTATGCTATTTATGAAATTGAGTTTTATATGCACAAATTTAAATATGCCTTTAATGCCATCTTCAAAACTTGGGGGTGTTGACAATATGTCTTCTTTTTTGAATATTACTTTCTAATCATTATTGTTACCTTTCATAGAATCCATGCCTCCCACAGCATAAAGTGCCCCTACAGTTGATTTTCTAGGCTTTGTCCGAGGGCTTTGCATCATAGGTCTTTTCTCAGGTAAGAGATGATACTTCATAGCTTCCATTAGGAGCTTCTGACATTCAAGATCACCAGTAAACATGGAGCTATTTTCAAGATCCACCAGTAACTGAAAAGTAATGATTCATGGTATATGAAGTAAAGAATCCACCACTAAAAAGAGCATATTTTTGCTTATATAACTTTGGAGAAAACGTGAGCTAATCCAAATGTAAAAGTGTTTGCATTTTAAATTGCTTAGTAACATTTTTATGTCCACTTATGATGTAAAATGGTTAAAGATCTCATGGTAGTAGCTACTGATCTGTTCAGATTTATTTGATATATATTTTTTCAATAGATACTCATAGAATAACAAGAAGTGAGAGTGAAAAGACACTCATAAAATGGGTCCCCTTCAAGGGACTGGCTATGTCTACACAAAGTAGGCATCTTTCAGTCTACTGCATGTAACTAATCAAGCAGTTATTGGTGAACTAAGAGAAGTTGGTATAAACATGACCAGTTAAAATAAAGTAAAATCACCTATAAAGAACTGCATCTTTATCATTAAGTCACTTTTATAAGTATTTTGAAAGTGGATGTTTTTTATCTATACTTGTACATGTGTATATCAGAAAAGAATATGTGTTAATAATTAGATAATATTAGATGATAAATGCTTTATGACCATCATTGCCTGGAAGACAATAAGACCTCAATTGAATGGGATAAAATCTAAGTAAAATATTTTTCCTGAGGTGAGCTGAGGAGACTCAAGAGCCTGTTTCAGAATTTTACCAAGGGCCATTTATATTGGTTCATTGGAGTTTTGGGTCTACAGTATCATAGGACACTGAAAGGAATTGTAAGCAGTTTGTTGGAGTGGAAATGCTAATCTCTTCACATAAAACTTCCCTGAGGTTTCCTGTTCTGCAGTACTTAACCCTAGCTTAGTTTTCATTCCACCTGTAATCTCTTATGGATTACTATTTGACTTGGCTGGTGAGACCCCAGGCATTTCCTTAATGCATATGTTGCTGAAAATGTATTTGAAAACTGGGCTACGTAACTTTTTTTCAAAATATTCTTCAGGCATTTACCATCATTCTCTTCATATATTTCATTTCTAGAATATTTGTTAAAGTCACTATTAAAATTATATTGGAAGGTCTATTTTTTGTATGATATTACCCATCACTAACATTATTAGGAAAAGTTCACAGAAGTCCACACTTTAGACCTAAGACATACTCAGGGGTGGGAGGCCAAAGACCATTGGTTGTGTGTTTGTGCTGGAAATTTCTTCTTATTCCAATAAAGTAAGAGAAGCCAAACTAAGCAGTTTGCTGAAATAACATCATATAGACAAAGCAGTGTAAAATTAAGGACCTCTGATCCTTTACACCATTGTGTCTCAGTTTTTATGCATATCTAAGAATCATCTGGAGAACATATTAAAACACAGATTCCTTGGCCTCACAGCCATAAATAGTTTCAGTAGGTCTGTGGTGGTGGCCTAGGAAACAGAGTTTAGAACCAGCTTTCAGGCAATGCTATGCTGCTAGCTCAGGGCCATTTTGAGTAGCACTGCCTTAAAGAATCTAATAAATCATATTAGAACCTCTCATGAGAATAACACATATAAGTGTATACACATTCACACAAACATAAAATTTCCAAAAATTCTGAACCTTGGGTCTAAAATTACACATATATTTTAATGTTTCTCTTTTTGGTGTTACTATTGCCTTGCCCTTTGAATAAATTTGCTATACCCAAGAAGGCACTCAGGATTCTTTCACTGCATGTGGATAGATTCTTAAAAGTAAATATGTAGCTCCATGGATTTAATTAACACATAAAGGTTAAAAAAAGTAGAGAAAACATTAGCAAATTAATATTCTGTTTTTTAATATTAGCAGTTTGTTGAAAGTGAATTAATTTTAACATTTATGAAGCTACTAATACACTAAATCTAGATGAAGCTCCTACTTACAATGTGGATGATGTTTGATGATATCAGTCACAGGCTATATAATATATGAAACGTGCGTATGTGCAATATATCCATATATATAGAATACAATCGATACCTTCTGTTGATAAATTTGCTACAGAAAAAAATCATCAATGGTAGAAGTATATAGTGAGACTGCAGTCCAACTTCACTAAACTTCACTTACTAAAACTCAGTATGAGATAGGTCAATCCCAAACCATATACAAGGGTGTTTGTGTTTAGAATAGTTTATACTATTATCCTATAGCGTGTATGATGAGGGTGCCATTATAATGATTCTGTAGTGCATCTGAAGCTACTATATTATGATTTCAATATAGCAGCTAATTAATATGTTAATAACTATTAACCAGATTAGACTAACTCCTTGCTAAAGTCTCCTCTGGGATGCTACTATACTGGTTATTATCAGCTTACCTAGAAGGTGGTCAGGAAAAGAAAAAAAGAACCTAGTCATTTTCTCTTCTTTCTGCTTCTTACAAGTGCTATTTGGTGAGAGAGGAAACTGAAACTAAAGAGTATGCTGAAATGTAGGGAATATCTGTACTTTTTTTAATACTTGTTTTCTCTCTTCATCATAAATAGTGCTATTTGAAGGCTGGATATGTCTTTTTGTGAAACCATGTACATTCCAGTTAACAGAAATTCTCAGAATAAAATAATACAAAAAAGGAATGGATTAATGCCTAGTGGTAGCTTAGAATTATATGTTACCTGGGTAAATTTTCATACCTGTGGTGGAAGTAATGGCAGCCTGATATAAGAAAGCAGCATAGCTAGGTCCTGTTGTCTAGCCTGCACATCATGCCCCACCCAGTGCATTAGAGCATGGAATATTGTTTCTTCATCAGGCACATTAATGTCATCACTGCACAGAAGTTTTGAAATTTCATTAGCTGGAAGCAGGAGGAATTCTTGGTTCTTTATTACCTCAATGAAGTGTTCCTAGAAAAGAAAGATCTTTTACTGAAACTTTTACTTTAGAAATATCTTAACAAAATAAGCATATGAAAGCATTTCACATTGTTGAAATTAAGAAAATATGAGAGAAACAGATATATGCATTTATAACAAATAGATGTCATTGCTGCCTGTGAAAGAGGGTAAGGGGAACCTTCTGAAGCTGAGGAGCCAAATGTTTCCACTGAGAATTATTTATTGAACACAACAAAATGGCTTAACTGTTTCACAGGCCACATGGGTAGTGTTCAAGTTGATACAAGTGCTTTTTCTCTCCGAGCTGTTGTAGGTAGCAACAGCTTATGACCCCAAAAGTGACTGATTTTGAGTTGATCTTTAGCCAAAAAACTTAAGAGGAAGGTTGGAAATTTTCAAGGTGGAGGCTACGTTGAAGACCTGGGAAACGTAGCTTTGTGCATTTGAGAGGGCAACATACCGAATTCCTTTGAGATGAGATAAACAGATTAATGAAAAACTCTTCTCTTATGGAAAAACATGATCTTTTATTAACCAAGGCAAATATATATTTTACAATGGATAATATACCAATTTAGGACAATCTAAAAGGGATTCCGATGGAGTTATTTTTGAGAGGGAGGTGTTGGGGTTGTCTTTCAATTATTATATATTATTACTTAATTCTCTCTTTGTCACAGGGTTATGTTTTATGAAGTATCAAATTTCAGGCCTCTGTATTTCAATTTTTTCATGAAAATACCACTATATTTTTCTTATTTATAATGTTGCATATTTTTCTATGACAACACAGTTATCATTTACAACATTTTTCTTAGTAAAAAAGGCTCAAGTTCTAAATGTGAAAAAATATACTTCCAAAATGGAGATAAACTTGTCTAGTTGGTAATTTATTTTGTACAATAAAGAGATAATCTTGAATCAGCTTAAAACAGCCTCTAAATAAGTTGGGGGGATCTTGGATGAATCTAATCACTCCCTCAGCTCCACTCAGAGTTTAGTTATTTTGGAAGTGACTTAGCTTAATAGTAAAATTATTCATACAAAAACCACTATTTGATAGCCCCTTCAGGGAGCTCTAATACCATAAATTCCAAGCTAAACTGCCTATTTAAATGAAGAGCCCTTTTGTGATTAAGATGAACAATTGAGAGAGGATGGTGTTTTTATTGTAGCCAATGTCCCTGGTTGAAAACCCTCTCACCTACAGCAATGTAATGCAACCAGTACTACAAATAATAATACATTACATTTATACAGTACATCATACTTTCACAAACATTAAGTCAAAAAAATCCAGCCACATTAAGTCATCACCAATGTGATCTTGTGGGAGGTCAAATTATTCTGATGAGAAAACAGGCTATGTGAATTTTTTGGTTTCCTGTGCAATAAATGACAAAGTATAGACAAAAACCTAAGTCTCCAGGTCTACTCCATTTTGTTCAACACTGTGACTGCCTTTCATAAGTGACATAATTTTTATGAATGGGTTAAGAAAAAAATATAAAAGTCTAAAAATGTGGTTGCCTATTAGGCCATGTATGTAAACTCTGAGAGTTTATATCATTATGTCAATATGATAAAAGACCTTATATTCCATTCTCCTATCTACTCCCCAATGAAAGAAAAGAAAAATAGTAAATGACACTGAGAGATAGAGTGAAGGAGAGAAAAAGATTGGTTCAGTTGTAAAACCTACTCAATAGCTAATGTGGATCATAGAAAAATCTATCAAATTTGGTTATGCATTTGAAAAAAAGAAATTACTCAAATGATGGATATGATGATCACATTTATAGCAAGCAATTAGAGTTTAGGATAGAATTTGTTATGGCTCCAGAGAAACTTCCTGATGAGAATATTAAAATTGTTTGGCAATATAGTAACTTAGTCTAAATAAAAAATTAATATATTGGTTTAAATGATCTACATATGATACTTCATTATCCACTATTATGGGGAAATATTTAGTTAAGCTTAATGATTAATTTTAAATTGTTTTATTTTGGAATTATTTGATTCCAATTTCGAGGTAAACACTTTCTTTTATGTACCTTCCCAAGAGGTTTGATATTTATTTTTTAATTCACACTTACTTTGTTGTTAAACTTACTAAATGAGCGTACCATATTTGCTGAGTGTTTCATCAATGCAGACTACTATTTATAGAATTATGATGGTTAATTTAATGTGTCAACTTACCCACGGAATGTCTAGATTTTTGATCAAACATTATTCTGAGTGTGTCAGTGAGGATGTTTCTGAATGAAGCCCATTCTCATTAGGGAGGGAGATCTGTTATACTCAGTCTATGATTCAAAGGTTTGTAATTGAGTCTTGAGAGATTAACATTATTCTTAAACATTAAAACTATTTGTATTTTATAATATCAATACAGTATTACAAAAGCATTATGATAGCAAGATCTTTGCCTACCTCGCTTCATTTATACTAGATACTAAGACAACTAAAGAAAGGGAGCTAAGTAAGACAATAGTATTTTTGTGCACATCCTATTTTAACACTCAGTTTCACTCACATAATAAGAAAAGGAAAACAAGTCACTTTGAGCAACAAAACATAATTCAAGCTGTTTATCAGAATGGGTTCTGTCTGTGAGAGTAAGATACCAGATAAGAAATTTAATATTTAGTTTAAGAATTTAAGTAAATTAACAAGTAGTTTTAATGTTTGGCTTTTGTGGTAGGATTAATCTTTGAACTATACAACTGATGTTCCTACAGACTATATGGCACCTGTATTTAGCACATAGGAGTATATGTAACACAGTTAGATTACATATATTAAAATACCAGGCCATTATAATATAATTCTCCCCATAATGGCATAGTTTCAGGATTTTGTTTAAAACTTCTAATTTGGAAAAATAACTAAGGATGGGAAAAAAGAGAAAGTATTTTTAAAGAATTTATTAATTTATTCATGAGACACACACACACAGAGGCAGCGACACAGGCAGAGGGAAAAGTAGGCTCCCTGGGGGGACCCTGATGTCGGACTTGATCCCAGGATCATGCCTTGAACAGAAGGCAAAAGCGCTCAACTGCTGAGCCACCCACGTATCCCAAGAAGGAGAAAGTTTTGCTAAGCAAATTTAAAGAATTCTAATATTAGAAAGTTGAAAAAATTAAGATCCGTATGAAATTCTAGAAAAATATTGTTTATACACATCTCAATTCTGAATTCATATTGTTAGTTTTAGTTTTACATGTGATTCTCTATTGTTTGCTTTTATATATCCGTCTTTTATTTTTAAATCTTAAATAACTATAGCAATTTTTGTAGTTTGAAATATTTAACTTTTTGTTTGGGTTTCACAGAAAGAGCCATCTGATATTTTTCCTGCTTCAGATGTTCAAAAGTTCATTTTCTTTTCATCATGGAATTATTAACATTAATGGTAATTTAATATCCTCTGACTACTTTTTCTTGCCTCCCTACAGACAATATATAATATAATATATATTTCACCTCACTGTCACTTGACTGAATACAGATAGTCTTATCCCAAGCATGTTTTTTAGTATTTTTTTTTATTTTTATGTATTTATGATAGTCAGAGAGAGAGAGAGAGAGAGAGAGAGGCAGAGACACAGGCAGAGGGAGAAGCAGGCTCCATACACCGGGAGCCCGACGTGGGATTCGATCCCGGGTCTCCAGGATCGCGCCCTGGGCCAAAGGCAGGTGCTAAACCGCTGCGCCACCCAGGGATCCCACATGTTTTAAAGAATTAACACATACAAACATGTTCAGTTAATTTATTATAATTACTGATAGAATTGACAAGGATTTTAAGTTAAGTTTAGTCAAGTTAAAGGATTGAACTTCAAACTGTTTTTAACCGAAATAGATATTTTTTGTTACAACATAAAATATCCATTCAGAATTGGCTGATTTTGATAGTACTTAAGCTCTTCTAGTTAACATTGGTATATTAATTAGTCTTTTCTTATTGAAAGTTATTTAACTTTCATTAGAAATCATAATGTATACAATTATAGAAACTTAAGTTCTAATATTACAAAAAGTCAGGGACAAAGAAACAAATACACTTATTTAACAATGAGCAGAAGCATGAAGAGATATTTTTCCAAAGAAGACCTACAGGTGGCCAACATACACATGAAAAGATGATCAACATCACACATCATCAGAAAAATATAAATGGGGCAACCCCGGTGTCTCAGTGGTTTAGCACCGCCTTTAGCGCCGCCTTTGGCCCAGGATGTGATCCTGGAGACCAGGGATCGAGTCCCGCATCAGGTGCCCTGCATGGAGCCTGTTTCTCCCTCTGCCTGTGTCTCTGCCTCTGTGTGTGTGTGTGTGTGTGAGTGTGTGTGTCTCATGAATAAATAAATACAATATTTTTTAAAAAGAAAAATACAAATGAAAACTGCAATGAGATATCACTTGTCAGAATGGCTAAAACTAATAGCACAAGAAACAAAAGATATTGGTGAGGATGTGGAAAAAGGGGAACTCTCTTACACTGTTAGGGGGAATGCAAACTGGTACAACCACTCTGGAAAAAAAGGATGGAAGTTACTCAAATAGTTAAAAATATAACAGCCCCACCATCCAGCAATTGCACTACTATGTATTTACCTAAAGAATTCAAAATAAACCACATCTTCTTGTGGTTTATGTATACAATGGAATATTACTCAGCCATTAGAAATGACAAATACACACCATTTGCTTCAACGTGGATGGAACTGGAGGGTATTATGCTGAGTGAAATAAGTCAATCGGAGAAGGACAAACATTATATGTTCTCATTCATTTGGGGAATATAAATAATAGTGAAAGGGAATAGAAGGGAAGGGAGAAGAAGAAATGGGTAGGAAATATCAGAAAGGGAGACAGAACATAAAGACTCCTAACTCTGAGAAACGAACTAGGGGTAGTGGAAGGGGAGGAGGGCAGGGGGTGGGGGTGAATGGGTGACAGGCACTGAGGGGGGCACTTGACAGGATGAGCACTGGGTGTTATTCTGTATGTTGGCAAATTGAATACGAATAAAAAATAAATTTATTATTAAAAAATAATACAAAATAATAATTAGAAGGGATACATGTACCCTAAAGTTTATAGCAACATTATCACAACTGCCAAAACATGGAGAGATCCCAAATGTCCATCAGCTGTTAAATGGATAAAGAATAAATTTATATATATATATACAACTCGATATGTATTATATATATATATACACGCACAATGAAATATTACTCAGCCATCAAAAAGAATGAAATCTTGCCATTTGCAACAACGTGGATGGAGCTACAGTGATGTAACAGACTCTTGTTCTGTAGAGAACAAACTGATGATTACTAGAAAGGAGGTGGGTGGGGGATAGGTTAAATAAGTGATGGGGGTTAGGAATGCACTTACTGTGAAGAGCACCAGGTACTGCATGTATATGTTGAATCACTAAATTGTACACTTGAAACTGATAGTGCTCTGTATGCTAACTGGAATGTAAATAAAAACTTAAAAGAAATCAGGAATAATATATTTTCCTAATACTGTGGATTCAAATTGAAATATGTGCTTGGCTCATCGGTTTAGTGCCTGCCTTCGGCCCAAGGTGTGATCCTGGAGTCCTGGGATTGAGTCCCACATCGGGCTCCCTGCATGGAGCCTGCTTCTCCCCCTGCCTGTGTCTCTGCCTCTCTCTTTGTGGGTCTCAAATGAATAAATAAATAAAATCTTTTAAAAAAAGAAATATGTACTTATATGATTTATGTTTTGTAGTATTTTCATTTCTCCAAGCTTTGAGATTTACACTTTTCAATTTACAAAATGAGAAACATTGTTTCTCATTGTACTCATTGTTTGAGTACAGCTTGAATTATATGAATAATTTATAAATAACTTGCACATAATGGATATTAGATAAAAATTTTGTCTGGTTCAAATTATATAATTATATAAATTTTTATTGGTCTTTAATTTTATACCAACATTAGAATCTTTACTTTATATATATATATATATATATATATATATACTTATATAGTATATATACACACACTCATACATTATATATTGATATACACATATATGCATATGTACACATATATATTAGTAAAGAAATCAGTAAGTTAGCTATTGGGTTAGTATAACATTATTACAAGTTAATTTGAAGCAATTGATTTTACCATTGTGTAATTATGTGCCACACTTAAGAGCTCTGTACAACCCTGGGCATCTCCAAATGACCGAATCCCTAAACAGTTTGAAGGATGGAGCTGCTTTATGAGAAAATTGGAGCAGACTTCAATGACTTGAGTCAGCTGCAAGAGACAAGCTGCAGCCAGCAAATTTTCAATAGTATCTTCTTTTAGCTGCAGGACACCTAGATGGTTTGAAAAAGTAAAGAATGATTATATGTCCAATAAAGTAAGACACAAATGTGCTCATTAGGTGAACTTTTCAATTTCTGTCATTACTAGGGCCATCTTTTCTAGGGCATAGCATTCACTATGGGAATACCTTTCAAGGTCGTCATATGCAAGGAAGTCCATAAAAACACTAATAAAATGGATGCAGGGAGCCAGGCTAGATTATCAAATGTAGCAAAGGAACAGTGAATACCATTATTGCAAAGAACAGTAATATGTTATTTGTCATCTTAGACCTGCCTCTAAATCTTATATCAAAAACTGTAAATACTATGACTCAGGGAGTATTATATCATATTGTGTAAGAACCATACAATTGCCCATACATGTAACTATCATTTGTAGGGCAATAATTTTTTTGATAAATAAGTAGAGCACTAAGATTATAGGTCTATATTTTTGTGTGTGTGTCTGCATTTATTAGCTGATAAGGATGAGTTTACTAAGGTATTATACCTGGAACTAACCCCTGGCATTGTCTCAATTAAGAAAAATAATATTGCCAACAGTCCTCAAATAAATGTTTGTATGATCATTTTCTTAGATATAAGAAAGTGACTCTGTTTGAAAATATCTATGAAGAGATTTTTTTATGAGATCAGAGCTATTTGTTTCCTTTATATTGAGATATTATATATATACACACACATATATACATATATATAAATTTTCAGAGGAAACATTGTTAATGACTTATTGCAAATGTTGTAAGTTATTTTCATAAGTTATATTCCTTTTTTGTTTTAGCCAACCTATATGTAATTTAAAAAAATGATATTTCATATGGGACATATATACTATAAACTATTTCCTTATATTTTTCCTTGTAAAATATCTTAGTATGGATGCTATATGGTTTCATATGCATAAAGAAAAGAGAAATAGAGATTGTGATATGCTCTGTATTTGTTTCAACCTCTAAAATATGGTGCAAAAGGGTCTCATTCATCAGCAGACTTTCTTGAGTTTTTTTTTTGTTTCTTTGTTTGTTTGTTTATTGTCATAGATTTTGATGGGAGACTGCTGCCTGTATCTCATGAGACCCAGAGAAGTTATAAACTATTCTCAGATACATACCTAAAGATTCACCTGCTACAGACATTGAAACTTGGCCTGATTATTAAAAATAATATTCATTTTTTAATGAACAAAATCATAAAGCTCCTAGAAGAAAACAGTAAAAAAATTCCTTGACATTGTTCTTGACAATTTATTGGATAATAAACCAAAAGACAGGCTACAAAAGCTAAAATAAACAAGTGGGACTACATCAATCTAAAAATCTTCTGCATAGAGAACGAAATATAAAATGTATTGAAAAGGCAATCTGCAGAATGAGAGAAAAATATTGCAAACCATATATCTGATAAGGGGCTAATATCTGAAATATATAAAGGACTCCTATAATTCAATAGCACAAAAGCAAATAATCCAATTAAAAAAGATCAAGTAACCTGGATAATATATTTTTTCCAAAGATAAAATACAAATTAGCAATAGGGATATGAAAAGGTGCTTAATATCACTAATTACCAGTGAAATGTAAATCAAAATGCATAGCTGTTAAGATGGCTATTATCAAAAAGATAAGGTATAACCAATGTTGGTGAGACTTTGGAGAAAAGGAAACCTTTATGCACTATTTGTGGGAATGTAAATTAATAAAGCTTTATGGAAAATAATATGGTCATTCCTGAAAAAATTAGAAAATAAAACTACCATATGATCCAGCAATCATAATTATTTATACAAAGAAATGAAATCAGGATTTTTAAGATGATTTTATTTATTTATTCATGAGAGACAAAGAGAGAGAGAGAGAGAGAGAGGCAGAGACATAGGCAGAAGGAGAAACAGGCTTCACGCAGGGAGCCCAATGTGGGACTTGATCCCAGGACCCCAGGATCACACCTTGAGCCAAAGGCAAACACTCAACCGCTGGGCCACCCAGGCATTCCTATGAAATCAGGATCTTAAGAGATATCTGCACTTCCATATTTGTTGCAGTATTATTTACAATAGCTAAGATATGGAAGCAATCAAACAACCTAAATGTCCTTAAAGGTTGAATGAATAAAGAAAATGTTTATACATTTTTTCTCTGATTTCACAGAAATGGCAGGTACATTGGTGGTTGCTAGTGGCTGAGAGTGGGGAAATGGGGAGGTTTAGGTCAAAGAGTGTAAAGTTTCAGTTATAATAGTTCTGGTGATCTAACATATAGTATGCTGTGTTTAGTTAATAACATGATATTGGGTACTGTATACTTGAAACTTGTTGAGATATATCTTAAGCATTTTCACCACAAAAGGAAATTAACTATTTGAGATAATGTACATTATTATCTTCATCTTTGTAAACATTCCACTTATATATGCATAGCAAATCATCACATAGTATACTTTAAAATATATATTTGTCAATTGTCCCTCAAGACAGTTGGAATAGATAAATACTTCTAATCCCCTAAACTTATCTTGTTACCTTTGCCTTATAGTTTGAGTAAATAAGACTTTATTATTTCAAAAGAAGAGACTAAGTCTTTAATATAGACATGGAATACTACACTTCTAGTTTTACAAATGAGAATGGGGGCCATATGTGGCTCAGCTAGTTAAGCATCCAACTCTTGATTTCAGATCAGGTCATGATTGCTGGGTCTTGAGATAAAGCCCTGCATGGGATTCTGTGCACTGAGCATGGAGTTTGCTTGAGATTCTCTCTCCTTCTCCCTCTGCCCCTCCTCTCGCTTGCACACACTTTCTAACTAACTAACTAACTAACTAACTAACTAATAAATAAATAAATAAACACAAAAATAAATAAATCTTTTTTAAAAATGGGAATGTACCCACACCATTCAGGAGAGAGACAGACATGTCCCTGTATTTTTGTGTTAAAATAGCTTTATTCTCTCATGGTCAAAAATTTTATGGCATATTATTCACCTATTATTCTTTTATACTACTGAATTTAGATTTTGATTCTGCCCCTTACTATCTTGGGAAAATTACTTAACTAGTTGATCCTTCAATTTTCTCATTTCTAGAGTAGGAATAATAATAATGTAGATTATATAATATAGGGTATTTGTGATGATTGATTGACTTAATACATTTTACTTTACCTGTGTAAGCATACTGCACCAAGGAATTAAGTGCATTAGGATCAATTCCTTCCATCCTGACCTCTTCTTGTTTGGCTTCAAGCACATCATTAGTAAACATTGCAGCGAAATAATCAGACACTGCGCTGAGAACCAACCTTGAAATAGGAATGTTTCATAGGAACTTAAGTTAGTCTGTAGTTTCATCAAAAACAATCAGTAAGTTTGTAACACTGCTGAGTTTGTTATCCACATAAATTTTTTTCACAGTAAAGTGTAGTGAAATTAGAAAGGTAAATTAAGTAAATTGACTTTCTTTTGAGGATTTGTGCTGTTTTAAATCAATTTCTCTAAAGTTTGGTTCTTCTAAATATCACACAGGGAAATGGAACATATATACTAATACTTTTTCAATGTAGGAAGATAAAAATATATTTTCTTCAGTGTTCTAATTTGTTTTCAAAGGACCAATTCATTCTCATTCACGTGCTATATTCACAAAATGATCTGTCTGCATAAGGATGCTTACCGATGGGCTGGGATTCGGAGGTGTCCAGCAATAAGTAATACATCACACAGCTGTTCCTCTTTCAGGTAGTTCTCCATTTTGTGAAGAGTTTGCTCTGCGTGGTTTACAACATGGAACTGCTCCTCGGACCTGCTGACATTCATAGCTTCAGGATTTTGTGTATCCAATCTGAAAGGGGAGTAAGAGGGAGAATATGATTTGCTGAGTGCGAAAATGTCCAGCAGAAATTTGGGCACATCAAATTCTAAAAGAAATATACTGGGTTAAAGTAAAATATAAATTTGCCCTCCAATCTTAAATATTTCAGTATGATTACTGTCTAGCTTCCCACTAAAATGAAATGTGATGGTTCATATTTATACTTAGAATGGAATCATAAATGTGTATAGTACCATTGCAGGACTAGTGGTAATTTTTACATGCATAAACATAAACTTAAATATGCCAGCCTCTTTTTTTGATTTTTATTGGTACCACAGTTATGTAATTAGGCATAAAATTGTAGGGATGATTCAAAAACTTTTCAAATTTGATTATGTCCTGAAGCTTCTCCATGGGATACTCATTATACATCAGAAATATTTCCTAAAGAATTTCAAACTTGAGTTCATAACATTCTTTACAATGTCAGTGCCATCAAGAAAATATATAATTTCCATATTTTATATATTTTTTCCAGATTTATTGAGACATAATTAACACATAACATTGTGTGAGTTTAAGGTGTACAGTGTAATGATTTCATATATGTATAGATTATGAAATTATTACCATGATAAGGTTAGTAAACACGTCTGTCACTTCACAGAGTTACCATTTTTTTTTTATTTTATTTTTTTTTTTTCAGAGTTACCATTTTTAATGAGTGTGGTGAGAACATTTAAGATCTAGAGTCTTATCAACTTTCAAGTATACAATACAGTATTGTTAACAATAGTCACAAGGCTGTATATTAGATCTCCAGAGCTTATTCATGTTTTTTTCCCAGACCAATGGATTTTATTTTATTTCTTTCCTATTTTAATTTAAATTCAATTAACCAACATATAGTAGTACATCATTAGTTTCAGATGTAGAGTTTAATAATTCATCAGTTGCATATAACACCCAGTGCTTATCAACATACCCTCCTTAATTCCAATCATCCAATTACCCCATACCCCTGCCCACCTCCCCTGCAGCAACCCTCAGTGAGTTGCCTATAGTTAAGAGTCTCTCATGGTTTTTCTCCCTCTCTGATGAATTCCCATTTAGTTTTCCCTCTCTTCCCCTATGATCCTCTGCACTGTTTCTTATATTCCACATATAAGTAAAACCATATGAGAATTGTCTTTCTCTGACCACTTTCACTCAGCATAATACCCTCCAGTTCCATCCACGTTGATGTAGATAGTAGGCATTCATCCTTTCTAATGGCTGAGTAATATTCCATTGTATATATATGCCACATCTTCTTTATCCATTCATCTATTGATGGAAATCTTGGCTCTTTCATCTTCTAACTGGAAGCTTGTACCACTTGACTATTTAGGCAAATATGATGACTTGAATTCACAATGATGCAAGTTGTCTTCATGTTTTCTCAGCATCACACAATGGTGGAATTTAAATACACAAGCATATAGAAGCTTATGATCAGTAGAAGATTAAATCCTTAATGGTTGGATGAACACAAATACTTTGCTTATGGTCTTTGTTTCTTTTAGGCATCATTTTACAATCATTAGTTTTAGGTTCCCCCACCCCCAATTCAGCCTGTGTTTCTCTGAAGACAATTGGGCCAGGTGACGTTATTCTCTGTTTAATTTAAATAAATGATTCATCTCTGAATCTTCTTTTTTGTCTCTGAATCTTCTGAACCTCTAAAGACTCTTTGGGACATTCAGTCACAGTATTACATGGATAATTAGGTTGGCATGGTATGAATATCCTTAGAAATTGTCTGCTACAAAATGTGCTTGTTTCTGAAAGGAACAATACTTTTTCACCATAGGTTAAAAAGCATCCAGGTTCCCCTTAACTCAGTTACCATAATCTTTTCTTTGCTCAAATAATGGTTTGGTTTACATTGAGTCGATCAAATGTTCAATGTCAATGCCATATTATCTTAGCATTCCTCATGTATATTCCATCATTTATTGCAGAGGAGCATATTCTAAAGCAGGAATATATTTTGGGAAGTTCTGGCAAGGAAATAATATTATTCTGTGAAATTTCTTCAGCCTAATTTGGTTAAAGCCAAAAAGTCATCTTTAATTATTAACTATTGGGGATGTATTTACTTGGGCATGCAAATTTATTAGATATCTGCAGTATTTTTTATGATTAAAATACAGATTTTTAGAATCTAAAAATCCTATCAATATGAACCATGCATAATTTTGTTATGTTTCCAAATACAAAGGCAACTGCATCTTGTGTCTCATTAAGAAATAAGAAATTAGGGGCACCTTGGTTGCTCAGTGGTTGAGCATCTGCCTTCAGCTCAGGTCATGATCCCAAGGTCTTGGGATCAAGTCCCACATTGGGCTCCCTGAAGGGAGCCTGCTTCTCCTGTTGCCTAAATCTCTGCCTCTCTCTGTGTCTCTCATGAATAAACAAACAAAAATCTTTTTTAAAAATATTATAAAAATAAGAAATTAATATTCAAAAAATATGGCTATATCAAACTATAGCATCCAAAATATAACATGCATAGTAACCAAAATTATAAAATATTAAAATCTATTCTTGGTCATCACCTAACCAGAATATAATGAAACAAGCGAAAAAGCATACCAACAATTAAAACTAAACTTTTGAAAAACAACCCAATCTGAATAAGTTCCCAGAGCTCATAAACTACAATTCTCTTGTCTCCATTTTAGATACTGTAATGTCAGGTCAGATGTTGTAATGGAAGCCAATGCATTAGAGAATGTTCTTCCCTTTTCATTATTGTATGGTATATAGATGGTGACAGCAGAGGCAGCATGCTGAAATGGAAAAAAAAAAACACTAAAATACCTAGATTTAGTTCCTGCTCTTGTACATACAAGCTGAACGATCTTGGGCAACTCACTATATCTTTCTAAGCTTTAATTTTCTCCTACAAAATGGAGATAAAAATAATACTAATACCAATACTACCAAAAGTAATGCTTATGTCACAGGGTTCTTCAGATGATTATATGAGAAAATGTACATAAAAATTTCTGTACATTTTTGTAAATTTGTGATATAATCAGGTATATATGATTACAATAAGTTTTTATGACTTTAGGCTTTTATATGTAATGTTAGTGATAACCAAAAATGAAATATCTATAGAATATTCACAATTAAAAATGAGGAGGGAATTAAAACATTTCAATTCAAGAAAATCAACAAGTAGAAATAAAGGCAGTAATGGAACAAATGAAGAAGTTAGTACAAGATATATAGACTTTGGAATAGCAAAATGGCATTAAATAAGAAGTGAAGAAATCTGACTAAAGTATGGACTTTAGTGAATAATAATAATTCAGAAAACAATTTTCTGTAATCTTATGTTAAGTTCATCCTGACTACGAAGATGTAATTATTTCCATAAATATATTTAAAATGTTTTTATCTGGAATTGTTATTCATTAATTAATAGACTACATTTTTTAGAACAGTTATAGAATTGTAAAAAAATTGAGAAGTACATAATTCTTTACTTGGGTGTCATAATTATGGAAGAGTGTACTGGTAGCAAACAGGTAGAGACCAAAGATACTAGTAAACACCATATAATGCATAAGACAGCCCTTTACAATAATTGTCTAGGCCAAAATGTCAATATTTCCAAATTTGAAACACTCTGGTCTACCTCTTAATCCTATAGTTAGCTTTTTAAACCTTTGAGAGCAGAGGCTATGTTTAAAAAAATTTAAAGGATGAACCTAATAAATATTTTGTACACAATGAACATGTAATCACTGATTTCGTATTTAAGCCTAATTTCAGTGACTAAACATTAATGTTTTTTACTATGGCAAAGTGAATAAATTTATTGAGTTTTGAGAATGAGGAGGGATATTTGGACTATCATTACAAAGAACCATTATAACCAAAAAACTAATTTTTAAACCAAAGTTTTTAGGTCAATTTCAGATTTACATAAAATTGATATGATAATAGAAATTTGCATATCCATATTCAGTTCCCACTATTATTAATATATTAATCAATATGATACTGCTTTGTAATTAATAAACCAACACTGGTACATTATTATTGACTAAAGTCTATGGGCCAAAGACATGAACAGAAATTTCACAGAAGAAGACATAGACATGTCCAACAGGCACATGAGAAAATGCTCCGCATCACTGGCCATCAGGGAAATACAAATCAAAACCACAATGAGATACCACCTCACACCAGTTAGAATGGTGAAAATTAACAAGATAGGAAACAACAAGTGTTGGAGAGGATATGTAGAAAGGGGAACCCTCTTGCACTGTTGGTGGGAATGTGAACTGGTGCAGCCACTCTGGAAAATTGTGTGGAGGTTCCTCAAAGAGTTAAAAATAGAGCTACCCTAGACCCAGCAATTGCACTGCTGGGATTTACCTCAAAGATACAGTTGCAGTGAAAATCCGAATCATCTGCACCCCGATGTTTATATCAGCAATGTCCACAATAGCCAAACTGTGGAAGGAGCCTTGGTGTCCATCAAAAGATGAATGGATAAAGAAGATGTGGTCTATGTATACAATGGAATATTATTCAGCCATTAGAAACAACAAATACCCACCATTTGCTTCAATGTGGATAGAATTGGAGGGTATTATGCTGAGTGCAGTGCATCAGTCAGAGAAGGACAATCATTATATGGCTTCATTGATTCATTCATGGAATATAAAAATTAGTGTAAAGGATTAAAGGGGAAACGAGAGAAAATGAGTGGGAAATATCAGAGTGTGACAGAACATGAGGGGCTCCTAACTCTGGGAAACGAACAAGGGGTAGTGGAAGGGGAGGTGGGCAGCAGGATGGGGTGACTGGATGATGGGCACGGAGGGGGCACTTGATGTAGTATAACTGGCTGTTATACTATATGTTGTCAAATCAGATTCCAATAATAAAATATAGAAAAAAGTGGAGTTATGTGTCAATATTATATTAATACTTGTTTTTGTATTTGCCATGCGTCTATCTTCTTTGTTCTGAGGACATTATATTTTTGTTTTTAGCCACTGCCTAGCATCTTTTCAACTTTAAGTATTCCCTTTAATATCTCTTTTTGGGCAGGTCTAATGGTAATAAACTGTCTGTTTTTATTTAGGAATATCTTAATCTGTCCCTCATTTTTGAAGGACAGTTTTGCCAGATATAGAATTCTCAGTTCATTTTCTTCAGTACTTTATACCATCTAAATGCTTTTTCTCTTAGAGGATTTCTGCTGATGGAACCACAAATTATGTTATTGATGGTTACTTATATGTGTTACTTATATGTGATGAATCACTTCTCTTGTTATTTTAAAAATGCCCTTTTATTTCTGACAGTTTGATTACAATGAGTTTTCTCTGGTTATATTGGATTTATCATCTTGCATTTCATTTAGATACTTTATTTATTTATTTATTTATTTATTTATTTATTTATATTTTATTAAAGTATAAGTAACATACAGTGTATATTTTTCAGGTGTACACCACAATGATTCAATAATTCTATACATCACTCATTGTTCACCATGAGTGTAGTAACCATCTGTTACCAAACCACAGTATTGCAATCATATTGCAATATGAATATATTGCAATCATATCACATATATTGCAATCATATTGAATATATTCCCTATATTTTTCATTTCTGTGACCTATTTATTTTATAACTTGAATTTTGTATCTTTGATCTCTGCCTATCTCATTCATCCCGCACGCACCTACCTTCTGGCTGCCACCAGTTCCCTGTATTAAAGCATCTGGATATTTATGTGTCTATCTTTTTGAATTTTTTTCATTTGAGTATGTTTGATACCAAATCGTATCTTATTTTCAAGTGATTTGACTTCTCTATATGTTATGCTATGATCACCAAAATTGTATCTTCCATCTGTCATTATACATTGCTATTAAATTATTAATGACTATATTCCCTATATGTACATTTTAATCCTGTGACTTATTCATTCCATACTTGGAAGCTTCTATCTCTGATTCCCTTCACCTATTCTGCCCACCCCCTACATGCTTTTCCTCTAGCAACAGTTTGTTTTCTGTATGTATAGATCTGATCCTGCTTTTGTTTATTAGTTTCTTTAATTCTGCAGATAAGTGAGATCATATGGTATTTGTCTTTTTCTGATTGACTTATTTCACATAGCATTATACCCTCTAGATCCATCTATGTTGTTACAAATGTCTAGATTTCATTCTTTTTTATGGTTGAGTGATATTTCACTATAAATCTGATATATATATATATATACATATATATGATTTCACTATAAAACTACTATAACAAGTAAATGAATTCAGTAAAGCCACACATTATGAAATCAATTTACAAGAATTGGCTGCATTTTTATATAAAAAGAATGAAGTAGCAGAACAAGAAATTAAGAAAACAATCTTGTGAATTGCAGTAAAAAGAATAAAATACCTAGGAGTAAGCTTAACTAAGAAGATGAAAGACCTGTATTCTGAGACCTACAAAACATTGATGAAAGATACTGAAGATGACACAAATGGAAAGATATCCCATGCTCATCGATTAGGAGAACAAATATTATTAAAATGTTCATACAACCAAAATCTATCAATGCATTTAATACAATCTCTATCAAAATATCAACAACTTGGAGGAGGGGCAAGATGGTGGAAGAGTAGGGTCCCCAAATCACCTGTCTCCACCAAATTACCTAGATAACCTTCAAATCATCCTGAAAATCTACGAATTCGGCCTGAGATTTAAAGAGAGAACAGCTGAAACGCTACAGTGAGAAGAGTTCCTGCTTCTATCAAGGTAGGAAGACGGGGAAAAAGAAATAAAAAAACAAAAGGCATCCAAGGGGGAGGGGCCCCGCGAGGAGCCGGGCTAAGGCCCGGGCGAGTGTCCCCAGGACAGGAGAGCCCCGTCCCGGAGAAGCAGGAGCTGCACCGACCTTCCCGGGCGGAAAGGGGCTCGCAGGGAGCTGGAGCAGGACCCAGGAGGGCGGGGATGCCCTCAGGCTCCGTGGGACACTAACAGACACCTGTGCCCCGTGGAGAGTGCACCGAGCTCCCTAAGGGCTGCAACGCGCAGACATTGACCTGGGAGCAGATCGGAGGGGCTCCGGCGGCGGCTCCACTGAGAGGCGGCTGTGCAGCAGGGAGTGCGAATCCAACAGCGCAGACGGGGAGCATAGGGCGCCAGGACACCCAAGATCCGGCCTCCCCCGGGACAGGCAGAGGCCAGGAGGGCCGAGGACAGCAAGGACAATCCTGCCCGGGGCTGAGCAGATCAGCGGCTGCACCCCGGAGCCTCCAGAACCTGCAGACCAAGAGCTCTGGAGTTACTGCAGGAGCTGAATCCAGGTTTCCAAGGCTGCCGTAGCCACTGGGGTTGTTCCTCCAGGGTCCTCACGGGGTAAACAACCCACACTGAGCCCTGCACCAGGCAGGGGGCAGAGCAGCTCCCCCAAGTGCTAACACCTGAAAATCAGCACAGCAGGCCCCTCCCCCAGAAGACCAGCTAGACAGACAAGTTCCAGGGGAAGTCAAGGGACTTAAAGTATACAGAATCAGAAGATACTCCCCCGTGTTTTTTGTTTTCTTTTTGATTTCTGATTGCTTCCCCCACCCCTTTTTTTCACCTTTCTTTTTCTTTCTCTTTTTCTTCTCCTTTTTCCTTTTTTCTTCCTTCTTTCTTTTTTCTTTTTCTCTTTTCTTTCCTTCTCTCTTTTTCTCCTTTTCCCAATACAACTTTTTTTTGGCCACTGTGCAATGAGCAAAATGACTAGAAGGAAAACCTCACCTCAAAAGAAAGAATCAGAAACAGTCCTCTCTCCCACAGAGTTACAAAATCTGGATTACAACTCAATGTCAGAAAGCCAATTCAGAAGCACTATTATACACTATTATACTGGTGGCTCTAAAAAAAGCATAAAAGACTCAAGAGACTTCATGACTGCAGAATTTAGATCCAATCAGCCAGAAATTAAAAATCAATTGAATGAGATGCAATCCAAACTAGAAGTCCTAATGACGAGAGTTAACAAGGTGGAAGAAGGAGTGAGTGACGTAGGAGACAAGTTGATGGCAAAGAGGGAACCTGAGGAAAAAAGAGACAAACAATTAAAAGACCATGAAGACAGATTAAGGCAAATAAACGACAGCCCGAGGAAGAAAAACTTACGTTTAATTGGGGTTCCCGAGAGTGCCAAAAGGGCCAGAGGGCCAGAATATGTATTTGAACAAATCCTAGCTGAAAACTTTCCTAATCAGGGAAGGGAAACAGGCATTCAGATACAGGAAATAGAGAGATCCCCCCCCCCAAAATCAATAAAAACCGTTCAACACCTCGACATTTAATAGTGAAGCTTGCAAATTCCAAAGATCAAGAGAAGATACTTAAAGCAGCAAGAGACAAGAAATTCCTGACTTTTAAGGGGAGGAATATTAGGGTAACAGCAGATCTCTCCAAAGACCTGGCAGGCCAGAAAGGGCTGGCAGGATATATTCAGGGTCCTAAATGAGAAGAACATGCAACCAAGAATACTTTATCCAGGAAGGCTCTCATTCAGAATGGAAGGAGAGATAAAGAGCTTCCAAGACAGGCAGAAACTGAAAGAATATGTGACCTCCAAACCAGCTCTGCAAGAAATTTTAAGGGGGACTCTTAAAATCCCCCTTTAAGAAGAAAGAAGTTCAGTGGAACAATCCACAAAAACAAGGACTGAATAGATATCATGATGACACTAAACTCATATCTGTCAATAGTAACTCTGAAAGTGAACGGGCTTAATGACCCCATCAAAAGGCGCAGGGTTTCAGACTGGATAAAAAAGCAGGACCCATCTATTTGCTGTCTACGAGAGACTCATTTTAGACAGAAGGACACCTACAGCCTGAAAATAAAAGGTTGGAGAACCATTTACCATTCAAATGGTCCTCAAAAGAAAGCAGGGGTCTCCATCCTTATATCAGATAAACTAAAATTTACCCCGAAGACTGTAGTGAGAGATGAAGAGGGACACTATCTCATACTTAAAGGATTTATCCAACAAGAGGAGTTAACAATCTTCAATATATATGCCCCGAATGTGGGAGCTGCCAATATTTAAACCAATTAATAACCAAACTGAAGAAATACTTAGATAATAATACACTTATACTTGGTGACTTCAATCTAGCTCTTTCTACCCTAGATAGGTCTTCTAAGCACAACATCTCCATCTCCAAAGAAACGAGAGCTTTAAATGATACACTGGACCAGATGGATTTCACAGATATCTACAGAACTTTACATCCAAACTCAACTGATACACATTCTTCTCAAGTGCACATGGAACTTTCTCCAGAATAGACCACATACTGGGTCACAAATCAGGTCTGAACCAATACCAAAAGATTGGGATCGTCCCTGCATATTCTCAGACCATAATGCCTTGAAATTAGAACTAAATCACAACAAGAAGTTTGGAAGGACCTCAAACACGTGGAGGTTAAGGACCATCCTGCTAAAAGATGAAAAGGTCAACCAGGAAATTAAGGAAAAATTTAAAAGATTCACGGAAACTAATGAGAATGAAGATACAACCGTTCAAAATCTTTGGGATGCAGCAAAAGCAGTCCTGAGGGGGAAATACGTCGCAATACAAGCATCCATTCAAAAACTGGAAAGAACTCAAATGCAAAAGCTAACCTTACACTTAAAGGAGCTAGAGAAAAAACAGCAGATGGACCCTACGCCCAGCAGAAGAAGAGAGTTAATTAAAATTCGAGCAGAACTCAACAAAATCGAGACCAGAAGAACTGTGGAACAGATCAACAGAACCAGGAGTTGGTTCTTTGAAAGAATTAATAAGATAGATAAACCATTAGCCAACCTTATTAAAAAGAAGAGAGAGAAGACTCAAATTAATAAAATCATGAATGAGAAAGGAGAGATCACTACCAACATCAAGGAAATACAAACTATTTTAAAAACATATTATGAACAGCTATACGCCAATAAATTAGGCACTCTAGAAGAAATGGACGCATTCCTGGAAATTCACAAACTACCAAAACCGGAACAGGAAGAAATAGAAAACCTGAATAGGCCAATAACCAGGGAGGAAATTGAAGCAGTCATGAAAAAACTCCTAAGACACAAGAGTCCAGGGCCAGATGGCTTCCCAGGGGAATTCTATCAAATGTTTAAAGAAGAAATCATACCTATTCTCCTAAAACTGTTTGGAAAGATAGAAAGAGATGGAGTACTTTCAAATTCGTTCTATGAGGCCAGCATCACCTTAATTCCAAAACCAGACAAAGACCCCACCAAAAAAGAGAATTACAGACCAATATCCCTGATGAACATGGATGCAAAAATTCTCAACAAGATACTAGCCAATAGGATCCAACAACACATTAAGAAAATTATTCACCATGACCAAGTAGGATTTATCCCTGGGACACAAGGCTGGTTCAACACTCGTAAAACAATCAATGTGATTCATCATATCAGCAAGAGAAAAACCAAGAACCATATGATCCTCTCCGTAGATGCAGAGAAAGCATTTGACAAAATACAGCATCCATTCCTGATCAAAACTCTTCAGAGTGTAGGGATACTGGGAACTTTCCTCGACATCTTAAAAGCCATCTACGAAAAGCCCACAGCAAATATCATTCTCAATGGGGAAGCACTGGGAGCCTTTCCCCTAAGATCAGGAACAAGATAGGGATGTCCACTGTCACCACTGCTATTCAACATAGTATTGGAAGTCCTAGCCTCAGCAATCAGACAACAAAAAGACATTAAAGGCATTCAAATTGGCAAAGAAGAAGTCAAACCCTCCCTCTTCGCTGATGACATGATACTCTACATAGAAAACCCAAAAGCCTCCACCCCAAGATTGCTAGAAGTCATACAGCAATTTGGTAGCATGGCAGGATAAAAAATCAATGCCCAGAAATCAATGGCATTTCTATACACTAACAATGAGACTGAAGAAAGAGAAATTAAGGAGTCAATCCCATTTACAATTGCACCCAAAAGCATAAGATATCTAGGAATAAACCTAACCAAAGAGGTAAAGGACCTATACCCTAAAAACGATAGAACACTTCTGACAGAAATTGAGGAAGACACCAAGAGATGGAAAAATATTCCATGCTCATGGATTGGCAGAATTAATATTGTGAAAATGTCAATGTTACCCAGGGCAATTTACACAATTAATGCAATCCCTATCAAGATACCATGGACTTTCTTCAGAGAGTTAGAACAAATTATTTTAAGATTTGTGTGGAATCAGAAAAGATCCCGAATAGCCAGGGGAATTTAAAAAAAAAAAAACCATATCTGGGGGCATCACAATGCCAGATTTCAGGTTGCACTACAAAGCTGTGGTCATCAAGACAGTGTGGTACTGGCACAATAACAGACACATAGATCAATGGAACAGAGTAGAGAACCCAGAAGTGGACCCTGAACTTTATGGTCAACTAATATTCAATAAAGGAGGAAAGACTATCCATTGGAAGTAGGACAGTCTCTTCAATAAATGGTGCTGGAAAAATTGGACATCCACATGCAGAAGAATGAAACTAGACCACTCTCTTTCACCATACACAAAGATAAACTCAAAATGGATGAAAGATCTAAATGTGAGACAAGATTCCATCAAAATCCAGAGGAGAACACAGGAAACATCCTATTTGAACGTGGCTACAGTAACTTCTTGCAAGATACATCCACGAAGACAAAAGAAACAAAAGCAAAAATGAGCTATTGGGACTTCATCAAGATAAGAAGCTTTTGCACCGCAAAGGATACAGTCAACAAAACTAAAAGACAACCTACAGAATGGGAGAAGATATTTGCAAATGACGTATCAGATAAAGGGCTAGTTTCCAAGATCTATAACTTATTAAACTCAACACCAAATAATCAAATAATCCAATCATGAAATGGGCAAAAGACATGAAGAGAAATCTCACAGAGGAAGACATAGACATGGCCAACATGCACATGAGAAAATGCTCTGCATCGCTTGCCATCAGGGAAATACAAATCAAAACCACAATGAGATACCACCTCACACAAGTGAGAATGGGGAAAATTAACAAGGCAGGAAACAACAAATGTTGGAGAGGATGTGGAGAAAAGGGAACCCTCTTACACTGTTGGTGGGAATGTGAACTGGTGCAGCCACTCTGAAAACTGTATGGAGGTTCCTCAAAGAGTTAAAAATAGACCTGCCCTACAGCCCAGCAATTGCACTGTTGGGGATTTACCCCAAAGATTCAGATACAGTGAAACGCTGGGACACCTCCACCCAGATGTTTCTAGCAGCAATGTCCACAATAGCCAAACCGTGGAGGGAGCCGCGGTGTCCACTGGAAGATGAATGGATAAAGAAGATGTGGTTTTTGTATACAATGGAATATTACTCACCCATTAGAAACGACAAATACCCACCATTTGCTTCAACATGGATGGAACTGGAGGGTATTATGCTGAGTGAAGTCGTCAATTGAAGAAGGACAAACAGTGTATGTTCTCATTCATTTGGGGAATATAAATAATAGTGAAAGGGAATATAAGGGAAGGGAGAAGAAATGTGTGGGAAATATCAGAAAGGGAGACAGAACATAAAGACTCCTAACTCTGGGATATGAACTAGGGGTGGTGGAAGGGGAGGAGGGCGGGGGTTGGGGGTGAATGGGTGATGGGCACTGAGGGTGACACTTGACGGGATGAGCACTGGGTGTTATTCTGTATGTTGGTAAATTGAACACCAATAAAAAATTAATTTATTAAAAAAAACAAAATATCAACAACTTTTTTTCACAAAAGTAGAACAAATAATACTAAATTTTGCAAGGAAGCACAAGAAAGTCAAATAGCCAAAGCAATCTTGAAAAAGAACAGAACTGGAGGTATGCCAATCCCAAATTTCAAGATATAATATAAAACTGTATGAAATGGCATAAAGATAGACACATGGATCAATTAAAAACTCCAAAATAAAATACCGTATAATACAATAATTCTGCTACTTGCTATTTACTCAAAGGTAACAAAAACACTAATTCCAAAAGATATATGCACTCTTATGTTTATTACAGCATTATTTCCAATAGCCAAGAAATAGAAGGAACTATAGTGTCCATTGCTAAAGGAATGGAATATATATATATATATATATATATATATATATATATATATATATAATATATATGAAATATTGCCATTTGCAAGAATATGAATGTAGCTAGAGAGTATTATGCTAAGCAAAATAAGTTAGAGAAAGATAAATACCATATGATTTCATTCATATGTGGAATTTAAGAAACAAAATAAAAGAGCAAGGGGAAAAAAGGGAGGCAAACCAAAAATAGACTCTTAAGTATAAAGACCAAACTAATAGTTATCAGAGGAGAGAGGGGCGGGTGCATGGGTTAAATAGGTGGTGGGGAATAATGAGTGCACTTGTGATGAGCACTGAATGTTGTATGGAAGTGTTGAATCGCTATTGTACACTTGAAACTAATATTATACTGTATGTTAACTAACTGGAATTTAAATAATAGCTTGGGGCAACTGGGTGGCTCAGTCAGTTAAGCATCTGACTCTTGGTTTCAGCTCAAGTCATGATCTCAAATTCCTGAGATCAAGCCCTGTGAAGGGCTCCCCACTCAGGGAGAGTCTGCTTTCCCCATCCTTCTGTCCTTCCCCCCACTTGTGCACTCTCTCTCTGTGTCTCTCTAAAATAAATATATAAATCTTTAAAAATAAGTAAGTACTTAAAAAATAAAAGCATGTGTAGAAGCAGAAAATTTAAAAAAAAAGAGAAACAAAGCAAATGAACAAAGGGAAAAAAAGACAAACAAAATTGAGACTGTTAAATATAGATAAGAAACTGGTGGTTGCCACATGGGAAGTGGGTTGGATGATAAGTGAAATTGTTGAAGACTATTAATAGTACACTGACTGTGATGAACACTGAGCAATGTATAGAATTGCTGAATTACTATATTATACACCTGAATCTGATAAAACATTTATATCAGTTATACTGGCATTTGATAAATAAATATCAATCAATCAAAGCAAAAGCTTCTTCATGAGGGTAGAGTGGGCACTGAGTCAGCTGGCAATTGCCTTATCTGGTACCTCTTATAAACCTATTATTCTTCAGAGTTGCTACATATTGGGAGACATAGCAGTGTATCTACATTTATTTTATAATAATTGTATACTTTTTAGTTACTACCATGGTGCAAGTTCCCATGCAAATACAAAATAGATTTTATTTTTGTCTACAGTTACCTGAAAAGGAAGATTTACACATCCTTAAATATTACCGATATAAGAGGTAGAAGATGAGAAAAAGAGGAAGAGAAGGAGGAGGAAGACATTGTCTATTAATGAGAGTCAGTTATGAGCCGGGCAATACGATTTATATTTCTTTGTATATTAACCCATTTAATATTCACAGTGTATAAGTTAAATGTTATTCTCACTTTTCAGATATGGAAACTAAGGCTCATAAAGATTTTAAAATTGTACAATATTGCATAGCTAATAAATGGGCATCAAGCCAAGATCTATCTGGCTCCCTTTTTTCTAGTATCTTGCAATATCATTTATGTACTTATATTGAACATTTAATTTATAGGATGTCAGAATCTTTATTTTGTCTTCTAAGCAGTTGTAATTTATGCTGCCAAATTCTAAAGAAAATGTTAAATTTCAGAAAACAGTTCTACAACTTCTATAATTTCAGAAATTATTAAACTTCATAAGCTTCTTAATTCACTTATTACACTGATATAATGTGAGGATTACAAATAAACCTGGAAATCACATTTTTAGCTCAGGATATTTTGAGGTAGGAATAGGAAGACAAAGGATTTGGGGGTTGATTGGCTTATAAGTCATTTGAGAAGTGCCTTAGTTTCCTTTGACTGACCTACTAATTTTAGCAGTTTTAAATCCTTTAATTTTAGAACTTGTTTCAGGAAGAGAGGGATCTTGAAGCTATGTCATTTACTATTCTCTTAAAAAAATCTTATCTATGAATATTTTTAGATTAAAAAAAGTCTATCCTCTTCACTACCAGATTTTAGTGAAGACACATGGAAGGAGGAAATGTGTTTTTTTAAATAATATTTCCAGATTGGTAATGAGGTGTTTTGATTTTTTAATTTATATTTTTAGGCTCCTGTACCAAATACTTGATTTGTACTATACTTGAAAAACAGGAACTACAAGAAAAAATAAAATCACAATGGGCTTTCTCTTAATCTACTAGTGTTGGATGGCTTTATTGCCTATATGGTTTCTTCGAAAATATAAGTCATCCAGTGTTCTCGTTTCTTTTTTCAGTCCTACTATTACCAAACTCAAACTAGACTTGTTAAAGAGGTACTGACAGAAGTAGAAATACTAAGTTGAAGGGATCACACTCTCTCAATGACTTAAGAATGCTATATTCAAAGCAGTACAGGTAGTACAATCCTTTAAGCCCATGACTGACACCCTGAGATCATATCACTGTTTTGTTTGTTAACTATATTTTTCATATTTCTAAACCACTTACAGGGTCAGGTGGATCTGATTACATGTTTACTTCAGATATTTTAAATACTCAGGGCCTGATATTATAGAATGGAAATATGAGTGGTACTTTTTAGAATGTTGTATGATAAAATTAAAAATGTAATTCATATATGGAACAATTTTGAAATAATCGTAATAGTATTATAATCGTAATTGTATTTCAGTTTTCAAAGCTGGATTAAATTTGAATCTAAAACAGCAAAATATAGATTGGAGTTAAATATTTTGGGGAGATTTTTCCCTATTCATAGTACTTTCAGTAAGAAGGGTGTTCAAGAGAATACATGTAATAAAAGTCTCAGAAAGCAAAAAGCCAGCAATACAGACATATAAAGATTATAGGGTAGTTCTATTTTTACTTTCTAGGGAACCTGCATACTGTTTTCAACAATGGATGCACTAGTATGCATTTCCACCAATCATGCAAGGGTATTTACATTTCTCTACATCCTTGCCAATACCTGTAGTTTCTTGTGTTTTTGATTTTAGCTATTCTGACAGGTGTGAGATATCTCATTGAAGTTTTGATCTGCATTTCCCTGATGAGTGATACTGAGCATCTTTTCATGTGTCTGTTGGTTGTCTGTATGCCTTCTTTGGAGAAATATCTATTCATGTCTTCCTCTCATGTTTTAATTGGATTATTTGTTTTTTTCTATGGTGAGCTGTATAAGGTTTTGTTGTTGTTGTTTTGTTTTTAGAGAAACAGGGAACATGAAAAGGCAGAGGAAGATAGAATTTTCAGCAAGCTCTACACTCAGCATGGAGTCTGACACAGTACTCTATCTCACAACCCTGAGATCATGACCTGTATAGATATCAAGAGTTGCACAGTTAACCAACTGAAGCACCAGTTTGGATATATATATTCTTTATATATATTTGGATATATGCCAGGCCTGGCACAGGAGGAAGTGAGGGCCCACCGGGCCACACCCCGCCCGTCCCGTCTGGGCGTGCCTGTCACCGGCCCCCAGCCTGCACCGACAGGATGACACCACCGCCCCAGCCTGGGATGCCAGGAACTCTTTGCCTGAGACTTGAACCCCAGAAGGAGCAGGCAGCAAGGGCTGGCCTTCCGGTGGAGGAGCCTTCAGAGCCAAGACTGAGACATCTTTACAAATGTATATCCCACCCACGCAGCCCTCATCAGATTTGTGAAACTAAAAAACAAAAACAGAAGCTCTCAGCCTAAGCCTTTGCTGAGCTTCAAAGTTGACAGCCAACACCAACTGGACAGACATATGAGTAACCCATCTTAAAAATATATTTTTTCAGACCCCTTTGAGCCATCCCTCTGGTGCAGACAGGCCATCCCCATTGAGCGCCCCCCCCCCAAAAAAAAAGTAGTATTTTGGATATTAACTTTTTATAAATAATGTCATTTTGGATACTAACTTTTTATAAATAATGTCATTTTCAAATTTCTTCTTTGATTCAGTAGGTTGCTTTCCAATTTTGTAGACTATTCCCTTTGCTGTGCAGAAACTTTTTACTTGAAGTAGTCCATATACTCTGTTTTTGCTTTTGTTTCACTTGCCTCAGGAGATGTATGGTATGTTACCAAAAGTGGTGAGAATAGGCATCCTTGTCTTGTCCTGACTGTAGGGGGAAAGCTCTGTTTTTCACCCTTGTTTATGTTTACTGTGGGTTTTTAATTAATGGCCTTTATTATGTTAACATAGGTTCCCTCTAAACCTACTTCGTTGAGAGCTCTTATCATAAATGAATGCTGTAATTTGTCAAATGCTATTTTGTCAATGCTATTTTGATGTATCACGTTGACTGAATTGTCAATATTGAACCACACTTGCATACCAGGAATAAATCCCACTTGATTGTGATGAATGTTTTTTTTTTTTTTATCATATTGTTGGATTTAGTTTGCTAGTGTTTTCTCTAGAACTTTTGTAGCTATGTTCATCAGAGATATTGGCCTGTAGTTCCCTTCTTTGGTGGTGTCTTTATTTGGTTTTGCTATCAAGGTAATACCTCATAGAATGAGTTTGGAAGTTTTTCTACTTCTTCCTTTTTTGGGGAATATTTTGAGGAGAACAAATACTAACTTTTCCATAAATGTGTGATAGAATTCACCTGTGTAGCTGTCTGGTCCTAAACATTTTTTGGAGGGTTTTTTTTTATTATTAAAAATACAATCTCCTTGTTCTTCATTGGCCTGTCCAAATTTTCTATTGCTTTCTGCTACAATTTTGTCAGGTTAAACGTTTCCAGGAATTTATCCATTTTATTTATTTTGTTAATATTTTATTCATTTATTCCTGAGAAACACAGAGAGAAGCAGAGGCAGAGGGGAGAAGCAGTCTCCCTGCAGGGAGCCTGATGTGGGACCTGAACTCCAGGATCATGCCCCGAGCCTAAAGCAGATGCACAACCCCTGAGCTACCCAGGTGTCCCAAATTTATCCATTTTATCTAAGTTGTCTAATTTGTTGGCATATAGGTTTTCATAATATTCTTTTTCAATTGTTTGTATTTCTGTGGTATTGGTTGTTATTTCTCCTCTTTCACTGGTGATTTTCTTTGAGTCCTTTCTCTGTCTCACTCTTTTATGAGCCTGGCTAGATGTTTATCACTTTTGTTGATCTTTTCAATGAACTGACTCCTGTTTCCTTTGCTTTGTTCTATTGTATTTTTAGTTTCTATATATTTTATTTCTGCTCTAATTTTTATTATTTCCTTCCTTCAGCTGTTTTGGGGTTTGTTTACTGTTCTTTTTCCAGCTCCTTTAGGTGTAAATTTAGGATGTTTTATTTGAGATTTATCTTGCTTCTTGAGGTGTGTCTTTATTGCTGTATATTTCCCTCTTATAACCGCTTTTGGTACACCCCAGAGGTTTTGTACAGTTGTGGGGTTTTTTTTCTTTTTTTTTTTTTTTTTTTTGGTTTTCATGTACTTTTTAATTTCCTCTTTGATTTCTTTGCTGGCTTATTCATTGTAGTATATTATTTAACTTCCATGTATTTGTGGCCCTTCCAGATTTTTTCTTCTGATTGGTTTGTAAATTCATATTGTTGTGGTTAGAAAAGATGAATGGTATAATATCAAATTTTTAAAATTGTTGAGGTCTGCTTTGTAGCCTAATATATGATCTATTCTGTAGCATGTTCTTTGTGATAAGAAATCTTTGTTCTTTGTTCTTTGTGATAAGAATGGGTATTCTGTTTTGAGGTGGAATGTTTTCAATATATCTCTTAAATCCATCTGGTCCAGTATGCCATTCAAAGTCACTGTTTCCTTGTTTACGTTTGAATAATCTGTCCATTGATGTGAGTATGGTATTAAAGTCCACTATTATTTTATTACTATCAATTAGTTCCTTTATGCTTATTAACTGTTTTATGTATTTGAGTGCTCCCATATTGAGTACATATGTATTAACGATTATTGTAATATCTTATTATATAGATTGTCCCTTGTATTATCATATAGTGTCCTTCTTTGTCTCTTGTCACAGTCCTTGTTTTAGCGACTATTTTGTATGATGGAAGTATTGCTTCTCTGGCTTTCTTTTGGCATCCATTTGCATGTTAAATGATTCTCCATCTCCTCACTTTCAATCTTCATGTGTTATTAGGTATGAAATGAGTCTCTCATAACCACCATATGGATGAGTCTTGTTTTTATCTACTCTGTTATCCTTTGCCTATGATTGGAGCTTTTAGTCCATTTAGATTCATAGTAATTATTGATAGATATGTGTTTATTGTCATTTTGTTACTTTTTGTTGGTGTTTTGTAGTTTTTCTCTGTTTTGTAGTTTTTCTACTTTCTTCTTAGTCTCTTTCATAGTTTGTTGGTTTGTTTAGTGATATGCTTGGATTTCTTACCCTTTATGTCTTGCATATCTGTTACTCTTGTCCATTCTGTTTATATATGTAATATTTCCTACATATAGCAGTCTGATGGTTGCTTAATTTTGAAACACTCTTTACTTCTCTCCCCTCTGAATTTCAGATATTTGGTATCATATTTCGCATCCTTTTATTTTGTGCTTCTCTTGACTGATTTATATAGGTATACTTAATTTTTTTGTGTGTTTTTGTGCTTCCTATTCTTACTTTTACTTATTTTTTCCCTTCAGAGAATTACCCTTAACTTTTCTTGTAATGCTGTTTTAATGGTCATGAATTCTTTTAACTTTTGTTTGTTTCAGAAAATCTTTATTCCTTCTATTCTGAATCACAGCCTTGTTGGATACAGTATTATTTCCTGCAGATTTTTCTCTTCCAGCACTTTGAACAATTATGCCTCTCCCTTCTGGACTACAAAGTTTTGCTGAAAAATCACCTGATAACCTTATGTGGTTTGCCTGTGTTCTTTTCTCTTTCAACATTTAAAATTCTTTATCACTATTTTTTTGTCATTTTAATTACCATCCATCTTGTTATGGAGTTCACTGGCTTGCATTTGTTGGGAGATTACTGTGCTTTCTGAATCTGTATTATTTCCTTCCCCAGATGGAGGAAATTTACAGCTATTATTTCTTCAAATACATTTTCTGCCCTTTGTTCTCTTTCTTCTCCTTCTGGGATCTCTATAATGCAAATGCTATTATACTTGATGGAGTCACTGAGTTCTCCAAGTCTATTTCTTATTACACAGTATTGTTTGTCTCTAATCTGTTCAGCTTTATTGCTTTCCATTATGCTATCCTCCAGGTCACTGGTACATTCCTCTGCTTCCTATATAGCATATTATTTATTCCATCTATTGTATTTTTATTTTCATTTTTTTAATTCTTCATCTCTGATATGCTATTTTTAATTTTTTTTCTAGAGTCTCACTGATGTCCTTCACATTGTTCAGAAACCATTTTCTTTATGATCATTTCTTTAATTTCTGTGTCAGGCATATTACCTATTTCCCTTTCACTTAGATCTGCTGTGCTTTTGTCTTGTTCTTTAGTTTGGATGTTTCTCTGTCTCTTCATTTTGTGTACCTCTCTGCATCTTTTTCTGTATGTTGGAAAAGTCAGCTACATCTACTGCTTTTGATAGCGGTGTCTTTATGAAGGGGGGGTCTTACAGTGCTCTTCAGTGCAATGTTCCCCATTTACCAGAACTTGGCACTTCAGGAGAGTTTCCTATGTGTGTTGCTTGCATCCTGCTATTTTCTCTGGGTTGCTTTTCCTTTTAGTTCAGATATCTGAAATAACTGTACACCTTTTGTGTGCTTTGCTTGCTCTCTGTGCTGTTAATGTAATCCAGTAGGGAAGTTCTGTGGGGGTGTGACTGCAGAAGGTTTGGGTGTGGGATATTATTGTTAGCAAAATTTACATTGAGCTGCTAGTCCTAGACTGGATCTCCTATAGCCCAGTGGCTGCTGGTAGTACAGCGTATAGAGGAGATGGTGGTGGTGGCCAGGGATGTAAGATTTCTCTTCACATGGTGAACTGGTGGCTGGGCACAGTGCATACTGTCATTATGTGCAGAAGCTGAGCATGACATCTGTGTGCTGAATGGCTGGGCAGGACTCATACAGAATTAGCAAAATTTGCACTGAACCATTAATCCTAGCCAGATCCCTGGAAGTGTGGTGGCTGCTGGTGGTGTGGAACAGAGGCAGCAGCTGGGTGGGGTGTGCAGGGCCTTAACAAAATTTTTACTGACCCATGGTCCCTGACATTAGGCATGTAGTGGATATGTCCCCAGTAGAATTTGTGGGCGGGGTCCACTGCTAGCAGTTAGGTAGCAAGTGTCTCTGCAACACTGCCTCCTATAGGTAGCACTGTGTTTCTGCTGGGAAGCAGGAGGAAAATGGCGTCAGTCAGCTCCTTTTTCCTTGAGGTGTATCCTAACGTCCTCTGAAATCCATATAAACACATCTTCCTCTTTTTGTAGGCTGTGATTTCTATGTTGCCTCTCCTCATGCTCTTGTCTCCTTAAGGGCAAGGTCTATCACCTGCTCTCTCCATTCACCTAATACTGAGTCAGCTGTCTTTTAAATATCCAGGCTCCAAGTCCCACTGCTTATACAAAAACAGAATTCAGCCCCTTTAGGTTTTAAGGGTAGAGTTTAGGGGGATTTCTTTTCCCATTGTGGGATCCCTAGTGCTTCCCCTTTTCTGTGCCAACAGCTCCCTCACTCCAGTAGGCAGCTTCCAATCCCAATTTCTGCCTTTCCTAATCTCTCTGATGTGGATTCATCTCTACATTTATCTGTGGAGTTTGTTCTGTCAGTCTTTAGATCATTCTCCAGTTTATTTTTTATTTTTTTAAAGATTTTATTTATTTATTCATGAGAGACACACGGAGAGAGAGAGGCCACACCGCTGTGGGTTGTGGTGATGTGGCTCACTGTCTGTGCGGCGTATTTATTTAAGCACCTGGGCAGTTTTGGTAATAATGAGGGTGTCTGTGAACGAGCCCTGAACCCCTGGGTCATTGGCTCTCGGGCTCCCCAGGGCCCCCAAACAAATCAACCAGGTCCACAGATTTCAGGTCAGGGAACAGACCAAGCATGTGTGTGTGTGTGTGTGTGTGTGTGTGTGTGTGTGTGTGTGTCCCGATGTCCCTGAGGCATGGTTGGGCAGCACAGAGGGTCCAGAGTGACCACCAGCCAGAGTGTGTGCCAAACAGCCATGGCTGGGCTCGGGGCGTACGTACTCCTGCCTGCCGTGGTTCCACAGCAGCAAAGGGGCAAACCCACCTCCCTGGCACACGGGTCACATGCTGTGTCGGGCAGAGGTGTGTCCCCAGGACCCCATGAGGTACAGCACGTTCACACGGGCTGGAGAAGAGCCACCACATAGCAGGACCTCCCATGATCCCAGCCCCTGTTTGCACGGTGTAGGCGGCTGCAGAGTGAGGGTGCAGCTGCGTCTGTGCGCCCCTTTCCACACGACTGCGTGGGATCCTGAGTGCAGCTGATCAAAGTGGGTTCCACGGTGGTTTTATAGCTTCCTTGTCTTTGTATGATCTTGTTGGTAGAAAAATAAATTGTATAAAACCTAAAGAAAAAAAAACACAGGCAGACGGAGAAGCGGGCTCCATGCAGGGAGCCCAATATAGGACTCGATCCTGGGACTTGATCCTGGGACTCAATCCTGGGACTCCAGGATCACATCCTGGGGTGAAAGCAGGCGCTAAACCGCTGAGCCATCCATGGATCCCCCACTCTCCAGTTTAGTTACTCAGATGTGAGAGATATCTAGTTGTAAATGTGTGACAACGTGAGTTTAGGGTCCTCCTACTTTGCCATTTTCCCAAGCCTCCCTTGTCCCTAAGATATTGATCAATGCTCCCATTCTCTACATCATGTATGATAAAACTCATGATTCTTTCCTATATGCTAATCTATAACCTTTTGAGATTTTACAAGATGTAAGAAAAATCATATAACCTTGTAAAAACTGTTCATTTTCCAGACGACTTTCTTCCTTCCCTTTGAATACCATATTTCCTGGGAAGCTGTCTCAACTTAGGCTTAATTACAACTCTTACTTTTAGATTATAAGAGGTTTGTTTACTTTGTGTCAGCATTTCTTGGCATAGTCAGTAGGATATCAGAAAAAAAGAGGCCCTTTGTGCCCCCTCTGACTTTACAGCCCTTCACAGATGTTATCAGTGTGTTCTCCTGATACCTGGAACTCCTAAATTTGAGTTGAAGGTCCTGACTTTTATTTGGTCTTTTGAGGATTTCAGGTAATATTTTCTAGTTAGGAATAACCTAGAGGGGTTTGAGTTGATGGGTTGGTTGTTTTAATTTGGCATTATACTAACAGATGTTATTAACATAAGGCTTGGAAAAGTTTTCTAGCTAGAAACCTTAGAGATTGAATCATTTGGCTCCAAAGAGAAGGGGCACTTGCTCCTGGCTGAATGACACTTTCAGGTGAATGAAAGCCTTGCATAAGTGTCCGAGGATATTTCTGAAGACATGTCACAGTTCCATGGAAATTTTTTATCTCATAACTAAAATTGGTTCATTGAGGAACACAGACATAAGGATTGATCCTCAGTACTCCAAGACCCATCGATATTCTTAGATCTCACTGGCATAAGCCACAACACATAAAAGACTGTACCATGGCTGTTTGGAAATGACACTCAGAAACAGCACCTTCTCTGGGCACCTGAGTGGCTCAGTCCATTAAGCATCTGCCTTTGGCTCAGGTAGTGACCCCAGGGTCCTGGGATTGAACCCTGCATTAGACTCCCATTTCCATGGAAAACCTGCTTCCCCCTGCCTCTGCCTCCCCTCTCTCTCTCTCTCTTTCTTTCTGTCTTTCATGAATAAATAAATAAAATATTTTAAAAAACACAGCACCTTCTCAATCCACTACACTTACCATCCTTATATTTTATTCAAGCCTTATTCTGAAACTAACACTAAAATAAATAGGGAATTGCGCTAAAGCCCTGCAGATCCTAGAAAACCAACATTCACTGACAGGAATTATAGCAGGCTCTATATACAACACATGTGGAGCCTCTACTTGAAAGTGCTTACTTAAATGCAAAAATTGAATGATAACCTGAGTCCCAGATGGCCCAAATGGGCTTATTTTGACATGTCTAAGTTAGTTTTCCTGAATGCACAATTAGAGAAAGCCAGCTATAAGATTAAGCAACTAGAAGCTAGGAAGCTATTTGGCCGTCAGCAAAGTCCCTGAATTTGGGAGGAACCAATGCTCATGGAGGCACTTGACTTCATTTGGTTTATTTGTTGCTGCAGCTTTTGGAATTTTTAGACAAAACTGGTCATATTAGATAGGAAAATGGCTAATTAATGGATCCATAAATTATCATGCTATCTTCCAATTAGATTTGCTTTAATGAAAGAGAGATATTTGGAAATTTAACCCTTAATGTCTTCTCCACAACATTCTCCATTAACATTCTCCACTAATGTTAATGAAGTAAATGCTAGATTTGTTTGTTTCTTGTTCATATATATGAGTCCATGTGTTTTATAAATGTGAGATTTTTTTTTCTACCTCTGGATGGTACTGCTAAAATTAATTTGTAAAGGAGTTCTATTTAATTGGTTTAAGGCAAGCACTTATAAGAATTGGGTATTCTGTAACTCAGAAAAATAGAGACTTATCCAAATGTTTCTTTTTTTAATTCACATGATATAGAAAAACATACAATTATTAAAATAAGCTAATGGGGTGCCTAAGTGGCTCAATTGGTTGATCATCCATCTCTTGGTTTTGGCATAGGTCATGATCCCAGGGTCATGCAATAGAGCTGTGTTGGTCTCTGCACTGAGTAGGGAGTCTTCTTGACATTTTTTTCTCTCCCTCTCCCTCTGTCCCTCACCTTGCTCATGCTCTCTCTCTCTCTAAAAGAAATAAATAAATCTTCAAAAAGTAACAAATAAATAAATAATGAATAAACAAAACAGATTCAAATTTGTTGGTTTAATTAAAATAGACATGTCTTGGGCAGTCCCAGTGGCCCAGCGGTTTAGTGCTGCCTTAGGCCCCGGCCTGATCCTGGAGACCCAGGATCGAGTCCGTGTGGGGCTCCATGCTTGGAGCCTGCTTCTCCCTCTGCCTGTGTCTCTGCCTCTCTGTGCCTCTCATGAATAAATAAAATAAAATCATAAATAAATAAATAAATAAATAGGCATGTCTTTAGATTTATCATCATTAAATACAAATCTATTATTTTACTAAGGTTTACCAAGGTCAAATAAGCTTATGTTATTTATCACTTGCAAATTTTCAGACAAAAATTACTTTTAAGGATGCTTGATTTTGTCGGTCTCATAATGTTTTCATGGGTAATTGTTAAAAGCAAATAGGTTAAATAAATTAAAAGGTTTATAGTTTTCAAAAATTTGGTCACCAAATTTTGAAATTTTGCTAAGTTAAATGATAAATTCGTTAAATTAATTGGATATCTAAGTCTTTTCCAAATAAGATAGAATACTAAAGCATTGATTACTGTATGTAATTTTGTCTGTTTTGGGCTTCTTATTCCAGAGAAATTGAGGGTTTGTTGATAAACTTGCTTTGTAGTTTTGTGAAAGTTGTACTATGGAGGGAAAAAACATGTTTTCTAGAAATTAAGAATTGTATTCATGTGTTCATGAATTTCCAATCTAAAAAATTCTGGTTTAACAGACAGTGCACAATTGGTTACTACTTAGTTTTTACTAGAAATTAAGGATTCTAAGTACTAAGAATTTTGATAAATGTAATGGAGAATAATATAAGATGACAAGGGAAACAACTTTTTATGCAAGAAAAGCAAAATATATCTTTGATACAAAATAAATGAGGAATTTTCATTTATTCCTCATATTCCTCATTTATTCATGAGAATACATTTTTGTTGAGGGAAAATAGTAATTTTGTCCTAAAGTGAGACTGGTTATTTAAAGAGAGAAGGCTTAGGACAAAACCTGAATGAAAAAGAAAGTTGTAGAAGGTTTGTAAAGGGAACTATGGAAAATAATTTTATGTGTGGTCAGGACTAATTTGGAATGAATTAATTTTAGAAGTACACTTATATAAGATTGAAATTTGGCCTTTCAGTTAAAGAGGCAAATTTTATTGGATTGTTGGCCTGTTCTTAATAAGAAATTATAAACAAAGTTTATTTCTTTTCTTTATCTGCCCAGAAAACCAAAGTTTTATTATTTCGTCTTTATCAGGACTTTGATTACTTAAGAAAGTTAAAATTTCTCAGTATTAAATGAGCTAGTTTTTTACTAACTACTATATAACTTTGTATAGAGTCACTTGTTAGCTTGGTTAAATAGATAATTAAATATTAAGTTTTATGGTGATCTGTGATCCAATTTAGATATGTGCTTTAAAATCTTCTGATATTTGCTTTAACAAAACTTCCCCTAAATTCAAATTCTACATGAAGTCTTTTTTGACTAATTAGGCTTATTTGGAATGTTAATTACATGGTAAGCATTATCAAAAAAGTGATAATGAACCTTTTTATGTTAAATTTTATGGGTAAATGCTATAATTGTTTTAGAAATTATATGGGAGGGCAGCCAGGGTGGCTCAGTGGTTTAGCGCCACCTTCAGCCCAGGACGTGATCCTGGAGACCGGGATGGAGTCCCCCGTTGGGCTCCCTGCATGGAGCCTGCTTCTCCCTCTGCCTGTGTCTCTGCCTCTCTCTCTCTCTCTCTGTCTCGAATAAATAAAATCTTAAAAAAAAGAAATTATATGAGATTTCTAAATTCTTAATATGTCCTGGTATAAGGTTGTGACTCGACATTCAAATTATTGAAACACTGTGTGTAACAGAAATAACTGGATTTTCTTATCAACTGCATTACAATGAACTCACATCAGATCTTTAACCATGTCCATTTTTGAGTCTTTTTCTTCATTTATAGTTATTGTTCTGATGCTCTTGCAAAGTGTGCTTCAGCCTTAAGGGGATTCATGAAAAGGACTTTTTGCAAATACAGGGTTCTGATACCCTTAAGACCATAAAACTAAATTGGGTGCAAACTTCCAGAACCAAAGGGAAAGCTGCATTCCAATGGAACAAGAATTAGTAATCTGAGACTGAATAAATTTAAAAAGATGATTATAGTTTAAACAACTTTTATTTGAAATATTGCTGGTCGGGATCCCTGGGTGGCGCAGCGGTTTGGTGCCTGCCTTTGGCCCAGGGCGCGATCCTGGAGACCCTGGATCGAATCCCACGTCGGGCTCCCAGTGCATGGAGCCTGCTTCTCCCTCTGCCTGTGTCTCTGCCTCTCTCTCTCTCTCTCTGTGACTATCATAAATAAAAAAAAAAAATTTGAAATATTGCTGGTCTTCTAATGTCTACTCTTCCAGATTTAAGGAAACTTTATCTTAAGATAACTATTACAGAAATATGGTAAAATATTCCTTTGTGAACAAATTGAAACATTTATCTTTTCTGCCTACCTGAACTCTCCAGAATTCAGGACTCTCATTGGGTATTCTTTCTTTCATGATAATTATAATTATTTGCATATGTTCAATAAGAATCTGTTATCCTTCTAACAGGACACCTTTTGAAACCGTTATATTATCAAGACTTTGATTGAAATGTCATATCAGAGAGACACCCATATATTCAGATACAACCATACAACGTTAAGGAACTAAGGTTGACTTTGTGCAGCCAGTAAAGGCTTTTGATAATGTTGGCCTGATATCTTGCTTATGGAGTTCCTAGCAGCCTTACAAGATGAGTAAAGAATGTCACCTTCTGACAGGTGCAGGAACCTAAGAAGATTTTGGGAAACTTGAGAAACAGGATTCTTCCAAATCTACAGGCATTGAAGATAAATATGATGGCAAATATTTAGCTTAGCTTCTGGCCTTGAATGATTATTAAAGATTCAATCTGAAATTCCTTATATAAAGTTCCAGTAAAGCAAATGTAAAAGATCTTGTATATGCAAGCATACAGAGAAATGGGAACCCTCTTACAATGTTCATGAGAATGCAAACAGGTACAACCACTGGAATACAAAATAGAGATTCCCCAAAAAAGTTAAAAATAGAACTACCCTACAATCCACCGATGCACTACTAGGTATTTGCTCAAAAGATAAAAAAGTACTGATTCAAACGGACACATGCACTCTCATGTCTAAATTAGCATTACCAACAATTGCCAAATTATGGAAAGACACCAAATGTCCCTTGACTTATGAATGGATAAAGAAGTTGACTTAGGAATAGATAAAGAAGATAAATATATATATTATACTATATTGTATAATAGTATGTTATATATTATAAATATATAAATATATATAATTTTATATATAAATTATATATGTAACATATATAATTTATATTATGTATAATATATTCATATATATATATTAACCTACAAAAGAATGAAATCTTTCCATTTGCAATGACGTGGATGGAGCTATAGTGAATTATGCTAAGCAAAATAAGTCAGAGAAAGACAAATACCATATGATTCCACTCATATGTGGAATTTAAGAAACAAAATAGATGAACATAGGGGAAAAATGCGAGTGGCAAACCATAAAACAGACTTTTAACTATAGAGAACAAACTAAGTGTTGCTGAGGGGAGGTGGGGGGATGGGCTAAATGGGTGATAGGCATTAAGGAGGGCACTAGTGATGAGCACTTGCTGTGACTGAATCACTGAATTCTACTACTGAAACTAATATTACACTATATGTTAACTAACTAGAATTTAATAAAAACCTGAGACAAAAAATAAAATAAAAATAAAACAAGACAGTAAACCTACTTTTGTGCTTTCACTGCCCCTTTTATTACATCCTGAAAAATATTATGATTACCCATTGATATAACTAATATAATTCCCAATACTACCCTAGTACTTTATTATGAGTATAACCTATATAATAACTTTATGACATTTTGGACATATTCTAATGGTCCTTTAGCTCTGGTGCATGTATATTACAAAGGACATCTATTAGGAAAAACCTTTCAAGAAGTGCTACCTAATTCATATTTAATGTGCAGTATATATAACACTCAACAGATCAGCCATTGTGTCTCTACAAACTTAGATGATAATTCATTAAGAAAGTTTCCCAGGGGGATCCCTGGGTGGCGCAGCGGTTTGGCGCCTGCCTTTGGCCCAGGGCGCGATCCCGGAGACCCGGGATCGAATCCCATGTCGGGCTCCCGGTGCATGGAGCCTGCTTCTCTCTCTGCCTCTCTCTCTCTCTCTCTCTCTCTCTCTCTCTGTGTGACTATCATAAATAAATAAAAAAATAAAAAAATAAAAAAAAAGAAAGTTTCCCAGGTACAACTGGAGAAATAATTGGCAATTTGTTCAACATGCCAAAATATCCTATGCATTCACACAAAAAAAATGTTTTTGTGGATGGAAGTAAGGAAAAATTTTAAAATGGGTATCAAAGATGCTCCTTTAGGAGTGGTTTGGTGGATTCAGTAACCTCCTATATCTAACTTTGTCATACAACCGGGAAGATTCTGTGGCAATTATGGGTCAATGGCCTTCTTTATTACCTGCAGAAACCCAAAATGTACATCTCTCCTTATCTGTGGAAAATCAATAAAGACTTCTGTAACTTACATAAATGTTCAGCTGCTGCCTTGGTCCCCAAATGTATGGCCAAGCAGACTTAGGACGTTTCTCAACGTCAAAATAGGAATAAGAACAATTGTAAATACCACTAGACTTCTTCCTTTTGGGGAAGATGGACCTTATTAGCCAATTATTCTCACTAGATTCCGATATTTAATGACATATGCAAAGTCAGGCAAAATATATGGCTATGCCCTGAACAACAATGGAACCCCGAACCCACTCCAAAGTGGCCTATAATGGCTACACCCAACAAACTAACACATGGTATATGGAAAAAGGAAGATTTTGGAGGGGAATTTATACAAAACATCTCTGTAAAACTCCTTGATTTATTTTGTAACCAGAGTACTTTCCATCATAATACTACTGCCTTATGGCATAATCCTGGCTTTCCAACTCAAACAGAATTGCCTAGTACTAACAAAAATTATACTAATATTGATGTCGATGACCAAATTTTTACAGAGATAGAATTAGAACCTCCACATGATGTAATATATATGGAAACTAATGAGAGAAATTATTACATATAATAACAGAAAAATTAATTACCATATTAAACCAATCAGCTCAGACATATCACAAAACACAACTAACTAAAGGAGATAAACAGATATTCAAATTCAAGAGTACAAAATACTGCTAATGAATTTTTGAATATTTTCTCACCTTTCTAATTCTGTGCCAACTTCCCATTGATTACTTTAAAAGTTATTGATTGGATTTTTATTATTATTTCTGATTTTTATGCTATAAATGTTACAAAAATGCAAAGGCAAAAAGTACACCACTTACCACAAAGCACACGTGCTATGTTTTCATGACAATTTGGCCTCACTGAAAAAATATATATTATTCTCTATCAAAGGCCACACTGCTAATCCCCTGATGTAGACTCCTAAGTGACCTAAATTGGGCCTAGCATTGAAAGATATGATAGACCCAGGGCAGAAAAGCAATCACCCTGGCATCAAGGGACAAGAAATGATCATCAATGCTTTCTGTCAAAAGATTATTGTTCAAAAAAGGGGAAATTATGAGACAAAAACTCTCTGAAGGCCCGATATACAGTGGAAGCCATATTAGATTTATTTCTAAGTCAACATGACTGTATATAAACTTTGTTCAAACCAAAACACCTGATTTGTAGTCCACCATGAATGCATTGTACATTTGCTTTGTGAATGAGTAGCCTAAAGAAAAAAAATTTTGTCCTTGAGATATCAATCAATGCTCCTACTCCCTGCATTCCTTTATGATAAAACTCATTCCTGCCCATATGCTAATCCATAACCTTTTGAGCTTTTATAAGATGTAAACAAGCATATAATCCTGTGAAAACTTGTTTTTCTATGAAATACTTTCTTCCCTGTGAAGAGCCTGTTTCCTGGGTAGCTGTCTTAACTTGTGCTCAAATAAATCTCTCTCTCTCTCTCTCTCTTTTACTTTTAGAGATTCTAAATGGTTTGCTCATTTTGCATGGGCAACAGTTTTAAACTATATTAGAAATATTAATATTAATATTAATTTACAAACAAACAAACTATATTAGAAATATTAATATTAATTTACAAACAAAATATATAACCCTAGCATGCACAGAGAAGAACAGTTTGATGTACTCATTACAAATAAGTATTGCATAGATATTCAATTAGTATTCCTACTAGTATTCCTAGGTCATATGCATTTGAAATAATTTTTATTTCTTTTAAAAACAGTATAAATATCAGAATCCCATTACTATAATATTCTATCTCCTAAGACTAGTAAGTGAAAAGAAATCAAATTTGAATGAACGGATTTTTCTACACAAGGAAAGCATTATAAAGTTAATGCTCTTTTCTATGGAATGATTCTTCTGCACCAAATACCAAATGATGGGAATAAGTAATTTTCTTAATACTTGTGGAAAATTATATGTAAAATACCAATTCATTCAGTTCAGCATATATTTATTGAAAGCCTGCTTATTGTACAAGGCACTACGCTGATTATAATGCACCATAAAACATGTGAACAGCCCACCAATTTCTATAGAAGGTCTATGGTCAGATTTTCAAGAAAGTTCACAGACTAGTGTTGTCCTGTATTTATTTCTACATATACTAAAACAAATATGGACCAAAGGGGAATACTGTTGCCTTGAACTAACCACTACTTACCCCCTTTTCATATGTATTCTATATGCCTAAAAATTATCAAAATTAATTTTACTTACTGAATTTAAGTTAAACTAACTTTTTCAATATTGAGAAGAAATTCAAGGGGAATAAGGTTAGACAAAAGTTAGGCCTGGAATTGTCATGGACCTTTGAAGAGGATTTATACCAGAAAGGTCTGTTAACACTTGTGCCACCTAGAAATATAAGCAGATACTTAGACAAATTAATTGTCTAATTATTAGACAAATTAATTGTCTATTATTTTTCTTCACAGGCAGGTAAGGGGCAGGTATGAAAATTTCAATTCCTTATGTTAAGGCAATCTTATGTTCTGAAATGAATTCTAGATATAGTTCAATATGAGTAATAATCATAGTTAACATAGAATAATCACTTCCTAAATTACAGCTACTTATCAAAGTAGTCTTTATAAAGTAACTCATTTAATCCTCTCAACAACGCTATTCTTATACTAATTTCAATGATAAGGAAGCAAGCTGTGTGAAGTGGGTAAGTAAACTGCTGGTCATAAAAAGGCTAAAAGTGGGAAATGCATGCTTATATATTCAGGGGTATTATGTTCAGGTACCTCATATTCACTATAGGATAATGAATGAGGCTATTTAAAACTTCAGACAAGGATATAATTTAGACTTTATCCTTCAACTAAGGGGATTTTTCAATAAATGACATAGTCTGAACTGTTGGGGTAAACTGTTTTAAATCCCCTCTACAGATCATGAGGACTGTACACACATATTGTTCATAGCTACAGGGTCAGAATGTATAAGTAAAAATTTCCAAGTGACTCGCTCATCATTAAGCCCTTAAGAAAAAGGCTTGAAACTTTTTCACTGTGTGAAGGGAAGTAAAAAAAAAAATAGCATCAAGTACCATCTAAGAAGGAGTCCAAAGAGACAAAAAGAATAAGGAAAATCAGTAATGGCATTTTATTGGTTCTCTAGAACAGAGATAGACCTAAAACCATGGCAGTAAAGCGTTAGTTCTTTTCTATTCTTTTTACCTTTTATCTCTATGACTTATTCTTTCTGTAACTCAGAACCTGTATCTGCATCTCTCCTCCACCCATTTTGCCTATTTCCTAACCCTCCTTCCCTCTAGCAACAACCAGATTATCCTCTGTATTTACGGGTCTGTTTCTGCTTTTTGTTTATTAATTTGTTTTGCTTTTTAGGTTTCACATATAAATTAAATCATATAGCATATGTTTTTATCTGTCTGACTTGTTTCATTTATTTCATTTAGAGGGTATAATGTTCTCTAAGGCCATCCATGTTGTTGCAAATGGCAAGATCTCATCCTTTTTTGCTGGCTGGATAATATTCTTCTGTGTGTGTGTGTGTGTGTGTGTGTGTGTGTTTCACCTCTTCTTCATCCATTTTTATATATCAATAAACACTTGAGCTGCTTTCATATCTTAGCTTTTGTAAACACTATAATAAATATATGGGTGCAATTATCTTTTTAAATATCTGTTCTTATTTTCTTCACGTAAATAGCCAGTAGTGGAATTACTGGATAAAATGGTATTCCTATTTTTATTATTTTAAGGAACCTCCATATTGTTTTCTATAGTGGCAGTACCAAATTACATGACCAGTAACAGGGTACTGTTACTGTTACCATTACAGTGTTCTGTTTTCTTCACAGTCTCACCAACGCTTGTTGTTTCTTGTCTTTTTAATTCTAGTCACTCTGACAAATTTAAGATTATATCTCTTTGTGGTTTTGGTTTCCATTCCCCTAATGGTTAGTGATGTTGAACATCTTTTCAGTTATCTCTTGACCATCTGTATGTCTTCCTTGGAACAATGTCTATTTAGGCCATCCGGCTTTTTTTTTTTTAATTGGATTGTTTTTTGTTTTGTTGTTGACTTGTATAAATTATTTATTTTGGATAGTAACCCCTTACCAGACTTATTGTTTGCAACTGTCTTCTCCCATTTAGTAGGTCATCTTTGTGTTTTGTTAATGTAAAAGTTTATTGTTATTTTATTGTAGTCTCAATATTTTTGCTTTTCTTCCTTTGCTTTAGGAGACCTCTCTAGACAAATGGGACAAAGAATGTCTGCTAACTCTGGGAAATGAACTAGGGGTGGTAGAAGGGGAGGAGGGCGGGGGGTGGGAGTGAATGGGTGACGGGCACTGGGGGTTATTCTGTATGTTAGTAAATTGAACACCAATAAAAAAAAAAGACTTAGAGACATGTTCAACTAAATAGAACCGACCTGGACCCTAATAGAAACAAATTGCAAGAAAGAAAAAGTTATGGGGAAATTTGAACACTGACTAGATATTTGATTATATTAGGGAAATAATGTAAAAAAAAAAAAAAGAATGTCAAGTAATTACTACCTGTTTTCTTTTAGAAGTCTTAAGGTTTCAGGCCTCATACTTAGGTCTGTAATCCATTTTGAGTTTATATTTGTATATAGTGTAAGACCGTGGTCCATTTTCTTTTTTCGCGTGTAGCTATCCAGTTTTTCCAGAACCAGTTTTTGAAGAGACTATTTTTCCCTGGTATATATTCTTGCCTCCTCTCGTATAGACTAGTTGATCATATAAGTATGGGTTTACTTCTGGACTCTCCATTCTGTTCTATTGATCTATGTGTCTGTTTTTGTGCTAGTACTGTTTTGATCATTACAGCTTCATAATATATCTTGAAATCTGTATTGCGATACATCCAGTTCTTTTTGTTTTTTAATTGCTTTGGCTATTTGGGATCTTCCCTGGTTACATTTAAATTTTAGCAGTGCTCTAGTTATTTCAAAAATACTGTTGATATTTTGATAAGGATTACACTGAATTTGTAGATCACTTTGGGTAGTACAGACATTTTATCATTATTAATTCTTCTAAGCCATGAGCATGGAATATCTTTGCATTGTTTCTGTTGTCTTCAATTGTGTCATCTATATTTTATAGTTTTCAGAGTACTGGTCTTTAACCTCTTTGGTTAATTCTTAAGTATTTTATTCTTTTGGTGCAATTTTAAATGGAGTTTTTTTTCTTAATTTCTCTTTCTGCTACTTCAATATTAGTATGTATATGCAACTGATTCTGGCTATGAATTTTGTTTCCTCCAACATTACTTAATTCATTTATAATTTCTGTTATTTTTTTTGGCAGAGTCTTTAGAGTTTTCTATGTAGAGTATCATGTCACCTTCAAATAGTTACAGATTAACTTCTTCCATGCCAATTTGGATACCTTTCATTTATTTTTCTTCTCTGATGGCTGTGGCCAGGACTTCTAGTACTATGTTGAATAAAATTGGTGAGACATCCTTGTCTTGTCCCTTATCTTAAAGAATAAGGTCTCAGTTTTTCACCATTGAGTATGATGTTAGCTGTGGTTATTATATATATGCCTATATTATGTTGAGGTATGTTCCCTCTCAACCCACTTTGTTGTGAGTTTCTGTCATGAACAGTCATTGAATTTTGTCAAATGATATTTATACATCTATTGAGATGATCATATGATTTTTATCCTTCATTTTTTTTGATAAGGTGTATCACGTTGATCAATTTGCAAATACTGAGCCAGCATTACATACTCAGAATATATTTCACTAGATCATGGTGAATGATCCTTTTAATGAATTGTTGAATTCAGTTTCCTCATAATTTATTGAGAATTTTTACATCTATGTTCATCATGGATATTGGCCTCTGGCTTTCTTTATATGTGGTATCTTTGTCTAGTTTTAGTATTGGGGTAATGTTGGCCACATAGAATGCAATTGGAAGCTTTTATTCCTCTTCTATTTTTTGGAATTGTTTGAAGCTAATAGGTACTAACTATTATTTAAGTGTTTGGTAGAATTCATCTGTGAATCCAAATGGTCCTTGATTTTTGTTTGTTGGAATTCCTTTGATTACTGAATCAATTTCATTACTAGTATTTTGTGATGATTTTCTATTTCTTTCTGTGTCAGTTTTGGAAGATTGAATGTTTCTAGATATTTATTAATTATTTTTAGGCTGTTCAATTTGCTGGCATAAAATTTTTTATAGTATTCTTGTATTTTTGTATTTCTGTTGGCTTTTGTATCTTTGCATTTCTGTGGTGTCAGTTATTTACCTTTGTTTAGTCTCTGATTTTATTTATTTGTGCTTTTTATTTATGACTCTTTCTAAAGATTTATCAATTTTGTTTATTTTTTTTCAAATTATGAGCTCTTGGTTTATTTATCTTTCCTGTTATTTTGTCTCTATTTCATTTGTTTCTGCTCTGATTCTTAATATTTCTTTCTGCTGACCTTGGGCTTTGATCTTTTCCTATTCCTTTAAGTTTGAGATTATTTTAAATATTCTTCTTGAGGTAGGCCTATATCACTATAATTTTCCATCTTAGAACTGCTTTCACTGCATCCCAAATAGTTTGGAACATTGTGCTTTTATTTTTACTTATCTCTGTGTATTTTTTATTTATGACCATTTTGTTGATGCATTAGTTTTTTAGTATCACATTTTTTTAGCCTCCATGTGTTTGTGTTTCCTACATTTTTTTTTCTTGTGATTGATTTTTAGTTTCATACATACTTTTGTGGTCAGAAAAGATGCATGGCATGATTTCAGTATTTTTAAATTTATTGAAGCTTGATATGTGGCCTAATGTGTGATCTGTACTGGAGAATGTTCCATGTTCACTTAAAAAAATGCAATCTGTTATTTTTGGATGGAATGTTCTGTATATATCTGTTAAGTTCATCTGCTTTAATGTGTTGTTCAATGACAGTGTTTACTGATTGATTTTCTGCCTAGAGGATCTATTCATTGATGTTAGTTGGGGGTTAATGTCCCCTAGTATATTATTGTATTACTATCAATTCCTCATTTTTTTAAAGAATTTTTTAATTTATTCATGAGACACACACACACACAGAGAGAGAGAGAGAGAGAGAGAGAGAGAGAGAGGCAGAGACATAGGCAGAGGGAGAAGCAGGCTCCATGCAGAGAGCCTGATGTGGGACTCGATTTGGGGTCTCCAGGATCACATCCTGGGCTGAAGGCGCGCTAAACCACTGAGCTACCCGGGCTGCCCCTGTTAATACTTGATTTATGTACTTAGGCACTCTAATGTTGGGTGCATAGATACTTACAATTGTTATATCTTCCCTTTATCATTAGGTAATAGCCCACTTTGTCTCTCGTTAGAGTGTTTGTTTTAAAGTCTATTTTGTCTGATATAACTTGCTACCTTGACTTACTTTTGCTCCTATGTGCATGGTATATCTTTTTCCACACTTTCACTTTTAGTCTGTATGTGCCTTTAGGTCTGAAGTGAGTTTTTTAAACAATATATAAATGGGTCTTTTTTTTCTAAACATATTCTGCCACTGTATGTTTTTTGATTGAGTCTTTTAGACCATTTACATTTTTCTGTTCCTTCATATTCTCTTGCTCTCTTTCCTTGAGATTGATGACTTTCAATAGTGTTATGCTTGATTTTCTTTCTTTTTATTTTTTGCATATTTATTATAGGTTTTTGGTTTGTGGTTGACAGAAAGTTCATTTATAGGATCTTAAGTATATAACACTCTATTTTAAGTTGGTGGTAACTTAAGTCTGAAAATATACAAAAATTCAGTAAAGGCATTTGCGTGGGTTGCCATATCATAAACTTTAGGATTATTGCTTTTAGAAGAGCTAACGCAATACAGAGAAAGTATTTTAAAAAATAAAAAAACAGTGAATAGAAAATTGGCCTGTACACTAGACTGATGGTTTTCAAATGCCAATCAGATTTATTCAGTGGAAATATTATATCAGTATCACTTGGTGAACTTTTTATACAATATGGATACCTGGGCCACTACCCCAGAAATTCTGATACACATCTATATTGTCCAAATAACATTGTTATCAATCGAACTTGTGAAATTCTGGATGATAATTAATTCATAATTAAATTCTATGATAAAGTACAATTCAACAAATATTTTTTGAGCACTAGGATACCTAGGCAAACAAGACAGGTGGATTTTCAGCTCTCATAGAGCTTGCATTCTGGGGTGGGTGGGGGTTAGGCACACAAATGAACAAATAAACAAGAAAATTTCAATGGTGACTAGTTTTGTGAAGAAAATGGAACAAGGTGATGATGGATAGAAAATGAATGGACAGGTGGGAATTGATTAGTTGATGAAAGGAACATAAGGATCTGAAGTACTAGTAGCATAGCTGTTGGTTAAATAATAAAGATCCAGTATTGGATTTAATTTCTATAATAAAGATTGAGAAACTGACTTCATTTTTATTTTGTGTGAGAGCAATCATAATCTGTTTAGAAATAGATTGCAGAAATGCCTCTCGGTATCTTAAAAAATTGGGATCAATACAGAGCCTTCAATATACCTGATAATTTTAATATATACTTGGCTGATACCTCAGAGCATTATGTTATAAAATACTTTTGGCTTAAAAATTGTAAAGGAGGGTGAATTGGTGCCTCAGTCAGTTAAGTATCTGCTTTTGGCTCAGGTCATGAACCCAGAGTCCTGGGATTGAGCCCTGCAGACTCTTCCTGCTCAGTGGAGAGTCTGCTTGCCCCTCTCCCTCTGCTCCTGCCTCCACTTATTTTCTCTTTCAGATAAATAAGTAAATTATTTTTAAAAATTGTAAAAAAAAGTCCTTAAAGAGTATGAATATGCCTTAATATTCATGTATATAACATAGCAAGCTAGCAATCTCAAGGGATTGCATGATTTGGGCAATTACATGAGGGTTATTTACTATTGTCTATTTATGTACTTAAAAATGTATTCCAAATGCAACAATATCATTAAAATATAGTTAATGTAAACTTTTCTTTGTGACAACAGATAGGGAACAGATTAATCTGATTCTTCAAGTCAAGCCCAATTTGTGAAGAAAGAAAAAAGTCTTATTATAAGTGCGATTAATGTTTCACTTCCTATTGTAATTAGTGTATGTGTATCCAGTTCAGCAAATGTAACTGATGTTTTTAAAATGTGTTAAAACAAATCCTTATTAAAATAGAATTTTTAAGAACTACTAATGCCCATGTATACTGAAAGTGTTTAATTGGTCCATGAATAATTTAGTTTATAGAATCCAAAGCTAATAAGAATTCAAATCATACTTTAAAAAATCAAATTCTGTTTTTAATCATTTCCATAAAAAATAAAACAGTGATGACTAAACTAATACATGAAACAGGAAAATTGGCTTTCTATTAACAGTTCAAATGTTAAAAAGCCCTACTAAATTAGATGACAACAATCGCCTTATGGATCAGTAGAGTGTACTATGGTTGACAAAATAGGCTAATACAGTCTTTGGACACTTTACTAGAAGTTTCCTGATACAATGGTGGGGACAGGTATGGGTGATAACAGACGTATTGGATTCTATATTGGTCAGATTAGGTTTGCAGTTTTAAAACTAATTATAGTTACTCTCCTCTTAATGATATTGAAATTGGAGTATATCTGTAAAAGAATATCTTAGACAGTCATGAGTCTAGAAAAACAGGTGATATGAGGAAAAAGAGTTGTAGAATGTAAGGCACATATGGTATGTTCTATAATTTCAAAGAAGAGATCATTGTGGGCTGGAGTGTTCAGGGAAAGCTTTAGATAAAAGGCAAAATCTAATATTGGATTAAGAATAGAATTTAAAAAAATAGTGTACTGGAGAGAGGTAAATATATAGAATTAGCAATTATTGGGTTTCAGTTCTATTAAACTTAATTTGGAGAGCTGAAAAGCAACTATGATAGCTGATCAGTGTAAATTACTGAAAACATTTTCTCTAGGCAATTCTGATATGAAACAAATTCATCTTAGACAAGGACTATGTATTAAATGGAGCATTAAAATGTTGGTATGACAATTTTGGAATGAAGGTCTGAACATAGAAACATTCATTAATAAAGCTAAAAAGAAATCTATGAGGTAGTGACAAACATCAGAGTCTACCCTTTATGTGAGATTTCTACAATTCTATGACATTATTAAGTAACTAGAATCTTTTGTTTTCAAAGACACAGTGACAAATGGTAGCTAATCTTTATGATGATGTTGGTGATCAGCCTCACATTTTATCCATTATTAGTAAAAAGAAAAGATTGTGTGATGTTCCTTGCTGTAGTTCTAGAGATTTGAAATAAGAAATGAAGGGACCCCTGAGTGGCTCAGCGGTTGAGCGTCTGCCTTTGGCTTAGGGCGTGATCCTTGTCCAGGGACCCAGTCTCGCAATGGGCTTCCTGCGAGGAGCCTGTTTCTTCCTTTGTCTATGTCTCTGCCTCTCTCTCTCTCTTTCATGAATAAGTAAAAATCTTTAAAAGAAGAAATGAAAACTGAAATAAAATGCTTTTTGTGTATCTGTATTTTAAATAAATAAATAATTAATTAATTAAGAAAAAAGGGGGAAAAAACCCCTAGGAATACAAGGTAAGAGAGCCTTAAAATGAACCATCTTATGATGAATGTAGTTTCCTTTACTTTAAAGAAAATATATTTAAAATAAAATAAACTATAATTGATTGTGAGAATTGTATTCCATTATAAAATTTTCTTAGACGTTTTTCTAAAGTAACTTAAAACTACTTTTTGTGGCATCATTTTTATCTGTCATAAAATCATTAGAGTTGTGGTAGTGTTATAGAGTCCTTTACTACTTAATACAAAACATTGAACAGATGCATGGTGATAACATTTGCTAATTCGTAAGAAAAAATATTTTCCATGTGAATTCTCTAAGAAAAAAATATATATTTCTGTAAAATAGCCAAATAATATAAGTTCATGAGAAAACAATGATAACTGGCCTTTATATATTGTATTGACTGAACCCTCATGAGAAATCAAAGGCTTTTTAAATATCATCTTTTAAATTATGGCATTTGACATTTTTAAAATACTGTTATAAAGTTACACACTAGGAACTTTCAGCAATAATTAAGATATATGGCATTAGATTATAATAGACAGGTCAGTGCACCCTCAATGTTAAAACATCTAGGATATGCTAAAATATTAGATATGTTTAGCATTCTTTCTTGGTGTTACTGAGGAATAACAGACAAAATTGTAAAATATTTTAAGTGACCATCATAAGGATTTGATATATGTATACGTTGTGAAAGAGTTCCTTCCCTCCATCTAAATCACACATCTATCACCTTACATATATATTTAAAAATTAACTATTTTTTAAATTTTATTTATCTATTTTTTATTGGTGTTCAATTTGACAACATATAGAATAACACCCAGTGCTCATCCCATCAAGTGCCCCCCTCAGTGCCTGTCACCCAGTCACCCCCACCCCCCGCCCACCTCCCTTTCTACCACCCCTTGTTCGTTTCCTAGAGTTAGGAGTGTCTCATGTTCTGTCTCCCTTTCTGATATTTCCCACTCATTTTTCTCCTTTCCCCTTTATTCCCTTTCACTATTTTTTATATTCCCCAAATGAATGAGACCATATAATGTTTGCCCTTTTCCGATTGACTTATTTCACTCAGCATAATACCCTCCAGTTCCAAACATGTCAAAGCAAATGGTGGATATTTGTCATTTCTAATGGCTGAGTAATATTCCATTGTATACATAGACCACATCTTCTTTATCCATTCATCTTTCGATGGCTATTGTGGACATTGCTGCTATAAAAATTTATTATTTTTTGATGATGACATTTAAGTTCTATTTTCTTAGCAAATTTCAACTATACAATATGTTGTTATGAACTATAGTTACCATGTTAAATTAGATCCTTAGACAATATTCACCTTATAGATGGACGTTTGTACCCTTTTACCAACCTCTTCTGATTTCCTCCATGCTTCAGTCTCTGTTGAGCACTTTTCTACTGTCTCTATTCCTTTTTTTTTGAAACACTATATTTAACATCTCTATTTTTTTCTGATAATGGAATCATGCCTTGCTTCATTTGAAAGTTGCCTTCCAACAAACATTATATGTTCTCTTTTATTTGGGGAATATAAGTAATAGTGAAGGGGAATAAAAGGGAAGGGAGAAGAAATGTGTGGGAAATATCAGAAAGGGAGACAGAACATAAAGACTCCTAACTCTGGGAAATGAACTAGGGGTGCTGGAAGGGGAGGAGGGTGGGGAGTGGGGGGTGAATGGGTGACGGGCACTGAGGGGGGCACTTGACGGGATGAGCACTGGGTGCTATTCTGTAAGTTGGCAAATTGAACACCAATAAAAAATAAATTTATTATAAAAAAAAAGAAAGTTGCCTTCCTCCTTTTGGCTTATATCTTTACATATTTATTTTTGGCACCTTTATTTCCAGCTATATTGAGATATAATTGACTTATAACATTGTGTAACATCTTATTTATTTATTGAAATCTATTTATTTATTTATTTATTTATTTATTTATTTATTTATTTATGAGACAGGGAGAGAGGAAGAAAGAGGGAGAGAATCTCAAGCAGACTCCATCTCAGCAAAGCCTACCAGAGGGCTTGATGCCACAACCCTGAAATCATGATGTGAGCTGAAATTAAGAGTCTGTCACTTAACCCTCTAAGACACTCAGGCACCCCTAAAATTGTGTGCCTTTAAGGTATGTAATATGAAGGTAAATACACTTATATATTGCAAAATGATTAGTGTAATAGGGTTATTTGATACCTTCATCACCTCACATAATTATATTTTTTGTGATGAGAACATTTAAGATCTACTCTCTTAGAACTTTATAGTATATAATACTGTATTGTTAACTATAGTCATCATGCTGTATATTAGATCCTCTGAACTTACTCATCTTATAACTGGAAATTTGCACATTTTTACCAAAATCCATTTTCCCCACCTCCCAGCTCCTTGCAAACAACAATCTATTAATCTACTCTCATTTTCTAAGAGTTCAGGTGTTTTTTTAGATTTTTAGATTCCACATTTAAGTGAGATCATACAGTTCATCATTATCACAAATGTTAGTGTTTCCCCTTTTCTATGGTTCAATAAAATTGTGTGTGTATATACATATAAATGTTTAGACAGAGTATAAAACTATATATGCATTATGTGAAAAAATATTACATTTTCTTTATTCAGTTATCTGTTAATGGACGCTTAGCTTGTTTCCACACCATGACTGTTGTGACTAATGCTACAGTGAACATGGGAGTACAGTTATCACCTCAAGATATTGATTTCATTTTTTTAAAGATACATACCCAGAAGTGGGATTTTTAGATCAAATAGTTTTATTTTTAATTATTTTAGGCAGCTCCAAACTGATTTCCATAATATCTGCACGATTTTACACTCCCACCAAATATGCACAAGGGTTGCCCTTTCTCACCATTCTTACCAACACTTGACATCTCTTCTGTTTCTTATAATAGCCATTCTAGTAGGTGTGAAGTGATAGCTCAATGTGATTTTGCTTTGCATTTCCCTGATGATTGGTGATATTGAGCATCTTTTCATGTACATGTGGACCATTTGTGTGTCTTTGTGAAAATGTCAATTCAAGTTCTCTGCCCATTTAAAAAAATCAGACTATTATTATTATTATTTTCATTGAGTTGTATGAGTTCATATATTCCAAGGTTTATTTAAATTCCAGTTAACATACATTATATTGGCTTCAGGTATAGAATTTAGTGATTCATTACTTACATACAATACCCAGCATTCATTACAATCACAATCAGTGTCCTCTGTAATATCCATCACCTATTTAACACACACTCCCCACTTACCTCCCCTCCCGTAACACACAGTTTGTTCTCTAATATTGAGAATTTTTTTCCTGATGAGACTCTTTTTTTCCCCTATGTTGTTCTGTTTCTTTAATTCCACATATGAGTGAAACCATATTGTATTTGTCTTCCTCTGACTGACTTATTCCACTTAGTATAATACTTCCTAGCTCCATCCACCTTGTGGCAAATGATTTCATTATTTTTTCATTATTTTTTGGCATATATATATGTGTGTGATTTCATTTTTTTTCATTATTTCATTATTTTTTCCTTATTTTTCATTATTTTCATATTTTCATATTTTCCTTATTCATCATTTTCATATTTTCATTTTTTTGAAAATTTTTGAAATTTTTGAAATTTTTGAATGAAATATTTTTCATTATTTTCATATTTTCATATTTTCCTTATTCATCATTTTCATATTTTCCTTATTTTTCATTATTTTTTCCTTATTTTTTGGCATATATATATGTGTGTGTGTATATATATATATATATATATAATTTCTTTATCCATTCATCAAAGGACACTTGGTCTCTTTCTATAATTTGGCGATTGTTGATAATGCTGCTATAATCATCAGGGTGCATATGTCAATTTTTAAAAAGATTTTATTTATTAATTCATGAGAGAAACAGAGTGGCAGAGACATAGCCAGAGGGGGAAGCAGGCTTCCTACAGGGAGCCCGATGTGGGACTCAATCCTATGGTATCATGACCTGAGCCAAAGGCAGACACTCAACCACTGAGCCACCCAGGTGCCCTGCATGTGTCACTTTGAATCAGTATATTTTAATCCTCTAGGTAAATACCCAGTAATGCAATTGCTGAATTTGTAAAGTAGTACTATTTAACTTTTTGAGGAACATCCATACTGTCTTGCGAGTGGCTGCATCAGTTCATACTCCCAACAGCAGTGTAAGCGTGTTCCCCTTTCTCTGCATCCTCGCCAACACCTGTTAATTTCAGACATTCTGACAGGTGTGAGGTGAAATCTCATTGTAGTTTTCATTCCTATTTCTGTAATGAGGAGTGATGTTGAATAACTTTTTATGTGTTTGTTACCAATCTATATGTCTTCTTTGGAAAGATGTCTATTCATGTCTTCTTCCCATTTCTTTTTTTTAAGATTTTATTTATTCACTAAAGACACACAGAGAGAGGCAGAGACATAGGCAGAGGAAGAAGCTGGCTCCATGCAGGGAGCCTGATGTGGGACTCAATCCCATGACTCTGGGATCACAACCTGAACAAAAGGCAGATGCTCAACCACTGAGGCACCCAGGCATCCTGCTTCTGCCCATTGTTTAAATGGATTATTTCTTTTTGGGGTTGAATTTGATAATTTCTTTACAGATATTGGATACTAACACTTCATTAGTTGTCATTTGAAAATGTATTTTCCCATTCCAAAGATTGCCTTTTAGTTTTGTTGGTTATGTCCTTTGCTGTGCAGAAGATTTTATTTGGTTAAAGTCCCGAAAGTTCATATTTGCTTTTGTTTTCCTTACCTCAGAAGACATAACTAGAAAGGATTTATTATGGCCAATGTCAAGGAGGCTGCTGCCTGTTATCTCCTCTAGGATTTTGATGTTTTCCTGTCTCATATTTGGGTCTTTCATCCATTTTGAATAATTTATTTGTATGAGTGCAAGAAAGTAGTCCAGGAGACTCTTTTTCTATTGGATAGTCTTTCCTGCTTTGTCAAAAATTAGTTGACCATATGATTGTGGGCTTTCTATTCTGTTCCATTGACCACATTGTTGTTTTTGTGCTAGTACCATATTTGTCTTGATCACTACAGCTTTGTAGTATAACTTGAAGTCCAAAATTGTGATGCTTCCAGCTTTGCCTTTCTTTTTCAAGGTCGCATTGGCTACTCAGGGTCTTTTGTGATTCCATACAAATTTTAGGTTTGTTTATTCTAGCTCTGTGAGAAATGCTGTGGTATTTTGATAGGGATTGCATCAAATATGTAAACTACTTTGGGTAGTATAGACATGCTAACAGTATTTTTTCTTCCAATCCATAAGCATGGAATGTTTTTCCATTTCTTTGTGTCATCTTCAGCTTCTTCCATCAGCGGTTTATGCTTTTCAGAGTACAGATCTTTTACCTCTTCAGTTAGGTTTATTCTTTTTTTTTTAATTTATTTTTTATTGGTGTTCAATTTACTAACATACAGAATAACCCCTCGTGACCATCACCCATTCACTCCCACCCCCCGCCCTTCTCCCCTTCCACCACCCCTAGTTCGTTTCCCAGAGTTAGCAGTCTTTACGTTCTGTCTCCCTTTCTGATATTTCCCACACATTTCTTCTCCCTTCCCTTATATTCCCTTTCACTATTATTTATATTCCACAAATGAATGAGAACATTTAATGTTTGTCCTTCACCGACTGACTTACTTCACTCAGCATAATACCCTCCAGTTCCATCCACGTTGAAGCAAAAGGTGGGTATTTGTCATTTCTAATAGCTGAGTAATATTCCATTGTATACATAAACCACATCTTCTTTATCCACTCATCTTTCATTGGACACCGAACTCCTTCCACAGTTTGGCTACCGTGGCCATTGCTGCTATAAACATCGGGGTGCAGGTGTCCCGGCGTTTCATTGCATCTGTATCTTTGGGGTAAATCCCCAGCAGTGCAATTGCTGGGTCGTAGGGCAGGTATATTTTTAACTGTTTGAGGAACCTCCACACAGTTTTCCAGAGTGGCTGCACCAGTTCACATTCCCACCAAAAGTGTAAGAGGGTTCCCTTTTCTCCGCATCCTCTCCAACATTTGTTGTTTCCTGCCTTGTTAATTTTCCCCATTCTCACTGGTGTGAGGTGGTATCTCATTGTGGTTTTGATTTGTAAGTTAGGTTTATTCTTAAGACATTTATTATTTTTGGTGCAATTGTAAATGGGACTGATTCCTTGATTTCTCTTTCTGTTGCTTCATTATTGGTTTACAGATATGCAACAGATTTCAATAGGTTAATTTTGTATCCTGTAACCTTAGTGAATTTGTGTACCAGTTCCAGTAATCTTTTAGTGGAATCTTTTGGCTTTTCTATACAAAGTATCATGACATCTGCAAGTGATCAAAATTTGACTTCTTCCTTGTCAATTTGAATGCCTTTTATTTCTTTTTATTGTCTGATTGCTGAGGCTAAGACTTGCAGTACTATGTTAAACAAAAAGCTTGAGAGTGGACATCCCTGTCTTGTTCCTGACCATAGAGGAAAAGTTCTCAGTTTTTCCCCATTCAGCATGTTGTCGTCTGTGGGTTTTTCCTATATGGCCTTTATTATGTTGAGGTATGTTCCTTCTATCCCTACTTTGTTTTTTGTTTTTTTTTTAATTTATTTTTTATTGGTGTTCAATTTACGAACATACAGAATAACCCCCAGTGCCCGTCACCCATTCACTCCCACCCCCCGCCCTCCTCCCCTTCCACCACCCCTAGTTCGTTTCCCAGAGTTAGCAGTCTTTACGTTCTGTCTCCCTTTCTGATATTTCCCACACATTTCTTCCCCCTTCCCTTATATTCCCTTTCACTATTATTTATATTCCACAAATGAATGAGAACATATAATGTTTGTCCTTCTCCGACTGACTTACTTCACTCAGCATAATACCCTCCAGTTCCATCCACGTTGAAGCAAATGGTGGGTATTTGTCATTTCTAATAGCTGAGTAATATTCCATTGTATACATAAACCACATCTTCTTTATCCATTCATCTTTTGTTGGACACCGAGGCTCCTTCGACAGATTGGCTATCGTGGCCATTGCTGCTATAAACATCGGGGTGCAGGTGTCCCGGCGTTTCATTGCATTTGTATCTTTGGGGTAAATCCCCAACAGCGCAATTGCTGGGTCGTAGGGCAGGTATATTTTTAACTGTTTGAGGAACCTCCACACAGTTTTCCAGAGTGGCTGCACCACTTCACATTCCCACCAACAGTGTAAGAGGGTTCCCTTTTCTCCGCATCCTCTCCAACATTTGTGGTTTCCTGCCTTGTTAATTTTCCCCATTCTCACTGGTGTGAGGTGGTATCTCATTGTGGTTTTGATTTGTATTTCCCTGATGGCAAGTGATGCAGAGCATTTTCTCATGTGCATGTTGGCCATGTCTATGTCTTCCTCTGTGAGATTTCTCTTCATGTCTTTTGCCCATTTCATGATTGGATTGTTTGTTTCTTTGCTGTTGAGTTTAAGAAGTTCTTTATAGATCTTGGAAACTAGCCCTTTACCTGATATGTCATTTGCAAATATCTTCTCCCATTCTGTAGGTTGTCTTTGAGTTTTGTTGGCTGTATCCTTTGCTGTGCAAAAGCTTCTTATCTTGATGAAGTCCCAATAGTTCATTTTTGCTTTTGTTTCTTTTGCCTTCATGGATGTATCTTGCAAGAAGTTACTATGGCCGAGTACAAAAAGGGTGTTGCCTGTGTTCTCCTCTAGGATTTTGATGGAATCTTGTCTCACATTTAGATCTTTCATCCATTTTGAGTTTATCTTTGTGTATGGTGAAAGAGAGTGGTCTAGTTTCATTCTTCTGCATGTGGATGTCCAATTTTCCCAGCACCATTTATTGAAGAGACTGTCTTTCTTCCAATGGATAGTCTTTCCTCCTTTATCGAATATTAGTTGCCCATGAAGTTCAGGGTCCACTTCTGGATTCTCTATTCTGTTCCACTGATCTATGTGTCTGTTTTTGTGCCAGTACCACACTGTCTTGATGACCACAGCTTTGTAGTACAACCTGAAATCTGGCATTGTGATGCCCCCAGATATGGTTTTCTTTTTTAAAATTCCCCTGGCTATTCGGGGTCTTTTCTGATTCCACACAAATCTTAAAATAATTTGTTCTAAATCTCTGAAGAAAGTCCATGGTATTTTGATAGGGATTGCATTAAACGTGTATATTGCCCTGGGTAACATTGACATTTTCACAATATTAATTCTGCCAATCCATGAGCATGGAATATTTTTCCATCTCTTTGTGTCTTCCTCAATTTCTTTCAGAAGTGTTCTATAGTTTTGAGGGTATAGATCCTTTACATCTTTGGTTAGGTTTATTCCTAGGTATCTTATGCTTTTGGGTGCAATTGTAAATGGGATTGACTCCTTAATTTCTCTTTCTTCAGTCTCATTGTTAGTGTATAGAAATGCCACTGACTTCTGGGCATTGATTTTGTATCCTGCCACGCTACCGTATTGCTGTATGAGTTCTAGCAATCTTGGGGTGGAGACTTTTGGGTTTTCTATGTAGAGTATCATGTCATCGGCGAAGAGGGAGGGTTTGACTTCTTCTTTGCCAATTTGAATGCCTTTAATGTCTTTTTGTTGTCTGATTGCTGAGGCTAGGACTTCCAGTACTATGTTGAACAGCAGTGGTGAGAGTGGACATCCCTGTCTTGTTCCTGATCTTAGGGGAAAGGCTCCCAGTGCTTCCCCATTGAGAATGATATTTGCTGTGGGCTTTTCATAGATGGCTTTTAAGATGTCGAGGAATGTTCCCTCTATCCCTACACTCTGAAGAGTTTTGATCAGGAATGGATGCTGTATTTTGTCAAATGCTTTCTCTGCATCCAATGAGAGGATCATATGGTTCTTGGTTTTTCTCTTGCTGATATGATGAATCACATTGATTGTTTTACGGGTGTTGAATCAGCCTTGTGTCCCAGGGATAAATCCTACTTGGTCATGGTGAATAATTTTTTTAATGTACTGTTGGATCCTATTGGCCAGTATCTTGTTGAGAATTTTTGCATCCATGTTCATCAGGGATATTGGTCTGTAATTCTCCTTCTTGGTGGGGTCTTTGTCTGGTTTTGGAATTAAGGTGATGCTGGCCTCATAGAACGAATTTGGAAGTACTCCATCTCTTTCTATCTTTCCAAACAGCTTTAGGAGAATAGGTATGGTTTCTTCTTTAAACGTTTGATAAAATTCCCCTGGGAAGCCATCTGGCCCTGGACTCTTGTGTCTTAGGAGTTTTTTCATGACTGCTTCAATTTCCTCCCTGGTTATTGGCCTGTTCAGGTTTTCTATTTCTTCCTGTTCCAGTTTTGGTAGTTTGTGAATTTCCAGGAATGCGTCCATTTCTTCTAGATCGCCTAATTTATTGGTGTATAGCTGTTCATAATATGTTTTTAAAATCGTTTGTAGTTCCTTGGTGTTGGTAGTGATCTCTCCTTTCTCATTCATGATTTTATTAATTTGAGTCTTCTCTCTCTTCTTTTTAATAAGGCTGGCTAATGGTTTATCTATCTTATTAATTCTTTCAAAGAACCAACTCCTGGTTCTGTTGATCTGTTCCACAGTTCTTCTGGTCTCGATTTCGTTGAGTTCTGCTCGAATCTTTATTAACTCCCTTCTTCTCTTGGGTGTAGGATCTATTTGCTGTTTTTTCTCTAGCTCCTTTATGTGTAAGGTTAGCTTTTGTATTTGAGTTCTTTCCAGTTTTTGAATGGATGCTTGTATTGCGATGTATTTCCCCCTTAGGACTGCTTTTGCTGCATCCCAAAGATTTTGAACGGTTGTATCTTCATTCTCATTAGTTTCCATGAATCTTTTTAATTCTTCCTTAATTTCCTGGTTGACCCTTTTATCTTTTAGCAGGATGGTCCTTAACCTCCACGTGTTTGAGGTCCTTCCAAACTTCTTGTTGTGATTTAGTTCTAATTTCAAGGCATTATGGTCTGAGAATATGCAGGGGACAATCCCAATCTTTTGGTATCGGTTCAGACCCGATTTGTGACCCAATATGTGGTCTGTTCTGGAGAAAGCTCCATGTGCACTTGAGAAGAATGTGTATTCAGTTGAGTTTGGATGTAAAGTTCTGTAGATATCTGTGAAATCCATCTGGTCCAGTGTATCATTTAAAGCTCTCGTTTCTTTGGAGATGTTGTGCTTAGAAGACCTATCGAGTATAGAAAGAGCTAGATTGAAGTCACCAAGTATAAGTGTATTATTATCTAAGTATTTCTTCACTTTGGTTAATAATTGATTTATATATTTGGCAGCTCCCACATTCGGGGCATATATATTGAGGATTGTTAAGTCCTCTTGTTGAATAGATCCTTTAAGTATGATATAGTGTCCCTCTTCATCTCTAACTACAGTGTTTGGGGTAAATTTTAGTTTATCTGATATAAGGATGGCTACCCCTGCTTTCTTTTGAGGACCATTCGAATGGTAAATGGTTCTCCAACCTTTTATTTTCAGGCGGTAGGTGTCCTTCTGTCTAAAATGAGTCTCTTGTAGACAGCAAATAGATGGGTCCTGCTTTTTTATCCAGTCTGAAACCCTGCGCCTTTTGATGGGGTCATTAAGCCCGTTCACATTCAGAGTTACTATTGAGAGATATGAGTTTAGTGTCATCATGATATCTATTCAGTCCTTGTTTTTGTGGAATGTTCCACTGAACTTCTTCTTAAAGGGGAATTTTAAGAGTCCCCCTTAAAATTTCTTGCAGAGCTGGTTTGGAGGTCACATATTCTTTTAGTTGCTGCCTGTCTTGGAAGCTCTTTATCTCTCCTTCCATTTTGAATGAGAGCCTTGCTGGATAAAGTATTCTTGGTTGCATGTTCTTCTCATTTAGGACCCTGAATATATCCTGCCAGCCCTTTCTGGCCTGCCAGGTCTCTGTGGAGAGGTCTGCGGTTACCCTAATACTCCTCCCCATAAAAGTCAGGGATTTCTTGTCTCTTGCTGCTTTAAGGATCTTCTCTTTATCTTTGGAATTTGCAAGCTTCACTGTTAAATGTCGAGGTGTTGAACGGTTTTTATTGATTTTAGGGGGGGATCTCTCTATTTCCTGGATCTGAATGCCTGTTTCCCTTCCCAGATTAGGAAAGTTTTCAGCTAGAATTTGTTCAAATACATATTCTGGCCCTCTGTCCCTTTCGGCGCCCTCGGGAACCCCAATTAAACGTAGGTTTTTCTTCCTCAGGCTGTCGTTTATTTCCCTTAATCTATCTTCGTGGTCTTTTAATTGTTTGTCTCTTTTTTCCTCAGTTTCCCTCTTTGCTATCAACTTGTCTTCTAGGTCACTCACTCGTTCTTCCACCTCGTTAACCCTCGTCGTTAGGACTTCTAGTTTGGATTGCATCTCATTCAATTGATTTTTAATTTCTGCCTGATTAGCTCTAAATTCTGCAGTCATGAAGTCTCTTGAGTCCTTTATACTTTTTTCTAGAGCCACCAGTAGCTGTATAATAGTGCTTCTGAATTGGCTTTCTGACATTGAATTGTAATCCAGATTTTGTAACTCTGTGGGAGAGAGGACTGTTTCTGATTCTTTCTTTTGAGGTGAGGTTTTCCTTCTAGTCATTTTGCTCAGTGCAGAGTGGCCAAAAGCAAGTTGTATTGGGAAAAAGAGAAAAAGAGAGGAGAGAAAGAAGGAAAGAAAAGAAAAAGAGAAAAAAAAGGGAAGAAAAAAACGAAAAGAAAAAAAAAGAGAAGAAAAAGAGAAAGAAAAAGAAAGGAGAAAAAAAAGGGGGTGGGGGAAGGAAACAAATCTAAAAGCAAAACAAAACAAAACAAAACAAAACAAAACAAAAAGAACCACCGGGGAGTATCTTCTGATTCTGTGTACTTTAAGTCCCTTGGCTTCTCCTAGAAGTTGTCCGTCTAGCTGGTCTTCTGGGGGAGGGGCCTGTTGTGCTGATTTTCAGGTGTTAGCAGTTGGGGGAGCTGCTGTGCCCCTGCCTGGTGCAGGGCTCAGTGGGGGGTGTTTACCCCGTGAGGCCGCAGGAGGAACAGCCCCAGTGGCGGGGCAGCTCTGGAAACCTGGATTCAGCTCCGGCAGGAACTCCGTCTGCAGGGCCTGGAGGCTCTGGGGCGGGGCCGCTGATCTGCTCAGCTCGGGGCAGGAGCGTCCTCGCTGTCCTCGGCCCTCCCGGCCTCTGCCTGTCCCGGGGGAGGCGGGATCCTGGGCTGTGTCCCGGCGCCCTGTGCTCCGGAGCCTGCGCTGGTGGATTCGCGCTCCCGGGCCGCGCAACCCCCTCCGCGGAGCTGCCGCCCGAGCCCCTCCGAGCTGCTCCGGGTCCCGCCGGGTCCCGCCGTGCGCGCTGCAGCCCTTAGGGAGCTCGGCGCACTCTCCCGGGCGCGCAGTTGCTCTGTTACTGTCTCAGGGAGCCCGAGGGCATCCCCGCCCTCCTGGGTCCTGCTCCAACTCCCTGCGAGCCCCTTTCCGCCCGGGAAGGTCGGTGCAGCTCCTGCGTCTCCGGGACGGGGCTCTCCTGTCCTGGGGACACTCGCCCCGGCCTCAGCCCGGCTCCTCGCGGGGCCCCTCCCCCTTGGAGGCCTTTGTTTCTTTATTTCTTTTTCCCCGTCTTCCTACCTTGATAGAAGCGCGAACTCTTCTCACTGTTGCATTCCAGCTGGTCTCTCTTTAAATCTCAGGCCGAATTCATAGATTTTCAGGATAATTGGAAGGTTTTCTAGGTAATTTGGTGGAGACAGGTGATGTGGAGACCCTACTCTTCCGCCATCTTGCTCCTCCCCCCCATCCCTACTTTGTTGAGGGTTTTTATCAAGAATGGATATGGTACCTTGTTAAATGTTCTTCTGCATCTATTAAAAGTATCATATGGTTATACATTCTTTTATTAATGTGGTGTATCACATTGATTTGCAAGTATTTAACCACACTTGCAGTCCAGGAGTAAATCCCACTTGATTGTTGTGCATCATTCTTTTAATGTATTATTGCATTAAGTTTGCTAGTGTTTTCTTGAGAATTTTTGTATCCATATTTATCAAGAATATTGTCTTGTAGTTTACATTTTCAGTCGATTCCTTGTCTAGTTTTGGTATGAGGGTAATGCTTGTCTCATAGAATAAATTTACATATTTTTCTTCCTTTTCCATTTTTTAAATAGTTTGAGAATAATAGGTTTTAACTCCCCTTTAAACATTTTGTGAAATTCTCCTGGGAAGCCATCTAGCCCTGAACTTTTGTTCACTAGGAGATTTTTGATTATTGATTCACTTTCTTTGCAGGTTATCAGTCTGTTCAATTTTTTTTTAATTTCTTCCTTTTTTCAGTTTTGGTAGTTCATATGTTTCTAGGAATTTGTCCTTTTCTTCCATGTTTCCAATTTGGTGGCATATAATTTTTCACAATACTCTCTTATAATTGTACTTCTCTGGTTTCAGTTTTTTTTTTTGTCCTTTCTCATTTGAAATTTTGTTTGTGTCCTTTCTCTTTTCTTTTAGATAAATCTGGCTAGGTATTTATCAAATATATATACATATTGAATATATATATACACACACACACAATGAATCAGCTGCTGGTTTCATTGACCTGTATTTTTAGTTTTTTATAATTATTTCTACTCTAATCTCTATTATTTCCTTCTTTTGCTAGCTTTTAGCCTTTTTCTTATCCTTTTACTTGCTCCTCTAGGTATAAGGTTAGGTTGTTTGAGATTATTTTGCTTCTTAAGGTAGGCCTCTATTGCTAAATACTGTAACTTCATGATGACTTCCACTGCATCCCAAAGGTTTTGGAACATCGTGTTTTCATTTTCAGTTTTTTCAATGTATTTTTTAATTTCTTCTTTGATTTCCTGGTTGACTCCTTCATCTTTAGTAGTCCAGTGTTTATCCTCCATGTATTTATCTTTCCAATTTTTCATGTGGTTGACTCCACTTTCATGGCATTGTGGTCAGAAAATATGCATAGTATGATATCAATCTTTTGGTACTTCTTCAGGCCTAATTTGTGACCTCATATGTGTTCTGCTCTGGAGAATGTCCCATATACACTTGAGAATAATGTGTATTCTGCTGCTTTAGGGTGAAGTGTTCTGAGTATACCTGTTAAGCCTATCTGATTCATTGTGTCATTCAAAGCCATTGTTTCCTTGTTGATTTTCTGCTTAGATTATCAGTTCATTGATGTAAGTGGGGTGTTAAATTCCCCTACTCTTATTGTATTATTTCTAATCCTTTATGTTCCTTATTAATTGCTGTATATTTGGGTGCTTCCAAGTTGAGGGTATAAATATTTACAATTGATAGATCTTCTTGATTCATTTTCTTCCTATTATGTTCTGATTCCCTTCTTCATGTCTTGTTACAGTCTTTGGTTTAAAATCTAGTTTGTCTGATAGAAGTATTGTTACTCAGGCTTTCTTTTGACTTCATGATAAATGGTTTTCTCTTCCTCACTTTCAATCTGCAGGATACTTAGATCTAAAATGCATCTCTTATAGGAAGCATATAGATGGGTCTTTTTTTAATCCACTCTGATAGTGTATGTCTTTTGACTAGAACGTTTAGTCCATTTACATTCAGAGTACTTATTTGTGGATATGTATTTATTGCTATTTTGTTACTTGTTTTTTCGTTGTTTCTGGAGATTTTTCTGTTTCTTTCTAGTCTTTGTCACTTTTGGTCTTTTCCACTCAAAGCATCACTTTGATATATCTTGCAGGGCTGCTTTAGTCATCATGAACTCCTTCAGTTTTTGTCTGGGAAACTCTGTCTCTCTGTTTTGGATGTTAGCCTTTCTTGATAGAGTATCCTTGTTTGCATAATTTTCTCATTCAGCAATTTGAATATATTATGCTACTTTTTTCTTGCTTGCCAAGTTTCTGTGGGACGATCTTCTGCTAGACTTATGAGTCTTCCCTTATAATTTAGGGGCTTTTACCTTACTGCTTTTAATACTATCTCAGTATTTTGTGCAATTGTAACTACAATATGTCTCAGTGGTGCCCTGCTTCTGCTGATTTTGATGCGTTCTCTGTGCCTCCTGGATATGGATGTCTGGTTCCTTCTCCAGATCAGGGAACTTTTCAGCTATAATTTCCTCAAATTAACCTTCTTCTCCTTTTTCTGTTTCTTCTTTTTCTGGGACTCCAGTGAGACAAATACTATTATATTTGATGAGGTCACTGAGTTCCCTAAGTCTATTCTTATAACTCATAATTACTCTTCTCTTTTTCATTCAGTTTCATCATTTTCCATTAGTCTACCTTCTATACTACTTATTTATTCCTCTACTTCCTCCATCCTTTTTTTACTATATAAAATGCTTTTTTGGTATATTTTTATTGGAGTTTGATTTGCCAACATATAGTATAACACTCAGTGCTCATCCAGTCAAGTGCCCCCCTCAGTGCCCATCACCCTGTCACCCCACCCCTGCCCACCTCCCCTTCCACTACCCCTCATTCATTTCCCAGAGTTAGGTGTCTCTCATGACTACTTCCTCCATCCTTGTGATCTCTGCATCCAGTCTTTCATAAATCTCAATTATTGCATTTTCATTTCTGACTGATTTTTTTTAACTCTATCACTTTGGTAAGGGTCTCCTCAATGTCTTCCATGCTTTTCTCAAGCCTAAAAAGTATCATTATGATTTTGTTTTTATTTTTTTTAAGATTTTTTGTTTATTTATTCATGAGAGACACAGAAAGAGAGAGAGGCAGAGACACAGGCAGAGGGAGAAGCAGGCCCCATGCAGGGAGCCCGACGTGGGACTCTATCCCAGGTCTCCAGGATCACACCTCGGCCTGCAGGTGGCACTAAACCGCTGTGCCACCGGGGCTGCCCTATGATTTTGTTTTAAATTTGCCATCAGGCATACTATTTATATCTGTTTCAATTAGCTCTCTGGCTGTGAACTTTTATTGTTCTTTCTTTTGGGATGAATTCTTCCAACTGGCATTTTGTCTAGGTCTCTGTCTTTTTCTGTGTGATAGAAAATCTTGTTATGGTTCCTGATGCTTTGAGTAATGGCTTTATGAAGAAGAAGTAATATAGTTCCAGGGCCTGGTACTTCAGGGAGTGTCTCTTGCATGTGCTGCATGCACTCTGCTGCTATGTTTTGACTGCCCTATTTCTCAAGTTTCTGGAGGTTCTCTTTGCCTGCAAGGGGCAGTGTTTGGACCTTGGCCAGAGTGTGGCAAGTTTTAACTAGATGTGCTCTACTCTACTTCCTAAGTGAGACTTGATACTACTTCCAGAACTGAAGACTTGCAGAGCTCTATGTTTAGTAGATGTGGTGCTTGCAGGGGCTTGCGCTGCTGGTCTTCTAGGGGACAGGCCCACTGCCCTAGTCCTCAGGCTCATTTGACTGAGAAAAGCCGTACCAGCAGAGCTTAAGGGGGTTGACTTGGTGTAACCAGTTTAGGCAGCCAGTGGTGGAGCTGTGTTGGTTTACTGAAGTTGGTTTATGCTGAGGGAGAGGTGAGGAAATGGTGACACCCAGCTCCTATATCTCAGGAGCAGAGCATCTGCGCTTGCTCCTCTCAGGGAAACACTCAGAAGAATGAATAATTTCCTCTCATGGATCCCTGGTATTTCTCATATTGCTGTTATTTTGTTGTCTGCCTCTGGATTGCTTGCCTGCCTAGAGAAGTGTAATGCACTTTGGTCTCTGTCCCAGCTAAGTCTGCTGACATTTAAAATTCCAAACTTTAGGTATGTATTGTGGTGAGGGCCCATATTGGTCTTCCATGGGAGGGTCTCACTATACTTGAAAGGATGCAGCTTTAATTGAGAAGGGCAGCAATGCCAGAGAATAAGAGTGTGGGATTTGGAGCAAAGCATGCTAAAGAGCCAGTGTTCAGTTTAGATGCCCTCAGCCGGTGTCTCTGTGCCTATGCCGAGGGGCAGGGGAGTGAAATATCACCTGCTGGCTCTTTTGTCTCCAGAGATGTTTCTGTGAATGTCACCTCTCACAGATATACTCCAAGACAAGCAAACAGTCTCTTCCTGTATACTTTAAGTGGTCTTCAGATCTTACAGTCTACTCCAAGGTTGCTTGCCTGCCTTCTCTCCAGGACTAGGGAAGCAACCTTAGGTCTCCATCCCAGCCCAGCATGCTGACCTCTAAAACTCTAGTCTTTGAAACCCACTGGTTGCAAAAGCTCATGAAAATCAGCCTCTCTCATTTTCCCAGTCAATGCCTCTAGGGAAGTGTTCTCCTTGTGGGTATTCCTGTGCCCTCTACTCTCTCTTTTCCCTCTCTACAAGCAGGGCTCTCTCCCTTCTGTAGCACCTGTGATCTATTTCTCCCTCAAACCATATCTCTGCCCTCCCTACCGTCCTCAATGTGGCCTCTTTTTTATCTCTAGCTGTTCAGTTTGTTCTATCAGTCCCCAAATTGATTATTTGGGTATTCAGAATGATTTGATGGTTATTTAATTATGAGACAAGACTAGGATCCTCCTACTATGCTTCCATCTTAGCTTTCTCTATGAGTTCTTCACATATTTTGGCTATTTATCTCTTATCAAATAAGTAATTTGCAAATATTTTCTCCCATTCCCTAGGTTGTCTTCATTGTGTCGGCTTTTTTTTTTTTCCTGTTTCCTTTCCAAATTTAAATAAAGGCTTTCTTTTAAACAAGTGAAAACTACATTAGTAAAAGTATTACCTGAGTCTTGATCAAGAACCCAACTGAGATTATTTTGATGATGTGATTATAAAAATTATATTAGAAAAATCCCATAAATGTATACATATCCATGTTTCTGTAAATTGGTTATCAATGCACAACTAAATAATTTCAGTGAGAAATCTATGTATAATATATGTATTTCAATAGAAGTAAAATGTTGAGTATATTTTAATATAAGGTTCTAATTTTTAAAATGTGCTGTTAATTTCTAGATTTGTTCTTTTTTTAATTTTTTTTAAATTTTTATTTATTTATGATAGTCACAGAGAGAGAGAGAGAGAGAGGCAGAGACACAGGCAGAGGGAAAAGCAGGCTCCATGCACCGGGAGCCCGATGTGGGATTCGATCCCGGGTCTCCAGCATCGCGCCCTGGGCCAAAGGCAGGCGCCAAACCGCTGCGCCACCCAGGGATCCCTAGATTTGTTCTTGATAACATTTATCTCCTATTTTTAAAAAGTTTTATTTATTTACTTACTTGAGAGAGAGAGAGAGCATGCACAAGCATGCATGAGAGAAAGAATGCACAGAGGAAGAAGGAGAAGCAGATTCCCTGCTGAGAAGCAAGCCCAATGTGGGGCTAGATTCCAGGACCCTGAGATCATAACCTGAGCTGAAGGCAGATGCTTAACTGACTAAGGCACCCAAGTGTCCCTCTCCTGTCTTCTGGATATTTCCAAATATACTCTATCTCAGGTTTAAATTAAATTAAATTAAATTTCTCTCATTTGCTAACATGAGTTTCCAGAATAGTTCTGTTTACAAGGTAACATGTTCTAGTAATTGAGGCAGTAGATAGAATATGACAAACTTAAGAATTCATTATGGTGAGGAAATGGAGAGAAAGGAACACTTATGCACTGTTGGTAGGAATGTGAATTGGTACAGCCACTGTGGATAATGGTACAGAGATTTCATAAAAAATTATAAATGAAAATGGTCCAATAATTCCATTACTGGTATTTACCTAGAGAAAATGAGAACACTAAATCAAAAAATAACTGCACCCGGGCAGCCCCGGTGGTGCAGCGGTTTAGCGCCACCTGCAGCCCAGGGCGTGATCCTGGAGACCCTGGATAGAGTCCCACATCAGGCTCTCTGTATTATGCCTGTTTCTTCCTCTGCCTGTGTCTCTGCCTCTCTCTCTCTCTGTCTCTATGAATAAATAAATAAAATCTTAAAAAAATAATTAAATAAAAAATAACTGCATCCTATGTCGATTGTATCCTTATTTATAATAACCAAGTTATGGAGGCAACATAAATGTTCATTGATAGATGAATGGATAAATATATGTGAGATAAATACATATATAACAAAATATAATATATAGTGAAATATTACACAGCCAAAAAAAGAATGAGATCTTGATATGTGCAGCAACACGAATGGGCTTAGGGGATATTATGGTAAGTGAAACAAGTAAGGAAAAGGTAAATATCTTATGGTTTCACTCATATGTGAAATCTAAAAAACAGACAAACAGCAGAATCAGACCTATAAATATTGAGAACCGATGGTTGCTAGAAAGAAGGAGGTGAAGGGATAGGCAGAATGGGTTTAGGGAAGTAGAAGATTCAGGTTTCCAGTTATGGAATAACTAAAACAAAGGAATAAAAGGCACAGCATAGGGAATATAGTCAATGATATTGTAATAGCATTGTATGGTAAGTGATGGTAGCTACCCTTCTGTGAGCATAGCATAATGTGTAGAATTGTCCAAGCATTATTGTACAGCTAAAACTAATATTACATTGTGTGCCAAATATATTGAAATTAAAGACAAATAATCTATTTTGATACATCATTGTCTTATTTGGATTATAGTAAAATTTAACCTAACAACGTACAGAAAATAGGATCAGAGGCCTGCAAATAAACAAGATCCTAGCTGAACCTAGTAGCAGAGAAGCCAGGACTATTTATGGCTTAAGAGAGGACAATGACTGCCTTGAAAAAGAGGAAGTAATCTCCAAAAAGCAATGTGGAGATTAGTGAGATGAATAAAGGCAGAATATTTGGCCCATGCATTTTTCTAGTCCTCCTCAAATTACACTGCCTACATAAGGGGCCACCATGAGGAGTCCAGAGGCAAAACTGAAGCACTATTGTCACTGGGCTCTAAAAGCAAATGTTGGAGGTACACTCTCTTTTGGTATCTAGACTTTACCTTAACATAAACATATCCCTAGTATAGAGAAACCGTTTGTTTATTTTATGAAACTACTAGGCACCCAATTATTGCCCAAAGGAATAAACATGTCAAATACACACACACACATCCTATGCATCCATAGTTAGCATTCTGGAACTAAGGATAGAGATTTTTGTTTTTTATTCCTAAAAGTGTAGTTTGGGTAAGCAAACTTTACTAATTTAGTTACAGCATACTAACATTATCTATGGCTTATTTTATATGTCACTATTATATCACTTATTACATTTCAGCTTGCTGTATAGTTATGGGTATACATATTTTATGCTCTCTACTATAAAGTAAGCAATTGGAAAGTAGTTGTTTTATATATTATTCTCTCTGTCAAGGTACTTCAGCTATATTATGCATTACAAATATTTATTTAGTGTATTAATTAAATAGTAGTTTAAGGGAATTTTAACTTTCATGAAATTTTTGTTTTCCAGATGTGAAAGTTTTTTAGAGTAATATGCTTTTTTAAACTTCATTTTCTGTTTTGTATCAGTGTAAAAAACTTGCAGTCAGAATTATTTAGCTTCTTTAACAGTAAGGAGAACATCTTTGCAAAAAAAAAACCTGAATCTAAAAACAGTGTAAAATAAAAACACTTCGATAAAGTGAGCAAGACGCAAGAGCAGGAAGGTTCAAGGGTCAAACTATCTCAGCTGAAGTCAACATTACAGAATTTTCTTTTCTTTTCTTTCCTTTTTTTTAAAGAAAATTTTCCCTTTATGTCTCACTAAGTGCTTCTAGAACAAGAATTGACAAAATACAGTTAGTGAGCTAAAAATGAATTGTACATTTTTAAATAATTAAAAGATTAAAAGGACACAGGAAAATTATGTGTAATTCCAAATTCAGTGTCCATAAATATGGTTTTATTTATGTACCACTTATTCATTTTCATGTTATCTGTGCTGCTTTCATACTAAAGTCAGTTGAGTAGTTGCAACTGAATGGCCTGAAAAGCTCAATATATTTACTCTCACTTTACAGAAAAAATATATTTAACCCTACTCTAAAATATTCACTGCATTCATTTCCCACAATGTGCTCCTAAAATGTCCAAAAAGGACTTAAAAGTTTTTATTATCTTATATGTTATATTTTGTTAGTCAATTTTACCAAACCCAATTAGCACAATGATGTATTAAACCAGATTATTAAATTTCTATCATTCTATTCATTGCTTGAATTACTACAAAATGTTACCTGCTAAACTTTACCATGCTATTCACTTCAGCAAATGTGGGAAAGATGTTTGTAATTGACTCAATTATTAAGATACATGGAAATCTCCTCAGATTGGAAATGAAATGAAGAAATTGGTAAAATAATAATGACTTATTATAAAATGTTACTGAATAATTAAGCAATACAGTTTTTATCACACATAAGAAACTATAGTACACTTAATAATCTGCATAAGATGAATGAAGTATGATGAAAATTGTTCGAAGATGTAAAATAATGATGTTAACATTTATTGAACACTTATATGTGAGGCACCATTCCAATAAATTTATATGTATTACTTCAATTACTCTTCCATACAGCCATATGAAATAGGTGCACATCGATTTCTCATTTTAAAAATGAAAGTAAACAGGCACAAAGGGGTTAAATAATTCACTTGAGGTCATGTAGGTCCATAAAGAGCTTTTATTTTTCCAGAGAGCAATGGGCATTTTAAGTTGGTTAGTATGACTTGAAGATACCTTCTATTGCTCATATCAATTGATTATATCTTCCATATTTTAGCAATTTCATCAGTGTGTTTTTTTCATTACCATTAATTTTCTAAAGCAAATAATGTCTAATATTTTGAGCAAATTTTTTTTGAGCAAATTTAATACAAACTGATTCTTATAGGGATAACAAACCCTAAATTACAAAGACACACTTTCCTGTCCATAAAAATTATCAATTATTCTTTGCAGACAGCAGCATAAAGCTGATCCAGAGACACAAAGACAGTGTTTTGTATTTGGCAAAGGAGCAAGAGAGTATATATAAATTTAGGTCTGAACTTTCCATGATTTCTACTTAAAATTCATAGAAATTGGCAAATTTTCATTTCAGCTTTTCAATTATAGCTCAATCTGAAAATCAATGAGGTATATTTTTATAATAACACTATTTTAGATGTTTTGTAGAGAAGTGGAAAATTATGGAAAATAATAAAGAATAATGTATTTAGTGTTGCTGAAGCCCTCTAAATCATTATGTGAAAATCACAAACATCAAGTAAAACAAAGAGAAAGAAATTAACATGAGCATATTTTGCAAAAGACATCAAGACTTTCCACATATGCAGGAGACATAAAATGAATTGAAAACTCTGGTAGAAAATCAGAACATATGTTTAAAGAAAAATGATGACAAAAAGATTGAATTGAGAAAAAATAGTTTTATGTCTTTCTTACTAGCTTCCATTAAATTCAGCAGATACTGGATAATGATGAGAAGGTCTTAGGAATAGAAGATTCCACAGAAACCAGCATGAAAACATTCTAAACTAAATATGACTCAAAGTTTTAACATTACTAAGGACATGTCTGTAACATAATATTGTACATTCATATGCATATAAATAATATATATTATACAGAATATAATATTACATATTATATATATTACAGAATATAATATGTATATCCTTGGTTCTTTTTAAGTTTGCTAATCTCATTTATTTATTTTTTTTATTTTTATTTTTTTTTAGTGATAGGCACGCAGTGAGAGAGAGAGAGAGGCAGAGACACAGGCAGAGGGAGAAGCAGGCTCCATGCACCGGGAGCCCGACGTGGGATTCGATCCCGGGTCTCCAGGATCGCGCCCTGGGCCAAAGGCAGGTGCCAAACCACTGTGCCACCCAGGGATCCCAATGCTAATCTCATTTAAATGACAAGTTCTTGTATCTACTGTACAGTACTTCCCTTCTAAAATGTTAAAGCATATTTCAGCTATAATTATTCACAAAATATTAAAATAAAATGAAGAATCTTCTGTGGTTTGTTTTGTTTTAGTATTTAAAGAGTCTATGCCCTCTAATGAAATCCGAGAAAGTCAAAGATTTTGGCAACAGTCTCCAGTGAGAGAAAATTTAAATACAAGATTAAGTGCAGCTTTGGGATTTCTGACTTTTGTCTCTCTTCTTTCCAAGATTTCTCACATAAATCCTTATAATTTAAAAAGAGGGGGTTGCCTGGGTGGTTGAATCAGTTGAATGTCAGACTCTTGGTTATAGTTTCATGGTCTGATGGTTGTGGGATCAAGCCCCACATCATGCTCTATGCTCAGCATGCAGTCTACTTCAGATTCTCTCTCCCTCTGCTCATCCCCCCACTCACTCTCTCTCTCAAATAAATAAATAAATAAATAAACAAACAAAATCTTTAAAAAAATAAAAAAGAGAAGGGCAAAGGAATTGGGGTGAAGGATGTAGAATTAGTTGAAACTCATATTCAAAACAATATAAATTATTTAGTGTGGCAGAATATGGTTTCCCTTATATTTCATCTTGGGACTTCAGTGGGCTACCACAAAATAAGTCTTCCTTAAGGAAAAAAAATAAAGTTAACTCAAATTCAATTCAATTTGATTTCCCAAAGTTTATTAGTATGAATTTACTAAAGAAAATTAAAAATCATTGTCTCTTTTAATTAGATGTTGTAATTATAGTAATCGTCCTCCAAAAAATTGTCACTCTTTTGGAAGGCATTTCTGTCACCTTAGCTATTGCTTTTGCTCTGCTAATTATTTAACTATACATGGCAAAAATTATTGAAGTAAATATGGTAGTTTCCAGAAGTAAATATCAATAATCATCATAGTTCATATCCAGTTATACAGGTATGATTTTCATGATATAGATGGTTCCTGACACAACTCTGTATGCAACTCAATTCCATACAGAAATTCCTACTCCTGTTCATCCTTTTCTAGGAAAGGAATCAAAATAGTAAAGAAAGAAAAAGAAGAGTTAGAAAAAGGAGGAAGAAAATCTCCTGAATAACAGGAGTTTTTGATGTTGCCTATATCTAGCTTAGAATGGAGATCTGTAGTGAGAGTCTCAACCTATTATTTCCTACATTATTTGGAGCTAAGTGCATGTCTGTGACTTTTTTTTTTTATGTCTGTGACTTTCTAGCACACCAGACTCACTTACTTAAATTTGTGCCTCAATGAACATTTTTAAATAAAGTATCAAATAACTCATCTAAGGTAGTCTCCTATTTAATTCTTAGAATATTTGACATTAATTATAAAACCCATATCAGAATAAAAGTTCCCCATATCCTCCTTTTTCTGGCCATGTGTTCTTTGTTTTAATTAAATCAAAGCATAAATTAAATTATCTGGTGGTGGATACTGAATAACTACATTTTTAATAAGCTACCCAGATCATTCTTGAGCACAAGGAAGTCCAAGACCCTATTTAGCACTATCAGGAAAGTGAATTGTCCCAGTAGTAATCCATTTAACTAGTATCTAAACATGATATGCCTCTATCACTCTGATACAACTTTTATAACCTTACAGATTTAGCAGGGGCTGTTTAACGTTGGCTTTACATTCTGAATTTTTTCTGCCACCTTTATCCCAGATTCAGACCTCTGGTTTCGTGACCTTGGCAAGGCAAGCAGACTATAACCCCCAATTCAAGTTCCTTTTATTTAATAACCTCTTTTAAATGTTCTTAGTCCTTTGATTATATTCTAATTTTGGTTAATTTATTCATTGTAAGACAGCAAGAAGCTCTTAAATTACTTTTCCTTGTGAAAAGATGTTGCAGATACATTTTGGAGGTGAAAATAATAAGGGGTTATTATGAGCAATGGGGAAATTGAGTCAACTTTAAGGTCTAAGTTCCATCTTTAAGGAGGTGGGTATTATCACAATGGCCTTGCTCTTGTGATCATTCTTTCCTTGTACTTAGTGAAATTTATCATGTAGTATCCTGGTTTCCTAACTAACATGGAATAAGAAGTGCTTCAGGATTAGAGTACATAAAGTGTACTGACCTAGAGTTTTTATAGTTGGATTTTACTTCTCCAGAGAAAATGAACACCTTTAATTGCTTACCAAAATATTTTACTATTTTATACATTGGAGTATCTTTATTTCAATTAAAAAAAGATAAAATAGGTATGGTTTCATGTCTCTAAGTGTTTTATAAGATTATCAGCTACATTTAGCCTTTTTTATATAATAATACTATCATGACTGTTCTGCAAAATTACAACTTTCTCAAGCATATGTACTCTATATTTTAGTTTTCACATATATAGAATTTAATAATGAAAGTTCAAGATTAATAAAACTGTCATAAGGAAATACAGCAGGGTTTCTTTGATTGATTTTATAATTAATTTTTTATTGAAAATCAATATTTTTCTCTTCCAGTTAAGGTATTCTATTCTTCAATACAACAGCAATTATACTCAACATGAATATACTAAAACTTGTCTGTTTTTTGATTAACATATCATTTCATGGAATCTTGAAAAAAGCAAATGACATGTTAATGGATGATACAAACATCTATCATTTATTACATTAAAATTTGGAAATGTGATAACAGATAAAAAGTATTTTAAATTATCAAAAGAAAATATTTATAGAAAGAATTTGCCTCAATTAAAGCCACATATGAAAAAGACACAACTCACATCACAGTCAACATTAAAATAATATATGTGAATGCTTTTTCTTTAAGATCAATAAAATGTAAGGATGCCTATTCTCATCGCTTCTATTCAACATCATGCTGGTACTTTTAGCCAGAGTAATTAGGAAGAAAAATAAATAAAAGTCATACAAATTAGAAAGGAAGAAGAAAAATTGTATTTGTAGATGTCATGATCTTATATAATCATAAAAACTCCTCAAAAAAAAAAGCCTACTAGAATTAATCAATATATTTGGTAGAATTGCAGAATACAAAATCAACATATAAAATCAGTTGTATTTCTATATATTAACAATGACTTATCTAAAAAGAAGTCAAGAAAAACAATCTCATTGGGCACATGGATGGCTCAGTTGGTTGAGTGTCAAACTCTTGGTTTCAGCTCAAGTCATGATCTTGGGGTCCTGAGATTGAGACCCACATTAGGCAAGTCTGCTTGAGATTCACTCTCTCTCCCTCTGACCTCTCCCCACTCATCCTCTCTCTCTCTCTCATTCTCTCTCCAAATAAATAAAGAAATCTTAAAAAAGAAAAACAATCCTATTGACAAAAAAATCAAAAAGAATAAAACATTTAAGGGTAAACTTAACCAGAAGGTGAAAGATTGTATGGTGAAAATTACAAAACACTGATGAAAGAAACTAGACAAAAATAAAAGAAAAGGCATCCCAGGTTCACGGATTGAAAAAAATAATAATATTGTTAAAATGTCCAAAGTATCCAAAGCTATCTACAGATACATTACAATCTTTATCAAAATCTCAATTCCTGGGGATCCCTGGGTGGCTCAGCGGTTTAGCACCTGCCTTCAGCCAGGGCGTAATCCTGGAGACCCGGGATCAAGTCTCGCATCGGGCTCCCTGCATGGAACCTGCTTCTCCCTCTGCCTGTGTCTCTGCCTCTCTCTCTCTTTCTGTTTGTCTCTCATGAATAAATAGATAAAATCTTAAAAAACAAAAACAAAATCTCAGTGCCCTTTTTATAGAAATAGAAAAAAATCGTAACATTCATATGAAACTATAGAAACCCCAATAGCCAAAGCAATCTTGAGAAAGAAGAAGGTATCACAAAGCTGAAGGCATCACATTTTCTGAATTCAAAATATACTACAAAGCTATAGTAACTAAAATAGTAGTGTATAGGCACTAACTGACATATGGACTTACGGAACGGGACTAAAAAGCAAGAAAAAATGCATTTATGGTTAGCTGATCTTTGATGAGGGTGCCAAGAACACACAATGGGGAAAAAAAAGAATATACAATGGGAAAAGGATAGCCTCCTGAATAAAACTGCATATCTACATGCAAAAGAATGAAATTGGACCTTATCTTACACCATACACAAAAATCAACTCACAATGGATTGAAGATTTAAATGTAGTGCCTGAAGCTGTAAAACCCCTAGCAAAAGAAAAGCTTCATGAGAATCGTCTTGGAGATGATTTCTTGAGTATAACACCAAAACAAGCAACACAAGCAAAAATTGATCAGTGGGAATACATCAAACCAAAAAGCTTCTGTACAACAAAGCAAACTATCTAGAGTGTAAAGGCAACTAATAGAATGGGAGAAAATATTTGCAAACCATCCATGTAATAAGGGGTTAATAACTAAACTATAAAAGTAACTCATGCAATTCAATATAAAAGTAACTTATACAATTCACTAGGAAAGAAACAAATAGTGTGATTAAACAATGGGCAAAGTATTCAATAGACATTTCTCCAAAGACATACAAATAGCCAATAGGCATATGAAAAAGTGCTAAAGGTCACTAATCATCAAAGAAATAAAAATCAAAGCCACCTTGAGATATCACCTTGTACCTCTTAGAATGGCTATTACAACAAAATAAAATATAACAAGCACTGGTGAAGATGTGGAGAAATTGGAATCCTTGTACAATGTTAGTAGAAATGTAAAATGGTGCAACTGCTATGGAAATCATTTTGGAGTTTCCTCCTAAAAATTAAAAATAGAACTATCATATAATACAGAAATTCCATGTCTGAGTATATATAAAAAAATCAAAATCAGTATCTTGAAGAAATATCTACACTCCCATTTTCATTGCAGCATTATTCACAATACCTGAGGCATAGAAATGACCTAAGTGTCTTGCCAGAAAAATGCATAAAACAATGTGATGTATACATACAATGGGATATTAGCCTTAATAAAGAGAGAAATCCTGCCCTCCGCAATAACATGGATGAATCTGGAGGACATGATGCTAAGTGAAATAAATTAGTCACAGAAGAATAAAAACTACATGATTTCACTTATAAGAGGTAAACAAGATAATCAAACTCATAAAAATAAAGTGGAATGGTGGTTTCCAGAACCTGGGGGAAATGGGGAATGGGGAGTTCAACAGGTATAGTTTCAGTTATACAAGATGAGTAAGTTCTAAAGATATGCTAAACAACGTTGTGTCTACAGCTAACAATATTCTATTTATGCACCTAAATTTTGTGGAGAGAGTAGATTTGTTTTGTTTTAAAGATTTTATTTACTTATTCGTGAGACACACACAGAGAGAGAGAGAGAGAGAGAGAGAGGGAGAGACACAGGCAGAGGGAGAAGCAGGCTCCCTGCATGGAGCCTGTTATGGGGCTCAATCCTGGGAATCCAGGATAACGCCCTGAGCCAAAGGCAGATGCTCAAACACTGAGCCACCCAGGCATCCCAGAGAGGGTAGATATTATGTTAAGTGTTCTTACCACAATAGAAATAAAATAAAAACTAGAATACTTTTATAAAAAAAATAAAGATTACTTATTAAAATATATTCATGAACTGTCTGGAGTCCTGGAATCAAGCACATTGATTAACATAACATAGTTTTTTTAGATTTAAAAATCATAAGTAGATATTCCACAGGTCATGTTGAGTCCTGTATTTTCTTTTTTAGAATTATTTGTTTTAGAAAGAAAGGGAGTGCTAGAGGGGGAAAGAGAGGTAGAGAAGCAGACTCACTGCTGAGCAGGCAGCCCAATGTGAGGCTTGTTCTCACAACCCAGAGATCATGACCTGAGCTGAAATAAAGTGTTTGACACAACCAACTGAGCCACCCAGACACTCTGAGTTCTATATTTTCTATTTTTATCACCACACTTTTTTCCTTAAGGTATTGTACTTATTAACATTCTTTCTTTGCTACCATTCATTACTTTATTCTTCCTGTGATACAGAACTATTTGAGAGGAGAAAAACAAATAGAACTGGTTCCTTAAAGTATTCAAAAACACAAAATATTTCAGCAAATTATTGGGGGTTAATTTGCCTTGACCTCTAAGATAAAGTCCAGAGTCCTACTATGCCTTTTAAAGCCTACATAATCTATGCCTGACCTTCATTTCCTGCCTAGTTTTGTGCTATTCTCCAACATATATAATTCATTTCAACCAAAGTTAAATCTATCTTTTGAGTATACCTTCAACTTTCATGCTGCAGTGCCTTTTTGAAAAAACACTCTGTATTGTTCCTCATACCTAGAATTCATTCTTTCCTATATCTGTATCAAAATCCTATCCATTCCTTAAGATTCATTTCAAATCATCTCTCCTCCATGAAGTATTCTAGTATTGCTCTAATCAGACTTATTTCTTGTCTTTGAATGCCGATAGGGCTCAATCATCAAGCAACTTAAAACAGTTCTTGCAATATACTCCTTTTTTATGCCCTTGAAAACTTTCAAGTGAATATACTTTATCTCCCCAACAACATTATAAGCCTTTAGTGGGAATCAATACATATTGTTTATCTTGTAATCCTTATAGAGCCTTAAAAAAACATAATGCATACAGCAGGGGTTTAAAAAATATTGAATGAAGGAAACAATAAATTAATACCAACGTCTTAGTTAAGGAACTGGCTGGTTGAACGTTACAACAGACTTCAGACTAAATTAGTTGTGTTGCCTAAGTTTTTATATGACTGTTACATATGTAGTTGTTTTTATTAGTGTTATTATAACTACATCATAATCATTAGCCATAAAAGGACACCTATATGACACTTGTGCTCACAGCAGTGAGTTTTTCAGGGAAAAGGTGGACAAAAGATTTAACAGTTTCTCTTGAGTAAGCTATTGGTTGTATGGATAAAAACCAATCAATCATGTTAAGGACTTGCTAAACATATTTCCAGGTATAATGTATGGCTACTGAAGAACTAATAGAAATAAGGTGTAAGTAGGTTATGAGGTCTGTATCTTGAATGGGAACATTTGAGAGCATGGAAGGGTAAGTCACTTTAATTGTAACAGAATAAGGAAGTTTAACCAACAGTAACAAAGGATTCTCATATTTTACCTCAGAGATTAGTTTTTAACTAAGTTTTTATTTTAATTCCAGTTATTTAATATACTGTTATATTAGTTTCCGGTGCACATTATAGAGATTCAACAATTCCATACATCACCCAGTGCTCACAACAAGGACATTTTAATCCCTATCACCTATTTCACCCATGCCTCCACACAATTTTCCTCTGGTAACAATCATTTTGTTTTCTATAGTGAAGAATCTGTTTCTTGGTTTCCATCTCTCTTTTTACCTTTGCTTATTAGTTTTCTTCATTAAATTCCATGTAAGAGTAAAATCATATGGTATATATATACATATATATATATAGAGAGAGAGAGAGAGACTGATTTACTTGGCTTAGAATTATACTCTCTACCTCCATTCATGTTGTTGCAAATGACAAGATTTCATTCATTTTTATGGCTGAATAATATTCATATTTATATATGTGTATATATATATATATATATATATATACACATTACTTGTTCTTTATCAATTCATCAATTGGTGAATTGGATTTCATGGATTTCATTGTTTGGCTATTGTAAATAATTCTGCTTATAAACATAGGGGTGAAGCATTCTTTTGAATTAGTGTTATTGTATTTTGGGGGTAAATTCCAAATATTATGATTACTAGATCAAAGGTACTTCTATTTTTAACTGTTTGGGGAATCCATACTGTTCTCCACAATGGCTGCCCTAGTTTGCATTTCCACCAACAGTACAGGAGGGTTCCTTTTTTTCCCCACATCTTTGCCAACATTTGAGGTTTCTTGTGATTTTATTTATTTATTTTTTATTTTTTGGCCATTCTTACAGGTGTGAGGTCACAGGTGTGAATATCTCATTGTAGTTTTTATTTACATTTCCCTGATGACGAGTGAAGTTCTTTTTTATATCTCCTTTAGTTGTAATGTTAGATTGCTGTTTTTGTTGTTTTTAATTTTTTCTTGCTTATTGAGATAGGCTTGTATTACTATTTATTTCCCTCTTAGAACCACGTTTTGCTGCATCTCAAAGGCTTAGGACTATTTTGTTTTCATTTTCATTTATTTCCATGTACTTTTGTATTTCTTCCTTGATTTTTTTTTTTTTTTTGGTTGACTTATTCATTGTTCAGTAACATGTTATTTAACCTCCATGTATTTGTGGTCTTTCCAGTTCTTTTCTTTCTTTCTTTCTTTTCTTTCTTTCTTTCTTTCTTTCTTTCTTTCTTTCTTTCTTTCTTTTTCTTTCTTCTTTCTTTCTTTCTTTCTTTCTTTCTTCCCTTTTTGTTTGTTTATTTGTTTGTTTTTCTTTTGGTTGATTTCTAGTTTCATAGTGTTGTGGTCATGAGAGATGTGTGGTATGACTTCAATATTTTTTAATTTGTTGAGTGGCCTAATTTTTGTGAGTGGACTCGTTTTGTGGCCTAATATGTGATCTATTCTAGAGAAATTCAATGTGCACTTGAAAAGAATGTATATTCTGCTATTTTAGGTTGGAATACTCTGAATATATCTGTTTAAATCCATGTGCTCATGTGTGTCATTCAAAGTCATTGTTTCCTTTTATATTTTCTGTTTAGACTATGTGTCCTTTGACATAAGTGGGATGTTAAAGTCCCCAAGTATGCTTGTGCTACTAATTATTAGTAACTCTGTTAATCCCTGTTTTATGTACCTGGGTGTTCTCATGTTGGGTACATAATCATTTACAATTGTTATATCTTCTTTTTGGATTCTCCCCTTTATTATGATATGGTGCCCCTGCTTTATCTCTTGTTACATCCTTTGTGTTAAATTTTGTTTTGTCTGATATAGGTATTGCTACCCTGGCTTTCTTTTGACATCCATTTGCATGATAAATGTTTCTCCACTCCCTCACTTTCAATCAGTAGGTGCCTTTAGGTCTGATATGGGTCTCTTGTCAGCAGGATATAGATTATTCCTGTTTGTTTGATTTTTAATCAATTCTGTCTCCCTATGTCTTTTGATTGGAAGATTTAGTCCATTTATATTCACAGTAATTATCAATAGATATGTGTTTATTGCCATGTTGCTACTTTTTTGTGGTTGTTTCTATAGTTTGTCTCATTCTTTCTTCCTTCTTTTTCATGGTTTGCCGGGTTTCTTTAGTGATGTACTTGGGTTCCTTTCTTATTCTTTGCTTATCTCTTACTAGTTATTGAACTACAATTACCATTAGTTGGTATATAACATCCTCTGCAATCTGTGTATATTAATAGTTGCTGAGGTTTGAGCCCTTTCTTTACTCCCACCCCCACATTTTATGTATATTGTGTTATATTTTATATATTTTTATTTTGTGAATCCCCTGACTGATTTTACAGATAAATATATCATATACATATATATATATAAAATACATTTATGTTCTTTTTCCCACTCAGTTCTCTTTAATATTTCTTGTAGGGTTGGTTTAGTACTTATGAACTCCTGTTGTTTCTGTTTCTTTGAGAAACTCATTTTTCATTTTACTATTTTTTTTTTCTGAGAAACTATCTTTTTGTTTTCTATTCTAAATGATAACCTTGTTGGATTGAGTATTTTTAGCTGCAGATTTTTCTCTTTAAGCACTTTGAATATAACATGCTATTCCCTTGTGACATGCAATGTTTCTGCTTAAAAACTTACAGATAGCTTTATGTGATTTTCCTTGTATTTAACTCTCCTTTTTTCTTGCTATTTTTAATTTTTTATCACTAATTTTTGCCATTTTAATTACTTATGTCTTGATATGAACCTCCCTGGGTTGATTTTTTGGGGGATCTCTATGTTCCCTGGATCTGGATATCTGTTTTCTTCCCCAGATTGGAAAATTTTTCAGCTCTTTCTTCAAATAAAATACCTTCTCCCTTTTCTTTCTTCTTTTTCTGGGTTTTCTGCAACACAAATGTTTTTATGCTTAATGGAGTCGCTCAGTTTTGCAAGACTATTCTCCATTTGCTTATTTTTTCCTCTCATTTGCTCAGTTTGGTTACTTTCCATTGCTCTGTTTTATAGGTCATTAATTCATTCTTATGTTTCATCCCCTCTGCTATTTATTCTATCAAGTGCATTTTTAATTTTATTTATTATGTTCTTCATCTCTGATTGGTTCTTTTTTATCTCTTTGTTAAGGGTCTTATTGATGTCCTCTACTCTTTTCTCAAGTCCAGTGAGTATCTTTATGATCATTGCTTTAAATTCTCCATCAGGCATATTATTATATACATTTGTCTTAGGTTTCTTGCTGTGAATTTGTTCTATTATTTTATTTGTGATATATTTCCCTGTCTCCTCATTTTGTATAACTTTCTGTGTCTGTTTCTGTGTGGCAGGAATGCCAGATATGTTTCCTGATCTTGAAGACAATGGTCTTATGGAGAAGAGTTGCTGTAGCAACCTCCAGTTCAGTGTCCCCTACTCCCTAGGATCTGGCACTTTAAGAGTGACTCGTGTGTGTTTTGTGTGTCCTGTTGTGTTCTGGTTGTTTTTGCCTTCAGTCTGGTTATCTGAAGTCTTTTCACCTGTTGTAGGCAGTGTTTAGTCTCTAGTAGGTGTGGGGTGCATTTTAACAATGCATAGGCTAGTCTGCTTGCTAAACCTGGAACCCCCACTACCAGTATGGGTTGGACTAAGTGGCTCTGCATAGCATGTGTGGTCGGGGCACATATTGTTACAAGATGCATCTCAGGCTTCTGCAGCACCCACTGCTGCTGTCACAGCTAATGCTATGGCGACTGTAACCACCAGGTCTAAGGCCCCACAAAAGGCATGGGTCAAGAGAGGGTACTGGTAAGGTTTGTGCTGGTCTTTTGGGGAGGGAACCCATGGCCCTGGGACTGAGGAAAGGTGATTGAAAAGGGTGAATCAGCTGAAGGGTGAGGAGGTCAGGGCTTTGTGTGAGCATGTTAGGTAGTGAATGTGGGCACAGTGCTCATTCCTAGAGGTGGCTGTGTGTTTACCCTGAGGGGCAGGAGGGGAAATTACCAGCTACTTTGTTCCTAGAGGGTCTCTCCGATATCCTTATCTCTTCTGGGGTATGCTCTGCAATGAGTAAGTCACTCTCCCTCTCATGTGACCCAAGTATTTACCTAACTACTGGTTCTATAATATATCTGCTCAGGGTGTTTGACATACTGCCTCTTTATGGGCAGGGACTCAGCTTCCTAAGACTCTCAGAGCTCTTCCAGAGCCAAGTTCATTGGTTTTTAGAACTCCAGGGTTTAAGTCGTACTCATTGTAAGAACTCATGATATTCAGACACTCTCACTTTTAAAGCCACATGTTATGGGGGTTTGTCTTCCCTGTGAGGTATCTCTGGTGTTATCATCACTTTCTTGCCTTTCACCATTCTCCTGGCTCCCTCCTGTCCAGAGAGGACCATAGTTCATGTAGACCTCAAATGACATCTCCACCTTTCCTATCTTCTTTAATGTGAAGAAGATTACCTTTGGTTCTTCTCTTCTCTACCTTTGGTTGTGGAGCTAATTCTGCCCATCATTGGGTCATTTTCTGGATTGTTTACAATGATATGTTGTCTAGTTGTATCCATGGGATGAGATGAATTTAGGGTCCTCCTACTCTGCTATCTTCCCCTATCTCCCCTACTTCTGATAGTTTTAATAAACATGATCACTGGTATTGCTCTCTTCCAGTGCCAATTCTAGTAATATGTAAATATTATATCTATATATTGGTTTGGAAAATACGGTATTATTTTACTATGTTTCAGAGTAAAATCTCATGTAATGCTTTTTGTTTTAAATTTCAGTAATACCTGTTTCATCCTAAAATATCAGGTATCTGAAAACTACTTGATTTCAATTTTGTCACTTTAAGTTACCTTATCTTACATAGTTTTTTTAAGCATATTTACAAAAATCATATTTCCTGATCACCAGGGCTATGCATTTTCCATTCTGTTTAGTAAAATTAAAATATGAATGGAATAGTTTCACCATGAACAGAATATATTAATGGCTGGGGCACCTGGGTGGCTCAGTCAGTTGGGCATCTGACTCTTGCTCTTGTCTTAGGTCTTGATATCAGGGTCATGAATTCAAGCCCTACATTGGACCCCATAATAAGCATGGGGTCTACTTAAAAAAAGGTTTTAAAAATTAGAATATACCTAATTGTTATATTTTTCATTTTAGAATGGAGGGTTATTTTTTATATATAAGGAAGCTTGTCTTGATATGTGATATTGAGAGATAAACCATAGACAGCAATGTAAAGAAGTGAGGGGAGAAAAGTTTATGCTTCATTTGAAAGCACCAGTAAATATATGCCATTTCATTAATATCTATGGTGTACTCAATGATTAAATTTAAAAATACTATTAGTTTATTATTATACCCAAGTATGATCTTATTATTTGCTATGCCCTTAAAAATTGGTTCACACCAAATGATAACCACAATCCTTATGATCAGGATAAAACTAGAAATTGCATATAGCTTTTAGATGTTCTCATAACTTTAGCTGCCTTCCATACAATGCCTTTAGGATATTATCTTCTTACCAATGTATAGGATTTTTGCATGGAGGAGGTAACAGCCCACTGTTTTTGATTTAATACCCTTTTAATCAGTTGCCCAAGAACAAAACTAAAGAAAATAAATAAGTTCTTACAACTGGGGTGGTCTTCTAGTATTGATTATTGGAATCTATATACTAGGATAGCACTTGCTAAAGTGTTGTGCTTTTTTACATAAAAATTGCTACAGTCTAATAATTGCACAGAAAGTCTCCATAAACCCCATACCCAGTTTCCACTATTATTATTTTATATTAGTATGACACTTTTGTTATGATTAATTAACCAATATTGACACATTATTATTGGCTAAAATGCATTCTTTATTCAGATTTCCTGTTTTTACCTAAGGTCATTTTTTTCTCTTCCACATCACATTTGTCATGTCTTCATAGGATCTTCTTGATTGTGACAATTTCTCAGACTTTCCTTTTTTAAAATTTATTTATTCATTTTACAGAAAGAGAGAGAGAGAGCAAGTGAGGGTAGTGGCAAAGGGAGAGAGGATCCTCAAGATGACTCCCTCCTGAGTATGGAGTCTGATGTGGGCCTCCATCTCAGGACCCTGAGATCATGACCTGAGCTCAAACCCAGTCGGCCACTCAACTGACTAAGCCATCCAGGCATCCCTCAGACTTTCCTTTTTTTTTGTGACATTAATAGTTTGAAGATTACAAACCAGGTACTTATTAAATGTTCCTCTATTTGGATTCATCTGCTGGCTTTTCTCGTGATTAGACTGGGGAGCTTATAGGTTTTGTGGGAGAAAAGGACAGAAATAAAGTACCATTCTCATCACATCATACCAAAGGTATATACTGTCAAAATGACTGAGTACTTCTGTTATTAAACTTAATTACCTGGCTGAGGGAGTATTTGTCAGGTTTCTCTACTGTAAATTTACTCCCTCCCTCACCTCAGCAGTTCTATACTGTATTGCTTTTTTTTCCTTAAGATTTTATTTATTCAGTCATAGACACAGAGAGAGAGAGGCGGAGACACAGGCAGAGGGAGAAGCAGGCTCCACACAGGGAGCCCAATGTGGGACTCGATCCCGGGTCTCCAGGATCACACCCCAGGCTGCAGGCGGCGCCAAACCGCTGCGCCACCGGGGCTGCCCTATACTGTATTGCTTTTAACAAAAAAGTCTATGTGCAGCCCACACTTAAAGCACAATATTCACCCCACCTCCCTGAGGGCATACTATGTACATAAATCATATGGAGTTTTTCTGCATAATACATATGTCTCTATTCAATCACTTGTTCAAATCAATATGGAATTATGAATATTTTTTACTTTTGTTTATAATCAAACAATATTTTATTTTGTTGTTAAAATCGTTCTGGCTTTGGTCAATGGGAGCTTTTTCAGTTTGTTCTTTTGTCCCTTTGATGTGACATAGCCCCCATCATTATTTTTTGAGGGCTTTCTTACTTTATGGCACCACAAAATGTTCCAGGTTTATCTTGCAGAATATGACATTACAACTTGAGTTTGATTGTTTGTTTTTTAATTAGGGCCTTATTGTTCCCCATTCTTCCACCTTGATTTCATTTTTTTTATCTTTAAATATGAATTTTACACTGATATGCATATAACACTACAAGCAATTTTTCCTTACAAATTCATAGGAAAGACATCAATAAGACTACTATTAAGAAGATGTCTTACAAAAATCAGAAAAAAGACAGACAAATTTAAGCAATAAACTTTAAAGTATAAGTGACTGGACATTTATGAGCTGTGTTACAGTATGATATTAATATGTTGTTCTTGAGGTCACATATTAAATAATACAACACATTTTGTCTTTTAGTTCTATTTCCAAATGCAGAAATGAAATAGTTGCCTTTCAAATATCAGAAATAACAACTATAGACATGCTTAATCATAATATTTAAAGGAATATGAACCTAACATATTGTTAGATCTCTAGATGGAAAGGAGTCCCCAATTTTTCAAATCTTAAACACATTTTAGTTAATTTTAAGTTAAATGAATATGCAATACTACACTGATAGAAATGAACCATGAGAACCAAGGTACCTCATTCTCAAGAATGAGGTTGTAAGTAACAAAGATTTAAAATCAACCAATAGTTCCATCACTAAAATTGTTTGGAATCATTGCACTAATATTAAATTATTTGTTAAAATGTTCTAAATTTAGTAAAATGATTAAACAATTTCTATAATTTTGTACAGTACATTTTAAACCATAAGCAAAGGTATTTAACCTTAAACTTTCTATAAACTACAAATTGCAGATTGTTCCTTATTTCCTTTTAAGTAATAGTTTCTACTGAATAATGCAGTATAAAAAAACTTGCTAAGTGAAAGACATCAGAGTGAGAAAAACAAATATGTGAATCTACTCATTCACAATTAGAATCTAAAAACAAATGAATAAACAAACAAAAATCAATGTATGTCTTATAAGAAGCATGATCATAACACACTTGAAATATTTGTTCTGGCTTTTGGAATGCTAAGGATGGAATAATGAAAAGAAAGGACACTTAACAAGGTAGTTGTAATGAAGCAAAAATGTAGAGTTAGTAGACAACTAAGACAAAAAATGATAATGACTGGCTATTGGTATGTGCATATTTACAATATGGGATCATAATACAGTACAGTTCCTAAAGGAAGTACATGTTTACAATTCAAGTACATTGGAATATATTTGGGTTTATAAATATGCAAACCAATATATTAATATAACTATTTACTTTTTTCTTTCTCCAAATTTTTACTTAAATTCCAGTTAGTTAACATACAATATAATTAGTTTAGGTGTAGAATTTAGTGATTCATCACTTATATACAACTTTAACACTTTGGATTTAATATCCGTTAGGAATAATTGTAGGTTATTCAGTTATGTTGCATGTTAATAATTTAGTCCTACATCAGGCTCCCCACAGGGAACCTGCTTCTCCTTCCCTATGTCTCTGCCTCTATCTATTTATTTATGAATTAATAAATAAAATATTTTAAAAATTGCAACCTACTATCCCAGAAGTTATATAGCATTTTCTTGGGTAATCACAAAAATATCTAGGAAAATTAGTATATACACTATTTCTTAAAAAGTCTGTATCATGTTCAATCTAATATTATACTTAATGTCATTTCACAAAGTCTTGTGCATGTTTACATTATAACGAAGACTGAGTTCCTACAAAAGCATCATTTTGCACAGTTGATTGCCATTTCTCATGTTATGTAGCTTTTTCTACTGATATTATGTTTTGAATTTATGGAAGCAAAGAATTGTCAAGCAGATATATTGGGGGGAAAAAGAAACCTTATATCTAGAAGCACATTTAGCAGTCCTCTGTACTCACGTAGAGACACAGTACAGGAAATAAATAAAGATTATTTCCAAATAAATAAGCATAGCTTCATGTTGAACTATTATATAATTTAAAATATATCAAAAATATTTATTTTCCTATGGCTCTTTTACACTTCAATTATATTGTCAAGGTCATCAGTTGTGTATACATATATATGGGGAAAATAAAATCTGGTATGAAGAAATAAAACAAGTAATAATCTACTAGGTTGCTACTTTGGACGAGATTAGAGTACAGAACATAATTTTCTTCCATTCAAACAGTACTAGTAAACACAAAAATAAAGACAAACTCAAATATTTTATGAGCTATACTGTATTTCTTATTTCCTTTAATGTCCTGAAATAGCTGACATGTTCTATTTCCTATGTTCAGATATTGCTGCTATAAGCACCATTTCATTACTTGCTTTATGCAAAATATCTTCATGATTGTAAATTACCTATGAAATGGATACTACTTAAAATAATTATCAAATGCCAAATTAAGCTGTTCTTTACTATCACATAAAGATGATGTATTTATTGAGTGTAAATACAGTAACTATGTACTGAGGAACAGATAAGATATGCTGAGCAATTAGAGCTTTTGTTTTGTCAGAACTGCCCTCACAGAAGTCAGAAAGAGTTCCTATTTATGTGATTTATTACACTAGCACAGAGAATCACAAGTATATAAACATTGAAGCCACAGAAGATATTTCCAAAATTTAGTAATTATAATAATCATCTCTTATTACTAAAACAGAAATCCTAACAGAATTGGAATGGAATCAGAAAAATAAACTCACAACCCTAAAACATATTTCCTGTTAATTATCAAAACATATGTGAAATTACTGTTTTCCTTTATAGACTTAGAGGAGGGGGTTTCTTATAAACTCTGATTGGCTACTTACAAATTCAGATAATTATAGCACTTTTATTTAAACACTAAATGTTAGTTGTAGAGAATAAGTTAACCTAGTCTACAGTTTTCAGTTATGTGACTGAAAACTCCTACCTTGCTGTAGAATCTTCTGTATTATCATCAGCAATCATCTCCAAATCTTGTAAGTGTTTCTCACAGGCTTCTTTAAACAAATTCTCTTCTGAAACTGCTTTAGGAGTATCTTCATTTGCTCGAAGATGTTCTATCAGGTTTTGTGAGTGCCAATTCTGAAAGGCTCTTTGATGGTCGGGGCAGGTCCTGGCACTGGTGTTAGTATGTTGGGGTGGAAAGGATTGTTTCTTTTTTTTTTTTTCAGTCTGTTTCTGTCCTGAGCATGGTTGTTCAACCTGCCCTGAACCCGGTTCCCTCTATGCTCATATCCTTCCTGTTTTCAGTGTTGGGCGACCCTTGCGAAGAATGACTAAATCACCACCAGTGCAGCCTTAGGATCTGTTTCACATGAAACTTTCTTGCCAGACACTGACATTGTTGCAAGAGGAAAGACAAAAGCCTTCTCTTACAAAAAGGAAATGGGGCCTTTGTTATCTCCTGTTTCTCTGCCTCTTCTGCAGAATTAACAAAAGCTTAAGTGCTGAGAGCAGTCTTTCTTGCTTTCCTCCCTTCCCCCACTGCCTGTGGTGCACTCTAGCTTTCTAGTTGAAGCAGAGAACTGAAGCTAACAGTGTAGATGGGAACTCACACTGACAGGATGATGAGATCAAACATTAATGTAAATCAGCTTAGCATAGGAAAGCAGCTACCACAGCACACTGCAGCTGCTAAATTTGCAGGCTCACAGCCCTCCCACTGACTTGCAAATATCTAACCCAGCTTCTTCCTTACCCTAAATACAATAGTTGTGGCTTAAAAGCAGACAAGTAAGCAAAAGCAGTATTTAAACTCACTTCCTTCTATATTCCCTCTACTCACCCCACCCTCTGCCAGATTAGCCCACTTCTGAGAATATGCCACTTTGTCCTAGAATAATTTGTAACAGGAGATTCATGATGATCTTTTTTCAGGTCATTTTGGAAATTTTTATAGGGTTCATTAAGGGACAACATCTTGTCATCAGTCCTCACATGCAGGTTTATAATTCACATCAGTCCTCTCATGCAGCTTTGTAGCTATTTTCACAAAATATCTAAAAAATGTTAATGGTCTTATTATATTAATATTTGCTTAAAAACCTGAACAGTTTCAGTAGAATAAGAAAGTGTTGGTTACCCATCACTAAACACTCCCACACCCCACTAGCGAAAGTATTAATAGTATTTTAAGTCTATACCTGAAGGAAGAGAGCAGCGTTTTTCTAAGCTGGTTAGGTTAAAAAAGATACCTTCTCTCAGTGACAACAGCTTGAAAACAAATAGTCTATTCTGGCTCTATGCCTGTATAAACACCTCTTTATTATGCTCTTTACTTTCACAGGGAGTGTTAAAGGTCTATTTTCTTTGTTCAGAAGTCTTTGTGACAGGAGTAAAAAGGACATGTCTTGAATCAACTCCAAATTGTCACATAGCTCAGTAATAACTATACACAAAGTACTTTGATATCTAAATCAGGATCATTACATCGTACAGAGAGAAGTATTTCTATAACAGTCATGTGTCTTAAATGCTTTCAACAATGTCATTTTGAAATTCAGTTTGAATTTTTTCCAGTTTCCATGTAATGTAAACAGGTGCTAAGGGAGAAATTATCCCAGTGTATTCTTAGAAAGAATATCAGAATTGTAAGGTTTTGGTTTTAGTTCTGGCTTTGTAGTTAATGAGCTGTATGATCTTGAATAAGTAACTTCACTTCTTTGTATCATGGTTTCTTCATACATAGTATGGAGAGGCTGAAGAGATTTTTAAATTTCTACCTACAATGGATTTTAAATGCTTAGAAACTGAATATCTTTTTCAATGTTTTGGTAGGTATGTTACCTGCAGTTTTCTATAAATATAATTATAAATTTCCCTTTCCTCTCTTGTTTTTGTAGGTGTAATGGTAAATATGTGTCAATTTGGCTGGGTGATGGAATACCCAGAAACTTGGTCAAACATTATTTTGGCTGTGTCTGGATGAGTTTAACATTTAAATCAATAGACTGAGTAATGTAAATTGTCTTCCTTAATGTGTGTGGGCTTTATCCAATCAATTGAAGGCTGATCAAATATATAAAAGCAATTAATAAAGAACATAAAGGATCTCACTGATAATATAATAAGACTAGGGAAATTCAACAACCCATTTATATCAATGGACTGATCATCTAAGCAGAAAATCAACAAGGAATCAATGGCTTTGAATGATACAATGGACCAGATGGGCTTAACGTATATATACAGAACATTTCATTCTAAAGCAACAGAAACACTTTATTTTCAGGTGCACATAGGACATTCTCCAGGGTAGATCATGTATTAGGTCACAAAACAGGCTTCAACAAGTACAAAAAGACTGAGTTCATACCATGCATCTTTTCAGACCTTGGAGTTGCTATTAATGCTATGAAACTTGAAGTCAACCACAAGAAAAAAAAATTGGAAAGACCACAAATACATGGAGATTAAGCAGCATGCTACTAAACAATGAATGTGTCAATCAGAAAATCAAAGAAAAAACTAAAAACATACATGGACAAATGAAAATGATAACACTATAGTCCAAAACCTTTGGGATGCAGCCAAACTGGTCCTAAGAAGGAAAATATTGCTTTATAGGCCTACTTCAATAAGCAAGAAAAATCTCAAATAAACAACCTAACCTTACACTGAAAAGAGTTATAAAAAAGAACAACAAATGAAGCTTAAAGACAGCAGAAGGAAAGAAATAATAAAAATTAGAGCAGAAATAAATGATATAGAAACTAAAACAAAAACAAAAACAACAGTAGAATAGATAAATCAAATCAGAAAAATGGTTTGAAAAAGTAACAAAATTGATAAAATCCCTAGCCAGATTTATCAAAAAGAAAATAGAAGGGACTCAAATAAATAAAATCCTAATGAGAGGGGGAGAGATCAAAATACCAACAGTCATAAGAGAACATTGTGAACAATTATATGTTAACAAATTGGATAATTTGGAAGAAATGATTAAATTCCTAGAAACATAAACTGAACCAAAACTGAAAAAAAATGAAATAGAAAACTTCAACATATTGATTGCCAGCAATCACCACTGTTATTTAACATTGTACTGAAAGTGTTAGTTTTAGCAATCAGACATCAAAAAGAAATAAAAGACTTCCAAATTGGTAAATAAGAATTCATATTTTTCACTATTTGCAGAAGACATGATAATCTATATAGAGAACCAAAAGAGGGACACCTGGGTGACTCAGCGGCTGAATGTCTGCCTTAGGCTCAGGGCGTGATCCCTGGATCTAATATTGAGTCCCGCATTGGGCTCCCTGTGAGGAGCCTGCTTCTCCTCTGCCTGTGTTTCTGCCTCTCTGTGTGTGTGTCTCTCATGAATAAATAAATACATCTTTTTTAAAAAAGAGAGAGAACCCAAAAGACTCTACAAGAAAATTTCTAGAACTGATACACAAATTCAGTGATCACAGGACACAAAATCAACCATTGAAATCTGTTGCATTTCTGTTCAATAATGAAGCACCAGAAAGAGAAATTGAAGAATTAATTCTATTTAAAATTGCACCAAAAATAATAAGATACTTAAGAATAATCCTAGCCAAAGGGAAAAGATCTGTACTCTGAAAACTATGAAACAATGATGAAAGAAATTGAAGGTGACAAAAGAAGGGGAAAAACATTCCATGCTCAAGAATGGAAGAACAAATATTGTTAAAATGTCTAAACTACCCAAAGCAATCTTCACATTTAATGCAATCCCTATCAAAAATGCCACCATCAGGGCCACCTAGGAGGCTTAGTCCTTGAGTGTGTACTTTGGCTCAGGTTGTAAACCTGGGATCCTGGGATCAAGTTCTGCATCAGGCTCCCTGCAAGGAACCTACTTCTCCCTCTGCCTATGGCTCTGCCTTTCTCTATGTATCTCTCACGAATAAATAAATAAAATCTTTTTAAAAACCACCACCATTTTTCACAGGACTAGAAAAAATATTAAACTTTTTTTGGAACCACAAAAGATTCCTAATAGTCAAACCTATCTTGAAAAACAAAATTAAAGCTAGAGGCATCACAGTTCCAGACTTCAAGTTATATTACAAGACAGTAGTGATCAAAACAATATTATACTGGCACAAAAACAGATGCATATTTTAATGAAAGAGAATTACAAATCTAGAAATGAACATAACCACATGGTCAATTATTCTTTGACCAAGTATTTAAAAATATCCAACAGAAAAAAAGACAAATCTCTCCAACAATTACTGTTGGGAAAACTGGGCAGCAACAGCATGCAAAAGAATAAAGCTGGGACACTTTCTTACACCAAATACAAAAATAAATTCAAAATGCATGAAAGACCTAAATGTGAAACAGGAAACCATCAAAGTCCTAGAGGACTACACAGGCAGTAATCTCTTTGACATTGACCAAAACAACTTCTCACTAGATATGTAGTTTGAGGCAAAGGAAACAAAAGCAAAAATAAAATATTGGGACTTTACGAAGATAAAAAGCTTCTGCACAGTGAAGAGAAAAATCAACAAAATTAAAAGGCGACCTTTACAAAGGGAGAAAATATTTTCAGGTGACATATCTGACACAGGTTAAGCATCCAAAATATGTAAGAACATATCAAACAACACCCAAAAAAACAAATAATCCAGTTAAAGATGGGCAGAAGATATAGACGTTTTTCCAAAGAAGACATCCGATGGCCTACAGACACATGAAAGGATGTTCAACATCACTCATCATCAGGGAAATACAAGTCAAAACTGTCATGAAATATCACCTCGCATCTGTCAGAATGGCTAAATGCAACAACACAAGAAACAACAGGCATTGGTGAAGATGTGGAGAAAGGGTAACGCTTTTGTTTTGCCTTGTTGGTGGGATTGCATACTAGTGCAACCACTCTTGAAAGCAGCATGGAATTTCCTCAAAATTTAAAAATGGAACTATCTATGATCCAGCAGTTTCACTACTAGGTATTTACCTAAAAAATACAAAAATACTGCACCCTGATGTTAATAGCAGCATTTTCTACCATAGCCAAATTATGGAAACAGCCCAAGTGTCCATCAACTGATGAATAGATAAAGAAGATATAGTATATATACACTGAGCCATAAAAATGAATAAAATCTTGCCCTTTGCAATGACATGGATATAGCTAGAGTCTTAAGCAAAATTAGTCAGTCAAAGAAAGACAAATAGCATATAATTTCACTCATATGTGGAATTTAGGAAACAAAACCTATGTATGAACATAGGGGAAGAAATGAGAGGCAAGCCAGAAAACAGTCTCTTAACTTAGAGAACAAACCGATAGTTATCACAGTGGTGATGCATGGGGTGATGGGTTAAATATGTGATGAGTATTAAGGAGAGCAGTTGTTATGATGAGGACTGGGTGTTATGTAAGTGATGAATTATGAAGGTATTCTCCCAAAACTAATATTGCATTGTATGATAACTAACTAGTATTTAAATAAAATCTTGTAAAAAATAAAAACCTGAAAAAAAATTCTGAGTTTTACACCACTGTATTCTCCACTGTGCTTGAAACACTGTCAGACATACAGTAAGCACAGTGTAAATAGCAGATCAAATGAATAAAATGTTATAATAGATGTGAAAATAACTTTTGGTAGTACAAAAATTAGTTTTAATTTATCCATCTAAATACTCCACCTAAATATCTTCTTCGATGCCAGAGGTTTACAACATTATTTTGCCAATATATCTTCTGAGCATATTATGATCCAGATATAGCCTATTTCTCTATGTCCTTTTTCAAGAAGTTGAATACTAACTAGTACCTATCAAAATGTAGACAGTTATAACACAATATTCTGTATGATTCTACCGAGAATGTGCTTTTGTAAATTATGCAGATTATGACCATTTTCCTAGGTCTTAGACAGAATTGTAGAATGACTAAGAAAGTATATAGATCTTTTAGAAAATAATTGAAGAGAATAATATTTTATGAAGCATAAGGGTTTCTTTTAAATTTCTGATTATAAAAGTAAGATGTAAACATATTCAAACAGAAGTGAAGTAGATGACTGTGAGGATAGGAACCATATTTACTTATCATTGCCTTCCCATTGCTTTACTATCTACTTTTTATGTAATAAATATTTAATATATGTAGAATTATTGAATGACAAATTATGAATGAATTTATTATCACATTAATTACTGTTTCTCTAAGTGCTAGAATTTTAAAATGAAGCTGCAAATTGATTATGAGTTAAAATATCTTTCTAAATAATGAATTACTATACTGGGGTTGTGTATGAAGCCTGCAAACCAGTTGGAACCTGTCAACTTAGCAGCCATACACCCTGTTGATGTGTTCTAAACAAAATTCTGGCCTGCAAATTGAATCAGTCAGCTATTAGAATTCTTCGGAAGTAAGCATTTTTTTCAAATGTATTTAGGAATAGATTGTTTTATTTGTTTCCTGTAATTATCTGATTATACAACTTAAAGAAAAATGATATAATAATGGGGCACCTGGATGGCTCAGTTGGTTGAGCATCTGACTCTTGATTGCAACTCAGGTCTTGATTTCAGGGTCATGACTTCAAGCCCTGCATTGGGCTCCATCCTGGGCAAGGAGCCTACTTAAAAAAATAATATAGTCATAGGCTTCTGTGTATTAAATGCTGCACATCAGCAACCTATCATGATCCTGAGGTGTATCTGTTAACTTGGCACAAGCTACATTGGACAGCACTAAAGTGGTACAAAGAAAACCAGTATCTGATTTGGAAAGCTAAACACAGGATTTTAAGGAAAAACTGTCCTGGGATCGTTCAGTGGTTTAGCGTCTGCCTTCAGCACAGGGCATGATCCCTGGGTCCGGGACTGAGTCTTGCATTGGGCTCCTTGTGGGGAGCCTGCTTCTCCTTCTGCCTATGCCTCTGCCTTTCTCTCTGCGTCTCTTATGAATAAATAAGTAAAATATTTTTAAAAATAAACCAAACCTGTTCTAATTATTACAATGTTGAAAAAGGCTAAAAAATATTAACATTGAGGCATAGTCTCAATCAGTTTTCAGATGTCAACACAAGGAGATCAACGAATTGCATGGCATTGCTGTAACAAAACTCCTTCCATTTACATTCATCCACTTACCTAGGTGAACAATTTTTTTTAGTGCTCACATCTGTAAAACAAAGAAACAGAAATAAACGATGCTAACTCCTTTCTCATTCTAGCATTGTTGATGTAGGAGGTGAAAACACAACCACCCATCAGTCTCTACTAATGATTGATTCCCAATAAATTTAATATTTGTTTAATATATTGTACAAATATAAAATGGACCTATATTATTTTCTTTAATCTTTGTTAATAATTATAATGCCCTCAATGAAAAAAAAAGTAGTTAAAGGAAATTTTTAAAATACAATTTATTTCTATATGTATTTCTGTTTCAGGAATTATAATAAGATAATCTATAGAATAGTTTAAAAATATTTTATTTTAGGAAATAATTTTTAGAAGGATGAAAAAATAGGGATTCAAGGAGAAAATAAAATTTTTACTGCTAAAGATAAGTTTTTCCATGTATTATTAAATGAATGATAGCAATATCAATACACCATAGTATTGAGATTCCATTGGATATATTTGAAAGAGTGATTTAAAAGACTTATTTTGAAATGCCAATACTTACAAATATGCTAGAAATTGAATTCTTTGTAATTGTTTGAATTTATGATGCAATTTTTATTTTTATTTTTTTACTAATAAATTTATCTTTTATTGGTGTTCAATTTGCCAACATACAGAATAACACCCAGTGCTCATCCCATCAAGTGCCCCCTTCAGTGCCATCACCCAGTAACCCCCATTCCCACCCACCTCCCCTTCCACCACCCCTAGTTCGTTTCCCAGAGTAAGGAGTCTTTATGTTCTGTCTCCCTTTCTGATACTTCCTACCCATTTCTTCTCCCTCCCCTTCTATTCCCTTTCACTATTATTTATATTCCACAAATGAATGAGAACATATAATGTTTGTCCTTCTCCAATTGACTTATTTCACTCAGCATAATACCCTCCAGTTCCATCCAGGTTGAAGTAAATGATGGGTACTTGTCATTTCTAATGGCTGAGCAATATTCCATTGTAAACATAAACCACATCTTCTTTATCCATTCATCTTTCGATGGACACCCAGGCTCCTTCAACAGTTTGGCTATTGTGGACATTGCTGCTAGAAACATCGGGGTGCAGGTGTTCTGGCGTTTCATTGCATCTGTATCTTTGGGGTAAATCCCCAACAGTGCAATTGCTGGGTCATAGGGCAAAACTATTTTTAACTCTTTGAGGAACCTCCACACAGTTTTCCAGAGTGGCTCCACCAGTTCACATTCCCACCAACAGTGTAAGAGGGTTCCCTTTTCTCCGCATCCTCTCCAACATTTGTTGTTTCCTGCCTTGTTAATTTTCCCCATTCTCACTGGTGTGAGGTGGTATCTCATTGTGGTTTTGACTTCCCTGATGGCAAGTGATGCAGAGCATTTTCTCATGTGCGTGTTGGCCATGTCTATGTCTTCCTCTGTGAGATTTCTCTTCATGTCTTTTGCCCATTTCATGATTGGATTGTTTGTTTCTTTGGTGTTGAGTTTAAGAAGTTCTTCATAGATCTTGGAAACTAGCCCTTTATCTGATACGTCATTTGCAAATATCTTCTCCCATTCTGTAGGTTGTCCTTTAGTTTTGTTGACTGTATCCTTTGCTGTGCAAAAGTTTCTTATCTTGATGAAGTCCCAATAGTTTCATTTTTGCTTTTGTTTCTCATGCTTTCATGGATGTATCTTGCAAGAAGTTACTGTGGCCAAGTTCAAAAAGGGTGTTGCCTGTGTTCTCCTCTAGGATTTTGATGGATTCTTGTCTCACATTTAGATCTTTCATCCATTTTGAGTTTATCTTTGTGTATGGTGCAAGGGAGTGGTCTAGTTTCATTCTTCTGCATGTGGATGTCCAATTTTCCCAGCACTATTTATTGAAGAGGCTGTCTTTCTTCCAGTGGATAGTCTTTCCTGCTTTATCAAATATTAGTTGACCATAAAGTTCAGGGTCCACTTCTGGGTTCTCTACTCTGTTCCATTGATCTATGTGTCTGTTTTTGTGCCATTACCACACTGTCTTGATGACCACAGATTTGTAGTACACCTGAAATCTGGCATTGTGATGCCCCCAGATATGGTTTTCTTTTTGAGAATTCCCCTGGCGATTCGGGGTCCTTTCTGATGCCACACAAATCTTAAAATAATTTGTTCTAACTCTCTGAAGAAAGTCCATGGTATTTTGATAGGGATTGCATTAAATCTGTAAATTGCCCTGGGTAACATTGACATTTTCACAATATTAATTCTTCCAATCCATGAGCATGGAATATTTTTCCATCTTTTTGTGTCTTCTTCAATTTCTTTCAGAAGTGTTCTATAGTTTTTAGAGTATAGATCCTTTACCTCTTTGGTGAGGTTTATTCCTAGGTATCTTATGCTTTTGGGTGCAATTGTAAATGGGATTGACTCCTTAATTTCTCTTTCTTCAGTCTCATTGTTAGTGTACAGAAATGCCACTGACTTCTGGGCATTGATTGTGTATCCTGTCACACTGCAAATTGCTGTACGAGTTCTAGCAATCTTGGGGTGGAGGCTTTTGGGTTTTCTATGTAGAGTATCATGTCATTAGCGAAGAGGGAGAGTTTGACTTCTTCTTTGCCAATTTGAATGCCTTTAAATGCAGTTTTAAAATGTGAGTTTGTAACATATTAGGCTGTATATACTGAAAGTTTTACTACTTATTTATTTGATTTATTTTTTAGTTTTCTTTTTTTTAAGAGATTTGCTTTATTTATTCATGAGAGATGCAGAGAGAGTGACAGAGACATAAGCAGAGGGAGAAGCAGGCTCCATGCAGAGAGCCCGATGCAGGACTCGATCCCGGGACTCCGGGATCATACCCTGAGCTAAAGGCAGATGCTTAACCACTGAGCCACCCAGGCATCCCAATTATATATTTTTTTCTAAACCATTTGAAAGAGAAAAAATAGTTCCTGGAAGAAATTTGAAAAATAATTTAGAAATTTAAATGTAGCAACAAAACAAATTTCTGAGTACAGAACAGTATAGCATTTCATAAATACAAATTCTGCAATGAAGACTTCATGTGGTATGTATGTGTGTTTGTAAAAACACAGAGAAATAGATATACATATAACATGAATCAAATCATTCCCCATAGATAAAAACTTCAAAGACTCAACTCCATGTGAAATAGTAAGTAAGATTTTTTTTTTTTACTTTGGACAGATAAGAGATAGACACAAAGGCATATTTCTAGGCTGTTAGGCACATAAATATGCATACAAAAAGACACACACTGGTTTTAGATAGTTAAAAATTTAAGAAAGTAAAGAACTTTATCTCTACTAAAGTTTGCCTATTTGTATGAACATACAAACAACCCCCACTGAGCCCTGCACCAGGCAGGGGGCAGATCAGCTCCCCCAATTGCTAACACCTGAAATTCAGCACAACAGGCCCCTCCACCAGAAGACCAGCTAGAGGAACAAGTTCCAGGGGAAGTCAAGGGACTTAAAGTATACAGAATCAAAAGATACATCCCCGTGTTTTTTTGTTTTGTTTTGTTTTGTTTTGTTTTGTTTTTCTGTTTTTGTCTTTTTTGTTTTTCTTTTATTTGCTTTTTGATTTCTGTTTGCTTCCCCCACCCTTTTTTTCTTTCTCTTTTTCTTCTCTTTTTTCTTTTTTTCGTCCTTTTTTCTTTTTCTCTTTTCTTTCCTTCTTTCTCTCCTCTCTTTTTCTCCTTTTCCCAATACAACTTGTTTTTGGCCACTCAGCACTGAGGAAAATGACTAGAAGGAAAACCTCACCTCAAAAGAAAGAATCAGAAACAGTCCTCTCCCCCACAGAGTTACAAAATCTGGATTACAATTCAATGTCAGAAAGCCAATTCAGAAGCACTATTATACAGCTCCTGGTGGATCTAGAAAAAAGCATAAAGGACTCAAGAGAATTCATGAATGCAGAGTTTAGAGCTAATCAGGCAGAAATTAAAAATCAATTGTATGAGATGCAATCCAAACAAGAAGTCCTAACGACGAGGGTTAACGAGGTGGAAGAATGAGTGAGGGACATAGAAGTCAAGTTGATGGCAAAGAGGGAAACTGAGGAAAAAAAGAAAAACTATTAAAAGACCATGAGGATAGATTAAGGGAAATAAACGACAGCCTGAGGAAGAAAAACCTACGTTTAATTGGGGTTCCTGAGGGCGCCGAAAGGGACAGAGGGCCAGAATATGTATTTGAACAAATCATAGTTGAAAACTTTCCTAATCTGGAAAGAGAAACAGGCATTCAGATCCAGGAAATAGAGAGATCCCCCCCTAAAATCAATAAAAACCATTCAACACCTCGACATCTAATAGTTAAGCTTGCAAATTCCAAAGATAAAGAGAAGATCCTAAAAGCAGCAAGAGACAAGAAATCCCTGACATTTATGGGGAGGAGTATTAGGGTAACAGCAGACCTGTGCACAGAGACCTGGCAGGCCAGAAAGGGCTGGCAGGATATATTCAGGGTCCTAAATGAGAAGAACATGCAACCAAGAATACTTTATCCAGGAAGGCTCTCACTCAGAATGGAAGGAGAGATAAAGAGCTTCCATACAGGCAGGAACTGAAAGAATATGCGACCTCCAAACCAGCTCTGCAAGAAATTTTAAGGGGGACTCTTAAAATTCCCCTTTAAGAAGAAGTTCAGTGGAACAATCCACAAAAACAAGGACTGAATAGATATCATGATGACACTAAACTCATATCTCTCAATAGTAACTCTGAACGTGAACGGGCTTAATGACCCCATCAAAAGGCACAGGGTTTCAGACTGGATAAAAAAGCAGGACCCATCTATTTGCTGTCTACAAGAGACTCATTTTAGACAGAAGGACACCTACAACCTGAAAATAAAAGGTTGGAGAACCATTTACCATTCAAACGGTCCTCAAAAGAAAGCAGGGGTAGCCATCCTTATATCAGACATACTAAAATTTACCCCGAAGACTGTAGTGAGAGATGAAGAGGGACACTATCTCATACTTAAAGGATCTATCCAACAAGGGGACTTAACAGTCCTCAATATATATGCCCAGAATGTGGGAGCTGGCAAATATTTAAACCAACTAATAACCAAACTGAAGAAATACTTAGATAATAATACATTTATACTTGGTGACTTCAATCTAGTGCTTTCTATACTCGATAGGTCTTCTAAGCACAACATCTCCAAAGAAACGAGAGCTTTAAATGATACACTGGACCAGATGGATTTCACAGATATCTACAGAACTATACATCCAAACACAACTGAATACACATTCTTCCCAAGTGCACATGGAACTTTCTCCAAAAGAGACCACATACTGGGTCACAAATCGGGTCTGAACCGATACCAAAAGATTGGGATCGTCCCCTGCATATTCTCAGACCATAATGCCTTGAAATTAGAACTAAATCACAACAAGAAGTTTGGAAGGACTTCAAACACGTGGAGGTTAAGGACTATCCTGCTAAAAGATGAAAGGGTCAACCAGGAAATTAAGGAAGAATTAAAAAGATTCATGGAAACTAATGAGAATGAAGATACAACCATTCAAAATCTTTGGGATGCAGCAAAAGCAGTCCTAAAGGGGAAATACATCGCAATACAACGTCCATTCAAAAACTGGAAAGAACTCAAATACAAAAGCTAACCTTACACATAAAGGAGCTAGGGAAAAAACAGCAGATAGATCCTACACCCAGCAGAAGAAGAGAGTTAATTAAGATTTGGGCAGAACCCAACGAAATCGAGACCAGAAGAACTGTGGAACAGATCAACAGAACCAGGAGTTGGTTCCTTGAAAGAATTAATAAGATAGATAAACCATTAGCCAACCTTATTAAAAAGAAGAGAGAGAAGACTCAAATTAATAAAATCATGAACGAGAAAGGAGAGATCACTACCAACACCAAGGAAATACAAACAATTTTAAAAACATATTATGAACAGCGATACACCAATAAATTAGGCAATCTAGAAGAAATGGACGCATTCCTGGAAATTCACAAACTACCAAAACTGGAACAGGAAGAAATAGAAAACCTGAACAGGCCAATAACCAGGGAGGAAATTGAAGCAGTCATCAAAAACCTCCCAAGACACAAGAGTCCAGGGCCAGTCCAGGCTTCCCAAGGGAATTCTATCAAGTGTTTAAAAAAGAAATCATACCTATTCTACTAAAGCTGTTTGGAAAGATAGAAAGAGATGGAGTACTTCCAAATTCGTTCTATGAGGCCAGCATCACCTTAATTCCAAAACCAGACAAAGACCCCACCAAAAAGGAGAATTACAGACCAATATCCCTGATGAACATGGATGCAAAAATTCTCAACAAGATACTATCCTATGGGATCCAACAATACATTTAGAAAATTATTCACCATGACCAAGTAGGATTTATTCCCGGGACACAAGGCTGGTTCAAACTCGTAAAACAATCAATGTGATTCATCATATCAGCAAGAGAAAAACCAAGAACCATATGATCCTCTCATTAGATGCAGAGAAAGCATTTGACAAAAAACAGCTTCCATTCCTGATCAAAACTCTTCAGAGTGTAGGGACAGAGGGAACTTTCCTCAACATCTTAAAAGCCATCTATGAAAAGCCACAGCAAATATCATTCTCAGTGGGGAAGCACTGGGAGCCTTTCCCCTAAGATCAGGAACAAGACAGGGATGTCCACTCTCAACACTGCTATTCAACCTCTTACTGGAAGCCCTAGCCTCAGCAATCAGACAACAAAAAGACATTAAAGGCATTCAAATTGGCAAAGAACAAGTCAAACTCTCCCTCTTCGCCGATGACATGATACTTTACATAGAAAACCCAAAAGCCTGCACCCCAAGATTGCTGGAACTCGTACAGCAATTTGGTAGCGTGGCAGGATACAAAATCAATGCCCAGAAATCAATGGCATTTCTATACACTAACAATGAGACTGAAGAAAGAGAAATTAAGGAGTCAATCCCATTTACAATTGCATCCAAAAGCATAAGATGCCTAGGAATAAACCTAACCAAAGAAGTAATGGATGTATACCCTAAAAACCTTAAGGCACTTCTGAAAGAAATTGAGGAAGACACAAAGAGATGGAAAAATATTCCATGCTCATGGATTGGCAGAATTAATATTGTGAAAATGTCAATGTTACCCAGGGCAATATACCTGTTTAATGCAATCCCTATCAAGATACCATGGACTTTCTTCAGAGAGTTAGAACAAATTATTTTAAGATTTGTGTGGAATCAGAAAAGACCCCGAATAGCCAGGGGAATTTTAAAAAAGAAAACCATATCTGGGGGCATCACAATGCCAGATTTCAGGTTGTACTACAAAGCTGTGGTCATCAAGACAGTGTGGTACTGGCACAAAAACAGACACATAGATCAATGGAACGGAGTAGAGAACCCAGAAGTGGACCCTGAACTTTATGGTCAACTAATATTCAATAAAGGAGGAAAGACTATCCATTGGAAGAAAGACAGTCTCCTCAATAAATGGTGCTGGGAAAATTGGACATCCACATGCAGAAGAATGAAACTAGGCCACTCTCTTTCACCATACACAAAGATAACCTCAAAATGGATGAAAGATCAAAATGTGAGATAGGATTCCATCAAAATCCTAGAGGAGAACACAAGCAACACCCTTTTTGAACTTGGCCACAGTAACTTCTTGCAAGATACATCCATGAAAGCATGAGAAACAAAAGCAAAAATGAACTATTGGGACTTCATGAAGATAAGAATCTTTTGCACAGCAAAGGACACAGTCAACAAAACCTAAAGACAACCTGCAGAATGGGAGAAGATATTTGCAAATGACATGTCAGATAAAGGTCTAGTTTCCAAGATCTATAAAAAACTTAGTAAACTCAACAGCAAAGAAACAAACAGTCCAATCATGAAATGGGCAAAAGACATGAAGTGAAATCTCACAGAGGAAGACATAGACATGGCCAACATGCACATGAGAAAATGCTCTGCATCACTTGCCATCAGGGAAATACAAATCAAAACCTCAATGGGATACCACCTCACTCCAGTGAGAATGGGGAAAATTAACAAGGCAGGATACAACAAATGTTGGAGAGGATGCAGAGAAAAGGGAACCCTCTTACACTGTTGGTGGGAATGTGAACTGGCGCAGCTACTCTGGAGAACTGTGTGGAGGTTCCTCAGAGAGTTAAAAATAGACCTGCCCTAAGATCCAGCAATTGCCCTGGGATTTACCCCAAAGATACAGATGCAATGAAACGCCGGGACACCTGCACCCCGATGTTTCTAGCAGCAATGTCCGCAATAGCCAAACTGTGGAAGGAGCCTCGGTGTCCATCGAAAGATGATTTGATAAAGAAGATGTGGTCTATGTATACAATGGAATGTTACTCAGCCATCAGAAATGACGAATACCCTCCATTTGCTTCAACGTGGTTGGAACTGGAGGGTATTATGCTGAGTGAAATAAGTCAATCGGAGAAGGACAAACAGCGTATGTTCTCATTCATTTGGGGAATATAAATAATTGTGAAAGGGAATAAAATTGAAGGCAGAAGAACATGTGGGAAATATCAGAAAGGGAGATAGAACGTAAAGACTCCTAACTCTGGGATACTAACTAGGGGTGGTGGAAGGGGAGTAGGGGGGGAGGTGGGGGTGAATGGGTGACGGGCACTGAGGGGGGCACTTAACGGGATGAGCACTGGGTGTTATTGTATATGTTGGCAAATTGAAAACCTATAAAAAATAAATTTATTATAAAGAAAAAACAAGTCAGACCTACAAAATCAGTTATCTATCATCATAATTTGGCTTTAAAAATTAATTCAAACAATGATTATATACATATGTAGTGTGTATATTCTCTTAGCAATTTCACAGAGAAGACATTTATATTAATATATGCTACTTTATGCATCTCGGTAACCTGTCTTTCACATGAATTACTCAATATATATGTTGAATTTAATGATCTGGTTTAGATTTGACTGTTGAATTAAATATAAAATTAACTATAAATAACTTAGAAAATTACTGAGTATAAATTTTGAGCATCAATATATTTGCTATTTCTATAGATATTTGCATTCAGCTCAATGAGACATAAGCACATGTATCCAGGTTTGAACAGATAATTTAATTCAATGAATATGTATCAGCTACCTGTCATGAACAAAAAATTGCTTTCTCCACCTCCTCACAAACACTTGGAGTTGCCATTCTTTCTTACTTTAGCCTTTTTGATAGTTTTTCCTCATAGCTCATTGAGATTTAAATTTGAATTTTCCCAGGGTCTAATCCTTTGTCTGATATGTGGTTTCAAATATTTTCTCTGTAGCTTGTCTTTTCATCCTCCTAAGGAGCACTTTCATAGAGCAAAAGTTTTTAACTTTGACCAAATCCAGTTCATCAAATTTTCCTTTTATAGATCATGCTTTTAGTGTCAACTCTGCAAACTTTGTCTAGCACTAGATTCCAAAAACTTTTTTCTATTTTTTCCCTAAAACTTTTATGGTTCCATATTTTATATTTACTTGCATTATTCATTTTGAGTTGCTTTGTGTATATAGTGTGAGATGTAGATCAAATTTATTTCTTTTTTACTACAGATGTCCAGTTCTCTGACATTATTTGTTGAAAGAATTATCCTTTCCTCGTTTTGCTTTTATAACTTTGTCAAAAACCAAGTGGGCATGTTTTTGTGTATCTGCTTCTGGGTTCTCTACTTTGTTCCACTGGTCTATTTATGTGTGACTTTTTCTGCCAATAGAACACAATCTGGTTATTGTAGCTATACAGAAGGTTTTATTATTTTGTTTTAGTTAGTATGATTATTTTGGGTTTTTTTGAAGATTTTAATTATTCATGAGAGACACAGAGGGAGGCAGACACAGTCAGAGGGAGAACAGGCTTTCCACAGGTAGCCTGATGCAGGCCTCAATCCCAGGATCCCAGCATCATGACCTGAGCCAACCGCAGATGCTTGACCACTGAGCCACCCAGGTGTCCCAGTGTGATTGTTTCTCAAGAGCATTTTAGCTATTGTGTTAGTCTGCATGTGTTGTTAAAATGAAACACCAAAGACTGGGTAACTTAAATAATGGACATTTATTTATCACAGTTCACGAGGCTAGTCCAGTGTCTTGAAAAAAGTTAATGATACGGGATGCCTGTGTGGCTCAGTGGTTGAGCAACTGCCTTAGACTCAGGTCCTGATCCCAGGGTACCAGGATCTAGTTCTGCATCAGGCTTCCAGCAGGGACCCTGCTTCTCCCTCTGCCTATGTTTCTGCCCCTCTTTCTGTATCTCCCATGAGTAAATAAATTCTTAAAATCTTAAAAAAATTATAATGGTACAATATTTACACACAAAACAGAGGAAGAAAGAGATAGTATACAAATGTATTGAGCAGTACAGTGGATACTAGAAATAGAAAAGGAGATGAACTTCTGGGCAGCCCCGGTGGCTCAGCAGTTTAGCGCCACCTTCAGTCCGGGGCGTGATCCTGTAGACCCTGGATTGAGTCCCAAATCAGGCTTCCTGCGTGGAGCCTGCTTCTTCCTCTGCCTGTGTCTCTGCCTCTCTCTCTCTCTCTCTCTCTTTCTCTCTGTCTCTCATGAATAAATAAATAATTTTTTAAAAAAAGATATGAACTTCCCTTAAAAAATGAAGTCACAGAGTGTCTGGGTGACTCAGTCCACTAGCATCTGACTCTTGGTTTCAGCTCAAGTTATGATCTCAGGTTCCTAAGATCAAGCCATGGGTCAGTCAAGTTCTGTGCTCAGTGGGGAGTCAACTTCTCTCCCTTTCCTTCTGCCTCTTCCCCACTCATGTGTTCTCTCTCTCTTTTTCTTTCTTTCTGCCTCAAAAAAGGCAAATCTTAAAAAGACAAGTCACTGAGGATTGAAGTCATTTAGGAAATCTACATAAAGAAAGTTTGAGTATTAAAGGATAAAGAAATATTAAGGGCAGCCCAGGTGGCTCAGCGGTTTAGCGCTGCCTTCAGCCCAGGGAGTGTTCCTGGTGACCCAAGATCGAGTCCCACATCAGGCTTCCTGCATGGAGCCTGCTTCTCCCTCTGCCTGTGTCTCTTCCTCTCTCTCTGTGTGTCTCTCATGAATAAATAAATAAAATTTAAAAAAAAAGAAATCTTGAGAGATGAGTGAAATCATTCCAAGCTAAGTAAATTGAATATGCAATTAATTACACTGAATAGAAAGGACTGTCATGTGGAATACAGTAAAGAGATTAGCTAGTTTGGTTGTATAACATGTACAGGCAAGTCAATGAAACACATAAGGAACTGTAACTAGTTGAATAACTAGATAAAGAATTAATAAAATTAAAAAAAAGAATTAATGTTACAAGGTCTCAGTAGAAGAATATCTCTTATGGTGTGGCCATGATCTGTCTTCTGCCTTATTTTGTTTTATATGTAGTAGTTGGGAAAGATCGATTGGGACAGGGATGGTCATTCACAAATGCAGTGAAGCTGAGAGGGTAGTCAAACATATGGTTTTAATTAATTAATATGCAAAAATATTTTAATGGACTGGAAAAAATGACCAAATCTTATCAAAAGAGATTTAATATATACTTCCAATTGAACAAATAAAAAATATAGTGAGATGTTTTATTACAATATGAAAATTACTTCAGGATTTTATTATAAATTCATCCTCTGAGCTTCAGTTTCTTCATTTACAGACTTAGGTAATTGGGTTAAAATATTTTAATGGTTCCTGGACATTCTAAAAGTCTGATTCTCTCACTCAATAATTGAATGTGACTGCAAAAATAACCAATATGATCTTCAGTAAATTATCAAGAGTTTGAAGTACAGAAAAGGAACATGGTATTCTAAATCTATGCTGTGCTGGTCAGACCATACTTGAGCACATCTCTCCTAACATGATAAGATGGAGCTTGTCTGGAGGGAATGGATTAGATTGTAAAGAAAATAGAAACTATGCTAAGAGAGATACCTGGTGATATTGATAATCATATTTCAAAGACTTTCCATTGTAGTTAAGATAAATTTTAAAAATACAAAATTTGCTATGGCTGATAAAATTCTACTTGATATGGTTCATACTTATCAGGGCAAAACATAAAAATGCATCTATGGGACACCCCAATCAGTAAGAAGCCATTCAAGATCATCTTTCTTTGGGATATCGCTAAATATAAATTTTTTTGAAATTGACTTTAATGGTATTTAGAAAAGAGAAGTAATGTGTGCACCCAGATGCCTTGCCTAATGTTTGCATTCTCTAGCATCACCTTGATTGATTCTATCTTCAGCTCACTGAATTTTAACCACACTGACTTCAGTCCCTTAAATAAACCAAATTCTTTCCATACCAGAGATTTCACAGATTTGGTTTTCTATTCTTGGATAGGACTTTTGACAACTTTTCACTTGACTAAACCATAAATATCCTTTAGATTTCAGCTTAAAAGTCACTTATTCAAAAGTATCTTCTAAAATATATAATCCAAAATCAGCTCATCCTATTAAAATATCTTTAATAAATCACATAGCTTTCTAGTCATACTCTTTTCTGTTCTTTCATAGTAGTTAATCATGAGTTTTACTTATATATTTATTTGATACTCTATGATATAAGAAACACATTTATTTTAGGTGAACAATTTATATCTGGAATCCTCTGCTCTTTATTTACTAGAGTAACTTAAATGAGTTTTCTTCCTATAACAAGAGCCCATTACAGAAAAGAAAATGGCAGGAGGAAAGAATTGGAGAAGTGAATTACTTTGCATAATGAATTGAGGGTTGTTCTGAATTTCTAGGCACAGCCTAAGAGTGGGTATGAGGTGCCAGAAAAAAAATGGAGAAGAGAAATCTGAAAAATATGTGAAAAATATCAGGTGCACAAAGAGACAGAATCCAGATCAATAATGAAAGAAATGGCCAATGAGAAATTCCCAGTGGCGTCCAAGGGATTTTAAAGATAGAGATGTCTAATATGCTGAATTGTTTACTGTGCTGCAAATTAATGGCCCTAGAAATACTGGGCATATTAATTTGTTAGGGCTTCTATAACAAAATACAACTGATGGAGTGGCATAAACAATAGAAATGAATTTTCTCACAGTTCAAGAAGCTAGAAGTCCAGGGTCAAGGTCATCAGCAAATTTTATTTCTTTTAAGGTCTTTCTTTGGCTTCCAGATGTCTACTTTTTTGCCTTGTCCTCTTATGGCCTTTTGTCTGCCGCATGCTAGGGTTCTTTCATTGTGCCCAAATTTGCTCTTTTTCTAAAGACACTAGTCAGATTGTATTGGGACCTACCCAAATAGTCTCATTTTAATTACCTCTTTGAATGTCTTATCTCTAAATACAGTCACATTCTGAAGCACTGAGAGTAAAGGCATCCAAAAACAGTGCAACTTTTAAAAAATCTGAATCGGGGATCCCTGGGTAGTTCAGCAGTTTAGAGCCTGCCTTTGGCCCAGGGTGTGATCCTGGAGTCCCAGGATCGAGTCCCACGTCAGGCCCCTTGCATGGAGCTTGTTTCTCCCTCTGCCTGTGTCTGTGCCTCTCTCTCTCTCTGTCTTTTGTGAATAAATAAATAAAATATTTAAAAAATAATAAAATAAAATAAAACATCTGAATCATAATTTCATTTATCCAGTTTTTCTGTATTTCCTATAATTTTTATAAATTTGATTCTTGTAAGATTACTAGAATAGAATGGAAAAACATAAGAGGTGCAGTGAGATCATTATTTTTACAACTCAAAAACTGCCTATCACAAATTTAAAAATGTAAATACATAAAACTGTTTTATAGACATCTTGAGAAGAAATAAGAAAAAGAAAGGACATGAAAATGCAATGAGGAAATGAAAATAACATATGGAGAATACTGCATTCTACCCTTAAAATCACAACAATAAATAGTAAGATACTTCAAGAATCACCATGGAGCCTATACAAACTAAACGTCTGCCATGTGTATGTTTTCTTTGGGGAAATTTCTGTTCATGTCTTCTGCCCATTTCATGATTGGATTTCTTGTTTCTTGAGTGTTGGGTTTGATAAGTTGTTTATAGATCTTGGATACTAGCCCTTTATCTGATAGGTCATTTGCAAATATCTTCTCCCATTCTGTAGGTTGTCCTTTAGTTTTGTTGACTGTTTCTTTTGCTGTGCAGAAGCTTTTTATCCTGATTAATTCCCAATAGTTCATTTTTGCTTTTGTTTCCTTTGTCTTCATAGATGTGTGTTGCAAGAAGTTACTGTGTCCAAGTTCAAAAAGCATGTTGCCTGTGTTCTCTTCTAGGATTTTGATGGATTCTTGTCTTACATTTAGATCTTTCATCCATTTTGAGTTTATCTTTGTGTGTGGTATAAGAGAATGGTCTAGTTTCGTTCTTCTGCACATGGCTGTCCAATTTTCCCAATATCATTTTTTGAATAGACTGTCCTTTTTCCACTGGATATTCTTTCCTGCTTTGTTGAATATTAGTTGACCATAGAGTTGAATGCCCATTTCTGCATTCTCTCTTCTGTTCTATTGAGCTATATGTCTATTTTTGTGCCAGTACTATACTGTATTGATGAGCACAGCTTTGTAATACAGCATGAAATCTGGCATTGTGACACCCCCAGCATTGGTTTTCTTTCTCAATACTCCTCTGGCTATTCAGGGTCATTTTTAAACAGAATACGTTTTTAAGATTTTATTTATTTATTTATTTATTTATTTATTTATTTATTTATTTATAGAGACAGAGAGAGAGAGAGAGAGAGAGAGAGAAGCAGAGACACAGGCAGAGGGAGAAGCAGGCTCCATGCAGGGAGCCTGAGGTGAGATTCGATTCTGGGTCTCCAGGACCACACCCCGGGCTGCAGGCCGCACTAAACCACTGTACCACCAGGGCTGCCCTTCAGGGTCATTTCTGATTCCATACGAATCTTAATATTATTTGTTCCAACTCTGTGATGAAGAAGACATACACATGGCCAGCAAGCACATGAGAAAATGCTCCACATCACTTGCCATCAGTGAAATACAAATCAAAACCACTATGAGATACCACCTCACACCAGTGAGAATGGCAAAAATTAACAAGACAGGAAACATCAATTGTTAGGGAGGATGTAGAGAAGGGGGAGCCTTCTTGCACTGTTAGTGGGAATGAAAACTGGTACAGCCACTCTGGAAAACAGTGTGGAGGTTCTTCAAGAAATAAGAACAAAAGCTTAAAAATAGAGCTACCCTACGACCTAGCTGTTGCCCTACTGGGTATTTATTCCCAAAATACTGATGTAATGAAATGCCGGGACACCTGCACCCCAGTGTTCATAGCAGCGATGTCCACAATAGCCAAACTGTGGAAGGAGTCACAATGTCCTTCAACAGATAAATGGATAAAGAAGATGTGGTATATATTTACAATGGAATATTCCTCAGCCATCAGAAGAGATGAATACCCACCATTTGCCTCTACATAGATGGAACTGGAAGGTATTATGCTGAGTGAAATAAGCCAATTGGAGAAGGACATTCATCATATGGTTTCACTCAGACATGGAATATAAGAAATAGTGAAAGAGATTATGAGGGAAAGGAGAGTAACTGAGTGGGAAAAATTAGAGAAGAAGACAAACCATGAGAGACTTCTGACTCTGGGAAACGAAGGGTTGTGGAAGGGGAGGTGGCTGGGGGATGGAATAACTGGGTGATGGGCACTGACGAGGGCTATGTGATTGGATGAGCATTGGGTGTTATACTATATGTTGGCAAATTGAATTTTAATTAAAAAATGAATAAAAATAATGTATGCAATTAATAAGCTTGATTCTTTTGTCTATGATATTTCATTGATGTTATCTAAACAAAATTAAATGTTTTATAGCTTCCAATATATATCTTACTTTAAGTTTTCCTTTCTAAAGTAATATTTCTCTTCCCAGAAATTTAAAATGTTTCTTAATAGAGAAATATAAGGAATCTTTACTGAATTCAGGTGTATACATGTCCAATCAACTTTGGAAAATTATATTATCTATAGCTATACTTGGCATTATCAGGTACCTTTTGGTTAAGCCCCTTTTTATTTATCTTCACAGAGTATAATATGATTCTTTTATCCTTTCAAAATACTATTGTTCATACACATAAAAAATTGTAGTATTTATTTATTTGTTCCTTTGGCCACAAAATGTTTCATTACTTATCAATATAAAGTAATATATTTGAAAATAGATGACACTTAATTATAACTTTATATTCTTTTATGCTGTTTGAAATTTTTTATAATGTGCATGTGTAACTTTGATAATAAAAATATATACCTCATAGCATATGCAAACTACTTGACCTCTTCAATTAATTTTAATCTGTGGTTATGTATCTGCTAAGATACTTAGAATATTCTACATGGGATCATGTTGAAATAATAATATTGGATTAAGGGGGATCCCTGGGTGGCTCAGCGGTTTGGCGCCTGCCTTTGGCCCAGGGCGTAATCCTGGAGTCCTGGGAGTGAGTTCCACATCAAGCTCCCTGCGTGGAGCCTACTTCTCTCTCTGCCTGTGTCTCTGTCTCTCTCTCTCAGTCTGTGTCTCTCATGAATAAATAAATAAAATCTTAAAAATTAATAATATTGGATTAAAAATTGATGCTGAATCAGATCAAACACTATAGTAGTAACATCATTTTTTGCCAACTCTTCATGCACCTTTGTGGTATAGCTATACTATACTCAGTTGTCAGTAACAATGAACTAATTAGACATTAGAAATGTACTAAAAGTATAATAATGTTTAAGAAATATGGCTATCACTGAAAAGGGCTATTTCAAATTTATCAAATTGAAGATGACACAAAGAAATGGCAAAACACTTCATGCTAGCTCATGAATTGAAAGAAAAATGTTAAAATGGTTGTACTACCCAGCTAGGGCAGAGTTAATATAGCAGAATGATGTAAGAAACAAAGGCAGAGGTAAATGTAGATGAAATTAAATGTCCTTATAACCAGTAGCCCATTGAAAAATAATTTAGATCTCTGCTCCTCCCCATTCGACAGACAGCCGCATCTTCTGGTGCAGTGCCAGCCTCGTCCCCGAGACATGATGGTGAAGGTCGGAGTGAATGGATTTGGCCGTATTGGGCGCCTGGTCACCAGGGATGCTTTTAACTCTGGCAAAGTGGATATTGTCGCCATCAATGACCCCTTCATTGATCTCAACTACATGGTGTACATGTTCCAGTATGATTCTACCACAGCAAATTCCACCGCACAGTCAAGGCTGAGAATGGGAAACTTGTCATCAACGGGAAGTCCATCTCCATCTTCCAGGAGCGAGATCCCGCCAACATCAAATAGGGTGATGCTGGTGCTGAGTATGTTGTGGAGTCCACTGGGGTCTTCACCACCATGGAGAAGGCTGGGGCTCACTTGAAGGGTGGGGCCAAGAGGGTCATCTTCTCTGCTCCTTCTGCTGATGCCCCCATGTTTGTGATGGGCGTGAACCACGAGAAGTATGACAACTCCCTCAAGATTGTCAGCAATGCCTCCTGCACCACCAACTACTTGGCTCCTCTAGCCAAAGTCATCCATGACCACTTTGCATCGTGGAGGGCCTCATGACCACCGTCCATGTCATCACTGCCACCCAGAAGACCGTGGACGGCCCCTCTGGGAAGCTGTGGCATGCCGGACGAGGGGCTGCCCAGAACATCATCCCTGCTTCCACTGGCACTGCCAAGGCTGTGGGTAAGGTTATCCCTGAGCTGAATGGGAAGCTCACTGGCATGGCCTTCCGTGTCCCCACCTCCAATGTGTCAGTTGTGGATCTGACTTGCTGCCTGGAGAAAGCTGCCAAATATGACGACATCAAGAAGGTAGTGAAGCAGGCATCAGAGGGCCCCCTCAAGGGCATCCTGGGCTACACTTAGGACCTGGTTGTCTCCTGTGACTTCAACAGTGACACCCACTCTTCCACCTTCGACACCGGGGCTGGCATTGCCCTCAATGACCACTTTGTCAAGTTCATTTTCTGGTATGAATTCGGCTACAGCAACCAGGTGGTGGACCTTATGGTCCACATGGCCTCCAAGGAGTAAGAGCCTCCTGGACCACCAGCCCCAGCAAGAACAAGAGGAAGAGAGAGGCCCTCAGCTGCTGGGGAGTCCCTGCCCCAACTTAATCCCCCAACACACTGAGAATCTCCTGACCTCCAATTTACATCCTAGACCCAGAGGGAGGGGAGGGGCTTGGGGAGCCCTACCTTGTCATGTACTATTAATAAAGTATACTGTACCCCCCCCCCCAAAAAAAAGAAAAAGAATTGAGATAGGCAGATTATAACACTACTCCAGGATCCTGAGTCTTCTTTAACATATGAAAGTCTTTTTGGAACTTCCTTTTATCTTTACTTCCTCCAACCCCAAAGTATATATAATCAGTCATCCCTCACAATCCTAGGCAGCAGGAAGCAGAAGGCAGCAGTGGCAACAGCTCTTTCTGCCCACAGGTCCTGATTCCATGCTTTAATAAAAAAAAAAAAAAGTTTGCACTGAAGACATCTTGAGATTTTTTTCTTGGCCATCGGCTCCAAATCCTAACACTCCTCCAAAAAAAAATCTACATTAGGAGTTGTAGCGGTTCTTGGCCTTGCCTCCTCCTTCCAACACAGCTATATCAATATCCAGCTATTTTGAACAAATAGGAATATGATCTGAGGATTAAGAAAAAATCTGCATAGTTGGAGGAAGAGAACATGGCAGACTGCAAATAACTTGACTATTGCTTTTTCTTTGTTTGCTACAATAGATTTCAGCCTGTGTATGAATGAGTCTTGTCCAGATATTTTGTCCTTAGAGAGGCAAAATATGTTCTTGTGCAGACAACCGATAACCTGGTTTTAGCTTTGTTCTATGCATCACAATAAACTCTATCCTCTGTGCAAGTACCATGTGGCTTCTTTTTTGGAACCAGATAGTGCTTGGTGCACCATGAGACTCTCCTCCAGGGAAGAGGAGTGGTGACAGTGGGAGACAGTGGGTGAGAGCAGAGCAGGTAGAGACTGCAAAATAAGCCCCAGTAAGGAAATCCCTGAGGTCATACAGGGAAAGATCACTTTCCTTCCCAGAGGATATTTGGAAAGCATATTTTGCCTCTTCAAGGACAAAAAGACAGCTGGGAACCATTGAGCAGTGCTCAACAGTGGGTTCAGAGGTGTGCACAAAGGGCAGAAAACCTCTTAGCAACGTTTTGCTGTGAGCTAAAATAAGCTTAAACTTAAACCTCTATGCATGCAGAGGCACTGCTTTTCTGTAATATAACTGAGCAGAGAGCGGAGACACAGGCAGAAGTCTTAGTCTCCTACTCTGTTCTCTCCCAGGAAAGCAGTCACCCACAAGCCAGAATCTATTGTAGCAGACAGCAAAAAATAATAGGCAGGTTGTCTGCAGTCTACCTGTGTCTCTGATCTCTGCTCAGTTCTGCCCCCAGAAAACACTAGACTATCCCCTACTGTAAAAATAAAAAACTAAAATCTAGCAAGGCCAAAATTAAAAATGTTATTACTGATATGCAGTCCCAAGTGGAATTCATAAAAACAAAAATAAATGAAGCAGAAGAGTGAATCAGTGATATAGAATATAAAATGATGGAAAATAAGGGAACTGAAAGGAGAGGGAAAATAATGTTAGATTATGAAAGGATACTTAGAGAATTTCAACAATCCATTAAGTGAAATAATATCCCCATTTTAAGGGTCCCAGAAGATGAGGAACAGAAGAAAGGGACAGGAAGTTTATTTGAAGAAATTGTAGCTGAGAACTTCCCTAATATGAGGAAATAAATAGGCATTCAAGTCCAAAAGGCACAGATAACACTCCTCAAAATCAACAAAAATAGGTCAATACCTCGACATAGTATAGTGAAGCTTTCAAATTTCAAAGATACAGAGAAAATGCTGAAAACAGCTCCAGACAAGAGGTCCTTAACCTACAATGGTAGACACATAAGGTTGGCAGAAGACCTGTCCACAGAGACCTGGCAGGCCAGAAAGGACTGGCTTGACATATTCAAGGTGCTAAAACAGAAAAACATGCAGCCAAGTACCTAATTTAGCAAGGCTGTCATTCAGAATAGAAAGAGAGAGTTTCTGGGGCAAACAAAAACAAAAGGAATTCATGAACACTAAACCAGGCTTGTGAGAAATATTAAAGGGAATCCTTTGAGCAGAGAAACAACCCAAAAGTAACAAGGACTGGGAAGGAACAAAGATAATCTACAGGAACAGTGACTTTAGAGATAATACATTGGCACCAAATTAATATCTTTCAATAATTACTCTGAATGTAAAAGAACTAAATGTTCCAATCAGAAGACATAAAGTACCAGAATGGATGAATAAAAAAATAGGACACATGGATATGCTGCTTACAAGAGACTGATTTTAGACCATAAAACACCTCCAGACTGAAAGTTTGGGGGTGGAGAACCATTTATCATGCTAATGGACATCAAAAGAAAGCTGGAGTAGCCATCCTTAAAACAGACAAACTAGATTTTAAACCAAGGACTGTAATAAGAGATGAAGAAGGATACTATATCATAATAAAATGGTCTATCCAGCAAGACGATCTACCCATTATAGATATTTATGCCCCTAAATTGGGAGCAGCCACATATATAAATCAATTAGTAGCAAAATTAAAGAAACACATCAATAATAATACAATAATAGTAGAGGATCTTAATACTCCACTTACAGCAATGGACAGATCATCTAAGCAGAAAACCAATAAGGAGACATCAGCAGAATCTCAGTAAGGAGGTAGATGATGTTGGAATAATAAGAATTCCTAAATTTTCTTTATATATATAAACATAAAGTTGCATCTATCTTTTTGAATTGGTGTTTTCATTTTTTTCATGGGGGTAAATATCCAATAGTGTGATTACTGGATAATATGATTTTTCTATTTTTTAAAATATTTTAATTATTTACTCATGAGAGACACAGATAGAGAGGCAGAGACACAGGCAGAAGGAGAAACAGGCTCCTCACAGGGAGCCTGATGTGACTGGATCCTAGACCCGGGGATTATGCCCTGTGCCAAAGGCAGACACTCAACCAGAGCCAGCCAGGCATCCCTGATTTTTCTATTTTTAAGATTTTGAGGAACACCATACTGTTTTCTAAAGTAGCTGCACCCATTTACATTGCCACTAATAGGACATGAAGTTTCATTTTCCTCCACATCATCAACAGCACTTGATATTTCTTGTCTTTTTGATTATAGCCACTCTGATACGTGTAAGGTGAAACTTCATTGTAATTCTGATTTGCATTTGTTTGACAGTTAGTAATCTTCAGCATCTTTTCATGTGTGTGTTTACCATACTGTCTTCTTTGGAAAAATGTCTGCCCAATTTAATCAAGATTATTTCACCCTTCAGTCCAAAGTTATATAATTTCTTTGTATATGGATATTAATTCCTAATTGGATAGATCATTTGCAAATATCTACTCCTATCCTGTAAGTTGCCTTTCCAGTTTGTTGATGGTTTCCTTCACTGTGTTAAAATTTTCCATTTTGGCATAGTTCCAATAGTTTAATTTGGTTTTGTTTCTCTTGCCTGAGGAGACAAGGGTAGAAAAACATTGTTAAGATCAACGTCAAAGAAATCACTGCCTGTATTTTCTTCTAGGCATTTTATGATACCAAATCTCACATTTAGGTCTTTAATTTATTTTGAGTTTATTTTTGTGTATAATGTTAGAAAGTGGTGCAGTTTCATTCCTTTGCATGTAGCTTTCCAGTTTTCTTAGCATCACTTCTTTTTTTAATAATAAATTTATTTTTTATTGGTGTTCAATTTGCCAACATACAGGATAACACCCAGTACTCATCCTGTCAAATGCCCACCTCAGTGCCCGCCACCCAGTTACCCCCACCTCCCGCCCTCCTTCCCTTCCACCACCCCTAGTTCGTATCCCATAGTTAGGAGTCTTCCATGTTCTGTCTCCCTTTCTGATATTTCCCACTTATGTTTTCTCCTTTCCCCTTTATTCCTTTTCACTATTATTTATATTCCCCAAATGAATGAAACCATATAATGTTTGTCCTTCTCCAATTGACTTATTTCACTCAGCATAATACCCTCCAGTTCCAACCACGTTGAAGCAAATGGTGGGTATTTGTCGTTTCTAATGGCTGAGTAATATTCCATTGTATACATAAATCACATCTTCTTTATCAATTCATCTTTCCATGGACACCAAGGCTCCTTCCACAGTTTGGCTATTGTGGACATTACTGCTATAAACATCAGGGTGCAGGTGTCCCGGCGTTTCACTGCATCTGTATCTTTGGGGTAAATCCCCAGCAGTGCAATTGCTAGGTCGTAGGCAGATCTATTTTTAACTCTTTGAGGAACTTCCACACAGTTTTCCAGAGTGGCTGCACCAGTTCACATTCCCACCAACAGGGCAAGAGGGTTCCCTTTTCTCCGCATCCTCTCCAACATTTGTTGTTTCCTACCTTGTTAATTTTCCCCATTCTCACTGGTGTGAGGTGGTATCTCATTGTGGTTTTGATTTGTATTTCCCTGATGGCAAGTGATGCAGAGCATTTTCTCATGTGCATGTTGGCCATGTCTATGTCTTCCTCTGTGAGATTTCTGTTCATGTCTTTTGCCATTTCATGATTGGACTCTTTGTTTCTTTGGTGTTGAGTTTAATAAGTTCTTTATAGATCTTGGAAACTAGCCCTTTATCTGATACGTCATGCCTAGCATCACTTGTTGAAGAGATTGTCTTTTCCCCATTGTTTATCTTTTCCTCCTTTGTCATACATTAATTTTCAAAGATTTTATCTATTTATTTATTTATTTATTTATTTATTTATTTATTTGAGAGAGAGAGAGAGAGTGAGCGAGCATGTTTGTGCGAGAGAAAGCACAAGCAGAGGGGGGCAGAAGGAGAAGCAGACTCCTTACTGAGCAGGGAGCCTGATATAGGGCTTGATCCCAAGACCCTGAGACCAGGATCTGAGCCCAAGGCAGAAGCCTAGCCAGCTGAGACAACCAGATGCCCTCTGATAGAGACAATTTAATTTGCAATAATATTACATCATTTTCTGAGTTTTCTCAAGGAATATATTGAAGTTCTGAAAATAAAGTAAATTTGCATTTGCTTTCCTCTAAAAAATAACACATATAATGTATAATACTTCTTAGTAGGGGAAAAGGGTTACTGGGAAATTAATGATAATATGTTCACTTCAAAAATTTTGGAATCACTGATTTAATATTAAATAATGTTGGGTGATACATTCTTTGGAAATAAATATGACAGGGGATCCCTGGGTGGCTCAGTGATTGAGCATCTGCCTTCAACTCAGGGTATGATCCCAGGGTCCTGGGATCAAGTCCCACATCAGGTTCCCTGGATGGAGCCTGCTTCTCCTTCTGCCTGTATTTCTGCCTATCTCTCTCTTTCTCTGTGTCTCTCATGAATAAATAAATAAAATATTAAAAAATAAATAAATATAACATTAACTAAAATAACTGTCAATTGTCAGTATACAGGAAAATAAATGGTTCAGTGACTTGGTAGTGGGTCCCTGAGCCTGTTTCTTATCTTGGTTACTGACTTAAATTAAGTTTGATTTAGGTGTAATGTAAGTTATTAGGATAAGACATCTGTTGATTACCCAATGTTAAATGAGCTGGTAATTTTATTTTACTATGCAAATCATCAACATATAAAACAAAATGAAGCATAATGACTTTGCTTGGCTATAGGCCCAAAGCAGACCAAGAAGTTAAAGGATGTCAAAACCGAAGTTCAAGGAGTCTGCCAGATTCTACGGATGGAGTAAAGGGTGAGGTGTTAAGAAGACATTTAGGACTCACATGAAGAAGGCAGAATAGGACAATATGCCCAGGGAAATTGGTTTTGGTAGGAAACAACACCTTTCTATATCATCAAAACAGAAAACGTATAGGAAGTAAGAGAGAGAAGACTTTTTAGCATGTTCTTCTATTCTAGATCAACACTGTTGGCTCTTTACCATTTTATGTTGTCTTACAAGTGTATGTGGTGTGGGTTCAACATATATTGCCTATCTCCAGATGGATATCAGAGATCTGAGAGATGATTATTCATTCATTCATCATTACAGACACATCTTCAGTGTTTAGAATGTGTTCAAGTCACTGTGAATATGCTTTGTAATCCTGCTTTTGATGGGGGTGGAACAAAAGTAGGAAGTCCTTCAGATTAAGAATATAGCACGTTGCATTCTAGAGTAGGCTTTTAACCTAAAATATGTGTACCTCTGGATACATGGATATATCTCATAAATGTCTATAAATTTCCTGAATTCTTTCATCAGACTAAAAAATACCCATTGCCCCAAAAAGGTTAAGAACCACTTTTGTATTTAATATTATTAATTTAACCAATATTTATTTTGTAACTAATCTTCCCCCACTACCTATCTCAGTGGTTTTCACAATGGTTTTTCTGGACCAGTAGCACCAGCATCATCTGACGAAAATTCTCTGGCCCCACCCCAGACCTACTGAATTAGAAATTCTGGGATTTAAGTCCAGTTTTTTTTTAATCCCTCCAGATGGTTCTCATGCATGTTCAATTTTGAGAGCTAGTCATTTTGTAGGATATATATGTTGAATAAATAATAGTTTTCTCTCCTCTATTTTGATATTTTTAATAAAAAAATAAAGATTTTATTTATTTATTTATTTATTTATTTATTTATTTATTTATTTATTTATGAGAGACACAGAGAAAGAGAGAGAGAGGCAGAGACACAGGCAGAGGGAGAAGCAGGCTCCATGCAGGGAACCTGTTGTGGGACTTGATCCCAGGACCCTGGAATCACACCCTGAGCTGAAGGCAGACACTCACCCACTGAGCCATCTAGGTGTCCTTATTTTGATGTTTTTTGACTCTCTTTACTGGACAAATATTTAGGTCCATTCAGGATGTATGTAGGAGTGGGAGGATGTGGAAACTAACACTTACTGAAATTCAAATATATAACAGGTGTCTTAAATATGTGGTCTTATTTGTATATATATATATATATATATATATAGGTACATATGATCTTTTGTGATAATCCTATGAGGTGGCTATTATACTTATAGAAAGATGAATAAATGGAGGCTTATTAAGGTAAAAAAATGGTTAAAGAAGTCAGAGCAACAGAGAAGGAAAGCACATGATTCTATTTATATGATCTCAAACTATATAAAAGCTTAGTATATGTAAAAATATCAGCTTTGATAGTTAATCAAAGTTAATAGTGGATAGTTAATCCATGAAAAGTTATGTACCTAAAATCTTTTCACCTCCTTAGAGCTCACACGTATCCCTTCAATTTTATTTAGGTGTATTTAACCATGTTTATATCATTTTTGTACATTGTACACTAGTCTACACATATCAAACAAATGAGTTGGAATACTGTAGAAAAGTGGGGAGGCTCAAGCCTCCTTTTTTTTCTTTACATTTTGGCCACTTGGCTAACTAGTGTCTCTGCTACATTTTAGGTATCTAGTTGTATAAACCTGAGGCTAAAAATGAAATTATTCTTTATCCATAGCTACATGAACTAAAACCAGGTTAGTATCTTAGTTTCTGATCCAACAACATTTTCATGAGCTTATTTTTCTTTCTTTTTTTTAATGACATATCATGAATATATTTCCTTGTTAATAAACATACATATACATTTAAAACATTTTTCCAGGTTTATGAAGGTATAATCAACAAATATATTTAAAGTGTACAAAGTAGTGATTTGGTATACATTGTAAAAAGATTATTCCATTGGATTAACATAGCCATCACCTCATGTATATACTTTATGTGTGAGATCATTTAAGTCTACTCTCTTAGCAACTTTCAATTATACAATACAGTGTAATCCACTATAGCCACCATATTATACATTAGGTCCTCAGACCCTAATTTATTTTATGACTCAAAGTTTGTATTCTTTTACCAACTTCTGCCTATTTCTTTGATTTCCCACTCCTTTTTTTTGTAAAAGATATTTTATTTATTACTTTTTTAATAAATTAATTTTTTTATTGGTGTTCAATTTACCAACATACACGATAACACCCAGTGCTCATCCCGTCAAGTGCCCCCCGCCAGTGCCCGTCACCCATTCACCCCCACCCCCGCCCTCCTCCCTTTCCACCACCCCTAGTTCGTTTCCCAGAGTTAGGGGTCTTTATGTTCTGTCTCCCTTACTGATATTTCCCACACATTTCTTCTCCCTTCCCTTCTATTCCCTTTCACTATTATTTATATTCCCCAAATGAATGAGAATATACACTGCTTGTCCTTCTCCGATTGACTTACTTCACTTAGCATAATACCCTCCAGTTCCATCCACGTTGAAGCAAATGGTGGGTATTTGTCGTTTCTAATGGGTGAGTAATATTCCATTGTATACATAAACCACATCTTCTTTATCCATTCATCTTTCGTTGGACACCGAGGCTCCTTCCACAGTTTGGCTATTGTGGACATTGCTGCTATAAACATCGGGGTGCAGGTGTCCCGGCATTTCATTGCATCTGAATCTTTGGGGTAAATCCCCAAGAGTGCAATTGCTGGGTCATAGGGCAGGTCTATTTTTAACTCTTTGAGGAACCTCCACACGGTTTTCCAGAGTGGCTGCACCAGTTCACATTCCCACCAACAGTGTAAGAGGGTTCCCTTTTCTCCGCATTCTCTCCAACATTTGTGGTTTCCTGCCTTGTTAATTTTCCCCATTCTCACTGGTGTGAGGTGGTATCTCATTGTGGTTTTGATTTGTATTTCCCTGATGGCAAGTGATGCAGAGCATTTTCTCATGTGCATGTTGGCCATGTCTATGTCTTCCTCTGTGAGATTTCTCTTCATGTCTTTTGCCCATTTCATGATTGGATTGTTTGTTTCTTTGCTGTTGAGTTTAATAAGTTCTTTATAGATCTTGGAAACTAGCCCTTTATCTGATAGGTCATTTGCAAATATCTTCTCCCATTCTGTAGGTTGTCTTTGAGTTTTGTTGACTGTATCCTTTGCTGTGCAAAAGCTTCTTATCTTGATGAAGTCCCAATAATTCATTTTTGCTTTTGTTTCTTTTGCCTTCATGGATGTATCTTGCAAGAAGTTACTGTGGCCAAGTTCAAAAAGGGTGTTGCCTGTGTTCTCCTCTAGGATTTTGATGGAATCTTGTCTCACATTGAGATCTTTCTTCCATTTTGAGTTTCTCTTTGTGTATGGTGAAAGAGAGTGGTCTAGTTTCATTCTTCTGCATGTGGATGTCCAATTTTCCCAGCACCATTTATTGAAGAGACTGTCTTTCTTCCAATGGATAGTCTTTCCTCCTTTATCGAATATTAGTTGACCATAAAGTTAAGGTTCCACTTCTGGGTTCTCTCTTCTGTTCCATTGATCTATGTGTCTGTTTTTGTGCCAGTACCACACTGTCTTGATGACCACAATGAGCTTATTTTTCTTTCATTTTCTTTGCTTTGGTACAAATCTACCTATTACTTCCCCAAGAGCTATTTATTGCTCCTAATTCCTTATGTAATTTCTGATTAGTTGACATACTAAACAAAGACTTCAAAGTACATAAATGATCCTATTTTCTGTCTCAACCTGTTTTATCAAATTCTACATATTACACCCTTGTTTCCTGTTCAGAGTCAATGAGTTTATCTTGTTTGTTTTTTTTTAAGGTTTTATTTTTTTTATTCATGAGACACGGGGAGAAAGGCAGAGACACAGGCAGAGAGAGAAGCAGGCTCTATGCAGGGAGCCCTATGTGAAACTCGATCCCAGCACCCTGGGATCATGCCCTGAGCTGAAGGCAGATGCTCAACCACTGAGCCACCCAGGTGTCCCCAATGAGTTTATAAGCCCTTTAGTCCATTTTAATACAATAGGAAATTAAAAATTTATGTGTTAACTATAATTATAAATGTTGATATACAGGAAATTATATGAAATAATACATCAAACAAGAGATTTGAAAAGAAAGGTAAATCTTAACAAGCACTTTTTAATCTTCATTAGGATTTCTTAATCTGTGTCCCATAGGCACTTACTAAATATTCTTGGTTGGGGTGTTTTCAATGGTTGAATATCTTAGGAAATACTAGATAAGATAGTTTTAAAGATGTTCCTTTATTGGAGCACTTATGGGAATACTAAATGTGCAAACATGCATTGCAAATTTCTAAGAAGTATTCTTATAAGCAGCATTTCTAAAATTTATTTCACCATAAATACATTTCCCTCTGAAATCCTAACATTTTACAGAATACATTTGGAAAATTCCCATCTATGCCATTCAATTGAGATAACTTTCAGACACTGTTTATTATCTATCCATTTCATATATCTTCTAATTCTTGTTTTCAAATAAGATTATAAGCTATTTCACAGTTACATGAATGACAAACTTTTTTTTCAGGTTCCTCATTACCGCATAGTAAATTGTTGAGATTATTGCACTTAATGTCTAGTAACTGAATGATTTTGCAAACTTCTTTTCAGTTGATTGCATTATCAAAGAGGTTCAACTTGGCTTTTTTGTGTTAAAGCAAAAAATGCACAAGAATAACACGAATTGAGGGATTTCCAGCATAATGAGATGAGCTCCATGAGTCCATTTCCCAGAAGAAATTTTCACAAGTTATTAAACCAAAACAATCATTTTAGGGTTTTGGAAATGGTCTGAAGTAGATACAGTAAATGAAAAATAATTTACTCAAGAAAATCTATTAAAATTTGGTAAAGGCAAAGAATGTGATACCTGAATAGAGACTAACTCCCTCCCTCATGTGTTCTAATTCAGCAATATGGAAATTCCATTCCATGCTGGTAAAGCAGAAAACAGAGCACCTTCTCCCTCAGGCTCCCAGTAGGAGGGCTATATTTTTTAAAGTGTCAGGATTTCACCATTTATTATCATGAATGAAAATATTTGTTGCTGAGGTTGAGTTCTGAGAAAGTGTGGCTGAGAGGTGCGGTATTCTTCCCAGGTTTTTTTCTACTTATCAGTGGAGTCTCTACCATGCATGTAGTGCCACTAAAAATACTGGTACCCCAACTGTCCTTCTTTGTCCCCTGAGCAGTGATTTCATGCTGAATAAACAGAAAGAGATTCACAGATATATCATGTTAAAAATTATAACAACAAAAGACAAGAAAGAAATAAGCAAGAGTAAAATTAGTCACTTACAAAAGAACTTCAGTAAATTCAAAAGCTGATTTCTCATCAAAAAGAATAGAGGACAGCAAATAGAATAATGTACACAAAGTGAAGAATAAAAGATATATGAAACAAGAATAAAATTCCAGTATACCTATCTTAAAAAATGAAAGTGAAATAAAGATATTACCAAATAAGCAAAAGCTGAGAGAATATGTTTCCTCCAAGCCCAACTCACAATAAATGCTAAGGAATTTTGTCAGACTGAAAGAAAGTGATGTAAGGCAATAATTATAATCCACGTGAAAATGAAATAGCATAATTTTATTTATAAATTATAATTACAAGGGTAAATCTATAATCATAAAATAGTAAAAATACATACATTCTCCTTTCTTCTCTAAATTGATTTTATTTATTTTTTTTGTAAATTTATTTTTTATTGGTATTCAATTGGCCAACATACAGAATAACACCCAGTGCTCATCCCATCAAGTGCCCCCCTCAGTGCCCCTCACGCAGTCACCCCCACATCCGCCGACACCCGGGCCCACCTACCTTTCCCCCACCCCTAGTTCGTGTCCCAGAGTTAGGAGTCTCATGTTGTGTCTCCCTTTCTGATATTTCCAACTCATTTTTTCTCCTTTCCCCTTTATTCCCTTTGACTATTTTTTCAATTTTTTACATTCCCCAAATGAATTAGACCATATAATGTTTGTCCTTCTCTGATTGACTTATTTTACTCAGCATAATACCCTCAAGTTCCATCCACGTTGAAGCAAATGGTGGGTATTTGTTGTTTCTTTCTTTCTTTCCTTTTTTTTTTAATTTATGATAGTCACACAGAGAGAGAGAGAGAGGCAGAGACACAGGCAGAGGGAGAAGCAGGCTCCATGCACCAGGAGCCCGACGTGGTATTCGATCCCGGGTCTCCAGGATCGCGCCCCAGGCCAAAGACAGGCGCCAAACCGCTGCGCCACGAGGGATCCCATATTTGTTGTTTCTAATGGCTGAGGAAGACATAGACATGGCCAACAAGCACATGAGAAAATGCTCCGCATCACTTGCCATCAGGGAAATACAAATCAAAACCACAATGAGATACCACCTCACACCAGTGAGAATGGGGAAAATTAACAAGGTAGGAAACAACAAATGTTGGAGAGCATGTAGAGAAAGGGGAACCCTCCTGCACTGTTGGTGGGAATATGAACTGGTGCAGCCACTCTGGAAAACTGTATGGAGGTTCCTCAAAGAGTTAAAAATAGATATGCTCTATGACCCAGCAATTGCACTGCTGGGGATCTACCCCAAAGATACAGATGCAGTGAAACGCTGGGACACCTGCACCCCGATGTTTCTAGCAGTAATGTCCACAATAGCCACACTGTGGAAGGAGCCTCAGTGTCCATCGAAAGATGAATGGATAAAGTAGATGTGGTTTATGTATACAATGGAATATTACTCAGCCATTAGAAATGACAAATACCCACCATTTGCTTCAACGTGGATGGAACTGGAGGGTATTATGCTGGGTGAAATGAGTCAATCGGAGAAGGACAAACATTATATGGTCTCATTCATTTGGGGAATATAAAAAATAGTGAAAGGGAATAAAGGGGAAAGGAGAAAAAATGAGTCGGAAATATCAGAAAGGGAGACAGAACATGAGAGACTCCTAACTCTGGGAAACGAACTAGGAGGGGTAGAAGGGGAGGTGGGCGGGGGGTGGGGGTGACCGGGTGATGGGCACTGAGGGGGGCTCTTGATGGGATGAGCACTGGGTGTTATTCAATATGTTGGCAAATTGAACACCAATAAAAAATAAATTTATATAAAAAAAGAAAAAATAAATCAATAAATAGAAAAACAAATACCCACCCTTTGCTTAGACATGGATGGATCTGGAGGGTATTATGCTGAGTGAAGTAAGTCAATCAGAGGACAAACATTATATGCTTTCACTCACATGGGGATTATAAAAAATAGTGAAAGGGATTATAGGGGAAAGGAGAGAAAATGAGTGGGATGGTGGTGGGATGGGGTGACTGGGTGACACGCACTGAGGGGGGCACTTTACGGGATGAGCACTGGATGTTGTACTATATGTTGGCAAATCGAACTCCAAAAAAATACACAAAAATAAATAAATAAATAAACTTATTTTGAGGAATATAAAGGACAAGACAGGGAAAGAGAATTGCATATACAAAGACAGAGAAACACCTTGTGTTCAGAGGAAAGATAACCAAAAAAGGAAAGTAGTGGGATAAGTCAAGAAAAGTAAGAAATAAGATTGGTAAATCTGGAGCCTGGAGAACAATTAGAGAAGGCCTCAGATAAGAAGTTTGGATTTTGCATAGTATTGATATGCAGTAGGACTACAGTCTACTGTAGGAATAAAGAAAAAAATATAAATATATGTTTTTTGCAGTTAATACTCATATATTGAAAGTAAAATAATAAAAAATAAAATAAAATAAAAAGAAAGTAAAATGATAGAAAAAAGACTTATCAGACAATCAGTTAAAATGAAACTATTGTGTCTTGATTAATATCAGAAAGAAAAGACTTAAGGACAAAACAAAATTAGTATAGATTCAAAGGGTTATTAAATAGTTGAAAAGGTTCTTTAACCATGTACACATCCAAGAAAAATAGCCTTAAAATGATTAATTCACTATCAGAGGAAAAAATTTCAACCTGTCTTTAGTCAATATTGATAGGTTAAATAGACAAAAAACGGTGATCTGGGAAACACAAATAAACTTATGGACAAACATATACAGTTATGTAACCAACAATTTGTGGATAGACTTTTTTTTCAAGTAACCATGGGATATTCACAAAAGTTGATAATGTGGAAGACCATAAAAAAAAATCTCAACAAATGTCAGAGACTAGGTATCAGGTATATTAAAATCTCTGACCACAACACAATTAAGCTAAAAATTAGTAACAAAAATATATGATTTACAACACTCCCACCATCTGGTAATTAAAAATTATATATGATGCTTATTAGCTCATGATGTAAGAAAAATTTAATGAAAACTTTTAAAAAACTAATAAATGCTAATAAAATATATATAAAAACTAGTGAGATATAATTGTTTTTTTAGAAAAACATAGACTTAAATATATTGCAAAAATTAAATGCTTAAAATTAATGTGCTCATTAAAATGTTCATCTTAAAATGTTAGAAAGAAAAGCAATATAGTAAACCCAAATAAAGTGGGCAGAAAAAGATAATGAAAACAGGAGCATAAATGCAGAAAGGATCTACTGCAACTTTGTTGTTTGAGACTGATGATTTTTAAAAAGCTTGAAAAAATATAGGGGGATGTAAATCAATAAATCAAGTAGACCATTGCAAATATTCAGATATAAAGTACTCATTGTCCAGATTTCTCATTATCCTTCAGCCTCCACTGTCCTCCACCTGGATGTTAATTTATTTTCCAAAACTTAACCCAATATCATTGATCTATGAAGTCATCCCTGCCTTCTTCCCTAACGTTAACACACCGCTCTACCTTTTTAACCTCATTACTTTCTATACACACTGTATTGTAACTATGTTTATTTGTCTCTCTCTTCTAGTTAACTGTGAATTCCCTCAGGGCAGGAACTAGGACGTTATACCTTTGGAATTTGGCATGAATCCTGCTAGACTGGCACTCGGTAATGTTTCTTGAATTAATAAATGAATAATGTGAAGAGATCCCTGGATTATTGTAATAACACACATTGTGTACTTAGAATGTGCAAGGTATTGTGCAAAGTGCCTCTATGCATTATCTGGTTTTATATTCATAGAAATCTGAAGTGGATGCCATTGTTTACTCTAAAGATGAAGAAACTGAGTAATAGAAGGATCAAGAAATCTTTCCAAGGTCACATTGATAAATAAGTGAGAGGTTTGGTGCTCAGATCAAATATGCCTGATATTTAAATGCATGTTCTAAATCACTATGCTATGCTGTATCCTTCTCTATTGCTATTGAGTTTTCAATGATTCACAGTTCTGGGTAATTACTGAAGGAATACAAAAACACTAATTCAAAAAGGTATTTGCCTTCCTATGTTTATATCTGTGTAATTTACAGTAGCTGAAATATGGAAGCATTTCAGGTTTCTATTGATTGATGAATGGATGATGATGATGATGTGGTATAGAAATACAATGGAATATTATCCATAAAAAGAATGAAATATTGCCATTTGCAATGGCATGGTTGGACCTAATTAGCATTATGCTAAGTGAAATAAGTCAGTCAGAGAAAGACAAATACCATATGATTTCACTCATATGTAGAATTTAACAAACAAACAAACAGAAAAACAAGCAAAGGGGGGAGAGAGAGTGAGAGAAAGAGAGAGAGAGAGATGGGGGCGGGGGGAGAGAATCCAAGAAAGAGAACCTTAATTATAGAGAACAAATGGATGGTTACTGGAAGGGATGGTGGTGGGATGATTGGTTAAATAGATGAGGATTAAGGAGTGTATTTGTGGTGGTAAGCACTGGGTAGTGTATGGAAATGTCAAATCACTATATTTAAAGCCTGAAAGGAATAGAACACTGTATGTTAACTAACTATATTGAAAATAAAAACTTAGGAAAAATAAGTGGCATGATGCATAAGAAAAAGAAAATATTTGATGCTAGAGTAGCTGGAGAGTGAATTGCGTCCATTAACAATACAAAATTATAAAATTTATAGAGGACAACGGGATAGAATCTAGATGAACTTTGGTTTGGTGATAGCTTTTTAGAGAAAACATCAAATGGATGACGTATCAAAGAAAAAATGGGAATTTGGACATCATTATAATTAAAAATTCTTCTCTGAAAAAGACACTGTTATGAGGATAAGAAGACAAAGTATGAGGAAATCTTTGCAAAACACCTAATCAGTAAAGGAATGGTATCCAAAATACATGAAAGAACTCCTAAAACTCAACAATAAGAATATAGACAATCCAATAAAAACTAGACCAAAGAATAAATACTCGATTGAAGAGGATATACAGATGGTGAAGAAGAATATAAAATGGTGGTCAACATCAGATTTCATTAGGAAATTGAACAATAATAATAATACACTACACTTATACTACACATCTATCAGAATAGACAAAATACTATAGTGAGCTATTAATAGTTAAGTTTTGGAGGAATAAAAGGTTATATGTGGATTTTTGACTGTGCAAGGGTTGGTGCTCCTAACCCTCACACTGTTCAAGGATCAACTGTATATGCAGAAACTCAAACAAGGCTAATGAAATAGTTTATTTAGCACTATTGACCAGAAGCCTATGACATAAACAGTCAATTAACAAATATGTTGTGTGTTATACTCATCATATAACGTATTCTCACAATAAAGTGAGCTAGAAAAATGAAAATGTCATTAAGAAAACCGTAATGATGAGAAAAATCATTTATAGCTAATCTGCAAGATTGGTAGAAACTGTTGCTAGAAGTAACAAACCAGAGTCATATGGCATAGAACAAATATATTTTAATTTTATACCTGCTAAATATAGCTTTTTCATTTCTTCCTTATAATTATTATATTAATTTCTGATCCAAGATTCAACTAATGCACTATAAAAATTGCAAGGATTATTTGAGGATGTTTTCTGTGGCAGCTGCAGGTGTAGTGGGCATGGATATCCTTCATGAAGTTAACCTTAAAGTGTATGGATGAAAACGAACTTCAGGTTCATATAATAAACAATTAATAAATATAGCTAATGCTCTATAAAACTTTTCTGTTGTGAAACCTAGATTGAGAAATAATTCCCATAAACTATATACTCTGTGAAGCACCACATAAAATAAAATTGTCCTAAATCATTTAATACTTTTTAAACAGAGTTATTCACCATTTTCTTGTGTTTTATTTTTAATATTTTGATTTGGTATGTATTATTTCAAATTTTATTTTTGAAAGGTTAAAAGTCCAGATTTTTAATTGTCTATAGATGGCTCACACATCAAATTGATTATTTATATTACTCTTTTCTAAACCAATTCCACTGTGCCTTTCCTGAGGCAAGGCAACTAGAATTACCTATTGTTGTAAGGGTACATATGTGCCATGATTTTATACAAAACCAGTAAAAAATACTTATGTTTTACTTTTAATACCTTTTTGCATTGATGATATTTTCTTTTGAAGTACCAGAAAATACAAATGAGTACAAATATTACTCTAATGTGCATTGTCTACCAGATTAACTTATTCCTATTTTTTTATGTTATTTGACTCATTCCACTAAAAATCCTTTCAATTTTAGGAGCTATTTCGCATAAAATGAATTATTTTTGGTAGCTATTATTTCTTAATTATTGTGCATAGAAATCCTTCATGTTCATGTTGTAACATGGAAATTTATTACCTACTAATAGCTTAAAATCATGATTTGGGAATTCGTTGTCACTAACAGGAACTAACTTTGGTAATTGTGCTTTTTAGTGATCTGAATTTATTGAATATTTGGGGATGCCTGAGTGGCTCACTGCTTGAGCATCTGCCTTTGGCTCAGGTCGTGGTCCCAGGGTCCTGGGATTCAGTCCCATATTGGGCTCCCCACAAGGAGCCTGTTTCTCCCTGTGCCTAGGTCTCTGCCTCTCTGTGTCTGTATCTCCTGAATAAATAAATACAAATAAAAATAAATGAGTTTGTTATATAGAAACCCACTCACTGAATTTACTGAATATTTGTATATTTTTCCTCATGATTTTGTTGTTTTATTTGCATATTTGTGTTTTTTAATTTAAATTCTATTAGCCAACATACAGTTCATTATTAGTTTCAGATGTAGAGTCCAGTAATTAATCAGATGCATATAACACCCAGTGCTCATGATATCACTGCCCTCCTTAATGCCCATCACCTTATTTACCCCATCCTCCCACCCAACTCTTACCTGGCAGCCCTCTGTTGCCTAGAGTTAAGAGTCTCTCATGGTTCGTCTCCCTCTCTGAGGGAAAACTAAATAGTTTTTCCTCCTTACCCTATGATCCTCTGTACTGTTTCTGATATTCGACATATGAGTGGAACTATTTGATAATTGTCTTTCTCTGACTGACATTTTACTCGGATAATACCGTCCGGTTCTATATAAATATAAATGGTGATATTTCATCCTTTCTGATGACTGAATAATACTCCTCTCTTTCCATCCCTCCTCTCTCTTTTATATATATATAAAAGACTCTATAGATGTCTGTGCATCCCCTAAATAGCAATAAGATATACATTTTTCTCAAGCAGACATTAAATTCTCCAAGACAGGGGATCCCTGGGTGGCTCAGTGGTTTAGCGTCTGCTGTCGGCCCAGGGCTTGATCATGGAGTCCCGGGATTGAGTCCTGCATCAGGCTCCCTGGATGGACCCTGCTTCTGCCTCTGCCTGGGTCTCTGCCTCTCTCTTTCTCTCTGTGTCTCTCATGAATATAATTCATATATATATAATTTTCTTTATCCATTCTTCTGTTGATGGACATCTGAGCTCTTTCCATAGTGTGGTTATTGTGGACATTGCTGCTATAAACATTGTGGTACAGGTGCCCCTTCAGATCCCAAACTTTATATCTTTGGTGTAAATACCTAGTAATGCAATTGCTGGGTCATAGGATAGCTTTATTTTTGGCTTCTTGAGAAACCTCCATACTGTTTTCCAGAGTAGATATACCACCTTACATTTCCACCAACAGTGCAAAAGGGTTCCCCTTTCTACACATCCTCACCAACATTTGCTGTTTTCTGAGTTATTAATTTTAGCCATTCTAACTAGAGTGAGGTGCAATCTAATTGTGGTTTTTATTTATATTTCCCTGATGCCAAGTGATGCAGAACACTTTTTCATGTGTATGTTGGCCATTTGTAAGTCTTCTTTGGAGAAATATTTACTCATGCCTTCTGCGCATTTCTTGATTGGAGTATTTATTTGTTGGATGTTATGTATTTTTTTAAGATTTTATTTATTTATTCATGAGAGACACACACAGAGAGAGGCAGAGACATAGGCAGAGGGAGAAGCAGGCTCCAAGCAGGGAGCCCAATGTGGGCTTGATCCTGGGACTCCAGGATCATGCCCTGAGAGAAGGCAGACACCACTGAGCCACCCAGGCATCCCATGTTGGGTGTTATTTTGTTTTTAACGGCTACAAAAAATAATATTGTTTTTGGTTTGGAATTTAATTATAGTATCTGAGTAGATATGTAACACTAGCAAATGGATAGCCATATTAGTATCAAAGAAAGGAAGACCAAGAATCAAATTAGAATAAAATTCTGATCAGTCAGTCAGAAATAGGATATTTGAAAGTATATGTTTGATTTCTTGGAAGATATATACAAAAACCTAATGATGGACACCTATGGAGAGAGTGACGTGGAATATCCTTGCCACCACATTAAAAAAATCAGAAACCTGTATTATTTTTTTTTCATAAAAATACGCTATTTAATAATATGCTAGTTCTATGCTAATGTGATGTGTTTATCATTGTTATTTTTTTTATGCTTCTGTATTTTATTTTATTTTATTTTATTTTATTTATTTTTTTTTATTGGTGTTCAATTTACTAACATACAGAATAACACCCAGTGCCCGTCACCCATTCACTCCCACCCCCTGCCCTCCTCCCCTTCTACCACCCCTAGTTCGTTTCCCAGAGTTAGCAGTCTTTACGTTCTGTCTCCCTTTCTGATATTTCCCACACATTTCTTCTCCCTTCCCTTATTTTCCCTTTCACTATTATTTATATTCCCCAAATGAATGAGAACATATAATGTTTGTCCTTCTCCGACTGACTTACTTCACTCAGCATAATACCCTCCAGTTCCATCCACGTTGAAGCAAATGGTGGGTATTTGTCATTTCTAATAGCTGAGTAATATTCCATTAAATACATAAACCACATCTTCTTTATCCATTCATCTTTCGTTGGACACCGAGGCTCCTTCCACAGTTTGGCTATCGTGGCCATTGCTGCTAGAAACATCGGGGTGCAGGTGTCCCGGCGTTTCATTGCATTTGTATCTTTGGGGTAAATCCCCAACAGTGCAATTGCTGGGTCGTAGGGCAGGTATATTTTTAACTGTTTGAGGAACCTCCACACAGTTTTCCAGAGTGGCTGCACCAGTTCACATTCCCACCAACAGTGTAAGAGTGTTCCCTTTTCTCCGCATCCTCTCCAACATTTGTGGTTTCCTGCCTTGTTAATTTTCCCCATTCTCACTGGTGTGAGGTGGGATCTCATTGTAGTTTTGATTTGTATTTCCCTGATGGCAAGTGATGCAGAGCATTTTCTCATATGCATGTTGGCCATGTCTATGTCTTCCTCTGTGAGATTTCTGTTCATGTCTTTTGCCCATTTCATGATTGGATTGTTTGTTTCTTTGCTGTTGAGTTTAATAAGTTCTTTATAGATCTTGGAAACTAGCCCTTTATCTGATATGTCATTTGCAAATATCTTCTCCCATTCTGTAGGTTGTCTTTGAGTTTTGTTGACTGTATCCTTTGCTGTGCAAAAGCTTCTTATCTTGATGAAGTCCCAATAGTTCATTTTTGCTTTTGTTTCTTTTGCCTTTGTGGATGTATCTTGCAAGAAGTTACTATGGCCGAGTTCAAAAAGGGTGTTGCCTGTGTTCTTCTCTAGGATTTTGATGGAATCTTGTCTCACATTTAGATCTTTCATCCATTTTGAGTTTATCTTTGTGTATGGTGAAAGAGAGTGGTCTAGTTTCATTCTTCTGCATGTGGATGTCCAATTTTCCCAGCACCATTTATTGAAGAGACTGTCTTTCTTCCAATGGATAGTCTTTCCTCCTTTATCGAATATTAGTTGCCCATAAAGTTCAGGGTCCACTTCTGGGTTCTCTCTTCTGTTCCACTGATCTATGTGTCTGTTTTTGTGCCAGTACCACACTGTCTTGATGACCACAGCTTTGTAGTACAACCTGAAATCTGGCATTGTGATGCCCCCAGATATGGTTTTCTTTTTTAAAATTCCCCTGGCTATTCGGGGTCTTTTCTGATTCCACACAAATCGTAAAATAATTTGTTCTAACTCTCTGAAGAAAGTCCATGGTATTTTGATAGGGATTGCATTAAACGTGTATATTGCCCTGGGTAACATTGACATTTTCACAATATTAATTCTGCCAATCCATGAGCATGGAATATTTTTCCATCTCTTTGTGTCTTCCTCAATTTCTTTCAGAAGTGTTCTATAGTTATGAGGGTATAGATCCTTTACATCTTTGGTGAGGTTTATTCCTAGGTATCTTATGCTTTTGGGTGCAATTGTAAATGGGATTGACTCCTTAATTTCTCTTTCTTCAGTCTCATTGTTAGTGTATAGAAATGCCACTGACTTCTGGGCATTGATTTTGTATCCTGCCACGCTACCGAATTGCTGTATGAGTTCTAGCAATCTTGGGGTGGAGACTTTTGGGTTTTCTATGTAGAGTATCATGTCATCGGCGAAGAGAGAGAGTTTGACTTCTTCTTTGCCAATTTGAATGCCTTTAATGTCTTTTTGTTGTCTGATTGCTGAGGCTAGGACTTCCAGTACTATGTTGAATAGCAGTGGTGAGAGTGGACATCCCTGTCTTGTTCCTGATCTTAGGGGAAAGGCTCCCAGTGCTTCCCCATTGAGAATGATATTTGCTGTGGGCTTTTCATAGATGGCTTTTAAGATGTTGAGGAATGTTCCCTCTATCCCTACACTCTGAAGAGTTTTAATCAGGAATGGATGCTCTATTTTGTCAAATGCTTTCTCTGCATCCAATGAGAGGATCATATGGTTCTTGGTTTTTCTCTTGCTGATATGATGAATCACATTGATTGTTTTACGGGTGTTGAACCAGCCTTGTGTCCCAGGGATAAATCCTACTTGGTCATGGTGAATAATTTTCCTAATGTACTGTTGGATCCTATTGGCCAGTATCTTGTTGAGAATTTTTGCATCCATGTTCATCAGGGATATTGGTCTGTAATTCTCCTTTTTGGCGGGGTCTTTGTCTGGCTTTGGAATTAAGGTGATGCTGGCCTCATAGAACGAATTTGGAAGTACTCCATCTCTTTCTATCTTTCCAAACAGCTTTAGGAGAATAGGTATGATTTCTTGTTTAAACGTTTGATAAAATTCTCCTGGGAAGCCATCTGGCCCTGGACTCTTGTGTCTTGGGAGGTTTTGGATGACTGCTTCAATTTCCTCCCTGGTTATTGGCCTGTTCAGGTTTTCTATTTCTTCCTGTTCCAGTTTTGGTAGTTTGTGGCTTTCCAGGAATGCGTCCATTTCTTCTAGATTGCCTAATTTATTGGCGTATAGCTGTTCATAATATGTTTTTAAAATCGTTTGTATTTCCTTGGTGTTGGTAGTGATCTCTCCTTTCTCATTCATGATTTTATTAATTTGAGTCTTCTCTCTCTTCTTTTTAATAAGGCTGGCTAATGGTTTATCTATCTTATTAATTCTTTCAAAGAACCAACTCCTGGTTCTGTTGATCTGTTCCACAGTTCTTCTGGTCTCGATTTCGTTGAGTTCTGCTCGAATCTTTATTAACTCCCTTCTTCTCTTGGGTGTAGGATCTATTTGCTGTTTTTTCTCTAGCTCCTTTATGTGTAAGGTTAGCTTTTGTATTTGAGTTCTTTCCAGTTTTTGAATGGATGCTTGTATTGCGATGTATTTCCCCCTTAGGACTGCTTTTGCTGCATCCCAAAGATTTTGAACGGTTGTATCTTCATTCTCATTAGTTTCCATGAATCTTTTTAATTCTTCCTTAATTTCCTGGTTGACCCTTTTATCTTTTAGCAGGATGGTCCTTAACCTCCATGTGTTTGAGGTCCTTCCAAACTTCTTGTTGTGATTTAGTTCTAATTTCAAGGCATTATGGTCCGAGAATATGCAGGGGACAATCCCAATCTTTTGGTATCGGTTCAGACCCGATTTGTGACCCAATATGTGGTCTATACTGGAGAAAGTTCCATGTGCGCTTGAGAAGAATGTGTATTCAGTTGAGTTTGGATGTAAAGTTCTGTAGATATCTGTGAAATCCATCTGGTCCAGTGTATCATTTAAAGCTCTCGTTTCTTTGGAGATGTTGTGCTTAGAAGACCTATCGAGTATAGAAAGAGCTAGATTGAAGTCACCAAGTATAAGTGTATTATTATCTAAGTATTTCTTCACTTTGGTTAATAATTGATTTATATATTTGGCAGCTCCCACATTCGGAGCATATATATTGAGGATTGTTAAGTCCTCTTGTTGAATAGATCCTTTAAGTATGATATAGTGTCCCTCTTCATCTCTCACTACAGTCTTTGGGGTAAATTTTAGTTTATCTGATATAAGGATGGCTACCCCTTCTTTCTTTTGAGGACCATTCGAATGGTAAATGGTTCTCCAACCTTTTATTTTCAGGCTGTAGGTGTCCTTCTGTCTAAAATGAGTCTCTTGTAGACAGCAAATAGATGGGTCCTGCTTTTTTATCCAGTCTGAAACCCTGCGCCTTTTGATGGGGTCATTAAGCCCGTTCACATTCAGAGTTACTATTGAGAGATATGAGTTTAGTGTCATCATGATATCTATTCAGTCTTTGTTTTTGTGGACTGTTCCACTGAACTTCTTCTTAAAGGGGAATTTTAAGAGTCCCCCTTAAAATTTCTTGCAGAGCTGGTTTGGAGGTCACATATTCTTTTAGTTGCTGCCTGTCTTGGAAGCTCTTTATCTCTCCTTCCATTTTGAATGAGAGCCTTGCTGGATAAAGTATTCTTGGTTGCATGTTCTTCTCATTTAGGACCCTGAATATATCCTGCCAGCCCTTTCTGGCCTGCCAGGTCTCTGTGGAGAGGTCTGCTGTTACCCTAATACTCCTCCCCATAAAAGTCAGGGATTTCTTGTCTCTTGCTGCTTTAAGGATCTTCTCCTTATCTTTGGAATTTGCAAGCTTCACAATTAAATGTCGAGGTGTTGAACGGTTTTTATTGATTTTAGGGGGGGATCTCTCTATTTCCTGGATCTGAATGCCTGTTTCCCTTCCCAGATTAGGAAAGTTTTCAGCTAGAATTTGTTCAAATACATATTCTGGCCCTCTGTCCCTTTCGGCGCCCTCGGGAACCCCAATTAAACGTAGGTTTTTCTTCCTCAGGCTGTCGTTTATTTCCCTTAATCTATCTTCATGGTCTTTTAATTGTTTGTCTCTTTTTTCCTCAGTTTCCCTCTTTGCTATCAACTTGTCTTCTATGTCACTCACTCGTTCTTCCACCTCGTTAACCCTCGTCGTTAGGACTTCTAGTTTGGATTGCATCTCATTCAATTGATTTTTAATTTCTGCCTGATTAGCTCTAAATTCTGCAGTCATGAAGTCTCTTGAGTCCTTTATACTTTTTTCTAGAGCCACCAGTAGCTGTATAATAGTGCTTCTGAATTGGCTTTCTGACATTGAATTGTAATCCAGATTTTGTAACTCTGTGGGAGAGAGGACTGTTTCTGATTCTTTCTTTTGAGGTGAGGTTTTCCTTCTAGTCATTTTGCTCAGTGCAGAGTGGCCAAAAGCAAGTTGTATTGGGAAAAAGAGAAAAAGAGAGGAGAGAAAGAAGGAAAGAAAAGAGAAAGAGAAAAAAAAAGGGAAGAAAAAGAAAAAAAAACGAAAAAAAAAAAAGAAGAAAAAGAGACAGAAAAAGAAAGGAGAAAAAAAGGGGGTGGGGGAAGGAAACAAATCAAAAAGCAAAACAAAACAAAAGCAAAAACAAACAAACAAAAAAAGAACCACCGGGGAGTATCTTCTGATTCTGTGTACTTTAAGTCCCTTGGCTTCTCCTGGAAGTTGTCCGTCTAGCTGGTGTTCTGGGGGAGGGGCTTGTTGTGCTGATTCTCAGGTGTTAGCAGTTGGGGGAGCTGCTGTGCCCCTGCCTGGTGCAGGGCTCAGTGGGGGTTGTTTACCCCGTGAGGCCGCAGGAGGAACAGCCCCAGTGGCGGGGCAGCTCTGGAAACCTGGATTCAGCTCCGGCAGGAACTCGGTCTGCAGGGCCTGGAGGCTCCGGGGCGGGGCCGCTGATGTGCTCAGCTGGGGCAGGAGCGTCCTCGCTGTCCTGGGCCCTCCCGGCCTCTGCCTGTCCCGGGGGAGGCGGGATCCTGGGCTGTGTCCCGGCGCCCTGTGCTCCGGAGCCTGCGCTGGTGGATTCGCGCTCCCGGGCCGCGCAGCCCCCTCCGCGGAGCCGCCGCCCGAGCCCCTCCGAGCTGCTCCTGGAACCGCGCAGCCCCCTCCGCACGGAGCCTCTTCCTCTGCCCGAGCCCCTCCGAGCTGCTCCCGGGGCCGTGCAGCCCCCTCCGCGGAGCCGCCGCCCGAGCCCCTTCAGCTGCTCCGGGTCCCGCCGGGTCCCGCCGTGCGCGCTGCAGCCCTTAGGGAGCTCGGCGCACTCTCCTGGGCGCGCAGTTGCTGTTACTGTCCCCGGGAGCCCGAGGGCATCCCCGCCCTCCTGGGTCCTGCTCTAACTCCCCGCGAGCCCCTTTCCGCCCGGGAAGGTCGGTGCAGCTCCTGCTCCTCCGGGACGGGGCTCTCCTGTCCTGGGGACACTCGCCCCGGCCTCAGCCCGGCTCCTCGCGGGCCCCTCCCCCTTGGAGGCCTTTGTTTCTTTATTTCTTTTTCCCCGTCTTCCTACCTTGATAGAAGCGCGAACTCTTCTCACTGTTGCATTCCAGCTGGTCTCTCTTTAAATCTCAGGCCGAATTCATAGATTTTCAGGATAATTTGAAGGTTTTCTAGATAGTTTGGTGGAGACAGGTGATTTGGAGACCCTGCTCTTCCGCCATCTTGCTCCTCCCCCGAAACCTGTATTATTTTAATATAGAAAATGTACAGGCCCATTGAAATGTAAATTTAAGCAATTATGAAGACATCATTTGTAAACTTTACTAGAAATCAGTTTCAGAGAATGTCACAAATCATGCCCTCAATATCACAAATCGTTCACTTTGTTAATTTTAACCATGTGCCAGAAAATATGCTAAGCACTTGACATGCTGATAACTGGATAGATGGAACTTGAACTCTTATTTTTATTCCAAACACCTTCCTCTTCCCTATCATACATGTGAAAGTCAGTGTTTATGTAAGCATGCATATGTGTATGCAATTATTAGTCATCATTTATTTAAGTTAAAATTATATTTTCAAATAATAGCATTATCTCTATATATGCCTTGGTGCTATCCAGAATGCTGTGACTTTTTATTTCACAGGAAATCATGCTAGCCTTGGATTCTGAACTCCCATCCTTCATTTTAAACAAGAACTCTTAGTTCCTGTCAGAAATTTAAAGATTTTTTTTCTTATTAGCTACCTCAGCTGCCTTGTATCTTTATGAATTGAAAGTTTCACTCATTTATTTTGCTTTCTTATTTCTTATTAATTATTTATTTCTAATTGATGTTCGATTTGCCAACATATAGTATAACACCCAGTGCACATTCCATAAAACGCCCTCCACAGCGCCCATTACCCACTTACATCATCCCCCACCCAAGTCACCTTCCACTACCCTTTGTTCGTTTCCCAGAGTTAGGAATCTCTCATGTTTTGTCATACTTTCTGATTTTTCCCATTTTCTCTCCTTTCCCCTATAATTCCTTTCACTATTTCTTATATTCCCCATATGAGTGAAACCATATGATGATTGTCCTTCCTCAACTGACTTACTTCACTAAGCATAATACCCTCCATTCCATCCACATAGAAGAAAATGGTGGGTATTCATCCTATCTAACGGTTGACTAATATTCTTCTTTGAAGAATGGTTGACACATCTTCTTTATCCATTAATCTGTGGAAAGACATAGAGGGTCCTTCCACAGTTTGGCTATTGTGGACATTGCTGCTGTAAACATTGGGGTGGAGGTGTCCCGGCGTTCCACTGAATCTGTATCTTTGGGGTAAATCCCGAGTAGTGCAATTTCTGGGTCATTGAAGAGCTCTATTTTTAACTCTTTGAGGAACCTCCACAGAGTTTTCCAGAGTGGCTGCACCAGTTTGCATTCCCACCAACAGTGCAAGAGGGTTCCCCTTTCTCCACATCCTCTACAACATTTGTTGTTTCCTGTCTTGTTAATTTTCCCCATTCTCACTGGTGTGAGGTGGTATCTCATTGTGGCTTTGATTTCTATTTCCCTGATGGCCAGTGATGAAGAGCATTTTCTCATGTGCTTGTTGGCCATGTCTATGTCTTCTTTCTTGAAATTTCTGTTCATGTCTTTGCCCATTTCATGATTGGATTGTTTGTTTCTTTGCTGTTGAGTTTAAGAAGTTCTTTATAGATCTTGGGTACTAGCCCTTTATCTGATATGTCATTTGTAAATAACTTCTCCCATTCTGTACTTGTCTTTTAGTTTTGTAGACTGTTTCTTTTGCTGTGCAGAAGCTTTTTATCCTGATTAAGTCCCAATAGCTCAGTTTTGCTTTTGTTTCCCTTGCCGTCATAAATGTATCTTGAAAGAACTTGCTGTGGCCAAGTTCAAAAAGGGTGTTGCGGAGGTGGGGCAATATGGTGGAAGAGTAGGGTCCCCAAATCACCTGTCCTCACCAACTTACCTAGATAACTTTCAAATCATCCTGAATACCTACGAATTCAGTCTGAGATTTAATGAGAGAACTGCTAGAATGCTACAGTGGGAAGAGTTTGCACTTCTATCAAGGTAGGAAGACGGAAAAAAAAAATAAATAAAAAAACATCCAAGGGGGAGGAGCTCCCGGAGGAGCCAGGCTAAGGGCACTCCGGGAGTGCCCCCAGGACAGGAAAGCCCAGGCCCTAAAGAGCAGGAGCTTTACTAATTTTCCTGGACAGAAAGGCACTCCCAGGGAACTCCCGCAGGATCCCAGGAGGGGCGGGGATGCCCTCAGGCTCCCAGGGGCACTAACAGAGGAACTGCACCACTGGGGAGAGCGTGCCACAAACCAGGGTCCCAGCTCTCTAAAGGCCTGGAGGGCCCCCAGGAGCAGCTGGGGAGGCGGCTCAGGCGGTGGTTCCACACAGAGGGGGCTGCGCGGCCCGGGAGCATGATTCCAGTGGCTCAGGCCCCGGAGCCGAGGGCACTGGGGACACAGCCCAAGATCCGGCGCTCCCTCCGGGACAGGCAGAGGCTGGGAGGACACAGGACAGCAAGGACGCTCCTGCCTCCTGGCGGCTCTAAGCTGTGAAGATCAGCGCCCCCGCCCCCGGAGCATCCAGGTACCTATAGACTGGGAAATGCCCTAGTTAATTTGGGAGCTGACGCCAGAGCTGGAGAGCTGTCCATCGCCAATGTTGTTGTTCCTCCTCCTGGTGTCACCTTATTCCTGGGACTGAGCAGGGGCCTCACAGGATAAACTGCTCCCACTGAGCTGTGCACCTGGCAGGGGGCTGGGCAGCTCCCCCAGGTTCACACACCTGAGAATCAGCACAGCAGGCCCCTCCCCTAGAAGACCAACTGGAAGGACAGGGAAAGAGCAAGTTCTTGACCAAGCAGCGCAAGAAAGTTCAAGGGGAAATCTAGGGACTTACAGTATATAGAATCAGAGGATACTCCCCCGTGTTTTTTGTTTTCTGTTTGTTTCTCACCCCCCGCTTTTTTTTCTTTTTTTTTTTCTTCTATTTTTCTCCTTTTACCCATAAAACTTCTTTTTGGTCACTCTACACTGAGCAAAATGACTAGAAGGAAAACCTCACCTCAAAAGAAAGAATCAGGAACAGTCCTCACTCCCACAGAGTTACAAAATTTGGATTACAATTCAATGGCAGAAAATTGATTCAGAAACACAATTATAAAGCTACTGATGGCTATAGAAAACAGCATGAAGGATTCAAGAGACTTCATGACTGCAGAATTTAGATCTAATCAGGCCGAAATTGAAAATCAATTAAATGAGACGTAATCCAAACTAGAGGTCCTACAACGAGGGTTAACAAGGTAGAAGAATGAGTGAGTGACATAGAAGACAAGGTGATGGCAAGGAAGGAAGCTGAGGAAAAAAGAGAAAAACAATTAAAAGATCATGAGGATAGGTTAAGGGAAATAAATGACAGCCTCAGAAGGAAAAATCAACATTTATTTTGGATTCCCGAGGGCGCCGAAAGGGACAGAGGTCCAGAGTGTTTATTTGAACAAATCATAGCTAAGAACTTTCCTAACTTGGGAAGGAAAACAGACATTCAGATCCAGGAGATAGAGAGATCCCCCCCTAAAATCAATAAAAACTGCTCAACACCTCGACATTTAATAGTGACAATTGCAAATTCCAAAGATAAAGAGAACATCCTTAAAGCAGCAAGAGACAAGAAATCCCTAACTTTTATTTGGAAAAGCATTAGGATAGCAGCAGACGTCTCCACAGAGACATGGCAGACCAGAAAGAGATGCAGGATATATTCAGGGTCCTAAATGAGAAGAACATGCAGCCAAGAATACTTTATCCAGCAAGGCTCTCATTCAAAATAGAAGGAGAGATAAAGAGGTTCCAGGATAGGCAGAAACTGCAAGAATATGTAATCACCAAACTAGCTCTCCAAGAAATATTAAGGGGGACTCTGTAAAAGAAAGAGGAAGCCCAAAGATACAATCCACAAAAACAGGGACTGAAAAGGTATCATGATAACACTAAATTCATGTCTTTCAATAGTAACTCTGAACGTGAATGGTGTTATGACCCCATTAAAAAGGTGCAGGGTTTCAGACTGGATAAAAAAGCAGGACCCATCTATTTGCAATCTACAAGAGATTCATTTTAGACCTAAGGACACCTCCAGCCTGAAAATAAAAGGTTGGAGAACCATTTACCATTGAAATGGTCCTCAAAAGAAAGCAGAGGTAGTCATCCTTATATCAGATAAATTAAAGTTTATCCCAAAGACTGTAGTAAGAGATGAAGAGGGCCACTATATCATACTTAAAGCACCTATCCAACAATAGGACCTAACAATCATGAATATTTATGCCCCGAATTTGGGAGCTGCCAAGTAAATCAATCAATTAATAAACAAACTTAAGACATATTTAGATAATAATATACTTATGCTTGGTGACTTGAATGTAGCGACTTCTACAATCGACAGATCTTCTAAGCAAAACATCTCCAAAGAAACAAGAGCTTTAAATGATACACTGGAAGAGATGGATTTCACAGATATTTACAGAGCTTTACATCCAAATGCAACTGAATACACATTCTTCTCAAGGGCACATGGAACTTTCTCCAGAATAGACCACAACTGGGTCACAAATCAGGTCTCAACCGATACCAAAAGATAGGGATCGTCCCCTGCATATTTTTAGACCATAATGCTCTGACACTAGAGCTAAATCACAAGAAGAAATTTGGAAGGATTTCAAACATATGGAAGTTAAGGATCATCAAGCTAAAGGATGAAAGGCTCAACCAGGACATTAGGGAAGAATTAAAAAGATTCATGGAAACTAATGAGAATGAAGATATAACTGTTCAAAATCTTAGAATACAGCAAAAGCAGTCCTGAGGGGGAACTACATTGCAATATAAGCATCCATACAAAAACTGGAAAGGACTCAAATACAAAAGCTAACCTTGCACCTAAAGGAGCTGGAGTAAAAACAGCAAATAAAACCTACACTCATCAGAAGGAGAGAGTTGATAAAGATTAGAGCAGAACTCAATATAACACAGACCAGAAAAACTGTGGAAGAGATCAACAAAACCAGGAGTTTGTTCTTTGAAAGAATTAATAAGGGGATCCCTGGGTGGCTCAGTGGTTTAGCGCCTGCCTTTGGCCCAGGGCGCGATCCCAGAGTTCCGGGATCGAGTCCCACGTCGGACTCCAGGCATGTAGCCTGCTTCTCCCTCCTCCTGTGTCTCTGCCTCTCCCTCTCTCTCTCTCTGTCTCTCATAAATAAATAAACAAATCTTAAAAAAAAGAATTAATAAGATAGATAAACCATCATCCAGCCTTATTAAAAAGAAGAGAGAAAAGATTCAAATTAATAAAATAACGAATGAGAAGGCAGAGATCACAACCAATAGCAAGGAAATACAAAGGATCATAAAAACTTATGATGAACAGATTTATGCCAATAAACTATGCAATCTGGAAGAAATGGATACCTTTCTGGAAAACCACAAACTACCAAAATTGGAACAGGAAGAAATAGAAAACCTGAACAGGCCAATAACCAGAGAGGAAATTGAAGCAGTCATCAAAAACCTCCCAAGACACAAAAATCCAGGGCTAAATGGCTTCCCTGGGGAATTCTATCAAACGTTTAAAGAAGAAACCATACCTCTTCTCCTAAAGCTGTTTGGAAAGATAGAAAGAGATGAAGTACTTCCAAATTCATTCTATGAGGCCAGCATCATCTTAATTCCAAAACCAGACAAAGACCCCACCAAAAAGAAGGAGTATAGACCAATATCCCTGATGAACACGGATGCAAATATTCTCAACAAGATACTAGCCAATAGGATCCAACGATACATTAAGAAGATTATTCACCATGCCAGAGTGGGAACCTCCATACAGTTTTCCAGAGTCACTGTACCAGTTCACATTCCCACCAACAATGCAAGAGGGTTCCCCTTTCTCCACATCCTCTCAAAAATTTATTGTTTCACCCCTTGTTAATTTTCCCCATTCTCACTGGTGTGAAGTGGTATCTCATTGTGGTTTTGATTTGTATTTCCCTGATGCCAAGTGATGGAGAACATTTTTTCATGTGCTTGTTGGCCATGTCTATGTCTTCCTCTGTGAGATTTCTCTTCATGTCTTTTGCCCATTTCATGATTGGATTGTTTGTTTCTTTGCTGTTGAGTTCAAAATGTTCTTTATAGGCCTTGGATACTAGCCGTTTATCTGATAGGTCATTTGCAAATATCTTCTCCCATTCTGCAGGTTGTCTTTTTGTTTTGTTGACTGTATCTTTTGCTGTTCAAAAGCTTCTTATCTTGATAAAGTTCCAATAGTTCATTTTTGCTTTTGTTTCCCTTTCCTTCATGGATGTATCTAGCAAGAAGTTACTGTGGCTGAGTTCATAAAGGGTGTTGACTGTGTTCTCTAGGATTTTGATGGAATCTTGCCTCACATTTTGATCTTTCATCCATTTTGAGTTTATCTTTGTGTATGGTGAAAGAGAGTGGTCTAGTTTCATTCTTCTGCATGTGGATGTCCAATTTTCCCAGCACCATTTATTGAAGAGACTGTCTTTCTTCCAGTGGATAGTCTTTCCTCCTTTATCGAATATTAGTTGACCATAAAGTTGAGGGTCCACTTCTGGATTCTCTATTCTGTTCCATTGATCTATGTGTCTGTTTTTGGGCCAGTACCACACTGTCTTGATGACCACAGCTTTGTAGTACAACCTGAAATCTGGCATTGTGATGCCCCCAGCTATGGTTATCTTTTCTAATATTCCCCTAGCTATTCGGGGTCTTTTCTAGTTCCACACAAATCTTAAGATGATTTCTTCCAACTCTCTGAAGAAAGTCCATGATAGTTTGATAGGGATAACATTAAAGGTGTAAATTGCCCTGGGTAACATTGACATTTTCACAATATTAATTCTTCCAATCCATTGCATGGAATATTTTTCCAAATATTTGTGTCTTCCTCAATTTCTTTCAGAAGTGTTCTGTCGTTTTTAGGGTATACCTCCTTTACCTCTTTGGTTAGGTTTATTCCTAGGTATCTTATGCTTTGGTGTACAATTGTAAATGGGATTGACTCCTTAATTTCTCTTTCTTCAGTCTCATTGTTAGTGTATAGAAATGCCACTGACTTCTGGGCATTGATTTTGTATCCTGCCACACTGCCAAATTGCTCTATGAGTTCTAGCAATCTTGGGTTGGAGTTTTTTGGGTTTCCCATGTAGAGTATCATGTCATCAGAGAAGAGAGAGAGTGTGACTACTTCTTTGCCAATTTGAATGTCTTTTATTTATTTTTGTTGCCTGATTGCTGAAGGTAGGACTTCTAGTACTTTGTTGAATAGCAGTGGTGAGATTGGACATCCGTGTCTTGTTCCTGACCTTAGGGGAAAGGCTCCCAGTGTTTCCCCATTGAGAATGATATTTGCTGTGGGATTTTCATAGATGGCTTTTAAGATGCTGAGGAATGTTCCCTCTATCCTATACTCTGAAGAGTTTTGATCAGGTATGGAAGCTGTGTTTTGTCAAATGCTTTTTCTGTATCTATTGAGAGGATCCTATGTTTCTTGTTTTTTCCCTTGCTGATGTGATGAATCACACTGAATGCTTTATGAGTGTTGAACCAGCCTTGCATCCCGGGGAAAAATCACACTTGGTCATGGTGAATAATCTTCTTAATGTATTGTTGGATCCTATTGGCTAGTATCTTGTTGAGAATTTTTCCATCCATGTTCATCTGGGATATTGGTCTATAATTCTCCTTTTTGGTGGAGTGTTTGTCTGTTTGTGGAATTAAGGCGATGCTGGCCTCATAGACTGAGTTCGGAAGTATTCCATCTCTTTCTATCTTTCCAAACAGCTTTAGTAGATTAGGTAAAGTTTCTTCTTTAAATGTTTGATAGAATTCCCCAGGGAAGCCATTTAGCCCTGGACTTTTGTTTCTTGGGAGGTTTTTGATGACTGCTTCAATTTCCTCCCTTGGTATTGGCCTGTTCAGGTTTTCTATTTCTTCCTGTTCCAGTTTTGGTAGTTTGTGGTTTTCCGGAATGCATCCATTTCTTCTAGATTGCCTAATTTTTTTTGCGTCTAATTGGTCATAATGTTTTTAAAATCATTTGTATTTCCTTGATGTTGGTAGGGATCTCTCCTTTATCATTCATGATTTTATTATTTTGGTCTTTTTTCTCTTCTTTTTAATTAGGCTGGCTAATTGTTTATCTATCTTATTAATTCTTTCAAGGAACCAACTCCTGGTTTTGTTGATCTGTTCCACAGTTCTTCTGGTCTCGATTTCGTTGAGTTTTGCTCAAATCTTTATTAACTCTCTTCTTCTGCTGGGTGTAGGATCTATTTGCTCTTTTTCTCCAGCTTCTTTAGGTGCAAGGTTAGCTTTTGTATTTGAGTTCTTTCCAGTTTTTGAATGGCTACTTGTATTTTGATGTATTTCCCCCTCAGGACTGCTTTTGTTCTTTCCCAAAGATTTTGAATGGTTGTATCTTCATTCTCATTAGTTTCCTTGAATCTTTTTAATTCTTCCTTAATTTCCTGGTTGACCCTTTCATCTTTTAGCAGGATGGTCCTTAACCTCCACGTTTTGAAATCCTTCCAAACTTATTCTTGTGATTTAGTTCTAAGCGTTATCGTCTGAGAATACACAGGGAACAATCCCAATCTTTTGGTATCAGTTAAGACCTGATTTGTGATCCATTATGTGATCTATTTTGGAGAAAGATCCATGTGCAGTTGAGAAGAATGTGTATTCAGTTGCATTTGGATATAAAGTTCTGTAAATATCTGTGAAATCCAACTGGTCCAGTGTATCATTTAAACCTCTCGTTTCTTTGGAGATGTTGTGCTTAGAATACCTGTCGATTGTAGAAAGCACTACATAGAAGTCACCAAGAATAAGTGTAGTATTATCTAAGTATGTCTTCATTTTGGTTATCAATTGATTGATATACTTGGCTGGTCCCACATTCAGGCATATATATTGATGATTGTTAAGTCTTCTTCTTGGAGAGATCCTTTAAATGTGATATAGTGTCCCTCTTCATCTCTCACTACAGTCTTAGGGATAAACTTTAGTTTATCTGATATAAGGATGGCTACCTTTGCTTTCTTTTGAGGACCATTTGAATGTTACATGGTTCTCCAACCTTTTATTTTCAGGCTGTAGTTGTCCTTATGTCTAAAATTAGTCTCTTGTAGACAGCAAATAGATGGGTCTTGCTTGTTTATCCAGTCTGAAACCCTGCACTTTTTGATGGGGTCATTAAGCCCATTCACGTTCAGAGTTACTATTGAAAGATATGAGTTTAGTGTTATCATGATACTTATTCAGTCCCTGTTTTTGTGGATTGTTCCCTTGGTTTCCTCTATTACAGAATCCCCCTTAATATTTCTTGCAGAGCTGCCTTCGTGGTCACATATTTCAGTTTCTGTGTATCCTGGAAGCTCTTTATCTCTCCTTCTATTTTGAATGAGAGCCTTGCTGGATAAAGTATTCTTGGCTGCATGTTCTTCTCATTTAGGACCCTGAATATATTCTGCCAGCCCTTTCTGGCCTGCCAGGTCTCTTTGGAGAGGTCTGCTGTTAATCTAATATTTTTCCCCATAGAAGTTAGAGATTTCTTGTCTCTTGCTGCTTTAAGGATCTTCTTTTTATCTTTGGAATTTGCAAGCTTCACTATTAAATGTCAAGGTGTTGAGTGGTTTTTATTGATTTTAAGGGGAATCACTGTATTTCCTGGATCTGAATGTCTGTTTCCCTTCCTAGATTAGGAAAGTTTTCAGCTATGATTTGTTCAAATACATATTCTAGACCTCTGCCCTTTTGGTGCCCCCGGGAACCCCAATTAAACGTAGATTTTTATTCCTGAGGCTGTCACTTATTTCCCTTAATCTATCCTCATGATCTTTTAATTGTTTTTCTCTTTTTTCCTCAGTTTCCATCTTTGCCATCAACTTGTCTTCTATGTCACTCACTCGTTCTTCTATCTTGTTAGCCCTCTTCGTTAGGACCTCTAGTTTGGATTGCATCTCATTTAATTGATTTTTAATTTTGCCTGATTAGATCTAAATTCTTCAGTTGTGAAGTCTCTTGAATCCTTTATGCCTTTTTCTAGAGCCACCAGTAGCTTTATACTTGTTCTTCTGAATTGGTTTTGTGACAATGCATTGCAATCCAAATTTTGTAACTCTGTGGGAGAGATGACTGTTTCTGATTCTTTCTTTTGAGGTGAGTTTTTCCTTCAAGTCATTTTGCTCAGTGCAGAGTGGCCAAAAACAAGTTGTATTGGGAAAAGGAGGAAAAGAGAGGAGAGAAAGAAGAAAGGAAAGAGAAAAACAAGGAAGAAGAAGAAACTAGAGAAGAAAAGAAAAAAAGGGTGGGGGAAGCAAACAGAAAACAAAAAACAAGGGTGAGTGTCCTTTAATTCTGTATACTGTAAATCCCTTGACTCCCCCTCGAGCTTTCCACTGCTGCGTGGTCAATAACTTGTTTTTCCCCCTCTCCTTCTAGATGGTCTTCTGGGGGACGGGCCTTCTGTGCTGATTCTAGGTGTGGGCACTTGGGGAGCTTCTCAGCCCCCTGCCTGGTGCAGGGCTTAGTGAAAGTTGTTTAACGTATTTATCCTGTGAGGCCACTGTGGATCTCAGTGTGGCTTTTTTATCCCGTGAGGTCCCAGGAATAAAAACAACAGTGACAGCAGACAGCTCTCCAGCCCTAGAGTCGGCTTTTGCAGTAACTACTGGAGATCTCAGTCTGCAGGAGCCGGGATCCTCTGGGGGCGGGGCCACTGATCTGTACAGCTCAGGGCCGTCTGGTGGCGGGAGCTTCCTCACAGTCCTGAGCCCTCTGGGCCTCTGCCTGTCCCGGGGGTTGGGGGGAGCGCCAGGTCTTTGGCTGTGTCCCCTGGCGCCCTGGGCTCCCGGGCTTGTGCTGCTGGACTTGTGCTCCCGGGCTGTGCAGCCCCCTCCGCTGTGGAGCTTCTGCCCGAGCTGCTGCTGAAGTTGCTCCGGGATCCAGCTGGGCCTGCTGCAGCCCTTTAGGGAACTTGGCTGCGGGGTGTGGCGTGCCCTCCCTGGGATGCAGGTCTTCTGTTAGTGCCCCTGTGAGCCTGAGAGTGTCCCTGCCCCTCTTGGGATCCTGCTCCAACTCTCTGCTAGCGCCTTTCCGTCAGGGAAGATTGATGAAGCTCCTGCTTCTCGGGGTCGGGCCTTTCCTGTCCTGGGGCACTCGCCGCTTGGCCTTAGCCCAGCTCCTCGCGTGGCCCCTCCCCCTTGAATGCCTTTTGTTTCTTTATTTCTTTTTTTCCTCCATCTTCCTACCTTGATAGAAGCATGAACTCTTCTCACTGTAGCATTCCAGCTGTTCTTTCTTTAAATCTCAAGCCGAATTCGTAGGGTTTCAGAATGATTTGAAAGTTATCTAAGTAATTTGGTGGAACAGGTGACTTGGGGACCCTACTCTTCTGCCATCTTGCCCCGCCTCCATCTATCACTGATTTGAAAAAAAAAATAGTGCATCAAATTTATATTTTCAACTGCAATTCAAGAACTTAATTTCTACACTTGAACCATTCTTCAGAATAGTTTGGTCCATCGAGACAGGGTCCTTTAGACAGGATACATAAGTTGTTAATGGAAAATTTCATATTGAAAGCACCTAGCTCTGGTGGTGAGAGAATATTTCTAATGTATAGCACTGTTTACTAAAACAGGTGAGTGTTTGGGATCATCACTGCAATGGAGCCTCAGTAAAATCAGACAACTTGTGGAGGCAGAGATAAGGATGGTTCAGATAATTTAAGTAAAGTGAATCCTGTCAGATGTTATGTACTCTTTAGTTTCTGGATTTGAATTGGGTCAGTTTTTCTTAAATTAGGCTCTGTAGTCAGATGTATTTGGTAAATGATTTATGTTATACTCTCTTCTAGGAGACTCAAAATTTCAATTTATGTTTTAAAGGCTTTGAGAATTATACCGCAAAGAAGTCTGCTTAAGTTTGTTTATTACAATGTTGAAGAGGGCATACATTAACATGCATGCATCTACAAAATTTAAAAATACATCTAAGAAAAAAGAAACATGGTAAAGGTTTATTATTTAGCATTAAACTTTCTAGTGAAGAACATCTTCCTTTGAAACCTTAAACTGAAAGGTTGTTGAAATAAATGAGACATGTATGTTAATATTATCCCCAGTGTTTGGGAAGTGTCAACTTTTATTAAGTGCTTGTGAAATAAAGTTCGGTAAGTGAGATTGTAAATTTGCACAGTATGACTAAATTATGATTAATAAGTAACACATTGATTCAGATCTCATGTCACATACCATCTTAGAAACCTTTGTCTTAAAAAAATCTAACCTAATCTACACAGTTATGGCATAGTATACCTTTGATAAATGAAAAGACAAGGACTGCTATTCACTCATAAGAAGTGAGTATCATTATTATTAAAAGGGAGAATATTTAGCTAAACTTTCAGGTAAGTGTTGGAGCACAAAACTTATTCATTTAAAGTACTAAAACATTCTATATTTTCTTTCTTAAATATGTTTTCTTATTTTTTTAAACAGATGACACTCAAATCAGTGCTAAATTCTGAAGTGACGGATTGATAAAGGCAGGAAGTCTACACATGAAATCATGATACTGCTAGAGTCCACCTGTGCTAAAGATCCCTTTGTACCCATAACACTAAAGGCTCACAGCTTCAAAAAATCGTATTGAATGTTGTGACAGATTGAGAATTAGAATGCAGACCTCATCCTTGATATAATACTTGTTATATCAAGATATCTCCTGTTTTTATACCAAATATTAACCTTTGTCTAAATTATTTTTTCAAATATTAAATTTCCTATGATTGTCTTCTCAATTATTATTTTTTTAAGATTTTATTTATTTATTCACGAGAGACACAGAGAAAGAGAGGCAGAGACATAGGCAGAGGGAGAAGCAGGCTCCATGCAGGGAGCCCGATGTGGGACTTGATCCCAGGTCTCCAGGATCAGGTCCTGGGCTGAAGGCGGTGCTAAACCGCTGAGCCACCCGGGCTGCCCTGTCTTCTCAATTATAAATCAAAGTATGTTACCTCCCTTTTTATTATAGTTCTGAATAAAACATAATATACTAGAAAACACACCACACTCAAAAGCTCATTTACCTTTGCTTTGAAAACGATGTTTCCAACTCAGTACCTCACCGTCTAGACTACTTTACAGTAATGTTTGAGTGTTCCCATGGCATGGCTAGTTTCCACTAGAACCAGTGATTCAAAAAAAGAGCAAGGCAAAAACTGCAATGTCGTTAATGACTTAGACTCAGTAGGTGCACACTATAATTTCTGTATTGTCCTATTGGCTACTTGTGTCAGTCCTATTCAATGTGGGAGAGGACCACTCAAAGACATAAATATCTGGAGGCAAGAATCATTGTTAAGAGGTTGGCATAATATCAGACCTGCTGCCTTCCATTCACTGTGATAATATCTTCAATTAAAAGTATTTAATAAATCCTAGTATTTTGGAACTATGTTTGTAAATCTGAAGTACCTTTGGTATTTATAGACCAAGTTCTTCAGATTCAAATAAACCATTATTCAATTAGGGGTTGAAATAGATAAAAAGATTTAAATTTGTATAAAGGAAACTGGGAACAGTGATGAATATTTTTTTTACTATCTTTCATGGTTGAGGAAAATCAAGAAGGGTACTATTTTGTGATACATAAAAATCATAGGGAATTCAAATTTCAATTTCCCTAAATAAAGTTTTATTGAAATAGAGCCACATTCATTTATTTAAATATTGTTTATGGCTGTTTTCACAATACAACAGCAGGATTGAATCACTGTAACAGAAACCATATGTTCCACAGTCACAAATATGTACTATCTAGTCCTTTACAGAAAAAGTTGGTTGACTTCTAGTTTAATACATTTCATATAATGTTCAGTTTATAATAGGAATTCATTTTCCCTTAAATTGAACAAAGGTTGCATTCAAAAAGTACATAAATATATTAACTGTTTATGTTTAAGGTTAAAGTACATTTCCCATAAAACAATACACTGCATGGTAGCTAGATTCCCAAATTGCCAACAAAAGCCTACTTAAACCACAATGTACACATTTGAATGAATTTTTAACACATATTTTTTCCAGTTGTCTCAACTATACTTAATCATTTCATTTTCATTTTTTCAAAAGATTATTTATTTATTTATTTGAGAGATAGAGTGTGTGCACCTGAACAGGGTGAGGGACAGAGAGAGAGGGAGAAACAGACTCCCACTGAGCAGGGAGAATGACATGGGATTCGATCTCAGGACCCTGGGATCATGACCTAAGTCAAAGACAAATGCTTAATCAACTGAGTCCCCCAGGCAATCCCTCTTTTTCCTTTTCAGAAATCCTTTATCTCCAGTTTTTCTTTTCTCTTCATTCTTTTGTTTAGTGGTATACTAGATCCATATAGCTAGAGGAAGCATTTTTGTTGCTAAAGCACTTTGAGGAAAGTATCTCATCCTTCTCTTTGTTGAGTTACCCTGGACAGAGTGAATATCCACATGAATGGCTCATTCTAAACTCTAGTCTCTAATGACTTCCATTCCAATCCAACCATATATTATAAAGATAAAGTGACTCATGCTGAATTAACTTCAAATAATGAAAATCTCACAATTTTTTTCTGTCAAATAAGATGCCCCCCTTCTTCAATTCTTCAACTAGTGCTGCATCTCCCTGACTTTTATCAGATGAAAATGATTCAGAATTAATAGAGACAATACAAGCTATGGGACAAGTGCTACAAAGACCTACTTTCATATCCCACATTTGATTCCAATCTTTCAAGTATACAATCAGAATTTAGTAAATCCATTTAGCTGTAAAATCTATAATGTACATATATGTTTTGATTTTTTTTGTCAAAAATAATTGTAAAAAGAACTTATTCTTTGCACAAACGATGTTTTGGGCAGTTCAAACTTACTCTTTGCAGAAACAAAATTTTGTACAGTTAGAACTAGTTCTTTAGTATTTTTTGTTCTTTCTCTTCCATGCTGTCTTGTGTAAAGTGGGAAACAATATCTGCCTATTATTGGTATAAATAAGAAAAATTATATTTACTATCTTAGAAAAGACACTGACTATATGCTGTGTGAGTTAAATTTAACTATAGCATAAAACTCAAATTAAAATTATTATTTTATAAGAATTATGCTGTTAAGACTACAAGCAAAGAATTTTTCCAAGATGGCAGAGGAGTAGAAGACCTTAGTTTTGTCTGATCCCAGGAATTCACCTAATCATCAAGTTATTCTGAACAACTGTGAAGTCAGCCAGAGATCTAAGAAAAGAATAGTTGCAATTTTACAACTAGAAAAATGACCACTTTCCAAAAGAATGACAAAACAGAAAAACTCACATTAAAAAAGAGAACAAAAGGCAGTACTGATGGCCAGGAACCTAATCAGTATGGATAAAAGTAAGACAACTGAACTAGAGTTCAGATTAATGATTATAAAGATGCTAGCTGGGCTTGAGAAAAGCATAGAAGACACTAAAGAACCCGTTTTTGGAGAAATGAAAGAACTAAAATCTAATCAAGTTGAAATAAAAAAGGCTATTAATAAGATGCAATAAAAATGAAGCTTTAACTGCTAGAATAAATGAGGCAGAAGAAAGAATTAGTGATATAAGATTTAAAATGATGGCAACTAAAGGAGTCAAGGAAAAGAGATAAACTACAGAATTATGAGGGGAGACAAGAGATAAGTGATCTTATAGTGAAACAATATTAAAATAATTGGGATTTAAGAAAAAGAGAAAAGAGAGAGAGTGGAAGAAGGTATATTAAAGCAAATTATAGCAAAGAACTTCCCTAATCTGGAGAAGGAAAGAGGCATTCAAGTACAGAAGGCACAGATAACACCATTCAAAATACTAAAAATAGATCAACACCTCAACATAAATAGTGAAGCATTCAAAAATCAGAGACAAAGAGAAAATCCTGAAAGCCATTCAAGACATCTTAAAACTACAAGGGTAGAAACATTAGACTGTCAGCACACCTATCCACAGAGACCTGGCAGGCCAGAAGTGACTAGCATGATATATTCAATATGCAGCCAAGAATACCTTATCCAGCAAGGCTGTCATTCAAAATAGGAAAGATAAAACGTTTGCAGGACAAACAGAAGGCAAAAGAACTTGTGATTAACTAATCCTCACTGCAAGAAACATTAAAAGGGATCCTTTAAGCAAAGAGGGAGCCAAAAGTAACATAGATCAGAAAGGAATAGAGACAATACACAGAAATAGCAACTTTACAATTAATACAATGGCACTAAATGCATATCTTTCAATAGTAACTCTGAATGTAAATGGACCAAATACTCCAATCAAAAGACACAGGGTATCATTAGATAAAATGCAAGACACAACTGTAAGCTATCGACAAGATACTCATTTTATACCTAAAGACACCTCCAGATTGAAACTGAGGTGATGGAGAACCAATTATCATGCTAATGGTCATCAAAAGAAAGCTGGGGTATCAATCCTTATATCAGACAAATTAGATTTTAAACCAAAGACTGTAAGAAGAGATGAGGAAGGGCCTTATATAAAGGGGGCATCCAATAAGAAGATCTGACAATTATATGTATTTACACCCCTCACATAGTGGCAGGCAATTATATACACCTATTAATAATAAAATTAAAGAAACATATCAATAATAATATAATAATAGTAGGGGACTTTAACATCCCACTCACTGCAATGGACAGATCATCTAAACATAATATTAACAAGGATACATGGGCTTTAAATGAAACACTGGGCCAGATGTACTTCACAGATATAATCAGAGCATTCCATCCTAAAACATGGGAATACACACTCTTCTGGAGTGCACATGGAACATTTTCCATAATAGATCACATACTAGGTCACAAAGCACATATCAACCAGTAATAAAATACTGGGGTCATTCCCTGAATATTTTCAGAATAAAATGCTTTGAACTTGAACTCTCACAAAAGGAAATTTGGAAAGAACTCAAATACATGGAGGTTAAATAGCATCATATTAAAGAATGAATGGATCAAGCAGGAAATTAAAGAAGAATATAAACAAATTTATGGAAACAAATGAAAATGAAAACACAACTCTTCAAAACATTTGGGATGCAACAAAGGCAGTCCTAAAGGGATAGTTCATAGCAATATGAGCCTTTCACAAGAAACAAGAAAAGTCTCAAAAGCAAAAGCTAATCTTAGACCTAAAGGAGATGAAGAAAGAAGAGCAAATAAAGCCCAAACCCAGCAGGAGAGGAAAATTCATAAAGATTATAGCATCAATGAAATAGAAACCAAAAGAACAGGAGAACAGGTCAAGGAAACTAGGATCTAGTTCTTTGAAAGAATCAATAAGAGTGATAAACCCCTAACCAGATCTATCAAGAAGAAAAGAGTAAGGACCCAAATAAACAAAATCATGATTGGAAGGGGAGATATCACAACCAACACCCAAGTAATACAATTATAAGAACATATTATGAGCAAACTATATGCCAACAGATTAGGTAATCTGGAAAGAATGGATGCATTCCTATCAATGTATAAAATACCAAAACTGAAAGCGGAAAAAATAGAAAATCTGAACAGACCCGTAAACAGCAAGGAAATTAAAGCAATAATCAAAAATCTACCAACAAACAAGAAACTGGGGCTGGATGGCTTCCCAGGGAAATTTTACCGAACATTTAAAGAAGAAATAATACCTTTTCTTCTAAAGCTATTTCAAAAAAAAAAAAATAGAAGTGGAAGGAAAACTTCCAAATTATTTTTATGAGGACAGAATTACCTTGATCCTAAAACCAGACACAGAGCCCACCAACAAGAATTACAGACCAATAGCCCTGATGAACATAAATGCCAAAACTATCACCAGGATACTAGCCAATAAGATCTAACTGTACATGAAAATGATTATTCATGGGACGTCTGGGCAGCTCAATGGTTGAGCATCTGCCTTTAGCTCAGGGCATGTACCTGGGGTCCCGCATTGGGATGTTCCTGGGGAGCCTGCATCTCACTTTGCTTATGTCTCTGCGTCTTTATTTGTGTCTCTCATGAATTAATAAATAAAATATTTTTAAAAAAACGATTATTCACCATGACCAAGTGTGATTTATTTCTAGGCTTCAAGAGTGGTTCAACATCCTCAAATCAATCACTGTGATACACTACATTAACAAAATAAAGGACCCTTAATTCTATGGTCAACTCATCTTTGACAAAGCAGGAAAGAATATCTAATGGAAAGAAGACTATCTCTTCAACAAATGGTGTTGAGAAAGTTGGACAACTACATGCAGAAGAATGAAACTGGACCATTTTCTTTCACCATAAACAATGATAAACTTAAAATGGATGAAAGACCAACATGTGATACAGGAGTACATTAAAATTCTAGAGGAGAACACACGTAGTAACCTCTGTTTCCTCTGTCACAGGAACTTTTTGCTAGATATGTCTTAAAAGGCAAGGAAAACAAAAGCAAAAATGAACTATTGGGACTTTATCAGTATAAAAAACTTTTGCACAGCAAAGGAAACAGTCAACAAAAATAAAAGACCACCAATAGTATGGGAGAATAAATTCACAAATGTCTTATCAGATAATGGGCTAGTATCCAAAATATATAAAGAACCTACCAAACTCAACACCCAAAGAACAAATAATGCAACCAAGAAATGGGCAGAAAACATGAACAGACATTTTTCCAAGGAAGACATACAAATGGCTGACAGACTTATGAAAAAATGTTCCACATCGGGACGCCTGGGTGGCTCAGTGGTTGACATGATCCTGGGGTACCTGGATCAAGTCGCATATCAGGCTCCCCATAGGAAGCCTCATTCTCCCTCTGCCTGTGTCTCTGCCTCTCCCTCTATTTCTCTCATAAATAAATAAATAAAATCTTTAAAAAATGCTCCACATCACTTGGCATCAGGGAAATAAAAATCAAAACCAGTGAGAAACGACCTCACATTGGTCTGAATGGCTAAAATCAACAGGTCAGGAAAGAACAGATGTTGGTGAAGATGCAGAGCAAAGGGAACCCTCTTGCATTCTTGGTGATAATGCATACTGGTTCAGCCACTCTAGAAAACAGCACGGGTCCTGCTCAAATTGGAAAATATAGCTACTCTCTGACAGGTAATTGCACTACTATGTATTTATCTCAAAGGTACAAATTTAGTGATCCAAAGGCAGATCTGCACCTCAATGTTTATGGTAGCAATGTCCACAATACATGAACTATGATCAAAGCCCAGTTGTCCATTGACAGATGGATGTAAAAAGAAGATGTGATATATATGTACAATGGAATACTACTCAGCAATCAAAAAATGAAATCTTGCCATTTGCAAGCATGTTGATGTAATGAGAGGGTATCATGCTATGCAAAATAAGTTAATCAGACAAAGATTATCATATGATATCACTCACATGTGGAATTTAAGAAATAAAACAGAAGATTATAGGGAAAGGGAGCAAAAAATAAAATGACAAAATCAGAGAGGGAGATAAATCATAAGAAACAATGTGAGGTTTTCTCGAAGAGAGAGGAGTAGGGGGCATGGGGTAACTGAGTTGTGGACATTAAGGAAGGCATGTGATGTAATGAGCACTGAGTATTATATAAGAATGAAGATTCACTGAACTCTACCTCTGAAACTAATAATCCATTATATGTTAATTAATTGAATTTAAATTCTATTTTATTTATTTATTTTTAAAATATTTTATTTATTTATTCATGAGACACACACACACACACACACACACACACACACACACACAGAATGGCAGAAACACAGGCAGAGGGAGAAGCAAGCTTCATGCAGGGAGCCTGACGTGGGATCCCAGGTCTCCAGGATCACACCCTGAGCTGAAGGCGGCACTAAACCCCTGAGCCACTGGGGCTGCCCGAATTTAAATTTTAAAAAAATATTGGGGGGAAAAGATGGTGTCATTTATGTCAGGAAGGGTCCTGTGTCAAGCAGTGATGTAGGCATTGAAGGAACTGCAGCTCTCAGATATCAGAGAGATCACACCAGCTGACGCCATCCGGGAACTTATAAGAAGCAGAAGCAGAGGAGGTCTGCAGGGACCCAAGACTGATTAGATCCCTTTTAAAATGGAGGGTTTTCTTTGCAACTGTCAGACTCTTTAGAGACTGACCCCTTTATACTGACCACTTAAAAAAAAACACAGCTGCCTCAGTAGGCTCTACCTGATGAATCTAAACAGAACTGAGATCCTTCATGGCTTGAATATAAGAAGCAGTAAGTACTGAGAGCTGACCCAGGCCTGACAGTGACCTCATATCAACTGTGGGCCCACAGACTGACTTTGAATTTGGTTTGTTCTATGTTATCCTTTTTGGGAGGAGGTTTTATTTGTTTGAGAGAAAAAGAGAGAGCACAAGCAGGAGAAAGAGCAGGGGGAGTGTGAGAAGTGGACTCTTTGCTAAGCAGGACCCAAGATCATGACCTAAGCTGAAGTCTCATGACCAACTGAACCATCCAGATGCCTAGTCTGTTGTGTGACTTTTCTTGAGGTTTGCTTTGTGTGCCCTGTATGAAGCCAAGTTAATCACATGGTGAAATGTCATTGAGTTTGGAATCCTGACCCCTGCTTTACAATTACGTAGCCCTTGCTATATGGTGGAATAAGGTTGACACTGTAGGAAGACAAAAAAAAAAAAAAAAAGACTATAAGCGAAGAAATGTAACATGATTTCTTACAAAATGCCATTTGCAAAATAGTACCCTATAAACAAAAAGGGGTTCAAAGATATATTAGGAACTGTAGTCCATGACAATCATATAATACCTTTTTGGCATGATAAAAACTGTTGCTTTTGTTTAAAACAAGAATATAAAAACAAAATGGAAAAATCAACATAGACAATATACACTCATACTATCTATGATATATCTTTTTTATTTTGTTACAACTAAGTATATTTACTTTTATCTTGAAGGTAATCAAATTCAAGAATTACAACTTAAAGTAAGACAATGATTTTAGCCAACATTAATTGGCATTTTTACAGTTATTTTTGAATATGCAATGCTACAATATTAATTCATTAATAAGAAAGCTTAATTGTTTGAGATACTTGGAGAAAAGATAGGGATTATCTATATGTTTAGATCGGTTATTTCTGAAATAATGGCAAGAATACTTAAAATACACTTACAAATGTAGATTATAATACATCAGTAAACATACAACACACACATATATCCGTATAAAATTTTCTGGCTCAAAATAAATTATGATTTAGACTGTTTCCATTCATTTTTCAAAACTAACACATTTAATTATTACCAAGTTCTTTTTTTTTCCTTTTTTTAAGGATTTATTTATTTATCCATGAAGGACACAGAGAGAGGCAGAGACACAAGCAGAGGGAGAAGTAGGCTCCATGCAGGGAGCCAGACATGGACTAGATCCCGGGTCTCCAGGATCACGCCCTGGGCTGAAGGCAGCACTAAACCGCTGAGCCACCTGGGATGCCCAGTTCTTTATTTCTAACTTGAATGTTCTTCTTCTATTCTTATTGATTAAGGGTAAAAAGAAACAGGCTAAAATAATAATGAAATATCCCATAATACCAGAATACTGCAGATGCTGACCATGCTAGCATAATAAATCAATTTGGTGATCACTTTGACAAATATTTATGCTCAAAATGTCAGACAGATCTTTAAAGTTCTAAAGAGTAGGAAGATTCACTTAAGCAGTTTCATCAATGCAATGCCAATGATCCGTTTGGGTTTTTTTGTTTCAGATTTTTTAATATAACATTTTCTTTTCTTTTTTTGAAAGATTTTATTTATTTATTCATGAGAGACACACAGAGAGAGAGGCAGAGACACAGGCAGGAGAAGCAGGCTCCATGCAGGGAGCCTGATGTGGGACTCAATCCTGGGACTCCAGAATCAGTGGCTTTGATGTCCTACAGTTATAGAAAATATATATATATAATTACTATACTTATTTAATAATTTAATAATATAAATTATTATTTATATTATATATATATATTTAAATTTAGCATTCTGTTAAAACCTAGACTTCTAAGTAGGTGCGTTGACCAAATGTTTTAAAAAGTAAGTTTACTCTCTCTTTAATTTACTAGCACTGTAGTTCTGACTGCAATCTATGAAGTCTCACATGATTTAAACCTGGGTATTTATGGAAACTTGTGATAACTAAGATATGTTCATGTCCTTCCTACAAAAGTTCCCAGATTTACATTTCCAACAATGGGAGTCATGTGTTTCCAGAGGAAGGTTAACATCTTTGGCATTTCCTGCCTGCTATGGTTTGATATTCACTTTTGTTTTTTGTTTTAAAGAAAGTTTGAAACAGGATCTCTTTTGAAATAGCTGGCTTATTCAGTGAGGTGGAAAATGAGGGTTTTTTAATGCTTCTTTATTTTTATTTACCCATTCTTTTGATCATTATATTTTTTTCTCATTCTGTTGATGTTTTTAACTCCTATTGTTTTGTCTCAATGAGCTTTCACCTTATTTTTTTCTCATTCTGTTGATGTTTTTAACTCCTATTGTTTTGTCTCAATGAGCTTTCACCTAAGTTATCTCAGAATGGTGTAATAGAAAGATCAAGGGCTTTGAACACAGCAGATCTGGTTCCCCATAACATACTAATATCATTTCTATTATACAGATGATGAAATTGAAGTACAAAAAAATTAAGTAAAATTTCCAAAGTTATAAGGTGTAAGTGGCAGAGACAGGATTTCAAGGAAGGAAGTCTGACTTTGAAGTCTATGGCAATAATAGTTTTGCTTTACTGTCTGTCATAAATTGGCTTTTATGATCATTTCTGATAGGCCTTGAAGTAGATAGCTCTTGCCCCAAGTTACATAATAACTCAAATGAGAAAAGTCTCCACTTGGTCCTATGCTCAGAAAATGCTGGTCTCATTTCATCATCTTAATCTGTTTCCCATAAAAGTAGAAACACATATATGCAAACACAATTTTAAAAAGTTCTAGAGTAAAAAAGATATTACATTCAGTACTTTAATGCCTAGAATGTAACAGAAGGCATATAGGTTCTTATACCTGAATAACTTAACCAAATTAATTGCTCTTCTAAAATTGCCTGAGATCAACATTAACTTCACTGTTAAAACAACAGTGCTAATAAAGCTTAGGTTTCCATAATGGGGCCAGAAACATAAGCATTAAAATGATAATGGAATGGGATGGAGAGAAATCCAAGACAGCACACAAAAAATAAAGTCTGAATATAAATGACTAGTTGGGAATAGAGCTCTTCGGGGCTTCACATACTCAAATTTATCTGAATTCTCCTCTACCCCTTCTTCTAGAAAAGCAGGTATATTTCTTCCTGAATCCTAACAGAGAGAGAGAGAGAGGAAAAAAAAAAAACCCGAATAATCATCTTTATCTTTACTTCAGCATCCTTCACACACACACTCACTCTCACACACACACCCTTTAGAAATGTTGAAATTATATAATTCCCCTGAAAATCTGTCCTGAAAAAATTCACAACCACTTAAACAGTACTTTCTAATAATCTCAATGGTTATTCTCATATTTGTGTTTTGAATAGTTTTAAAGCCTTTGAAACTTCTTAATCCAAACATTTTTCTACTTTGTTTTATTTATTATGCTAAAATTTAAGCTTCTGAGAAACTTAACTCAAAAATAAGTGCCATGTTAGGGTGCCTGGGTAGCTCAGTTAGTTAAGTGTTCACTCTTGATTTTGTCTCAGGTCATGATCTCAGAGTTGTGAGATGGAGCCTCATGTCAGGCTCTGAACTGGGCACGAAGCCTGCTTAAGATTCTCTCTCCCTCTGCTCCTTCGCCTCTTTTAGATGGGCTTGAACACACGTGCTCTCTCTCTCTCTCTCACTCTAATAAAAATAAATAAATGCTGTACATGCCAAAATGAGAGACAATAAAACAAGAAAAACAACAACAAAAAAATACTTTCCATAACTCTTGTCATTTGGTACTCACAGGTCAGTAGCAATGCCCGAATCTTTCAATTCTCCATGTAAATGGTGACTAATGTGTGTGATAAGAAAGCATTTTAATGTATAAAACTATTATTCACTATGGCCTATATATCTCAACTATCAATCTTAATCATGACAATATAACTTTTTACTGTTTTTGAAATTCATCTTTATATATATATTTCCTTTTCTTGATTCCAAACTGATTTATACTATATTTTATTTTAAAAACTTTGAACCCCCAGTGACAGAATGGAAGATGGTGGAAGAGTAGGGGACCCTCATTTCATCTGGTCCCTTGAATTCACCTAGATATCTATCAATTCATTCTGAACACCTGTGAATTCAACCTGAGATCTAATAAAATAATTGCTGGTTACTGGAAAGTGATAGAGAAGCAGAGTGTAAAATCAGAACTTTTAGAAATCTGCCCCAGTGAGGGATGTTCTTGCTTGAAAGGGGCTCAGGCAGCAAAACAGGGCAGAATCCTAAGTGGGATGGTGTGGTCTTAGGATACCTGGGGTCACTCAGGGGTTCCTAAGTGCAGCAGAGTGCCCAAGCATTGGAGCAGGGAAGCTGGCTACAATCAGTGAGCCCTGGAGTGGGCTCTCAGCTCAGTGTTGTCATAAACTGCAAACCATGGCACAATTCAGTGGTCACTCTCTAAGCAGTGGTCTAGTAAGCCGCAGAACCATTGTGAGACCCTCCTCCTTCCTCTGGGAGGATCAGCACAGGTTCATACTGTAAGAGTCTGTAGAATTTGGCGCTCACAAAAGTGATTGCTTTTCCCTGAGGGTGTACTGAAGATTGGGGGTCTCCATTGTTCACCTCTGGGGCTGGAGAGCTGCCATTTCTTTTTTTTATTTTCTTTTTCATCCTCTAAAGCTACAGGGAAAGCATTCAGGGAACAAAGACACACAGGGAAACCCAAAACAGCTTGGGTTACACTGAGCCCAGCCCCCTGGCAAGGTGTGGTTCAACTCTTCCCAAGCAAAGTTACCTGAGAATAAGTGCAACAGGCTCCTCCCCCCAGAAGATCAGCAGGACTACCAGGCAAATACCAGATTTACACATCACACAGAGCTGAAAAACTCCTGAGCTAGAAGAAAATAGTATATAAAATTTGAGGGGCTTTCTCATTATTCTTTAGTCTTTCAGTTTAATTTTTTTTGTCTTTTTTTCCTTGTCAACTAGTTTCTTATTTTTTTAAATTTGTTTATTTATTTGAGACAGAGAGAGAGAAAGAGAGAGGCAGAGATAGTGACAGAGATAGCAGAAGGGTGGAGGAGAAGGAGAAGCAGGCTCCTCATTGAGCAGGGACCCTATTGCAAAGCTCAATCCCAGGACTCTGGGATCATGATGTGAGCCAATGGCTGATACTTAATTGACTGAGACACCCAGGTGTCCCTAAACTAGTTTCTTATTTTATCAACTTTTTTAAGCTTTTTTTTATTTTTCAATTTATAATTACATGTTATAGATATATCTTCATTTTTGGCTTCCTTTCACTGTATTCAAATTTATTTTTTAGAACTACTGTCTTTTAACAAATAGACCAAAATACACCTAGGACCAAGTGTATCACCTTGTGATTTTTTTTTATTTTGTTCTCTTTTCATCTATTCTTCTTTGGACCAAATAAATAGAAGGAGAAATTCATAACAAAAGAAAGAACCAGAGGCAGTATTCTCTGTCATAGATTCAATCAATATGGATATAAGTATGTTGTCAGAGCTAGAATTCAGAATAACAATTATAAAGATACTAGTTGGGCTTTGAAAAACATAAAAAAAACCCTAGATAATATTTAGTACAAAAATAAAAGGACTAAAATAAAGTCAGGCTGTAATTAAAAATGCTGTAACTGAGATGCATTCTAAAATGAACACTTGGGGTGCTTGAGTGGCTTAGTAGGTTAAGTGTCTGCCTTCAGATCAGGTCATGATCCCAAGGTCTTGGGTTCAAGCCCTGCATTGGGCTCCCTTCACTGTGGATAGTCTGGTTCTCCCTCTGTCCTCTCCTCTACTTGTGCTCTTTCTCTCTCTCTGTCTGTTTTATATAAATAAATAAAATGAACACTCTAATGGCTAGGGTAAATGAGGCAAAAGAGATAGACAGTGACATAGAAGACAAAACGATGGAAAGTAAGGAAGCTGAGGGAAAGAGAGAAAAACAACTACTGGATCATTAGGGGAAGCTTATGAGAAATCAGCAATAACATAAAGTGAAACAATATTAGAATAATTGGGGTCCCATAGGATAAAAGAGAGAGGGAAGAGAGAGAGAGAGAGAGAGAAAGAGAGAGAGAGAGAGAGAGAATATATGAGCAAACCATAGCTGAGAACTTCCCTAATCTAGGGGGGAAAACTGGCATTAAAGTCCAGGAGGCAGAGATAACACTCCTTAAAAGCAATAAAAATAGATCAACACCTGACACATAAGAGTGAAGCTTGAAAATTTCAGAGATAAAGAGAAAACCCTGAAAGCAGCTTGAGAGAGGAGGTCTGTAAATTACAAGGGTAGAAATATTAGATGGTCAGGATACCTACCCACAGAGACCTGGCAGGCTGGAACTGACAGGCATGGGTGCTAAAAGACAAAAACATGCAGTGAAGAATACTTTATTGAGCAAGGCTGTCATTCAGAATACAAGGAGAGAGAAAGAGCTTCCAGGACAAACAGAAACGAAATGCATTTGTGATCATTAAACCCGCCCTGCAAGAAATATTAAAGGGAATCCTTTAAGCAAAGAGAGAGCCCAAAAGTAACATAGAACAGAAAGGAATAGAGACAATACACAGAAATAGTGACTTTACAGGTAATACAATGGCACTAAATGCGTATCTTTCAATAGTTACTCTGAATGTAAATGGACTAAATGCTCCAATCAAAATACACAGGATATCATATTAGGTTAAAAAAAAAGCAAGACCCACTCATATACTGTCTATAAGATATTCATTTTAGACCCAAAGTCATCTCCAGATTGAAACTGAGGGGGTGGAGAACAATTTATCATGCTAGTAGATATCAAAAGAAAATTGGGTTAGCAATCCTTATATCAGACAAATTAGATTTAAAATCAAACACTGTAGTAAGGGGAGAAGAGAGACACTATATCATACTTAAAGGGTCTATCCAAAAGGAAGACCTAACAACTCTAAATACACTCAACATAGGAATAGTCAATTATATAAACAAATTAGTAACAAATTTAAAGAAATCTATTGATAATAGCACAACAGTTGTAGAAGACTTTAACACCTTGCTCACAGCAATGGACAGATCATCTAAGCAGAGGATCAACAAGGAAACAGGGGCTTTGAATGACACACTGGACTGGATTGACTTCACAGATATATTCAGAGCATTCCATTGTAAGCAGCTGAATACACATTCTCCTTGAGTGTACATGGAACATCCTCCAGAGTAGATCACATACTGGGTCATAAATCAGGTCTCAATGGGTACCAAAAGATTGAAATTTTTCCATGCATATTTTCAAAGTACAATGCTTTGAAATGTGAACTCAATAACAAGAGGAAATGTTAAAGGAATCCAAATACCTGGAGGTTAAAGTGCATCCTAAAATGAATGAATCAGTCAACCAGGAAATTAAAGAGGAATTTTAAGAATTCATGAAAACAAATGAAAATGAAAACACAATTGTTTAAAAAGTTTGGGATGCACCAAATGTAGTCCTAAAAGGGAAGTACATAGCAATACAAGACTTTCTTAAGAAACAAGAAAAGTCTCAAATATACAACTTAATCATACACTTAAAGGAGCTGGAGAGAGAATAGCAAATAAAATGTATGCCAATCAATAGATGAGAAATAATAAAGATCAGAGCAGAAATCAATGAAATGGCAGCAAAAACTCCCCACTAGAACAGATCAATGGATCCAGGAGCTGATTCTTTGAAATAACTAATAAGGTCGACAAACCCTTAACCAGACTTATCAAAAAGAAAAGAGAAAGGACCAAAATTAAGTAAAAAGTAGAAGTCAAACTCTCACTCTTTTTTTTTTTTTAACTCTTACTCTTCACAGATGACATGATACTTTTTGTGGAAAACCCTAAAGAGTCCACCAAAACATTTCTAGAACTCATACAACAATTCAGTAAAGTGGCAGGATAAAAAATCAATGCACAAAAATCACCTGCATTTCTACACACTAACAGTGAGACAGAAGAAAGAGAAATTAAGGAATTGATCTCATCAAAATTGCACCGAACTATAAGATACCTAGGAATAAACCTAACCAAATAAGTAAAGGACCTATAGTCTACAAACTACAGAACACTTATGAAAGAAATTGAGGAAGACACAAAGAAATGGAAAAGTCTTCCATGCTCATGGATTGGAAGAGTAAATATTGTTAAAATATCAATGCTACTCAGAGCAATCTACACATTCATTGCAATTGCTGTCAAGACACCATAAACATTTTTCACAGATCTGGAACAAAGAATCCAAAAATTTGAATGGAATTAGAAAAGACACCAGATAGTCAAAGGAATGTTGACAAAGAAAACCAAACCTGGTAGCATCACAAGTCCATCACATATAGTTGTACTTCAAGCTATATTACAAAGCTGTAATCATCAAATCATTCTAGTACTGGCATGAAAACCAACATATAAATCAATGGAACAGAATAGGGAACCCAGAAAAAGACCCTCGACTCTATGGTTGACTCATTTTCAACAAAGCAGGAAAGAATATCCAATGGACAAAAGACAGTCTCTTCGACAAAAGGTGTTGAGAAAATTGGAGAACCACATGTGGAAAAATAAACCTGGAACATTCTCTTACACCATACACAAAGATAAACTCAAAATGGATGAAAGACCTAAATGTGAGATAGGAATCTATCAAAATCCTACAGGAGAACACAGGCAGCAAGTCCTTTGGCTTTAGCAGCAGCAACATCTTCCTAGAGACATCTCCAAAGATGAGGGATCCCAAAGCAAAAATGAACTACTGGGACTCCATCAGGATAAAAAGCTTTTGCACAGCAAAGGCAACAAAACTAAAAGGCAGCCTATGGAAAAGAAGAGGATATTCAAGAAAGACATATCAGATAAAGGGCTCATATCAAAAATCTATAACAAGCCTATCAGACTCAACAGCCCAAAAAACATATAATCCAACCAAGAAATGGGCAGAAGACATGAATGGACATTTGCCCAAAGAAGGCTTACTTACAAATGGACAACAGGCTCATGAAAAAATGCTCCATATCATTTGGCATCAGGGGAATACAAATCAAAGCCACAATGAAATACCATCTCACACCAGTCAGAATGGCTAGAACTAACAAGTTGGGAAACAACAAATTTTGGCAAGGATGTGGAGAAAAGGAATGAATCCTCTTATGCTGTTGGCATAAGCCTCTTATGCTTATGCTGTTGGCAAGAAGCTAAAAATAGAGCTACCCTATGACCCACTAATTTCACTTCTAGGCATTTACCCTAAAGATACTAATGTAGTGATCTGAAGAGGCACTTGCACCCTGATATTTATAGCAACAGGAATCCCAGGGTTAGTAAGGGAACAAAAAAAGAGGATAGCTTGACCACCTGTCATAGAAAACAGAGGGAATCTGAAATAATGCAACAAAAGTTGAAGGCAGCTACTGAGAAAAAGTCTATGCAGACAAAAGAAAAATGGTGACTATTTGGAAAAACCTGGGTGCTACTGACTGCTTGAGGGGAGGTGAATGGGGGATAGGGTAACTGAATGACAGGCATTAAGGAGAGCACATGATGTGATGAGCACTAGATGTTATATTCCACTGAAGAATGACTGAACTCTACATCTGAAACTAATGATGTTCTAATATTGACTAATTTAATTTAAATAAAAGTTAGATAGATGATAAATAAATAAATGAATAAATACACTAAACCCTAACCTTCTGTAAAATATAATTCCCCCACTTACTGTTTCCCTCTACACCTTTGTCTGTATGTGTGCGCACATATGTGTGTCTACATTTGTATGTGTTTTCAGGAGCTTCTAAATATTAGTTTCCATTTTGAATCCAATTTTTAAGTATTTACAAATATTTATGAACTCATATTGCTTCCTCATGTTGTGGAGGATAGGATCATTGTCCTAAAAAAGAATTTAACTTTAATCGTGAATGGGATTTATTAAAGACTTGGAGTTGGTGTCCAATTGCTACCTACACTAAGGTATTGTTATATTGTCAGGAAGTAAAGAAAAATAAGATTCTTTCAGACTTCTGTTTGTTTGAAACAGGAAAGACAAACCATAAGAACAAGTACAAAAACTGAACTACACAAAATAAAATGTTGACAATGTATGAAAATCCTAGTGTACAGAGACTATGCTGCTTTTCTGTTTTCTTCAAGAATATGCATAAATGGCCTATTTGATCTGCCATTCTGACTAGGTGAATGCTCACAGCCCAAGTTTATAACACAAAATACATGTGTCACATAGAATTTTATTATCTCTGTTAATGTTGTTAATATTAACATATTTCTAATTACATGTGATTGTGCTGTGTAAAATTGTACGTGTCACAATTTGATATTTTGACATCCTCTATGAATTAAAGTTGTATTTTTAATATGTGGTCTATAAATGAGAATTAAATACATACCACCCAATGCCATGCTCAGTCCCTTCAACTACTTAAATTGAGATACTAGATTATAGGTATATTAGTTTGATGTGATAAAGGAAAAGGTCAAAAAACACTGTTAAGGCATATGACATTACAAATCACAAACATTTCCTGATCTTCTAAGCAGGGAATGTTGGTGAAAAGTTTCACTGATAATTTGTAAGTTACACTTTTGAGAGTACTTTCAGGAAGAGTTATTACTTGTGAAGTTTTGAGCAAATTACTTTTTAGAACTTCAGTTTTTCCTTCTGTAAAGTGAAGTGGGTGACAGAATTTGTATAAGATCCAAATGGAAGAATCCATATATAATCCAAATGGAAGTTACATTTGGTAACTGCAGGTTCCCAAACACGATGACCTAAACCCTTTAAATGGTAACACTTGGAATATTACCACAGAGTGAATAAAAATATACAGAAATGTTAAAAATGGAAAAATAGAAGAAAGGTAATTAAATGGCTTGTCTTTTATCATTTTTAAGTAAGAATGAACTTGGAATCATATTTGCTGTAATTGATCATTTATCAGATGATTGGTATATAGTACTATTTATGAAGTAATATTTTATACTACTGAAGGAGGTAATACAAGACATCTGAGAGATGTAGGTCTCAGAAGTCATAAATCGGTCAAAGTTATTACCAGATTTGTCACTATAAAATAATGTGTATTCATGGTAATTAATGGCTAACAAAAAGAAACCTAGCACACCATTTGCATTTAAAAAATTATCTATTGGGCAGCCCTGGTGGCTTAGCGGTTTAGCACCGCCTTCAGTCCAGGACATGATCCTGGAGTCTCGGGATCGAGTCCCACATCAGGCTCCTTGCATGGAGCCTGCATCTCCCTCTGCCTGTGTCTCTGCCTGTCTCTGTGTGTGTGTGTGTGTGTCTCTCATGAATAGATAAATAAAATCTTTTAAAAATAAAATAAAAAGGGAATATAAGGGAAGGGAGAAGAAATGTGTGGGAAATATCAGAAAGGGAGACAGAACGTAAAGACTGCTAACTCTGGGAAACGAACTAGGGGTGGTAGAAGGGGAGGAGGGCGGGGGGTGGGAGTGAATGGGTGACGGGCACTGGGGGTTATTCTGTATGTTAGTAAATTGAACACCAATAAAGAATAAATTAAAAAAAAAAGAAAACTTTCCAAAAAAAAATAATAAATAAATAAAAATAAAATAAAATAAAATAAAAAATTATCTATCTTCTAAGACAATTTAAACTTTGTTTATTCATTTAAAATATTTATTTTTGGGTACTAGATATAGAGCAGTGAGGAAGCTAGATATATAAGGCATGGAGCTTGCACTCACGTCCTAAAAGGCAGTAAGTGCATAAAATGAATGAACAAGTTCTTTTTCATGCTCTTATTTTATCTGTCAAAAAATAACTATTGTCAAAAACCTGATGCCTCTCCCGTTCATATCTTTTCTGATCCTTACACAAACATACATGTGCATTTAGATGCTTGATATTGCTTTATACAAATATAGGATCATACTACATATATTATTATATGCTGGTTTTAGTAACTTAGCAAAACATCACAGACATTATTTCAAGTTTCTGTGCCCTTTTAAGTTTATTGATTAAAGAAAAGCTAGTAATTCACAAACTTTTTCCTACTTTTTTTTATGCAGTTGTAGTTATTTTTGTTATATTTTGTCACTGATTTGAAGATTTTTTAAAATATTTTATTTATTTATTTATTTATTTATTAGAGAGAGAGAGAGAGAGAGACAGAATGAGCTCAGGTAGGGCAGAGAAACAAATCCCTAGCTGAGCAGGGAGCCTGACACGGGGCTTGATCCCAGGACCCAAGGAACAGGACCTGAGCTGAAGGCAGACACTTACCGACTGAGCCACTCAGGTGCCCTGATTTGAAGATTTCTAACTAAAGCAAGGTGCAATGTTAAGGTATTTCTAAGTAATTCCTAGCAAGAAGAAAGTTTCAGTTCGTATAAATTGGTGAAAATAATGATTGCATAAATTGCAATGGCAAGATATTTGTTTCGAGCAAACAAATAATTCTTGATAATTTTACACTAATTTTAGTCTTTTTTTGTTTATTTGTTTTAAGGTTTTATTTAGGGCAGCCCGGGTGGCTCAGCGGTTTAGCGCCGCCTTCGGTCCAGGGCCAGATCCTGGAGACCTGGGATCGAGTCCCACGTTGGGCTCCCTGCATGGAGCCTGCTTCTCCCTCTGCCTGTGTAGGTCTCTCTCTCTCTCTCTCTCTCTCTCTCTCTCTCTCTCTCTCAATCTCTCTCTCCTTCTCTCATGAGTAAATAAATAAAATCTTTTAAAAAAAGATAAAATTCTTATGCCCAGCAAAGGAAACAACCAACAAAACTAAAAGGCAACATTTGGAATGGGGAAAGATATTTGCAAATAACAAATCTGATAAAGGGTTAGTATCCAAAATCTATAAAGAATGGAGAAAACTCAATATCCAAAAAACAAATAATCCAGTTAAGAAATGGGCAGAAGACGTGAATAGATATTTTCCCAAAGAAGATGTACAGATGGCTAACAGGCATATGAAAAGATGCTCAACATCACTCATCATCAGGGAAATACATAGCAAAACTACAATCAGATATCACCCCACAACTCTCGAAATGGCTGGAATTAACAACACAGGAAACAACAGATGTTGGGAAGAATGCAGAGAAAAGTCGTCCCTCTTATGCTGTTGATGGGAGTGCAAACTGGTACAGCCAGTCTGAAAACAGTATGGCGTTTCTCAAAAAGTTAAAAATAGAGCCATCTTATAATCCAGCAAATACACTACTAAGCATTTACCCAGAGGATACAAAGACACTGATTTGGAGGGACACATGCACTCTGATGTTTATAGCAACATTTCAACAATTGCCAAATTATGGAAAGAACAAATGTCCATTGATTGATGAATGGATAAGGAAGATGTGATATAATATATATAAAGATAATGAAATCTTGCTATTTGCGATTACGTGGGTGGAGCTAGATTGTATTATGCTAAGCAAAATAAGTCAGTCAGAGAAAGACATATACCATATGTGATTTTACTCATATGTGAAATTTAAGAAATGAAACTAGTGAAAATATAGAGGAAAAGAGAGGCAAATTATGAAACAGACTCTTAACTATAGAGAAGAGCCTGAGAGCTGATGGAGGGAGGTGTGCAGGTGGATGTGTTAAATGGGTTATGTATATTAGGGAGGGAACTTTTGATGAACACTTAAAAATTTTTTTTCTACCTTTATAAAGAACACGACTCCTCCTGACACATACGCAAACACTCACATGTCCCAAGGAGAAGCTCATTAAAAACAACAACAGGGGATCCCTGGGTGACTCAGTGGCTTACCGCCTGCCTTTGGCCCAGGGCGCAATCCTGGAGTCGCGGGGAGTGCCGCGTTGGGCTCCCGGCATGGAGCCTGCTTCTCCCCACTCCTGTGTCTCTGCCTCTCTCTCTCTCTCTCTGTATGTCTATCAGAAATGAATAAATAAATAAACAAATCTTTAAAATATAATAAAATAAAAAATAAAAACAACAACAGCATAACTGGAGGACATTGGGACCTTCTCTAATGCTAGTCTGTGTGCCCGACTTGGGGATCGCTGGGAATGTGTCATCAAATGTGCCCTCCATCTCCATGAAAGATAAAGAAAGACCTTCTTCTGGAAGGCCAGAACATATAGAATATATATATATATATATATATATATATATATATATATATATATATATATTCACTTATATATAACACCCAGTAACTCGTCCTGAAACGAATATTTAAACTATATGTTAAGTCGTGGACTTTAAATAAAACATTTACTTATGTATTTATGTATTTATGTATTTATGTATTTATTTATTTATTTATTTATTTATTTATTTATTTATTCATGAGAGACAGAGAGAGACAGAGAGAGGCAGAGACACAGGCAGAGGGAGAAGCAGGCTCCGTGCAGGGAGCGGTAAACTGCTGAGCCACCCGGGCTGCCCAGCATTTTATCTTGGTGAAATCCCAAGAGTTCATTTTTGTTTTTGTTTCCCCTGTCTCAGGAGACATAACTAGCAAGAAATAGCTATGTCAAATGTCAAAGAAGTCGTTTCCTGAGTTCTCTAGGATTTTGATGGTTTCTTGTCTCACATTTAGGTTTTTCTTACATTTTGAATATATTTTCTGTGTATGGTGTAAAAAGTGGTCTACTTTTATTCTTTTGGATGTTACTGTCCAGTTTTCCCAACAATATTTGTTGAAGATGCTTTTTTCTATTGGATATTTTTTCATGCTTTGCCAAATATTAGTTGACCATATGGTTGTGGGTTCATTTCTGGGTTTTCTATTCTGTTCCATTGATCTATGTGTCTGTTTTTCTGCCAGAACCATACTGTCTTCATGATTACAGCTATGTAATATAACTTGAAGTCCAGAATTAGGATGCTTCCAGTTTCACTTTTCTTTTCCAATGTTTCTTTGTCTATTCTTGGCCATTTGAAGTTTCATAAAAAGTTTAGAATTTTTCCAGCTTTGTGAAAAATTTGGATGGTATTTTGACAGATTTCTATACATTGAATTTTTATCCTGTGACTTTACTGAATTTGTGTATCAGTTGCAGCAATTTTTGATGGAGTCTTTTGGGTTTTCTACATAGAATATCACATCATCTGCCAATAATGAACATTCGACTTCTTCCTTGCTGATTTGGATGCATTTTATTTCTTTTTGTTGTCTGGTTAATGTGGCTAGGAGTTCCAGTACAATGTTAAATACAGAGGGTGAGAGTGGGAATCCCTTTCTTGTTCCTGACCAAAAATTAAAAAGTCTCAATTTTTCATCATTAAGAATTTTATTAGGTGTGGATTTTTCATATATGACCTTTATGATGATGAGGTACATTTCCTTTATCCCTACTTTGTTGTTGGCTTTTATCAAGAGTGGAAGCTGTAATTTGTCAAATACTTTTTCTCCATTTACTTTCTGCACCAGAGAGGATCCTATGCCTTTTATCCTTTCTTTTATTAATGTGATACATCATAATAATTGATTTGCAAATATTGAACCACATTGGCAGCTCAGGAACAAATCCCACTTGATTGTGGTGAAAGATTCTTTTAATGTAATAATGGAATATATTTGTTTGTATTTTGTTGAGAATTTTCACATCTATCTTCATCAAAGATACTGGCCTGTAATTCTCTTTATTGGCAAGATCTTTGTCTGGTTTTGAAATAAAGGTAATGCTTGCCTCTAAGAAAGAGTTGGGAAGTTTCCTTCCATTTATGTATTCGGGAACAGTTTGAGAAGAATAGGTATTAACTCTTCTTTTAATGTTTGGTACAGTTTGTTTGTGAAGCCACCTGGCCCTGAATTTGGGGGATTTTTTGGAGATTTTTTTTTTCATTACAGACTCAGATTCATTGCTGGTTATCAGTCTGTCCAAGTTTTCTATTTGTTCCCATTTCAGTTTTGGTAGTTTATATGTTTCTAGCTATTTATCCATTTCTTCCAGATTGCCCAATTGATTTCTGTTCTCTAATTCATGATTTATTTATCTGAGTCCTTTCTCTTTTTGATGTCTCACTAGGAGTTTATTAATTTTATTAATTCATTGCAAGAACCAGCTCCTGGTTTCATTAATCTGTTCTACTATTTTTTGTTTCTATCTATATCATTTATTTCTTCTGTGATATTTATTATTTCCCTTCTTCTGCTGATTTTAGGCTTCATTTGTTGTTTATTCTATCTCCTTGAAGTGTAAGTTTGGACTGTTTGAAATATTTATTGCTTCTTGATTTAGGTCTGTATTGCTATATACTTCCCTTTCAGGACCACTTTTGCTACATCCCAAACGTTTTGGACATTCATGTTTTCATTATCATTTGCTGCCATGTATTTTATTTTTCTTCTTTAATTTCCTGGTTGACCCATTCATTCTCTAGTAGGATGTTTATCAACCGCATTGAATTTGTGGGCTTTCCAAATATTTCCTTGTGGTTGACTTCAAATTTAATAGCATTGTTGTCAGAGAATATGCATGGTATGATCTCAAACTTTTTGACTTATTGAAGCCTAATTTGTGAACTAGTATGTGATCTACTCTGGTTAATGCCCCCTGTGCACTTGAAAATAATGTGCATTCGGCTGCTTTAGGATTAAAAGTTCTCAATATGTCTGTTAAATCCATCTGGGTCAATTTCTCATTAAATACCTTTTTTTACTTGCTGATTTTCTGTTTATGTGATTTGTCCATTGATATAAGTGGGCTGTTAAAATCTCCTACTCTTATTGTATAATTACCAATGTGTTTCTTTATGTTTGTTATAAATTGTATTGTATATTTGGGTGCTCTCAAGTTGGGGGGTGTAAATATCTACTATGCATAGATCTTATTTGATAGACATCTTTATTGTGATATGGTTCCCTCCTTCATGTCTTGTTATAATCTTTGGTTTAAAATCTAGTTTGTCTAATAGAAGTATGGTTACTTTGGCTTTTTTATTGACATCCGTTTGCATGGTAAATGTTTCTCCACCCCTCACTTTCATTCTATCGGAGTCTTTATATCTCAGGTGAGTCTCTTGTAGGCAGCATATAGATGGATCTTGTTTTCTTATCCATTCCTATGACCTATATCTTGCAGAGCTCGTTTAGTGGTCACACACTCCTTTAGTTGTTTGGGAAACTCTTTATCTCTCCTTGTATTCTGAATAACAGTCTGCCTCATAGATTATTCCTGGTTGCATATTTTCCCATCCAGAATGTTGAATGTATCATGCCACTTCTTGCCTATCAAGTTTCTGTGGAGAGATCTGCTGCTAACCTTATTTGTCTTCCCTTTCAAGTCAGGGGCTCCTTTTCTCTTGCTGCTCTCAGGATTTTTTCATCATCTATTTTTGAAATTTTGACTATGATATGTCTTTTTGTTGGCCTGGTTCTGTCAATTTTTATGATAGTTCTATGTGCCTCCTGGATGTGTGTTTCTTCCCCAGATTAGGAAAGTTTTCAGCTATTGTTTCCTCAAATAAACCTTTTACCCTCTTTCTCTGCTCTGGTACTCCTATGATATGAATGTTATTATGCTTTATGGAGTCACTGTGTTCCCTAAGACTACGGTTTGTCATCTAATATTGTTCTTTCCCTCTTATTTTCAGCTTCATTATTTTCCATATTTTAGCTTTTATATTACTTATTAGTTCCGCTGATTTTTTTCATCCTTATGGTCATTACATATAATCAGTTTTGAATCTTGGGTATTGAAGTTTGCATTTTGCCCTAATTAGTTTTTAGGTCTTATGTTTCTGTGATAAGAGATGCCATAGTGTTTTCTATGCCTTTTTCAAGCCCATCTAGTATCCTTATGATAATTGTTTAAGTCTGGGTTAAGCATATTATTTATATATCTTTTGGTTAGAGTCTTGGCTGTGATCTTTTTGTGTTCTTTCTTTTGGATGAACTTCTCCATCTTGGTATTTTGTCTAAGTGTCTGTCTTCTCTGTGTTAGGAAAACAAATTATGTTTCCTGTTCCCAAGAATAATGGCTTAATAAAGAAAAGGTCATATACTGTACAGAGCCTGGTGCTTCAATAAGTGCCTCTTGTGTATGTTGTGTGATTTGTGCTGCTGTGTTTTGGTTGCTTTTTCCCTCAGGTTAATCCTCGGCAGAGTCTCTCCTTGACTGTGGTGGGGAGTATTTGGACCTTGGCCAGAGTGTGGTGAGTTTTAACTGAGTGTTCTCTAGTCTGCTTATTAATTAAGATCTGATGCTATTTCCATGCGTTGAGGCTTTGTACAACTCTATGGTTAATAGGCATGGTGAGTGTGGGGCAGTTTTGCTGGTCTTCTAGGGGATGTGCCAAATGTTCTGGTTCTCAGGCACACACTTGCATGAGAAAAGTAGTACCTGCATAGTGAAAGTGGGGTAATAAGGGTTTTAGGCCACCATTGTTGGCCCTGTGCTGCTTCCTAAAGTTTATGCTAAGGGACCGGGGAGAGTAATGCCATTATTCCCCTCCTTCCTTTCTGTTTGTATCTGCTGCTGTCCAGGAAGTGCTCCAAGAAGAGGGAACAATCTCTCCTCATATGTCCCAAGTGTTCCTAGGCTTCTGCCTTCACACTATGTCTGGCCCATCTCCCTGCCTGGCAGCTCAGTGCATCTGTGTTCTATTCCAGCCAGTCCAGTTGAGTTTTATAATTCAAAACTTCAGGGACCTGGTAGAGCATGGACCCCTGCTGGTCCTCTGGGGAAGGGTGTCACTCTGCTGGAACTGATGTCAGTTTTTCCCAGAAGCGCAGCTACACCAGTGTGCATGGGAATGGAGTTTGGAGTAAGCACAGCCAAGAGCCAGTATCCAGGTTAGTTGCCCTCAACAGGTATCTGTATGCTTCTGCTGGGAAGCAAGTGGCTAATGGCTCCTGCAGGCTTTTTTGTCCCTGGAGAGTCAATGCCACCTCTCCCAGATGCATTTCAAGAAGAGTTACCTGTCTCCCAGTGCATCCCATGTAATCCTCAGATCTTGCCATCTTCTTTTGAGCTATATGACCTCCTTCTCCACAGGAGAACTGCAACTCCTTTAGGGTTCCACACCAGCCAAGCCATAAATCTCTGAAACTCTAGTCTTTGAGCCCTGCTGGTTGTAAAAACTCATGAAAATCAGCCACTCTCATTTTCCTGGTCAATGGTTTGGGGGGCGTGTTCTCTCTCTCTTTCTCAACTTTCACTGTGATCAGGGCTCTCTCCTTGCTGCAGCACACATGGTCTAATTCTCCTCTGAATCATGAGCAATACAGGCTTACCTCAAGATGGAAGAAAAGTCTGAAATGAGCAACCTAAACCTATACCTGAAGGAAATGCAAAAATTCCAAAAAACTAAACCTAAAACCAGCAGAAGGAAGAAAATAACAAAGATTGGAGAAAGAAATAAGTTATATAGAAAGAATATAAAACAATAGGCTATATCAATGAAACAATGAACTTTTTCATGAGAGAAAACTCAATAAAATTGATAAACCTTGGGACGCTTGGGTGGCTCAGTGGTTGAGCATCTGCTTTTGGCCCAGCACATGATCCTGGATTGAGTCCCACATTGGGTTCCCTGAGTGGATCCTGCTTCACTCTCTGTGTCTCTCATGAATAAATTAAAATCTTTAAAAAAATGATAAACCTCTAGTCAAACTTTTCAAGAAAAAAATATTTAAATGCATAAAGTCACAAATGAGACAGAAGAAATAAAACCACACCACAGAAATACAAACAATTATAAGGAAATATTATGAAAATATATCAATAAATCAGACAATTTGGAAAAAATGGATAAATTCCTAGAAACATATCAAGTATCAAAACTGAAAGGGAGAGAAATAGAAAATTTGGACAGACTGACAACTGACAAAAAAACGGAATCAATAATCAAAAAACTCCCAACAAACAAAAGTCCAGGGTCAAATGGCTTCGCATTTCTAATTTTCCCAAACATTCTATGAAAAGTTAATATTTATTCTTCCCAAGCTGTTCCAAAAAAAATAGAAAAGGAAGGAAGACTTCCAAATTTATTCTATGAGGGCCCAATAACCATGAAACTAAAACCAGGTAAAAACTTCTCTAAAAAAGTGACCTACAAGCCAATATCCCTGATGAACATGGATGAAAAAATTTTCAATAAAATACTAGCAAAATAAATTCAGTAATATGTTAAAAAATAATCACAATCAAGTGGGATTTATTCCTGGGATGCAAGTTTGGCTCAATGGTCACAAGCCAATCAATGTGATACATGACACCAATAAGGTAAAAGATATAATCATATCTATGGGTGGAGGAATAAAAGCACTTCAGAAAATACCTCCTTTCGTGTTAAAAAAACCCTAAACAAAGTAGGTTTAGAGTGAACATACCTCAATGTAATAAAGGCTATTTCTTTAATTTATGAAGTTTTAAAATTTTGTTAATTTAAATTCCAGATAGCATACAGTATCATATTAATTTCAGGTGTACAATATAGTGATTCAACACTTCCATACAACATCTGGTACTCATCACAAGTGTACTACTTAATACCCATCACCTATTTAAGCCATCCTTTCACTCACCTATCCTCTGGTAACCATGAGTTTGTCGCTATATAGCTAAGATTCTATTTCTTTTGTTTGCCTCCCTCTCTTTCCTCCCTTTGCTCCTTTGTTTTGTTTCTTAAATTCCAGATATGAGTGAAGTAATATGGTATTTCTCTTTCTCTGATATATTTCACTTAGCATAATAATCTCTAGCTCCATTTATGTAGTTGCAAATGACAAGATTTCATACTTTTTTATGGCTGAGTAAGATTCCGGTGGATATATGTATCACATCTTCTTTATCCATTCATCAGTAGATGGACATTTGGGTTGTTTCCATAATTTGACTATTGCAGATAATGCTGCTGTAAACATTGGGGTGCAAGTATTCCTTTGAATTAATATGTTTATATTATTTGAATAAATAATTGCTGGATTATAGGCATTTCTTTTTTTTTCTTTTTTTCTTTCTTTTTTTCCTTTATATTTTTTGAGGAATCCCCATACTGTTTTCCAGAGTGACTGCAACGGTTTGTATTCCCACCAAGAGTGCAAGAATGATTCCCCCATATCTATGAAAACACCTGTTGTTTCTTCTGTTGTAGATTATAGCCATTCTGACAGGTGTAAGATGACATCTCATTGTGGTGTTGATTTGTATTTCTTAAATGATGAGTTATGTTGAGCATCTTTTCATTTGTCTGTTGGCCATCTGGATGTCTTCTTTAGAAAGGTGTCTATTCATGTCTTCTGCCCATTTTTTTCATTGGATTATTCAGTTCTAGGGTTCTGAGTTGTAAGTTCTTTATGTATTTTGGATACTTAAATATGACATTTGCAAGTATTTTCTCACATTCCATAGGTTGCCTTTTACATTTGTTGACTATATTTTTCACTGCTTAGAAACTTTTTATCTTTACAAAGTTCCAACAGTTTATTTTTGCTTCTGTTTCCTTTGACTCAGGAGACATATCTAGAAAGAAATTGCTAAGGCTGATGTCAAAGGTTACTGCCTTTGTTCTCCTCTAGGATTTTTATGGTTTCAGGCCCCACATTTAGCTATTAAATTCATTTTGAATTTATCTTGTGTATCATGGAGGAAAAGGTCCTATTTCATTCTTTTGTATGTTGCTGCTCAGTTTTCCCAACAAAATTATTTTAACAAATGGTTTTTTCCCCATTGGATATACTTTGCTGCTTTGTCGGAGATTAATTGACTGTATGGTTGTGGTTGCACTTCTGGGTCTTGTATTGTGTTCCATTGATCTATGTGTCTATCTTTGAGCCATTATAATACTGTTTTGCTCACTGCAGCTTTGTAATGTAACTTTAAGTATGCAATTATGATTCCCCCAGATGTGGTCTTAATTTTCAACTTTGCTTTGTTATTTGGGATCTTTCATGGTTCCATATAAACATATAAGTTAGTGTTCTAGCTCTGTGAAAATTGCTCTTGGTATTTTGATAGAGATTGCTTTAAATGTGTAATTTGCTTTGGGTAGTATAGACATTTTAACAATATTTTTTCTTCCTATCTATGAGCATGTAAATTCTTTCCACTTCTTTGTGTCATCTTCAGTTACTTTGAAGAGTTTTAGAGTACAACTCTTTTATATGCTTTTGAAAGTTTTTTCCTTCATATACTATGATTTTTTTGGACAATGGTAAGTGGGATTGATTCCTGAATTTCTCTTTTTGCTTCTTCATTATTGATATATAGAAGTGCAACAGATTTCTGGATGCTGAGTCTATATCCTGTGACTTTATTGGATTTGTATATCAGTTCTAGCAGTCTTTTGGTGGAGTCTTCAGGATGTCTTTATGGAGTATCATGGTCTCTGCAAATAGTGAAAATTTAACTGCTTCTCTGCTGATGTGGATGCCTTTTATTTCCTTTTTAAAATATTTTATTTATTTATTTATTTATTTATTTATTACCTCGAAGACTGTAGTAAGAGATGAAGAGGGACACTATCTCATACTTAAAGGATCTATCCAACAAGAGGACTTAACAATCCTCAATATATATGCCCCGAATGTGGGAGCTGCCAAATATTTAAACCAATTAATAACAAAAGTGAAGAAATACTTAGATAATAATACACTTATACTTGGTGACTTCAATCTAGCGCTTTCTACCCTCGATAGGTCTTCTAAGCACAACATCTCCAAAGAAACGAGAGCTTTAAACGATACACTGGACCAGATGGATTTCACAGATATCTACAGAACTTTACATCCAAACTCAACTGAATACACATTCTTCTCAAGTGCACATGGAACTTTCTCCAGAATAGACCACATACTGGGTCACAAATCGGGTCTGAACCGATACCAAAAGATTGGGATCGTCCCTTGCATATTCTCAGACCATAATGCCTTGAAATTAGAACTAAATCACAACAAGAAGTTTCGAAGGACCTCAAACACGTGGAGGTTAAGGACTATCCTGCTAAAAGATGATAGGGTCAACCAGGAAATTAAGGAAGAATTAAAAAGATTCATGGAAACTAATGAGAATGAAGATACAACCGTCCAAAATCTTTGGGATGCAGCAAAAGCAGTCCTAAGGGGGAAATACGTCGCAATACAAGCATCCATTCAAAAACTGGAAAGAACTCAAATACAAAAGCTAACCTTACACATAAAGGAGCTAGAGAAAAAACAGCAAATAGATCCTACACCCAGGAGAATAAGGGAGTTAATAAAGATTCGAGCAGAACTCAACGAAATGGAGACCAGAAGAACTGTGGAACAGGTCAACAAAACCAGGAGTTGGTTCTTTGAAAGAATTAATAAGATAGATAAACCATTAGCCAGCCTTAATAAAAAGAAGAGAGAGGAGACTCAAGTTAATAAAATCATGAATGAGAAAGGAGAGATCACTATCAACACCAAGGAAATACAAACGATTTTAAAAACATATTATGAACAGCTATATGCCAATAAATTGGGCAATCTAGAAGAAATGGAGGCATTCCTGGAAAGCCACAAACTACCAAAACTGGAACAGGAAGAAATAGAAAACCTGAACAGGCCAATAACCAGGGAGGAAATTGAAGCAGTCATCAAAAACCTCCCAAGACACAAGAGTCCAGGGCCAGATGGCTTCCCAGGGGAATTCTATCAAACGTTTAAAGAAGAAATCATACCTATTCTATTTATTTATTTATTTGAGAGAGAGACTTAACAGGTTGACAAATGTGAGTTGATGTTATGGTTTTGGTTTACATTTCCATGATGATTAATGATATTGAGCATCTTTTCATGTGTCTATTGGATGTCTGCATGTCTTCTTGGGAGAAATGTCTATTCAGGTCTTCTGCCAATTTTTTTAAAAGATTTATTTATTTATTCATGAGAGACACAGAGAGAAAGAGAGGCAGAGACACAGGCAGAAGGAGAGGTAGGCTCCTTGCAGGGAGCCCTATGTGGGATTTGATCCAGGTCCTAGGATCACCCTCTGAGCCAAACCACTGAGCCACCCAGGCATCCTCTTCTGCCAATTTTTAATTGGATTGACTGTTTTTTGATATTAAGTTGTGTGAGTCTTCTATAAATTTTGGATATTAACCCCTTACTGATTATATTGTTGAGAAATATCTTCTTACATTCAGCCTTTTCATTTCATTTTGTTGATGATGGCCATCACTGTGCAAAAGCTTTTTGTTGTTGTTAAAGTTTTTTTTAGTTTGATGCAATTTTATTTACTTTTGCTTTTGTTTTCCTTTCCTGATGAGTCACAGCCACAAAAATATTGCTCAGACTTACATTCAGGAGGTTACTGCTTAAATTTTCTTCCAGATTTTTTGTTTTCTGGTCCTACATTTACATTTTTAGTCCATTTTTGAGTTTATTTTTCTATATTGTGTAAGAAAGAAGTCCAGTTTCATTCTTTTGCATATTGTCTAGTTTTTCCAACACCATTATTGAAAAGTCTGTCTTTTCCCATTGTATATTCTTGCATTATTTGTGGAAGATCAATTAGCCATATAAATATGGGTTTACTTCTGGACTCTATATTCTGTTCCATTGATCTACATGTCTGTTTTCATGAGAGCACCATACTGTTTTGATTACTATAGCTTTGTAGTGTAATTTTAATTCAGAGAACATGGTACCAACAGTTTTGTTATTCTTTTCCAAGATCGTTTTGGCTTTTCAGGACTATTTTGTGTTTTCATACAAGTTTTGGGATAATTTGTGTTTGTTCTGTAAAAAAATGGCATTGGTATTTTTATAGGGATTGGATCGAATCTATAGGTTATTTTGGGTAGTATGATCATTTAACAATATTGATTCTTTCAATCCATGAACACACTGTATCTTTCAATTTATTTGTGGCATCTTCAATTTCTTTCATCAATATCATATTAGTTTTCATCAATATCATATTAGTCTTTCACCTCTGTGGTAAAATGTATTCCTGGTTATTTCTTTCTTTTTGATGCAATTATAAATGGGATTATTTACCTAATTTCTCTTTATGTTAGTTATTTTCAATTTACAGAAATGCAACATATTTATGTTTATTTGTATATATTAGTTTTGTATCCTTCAGTTTACTGACTTCATTTACTAGCTCTAATACTTTTTTTGGTGAATGTTTGATACTTCCAGTGCCAAGAAGACTACCTTGTTTGCAAATAAATTCTGCAAAATGCACTTGGTATTTTTGCTCACATTTTTATGTTCATTTTTAAAAAGATTTTTAATTTATTTATTTGACAGAGAGAGAGAGCACAAGCAGTGGGAGTGGCAGGCATAGGAAGAGGGAGAAGCAGGGACCCCAATGTAGGGTTCAATGAGGGGCTTGATCCTAGGACCCTGAGATCATGAACCAAGTTGAAGGCAGATGTTTACCAGACTGAGAAACCCAGGAGCCCCTTCACTATCATTTCAATTAAACCATTTAATTAAATGAAAGTGACTAAGGTTTCAACCATGTAATATACAAGAAACAAGAGGAGTTAATGCATATTGTCAAAATATCTTCCAATGAAATAGGCTTCAATACTTTTCTATGAATATTCACCTTTATAATCCTTTATGTCTTTCTTTCTTTTTTTAAAGATTTTTATTTAATTATTCATGTAAGACACAGACAGAGAGAGAGCAGAGACATAGGCAGAGGGAGAAACACTCTCCCCTTAGGGAGCCTGATGAGGGACTGGATCCCAGATGCTCAGATCACGCCTTGAGCCAAAGGCAGATGCTCAACTGCTGAGCCATCCAGGCATCCCTTTATGTCTTTCTAATTAAAGTATACTTCTTACTATGGTAAATTTATAGCTCCTACCTGAATTTTATGTCCTTTATACCATATTTGAATCAATATATTTCTTTATAATACACAAAACAAAAATTCATTTTTCTGTACTTTTATTTTTCCATGAGATGTATTTGTGTTTTTTTTTTTTTCTGTGTAAATGGTACCTGAAAAAGTCTGAAATCTTTTCAGCTGTAGGTTACTGGTATATTAACCTCATTCATTGTGAAATGCTGGTGATAAGAATAACCAATATTTTTAATGTTCCACTCCTAGCCTACTAACTTTGTAGCTTGACTTTGGCGATCTCTGAGTGCCAGTAGACATAGCCACAGACTTTCAGCCAGGAAGCAAAAATTTTGATTTAGGATTGTTGCTGTGCATTTTAATATACACTCAAAATAACTTTCTTCTCCTGCAAGCTATCTGATCTTTAAAACAGAATTTTATTGTACAGTTCATGTAAATTACTTAAAGAAACTGGGCAGTTTGTTCTTACAATTAATAAAGACTTTATAAAATGTGTAATCTTTTATTAATTTTACAAAAACAGATTTAAATTTACACATGTTTATAAGGGAATAATATGCACATGCTTCAGACTACCAATTCTATATGTAAATATTTATTTCCTGACAGAACAGAATTCCAGACCTTAATAAAAAATATATTTCACTTCCTGGACCATACATGCAACTATTATATTATGAAACTGTTTTGGGTCTATAATGTTGTAAGTTAAAAGAAAGAATGATGAATTCTTAGAACTAATATTCTACTTTTCATACTATGGGTTAGCACTTCCTTTATCTAATTTAATAAACAAAGTAATAGTATAAACTGCAATATATTAGATTACCACAATTAATTAGTTTATCACTTAGTCAATATTTGGCTTAATACAACTATAAATTACAAAATGAGTACAAACTTGGAAGCATATATTTAGGTGGATCCAGATTCTGGATTTCATTAGATGTAAGAATTTTTTAAAAAGCTAAGGGAGGTTACTTTTTCTCCTTCACATTATTTACCTTATAGCCTATTCAGAGAGTAGACATTGATCCAGAATATCTTGATTTGAATTGTATCCCTGTGACTGAATAGCCATATAACCTTGGGAAAAAAATAAAACTTTTGTAGTTTTTTTTTATCAGTGAAACAATGGTAATAAGAGTGTTTTGAGAGTTGAATGTGTCAATTTGTACAAAATGACTAAAATAATAGAAGATAGCCTGGAATATAAAGTAATTGTCACTATTTTTTATTGTTGTTGTTGATTTTGTTAGCATCATTATTATGGTTTTTATTATTCAATCTTGATCAAGCAGGTAAATTAAATATGGTCTTTGTTCCACACATCACTTCTTTTTCTTTTCTAATTATTTTTATTGAACATATATGGCATCATATATGTAAATCTAAGGTGTATAACACATCTGACATAATACATTTACATGTTGTGATATGATTGCAATTGTAAAGACATTTATTACATTACATAATTATAGTACAATATTATCTACATACCATGTATGACTTATTTACTACTCATTGCAAATTTATATCTTTAAACAACATCTATCTTATCCGACCAATCCTCATGCCCCAGTAAACACCATTTTGTTGTTTTTTGCTGATATTACTTTTTTAGATTACACATATAAATGATGTCATACAGTATCTTTCTCTAATTCATATCACTTAACATAATGTTCTCAATGTCCATCTGTGTTGTTGCAAATAGCAAGATACCACGTTTTCTCATGTCTGAATAATATTCCATTGTGTATATATACCACATATTTTGTATCCATTCATCCATTGATGGGTGTTTTGTTGTTTCCATATTATGGTTATTGCAAATAGTCCTGCAGTATACATGGGAATGCATATATCTCTTCAAAATACTGTTTTACTTTCCTTTGATTATTTACCCAATAGTGGAATTCATGAATCATATGGTGAATTTATTCTTACCTTTTTGAAAAACTGCCCTATTGTTTTCCATAGTGGTTGGAATAATTTATATTCCCACCAACATTGCATAAGGTTTCCCCTTTTACTACATCCTTTACAACACCAGTTGTCTCTTGTCTTCTTGATGATAGTCATTCTCAGATGTGTGAAGTGATATATCATTAGGGCTTAAATCTGCAATTCCCTGATTAGTACGTTGAACATATTTTCATGTGTCTGTTGGCCATTTTGCTGTTCTCTTTGGAAAAATGTCTACTTAGTTCTTCTCATTTTTAATAGAGTTGTTTTTGTTTTGTTGTTGTTGCATGAGTTCTTTATATATATATTTTTTCCATTCTATACATTCATTTTGTTGTTTCTTTTGCTGAGCAGAAGCTTTTGATTTTGATGTAGTCCCATTTATTTATTTTTACTTTTGTTTGTTCTTTTGGCATCATGTTCATAAAATCATTGCTAAGACCACTATGAAGAATTCCTTCCCCATATTTTCCTCCAGAGGTTTAATGGTATCAATCTTATGTTTAATTTTTTAATCCATTTCAGTTAAATTTGTGAATAGTGTGAGATAGGGTTCCAATTTTATTTTTCTGCATGTGTTTTTTTTCCATTTTCCCCAACCCATTTTGTTGAAGAAACTTTCCCTTCTCCATTGGGTGCTCTGGTATCCCTTACTGAATATTAGTTGACTGAATACAACAGGATTTCTATTCTTTTTACTAATCCATGTGTCTATTTTTGTGCCATTTGTTTTTATTACTATGGTTTGTAGTATAGTTTGTAATCTGGAAGTTACCTTTAGACGTGTTCTTTTTTTTTCTCAGAATTGCTTTGTCTATTTGGGATCTTTTGTAGTTTCACACAAATTTTATTGTTGTTTCTTCTATTCTTATGAGGAATATCTTTGGTATTTTGATGGCGATTAGATCAAATTTGTAGATGGATTTGGGTAGTATGGACATTTTAACAATATTAGCTCTTTTAATCCATGAACAAGAGATGTATTTCCATTTGTTTGTATTCTCTTTGATTTCTTTTAGCAAAGCAATTTTCTTTCAGTATTTCACTTCTTTGGTTAAATTTATTTTTAATATTTCATTAATTTTAATGTTATCATGAGTGGGATAATTCTTTTTAAAATTCTTTGTTAAAACATGAGAGACACCTAACTCTGGGAAATGAACAAGGGGTAGTGGAAGGGAAAGTGGGCGGAGGGTTGGAGTGACTGGGTGATGGGCACTGAGAGGGGCACTTGGCGGGATGAGCACTGGGTATTATGCTATATGTTGGCAAATTGAGCTCCAACAAAAAATAATTTAAAAAAATAAAAAAGTAAAAAAATAAAATTCTTTGTTAAATGTTTCTTCATTCATGTAAAAGAATGCAGCTGATTTCTCTGTTGATTTTCTCTCTTGCAACTTTACTTATGTCATTAGTTATAACATTTTTTGGTTTATTCTTTATAAATTTTTATATAAAATAATATCAGCAAAAAGCAACAATTTTGCTCCCTTCTACTTGATTTGGATGTCTTTTATTTATCTGTCTTACCTAATTGTTCTAGCTAGAAGTTCCAGTACAATATTGGGTAGGCATGCCTAACATCACTTCTAAACTATTTCTTCAATCACATTTTAAAAAGCCATGCCCCCTTGAGTATCATGCCATCTGGCCATATTAGCCTCTATCTATATCTCTGACTGTAATCCACTGAATATATGGTTGTTTTTCTGCATTCCATGAATCACAGTTTATTAGATTGCTAGAGCTTCCATAACAAGGTACCACAGATTGGATACCTTAAACATGAGAATTTTTTTTCCTCACAATTCTGGAAACTATAAGTTGAATACTAATGTGTCAGCAGAGTTGATTTCTTTTTAGATTTCTATCTTTGGCTTGCAAATGGTCATCTTCTCCCTGTAACTGACAAAACTCTTGGCCAAATTTTATTCAGGCACCATTAAGCCCCTTTTATCACTAGACCCAGAAAAATGTGGCTTAACAACAGAAAAACTTTTTGGCAATACTTTTTCTACAACTCCCCGTATTCTTACTCCACTAGTTCCCACAAAAAGCAGGTAGCAGTCTGATTTCCTTGCGGGATGGTATTAGTGGGACCTAGGAAAGAGAAGTAATGTGCTGTTCCTTGCCTAGCAGAAACAGCAGCAGTTCAATTTTTGGATGGATATTATCTGAGTAAGCAGCTGATTTTTAATTCCCTATTTGCCAAGCCAGTCGGTACTCCCATTCACCCACCAGGACAATATAAGTGAGGTCCAGTAGCCTACACCTCCATCTGCAATAGGCAGCAATGAGTCTTTTTTTAAAATTATTTTTATTTATTTATAATAGTCACACACAGAGAGAGAGAGAGGCAGAGACACAGGCAGAGGGAGAAGCAGGCTCCATGCACCGGGAGCCCGACGTGGGATTCGATCCCGGGTCTCCAGGATCGCGCCCCGCGCCAAAGGCAGGCGCTAAACCGCTGCGCCACCCAGGGATCCCGCAGCAATGAGTCTTAATGATGTGTTGCAAAGTAGGGCACGAGATCTTATTCTATCACATTCCATGTCAGGGAAGTTCAGTCGGTTTTGAACTTGGGAAAGGAAACAAGGACAATGGGATGGGTAAAAACAGAAGTAAACATGTAAGTATAATGGACTATCTTACTTCTTTGAATATTTAAAACTATTTTTGGTAGTTGCAAAAAATTATATCATCTGATGTGTTTCTCTCTATTTATGAAGAAAATACTTAAAAAGTTATATTTAAAAAGTGGGGAGGAGGGCCCCTGAGTTGCTCAGTTGGTTAAACATCTGAATCTTGGTTTCAGCTCAGATCATGATCTCCAGGTCATGAGATCCAGACCTGCATCTAGCTCTGCTCTGGGCAAGGAGCCTGCTTGGGATTTTCTCTCTCCCTCTCCCCCTCCCCCATCAAAAAAGAAATTAAATAAAGATAAAAATAAAAAGTAAGCAGGTTATATGAAACTTAATGCAGATAAACTTTCTATACTTCACTCAAAGTAGTAAAATATGGAAAACAATATACCGTGATAAGTTGTGTGCATATAATGTAGTGCCTAAAGCAATGACTAAACTATACCAAGTGATATGTCTAAAAAACTCTAAGTGAATCAATATAGAATCCTTAAAAGTGCTTAAATAATCCATAATACATAAAATAAGATAAACAAGGGTAATAAACAACATAAGTCAAAATTGGAGACTTTAATCCCAATATATCATTAATTACCTTAAATGTAAATGGCCTAAATATACTAATTGAAAGGCAATATACCAATTTAAAAAAATCCAACAATGTGTTGAATACAAGAATCTCACTTCAAGTGCAAAAACATAGATAATTTGAAAGTTAATATGTGGAGTAAGATATATCAAACAATCATTTATTTAAGAAAAACAAGTAGTAGCTATATTAATATCAGATAAAGTTGTCTTGTGAGCAAAGACATATAGTAGAAACAAAGAGACAAGCAATGATAAAACTGCCAATTCACAAGAAAGATAAAACAACTTTAGTTTGTAGGCACCAAAAAAAAAAAAAAAAAGAGCCTCTAAGCACACACAGCCAAAAATGATATAGCAGAGATAGAAATGGACAAATTCACTATTATTATTGGGTACTTCAACACATCACTCTGAGGATTTCATAGGACACTCCCAACTAGAAAATCAGCAGAGGGGCAGACCCGGTGGCTCAGCAGTTTAGCACCGCCTTCAACCTGGGGCATGATCCTGGAGACCTGAGATCGAGTCCCGTGTCAAGCTCCCTGCATGGAGCCTGCTTCTCCCTCTGCCTGTGTCTCTGCCATTCTCTCTCTCTCTCTCCGAATAAATAAATAAAAAATCTTAAAAAAAGAAAATCAGCAGGGTATGGGAGAATTGCATACACCATTAATCAACTATAATGTATATAGAAGCCTCAATCCAACAACAGTAAAATACACATTTTTTTAAGAACACATGGAAAAGTCACCAAGATAGACTGTATTTGTGGATATGAAAGGAACCTCAGCAAATTTGAAATTATTGAAATAATACAGGGGGTGTTTTCTAAACATAGTGGAATCAAACCAGAAATAACACAAATACAATATGAAAGTATCTAAATATGTGGAAATTAAACAACACACATACATTATCCATGGGTCCAAGAGCTGGTATCAAAAGAAAGTTTAAAATTACAAAGAACTAAATGAGAATAAAAATGCAACACATCAAAATATGTATGGCACACAGTTAAGCAGTGCTGACAGAGAGATTTAGAGCACTAAATATTTATATCAGAAGAATATAAAAGAACCCAAATCAATCATCTAAATTCCTTCTTCAAGGATTATTAAAAGGTAAGCAAATTCAATTCAAATTAGACAGAAGGAAAGAAATAAAGATAAGAACCGATATTTATTATTGAAGCTGAAAAAGAGGAAAACTAGAGAAAAAACAAGAAAACAAAAACAAAAAATAATATATAAAAAAATCTATAAAATTGAAACACATCTAGCAAGAATGATAAAAAGAAGATACAAATTAACAAGATTAAAACTAAACAGATGATATCACTGCAGATCCTGGAACCTATAATAAGATAAGGGGATACTACAAACTTCTTTGCACTCCTATATTTGACAACTTCGAAGAAATTAATCAATTTCCCTGAAATAATGCTATGTACTGCATTATCTCTTGAAATTCATATCTTGAAGCTCCAACTCCCCATGTGATGATATTTGGAAATATGACCTTTGGGAGATAATTAAGTTTAGATGACAAGGATGGACAAACCAGAGGAGTAAGTCAGTGATATAGAAGATAAAATTATGGAAAATAATAAAATTGAAAAGAAGAGGGAAAGAAAGATAGTGGACCACAAAGGTAGACTTAGAGAACTCAGTGACTTAGTAAAATGTAATAACATTCATATCATAGGAGTCCCAGAAGATGAAGTGAAAGATAAATGGCCAAAGGTTTATTCAAACAAATTATAGCTGAAAACTTGTAGCTAGAAAACAGTATGGATGTCCCTGGAACAAAGAGATACATGCACCCTAATGTTTATAGCAGCATTATCAACAATAACAACTTTTTCATAAGTATTTGATAGTTTTCAGATTATAGATCTTTTACCTCTTTGGTTAGGTTTATTGCTAGATATATTATGGTTTTTGATGCTATTGTAAATGGGATAGATACCTTGATTTCTGTTTCTGTTGCTTCATTATTGGTGTATAGGAATGCACCAGAATTCTGTTCATTGTTTATATCCTGTTACTTTACTGAATTCATGTATTAGTTCTAACCTTTTTTTTTAAAGGTTCTTTCAGGTATTCTACATAGAGTATTATGTTGTCTGCAAATAATGAAAGTTCTATTTCTTCCTTGCTGATTTGGATACCTTTTATTTCTTTGTGTTGTCTGATTGCTGAGGCTAGGACTTATAGTACTACATTAAATACAAAGGATTAGAGTGGACATCCATGTCTTATTCCTGAATGTAAAGGAAAAGCCCTGTTTTTCTTCCATTGAGGATGATATTGGCTGTAGGTCTAACATAAGTAGCTTCTATGATGTTGAAGTGTGTTCCTTCTATACCTACTCTATTAAGGGTTTTTATCAAGAATGGATGCTGTATTTTGTTGAATAATTTTTCTGCATTTAGGACAGGATCATATATTTCTTATCCTTTCTCTTATTAATGTGGTGTGGATGGAGCTAGAGTGTATTATGCTAAGTTTAATAAATCAATCAGAGAAAAACAAATACTATGTGATTTCACTCATATGTGGAATTTAAGAAACAAAGTAGATAAAGAATCAGGAGAGGGCAAAAGAGAGAGGAGGGAAACAAATGAGAGACTCAACTATAGAGGACAAACTGAAGGTTGATGGAGGGAGGTGTGTAGGGGATTGGGATAGATTGGTGATGGGTATTAAGGAAGACACTTTTTATGATGAGCACTGGGTATTATATGTAAATGATGAACAACAATTTTTTAAAAAGTTAAAATAGATGATCTCTATAGATGTGTACACCTTAAAGAAATTGAGTTTATAATTAAAAAAGCTCTAAAGGAAAAATCCACAAGCCCAAATAATATTACTGGTGAATTCTACCAAGTATTTAAAGAAGAAATAATACCAGTGGTACACAATCTATTCTACAAAATAGAAGAGGGATCACTTCCAACTCATTTAATGAGACTAGTATTACCCTCATTTAAAAAAAGACAAAGAGGAAAATGGAGAAAGCTATAGATCAATATCTTTCAGAAATGTATAGGCAAAACAATTAAACAAAATTGTAAATTAAATCTAACAATGCATAAAAATAATTTTACAACTTTATAAATGGAAGTTATTCCAGAGATACAAGGCTGATTCAAAAATCAAAAGTTAAGAAAAGAATTCACCATATTAATAAGCTAATGCAAAAAAAAAGCTTATATGATGACATCAGTTAACATAGAAAAAGCTTTTTAAAACCCAACACCCTTGCATGACAAAAAAAAAAAACAAAACTATAACCGTACAAGAATAAAACAGAACTTATTCTACTTGCTAAAGGCCATATATAAAAAATGTACAGGTAAAATCGTATTCAATACTCATTCTAAGATTTAGAAGCAAGGCATGATGTTCATTGTATTAGTTTTCTAGAACCTCCATTTCAAATATTACAGACTAGGTTGCCTAAAATCTAAAAATGTATCATCCCACAATTATGGAGGCTAGACTTCTGAGATAAAAGTGTCAGCAGGCTTCATGTCTTCCAAGTCCTCTCTCTTGAACTGTAGACGGGCATCTTCTGTTTGTATTGTCATATCCTACCCTCTCTGTATGTGTATCCTATTCTCCTATTTTTAGAATACAAATCAGTTTGGATTAGGGATCACCTTATGATCTCATTTTAATTGAAAATATATCTTTGAAGACTCTATCCACATGTATAGCCAAATTCTATGGTATGGGTTTAGGAATTCAGCATATGAATTTTGGGAGGACACAACTGAACTGAACCTATAGCATCCACTTTCTCCTTTCTTATCCAACATTTTACTGGAACTTCTAGACACGGCAATATGGCAAGAAAGAGAAATAACAAGAAAAATCACATTTTATAAAAAGAAAGGAATACCACTGTTCCTACATAAAAATAGCATGATTGTCTACCTAGAAAATCCCAAGAAATGTACACACACAAAAAACCCCAAAAACCTCTCCTAGAGCTAAAAAGTAAAATCAGTAAGGTTGCAGGAAATAAGATCAACATGCAAACATCAACTATATTTTCATATGCTAACAATAAAAATATTGAAGCTAAAATTAAAAATCCAAAATTATTTATAATTGCTCCAGTGATAAAGAAATAGATATATACTAATGAAAAGATATATAGAATTGTATGTTGAAAATTTTAAAATATTGATAAAAGAAATCAAAGAAGGCCTGGATAATGGAGAAATATACTGTTTTCATGGATTGGACAACTCAGTATAAGATAATGACAATTCTTACCAAATCAATATATAGATTAGATAAAATTCCTATAAAAATCTCAGCAAATGTTCTGTAGACATAGACAAGCTTATCCAAAATCTCTATAGAAAGGACTTAAAATAGCTAAAATAATATAGAAAAAGAAAAAAAGATAAAGTTGAAAGAATTCCTCTGTCTGATGTTTAAACCTACTATATAGTACAGTATTGAAGACTATAGGGTATTAGCTGAAGAACCCAGGAATAAACTTACAAAAATATTCAAAAATAATTTTTACAGTGGTGTAAGACTAATTCAATAAACCAAGAATATCTTTCTCAACAAATAAATGGTGCTGGAGCAATAAACATTCATAGCAAACAAACAAAGAAAATCAAACTAATCTTCATACTTCAAATGAAAATAGATCAAGTAAAAAGGACCCTGATGTTAATGTGAAAAATAAAAGTATAAAACTTATAAACAGTACAGGAGAAGATCTTCTGCATTTACAATTAGGAAAAATTATCTAATACTTGACAGTAAAAACATAATTAATAGAAAAAACATACAAATTAAGACATTAAAATTTAAACAATGTACTTGGCAAAAGCTCAGGTGATGATGATTGAATAAAGCTTGAGTAGGAAAAAATAGTTGCAAACCACATATCGGAAAAAAGACTAGAATTTTGAATATAAAATGAACTCACAAAAAACATTTTTATATATACAAACAACTTATGCAGAAAATTTAAAAAATGAACAAATATTTTACAAAAAAAGATGTGTAGATATCGGGCACTTGGGTGACTCACTGGTTAAGTATTTGCCTTTGGCTCAAGTCATGATCCCAGGGTCCCAGAATTGAGTCTCAACTTGGGTTCCCCTCGAGAAGCCTGTTTCTCCCTCTGCCCGTGTCTCTCCCAATCTGTCTCTCATGAATAAATAAATAAAATCTTTAAGAAAAAAGATATGTAGATATCAAATAAACACATACAAAGATGCTCAACATCACTAATTTATCATTGAAGTTTAAATGAGAACTACAGTTAAAGAGTACTATTTTATATATATATATAAATATTTGGTATTGTCTCTAATATATATATATAGACAATATTTGGTATTGTCTCTAATATATATATATATAGAGAGAGAGACAATACCAAATGCTGGTGAGGATGTAGAGAAACTTGACCACTAATATATTGTTGGTTGAAAAGTAAAATTCTACAATCACTCTGAAAACTAGTTTTGCAGTTTCTTATTAATCATAACATTCAGCTACTATATGACCAAGAAATTCCTCTCCTGAGTACTAATCCCAAAGAAATGAAGACATATCCACACAAAACTCTGAACATAAATGTTTATAGCAGCTTATTCATAATAGCCCCAAACCATCAGCAACCCATATGTCCCTCAATAGGTGAATAGTTAAATAAAGAGTGGATAATTTATGCCATAATGTTCTACTCAGCAATATAAAGTTAAAAGCTGTTGATTAATGCAACAACCTGGATGAATCTCTAGGGAATTATGCTGAATGAAAAACAAAATCCTAAATATGTACATGCTAAGTGATTCAACTGAAATATTTTTAAATGGAAATATTTCAGAAATATAAAATAACATTGTTACTAAGTGTCAGAGCCACGGATCAGAAAAGGGAAGTGAGTATGGCTGTAAAAGAATGGAGAACTAACATTGTCTACAGGTGACATGATAGTATATGTAGAAAACCCAGAAGATTCCAGTAGAAAACTGTTAAAATTGATAAATGAATTCAGTAAAGTTGAAAGATACAAAATAAATATACAGAAATCAGTTGTTTTTAGGAAAGAAAATCCATTTACAATTCCATCAAAAAATAAATTTAGGAACACATTTTTTTTAATTTTTATTTATTTATGATAGTCACACACACACACACACACACAGAGAGGCAGAGACATAGGCAGAGGGAGAAGCAGGCTCCATGCACCAGGAGCCCAACGTGGGATTTGATCCCGGGTCTCCAGGATCGCGCCCTGGGCCAAAGGCAGGCGCTAAACCCCTGCACCACCCAGGGATCCCTAGGAACACATTTAACAAAGAAGGTGAAAGACCTGTACACTGAGAACTATATTACCCCGATGAAATAAACTGAAATAGGTACAAATAAATGGAAATATATTTCACACTCATGGCTTGAGAGAATTATTGTTATTAAAATGTCCATACTACAAAAAACAATGTAAAGATTGAAAGCAATGCCTATCAAAATTCCAATGGCATTTTTCACAGAATAGGAAAAACAATCCTAAAATTTGTATGAAACCACAAGAAAGCCCTGAAGAGCCAAAGCAAGTATGTATGTGTGTGTGTAATATAAAAGTCATGTCTTCTTTATCCATTTGTTTATTGATTGACACTATATTGATTCCATATCTCTACTATAAATAATGCTGTGATAAACATAGAAGTGAATATCTTTTCAAGTCGGTGTCTTTGTTTTCTTTGGGTAAATATTTAGTAGTGGAATTATTGGATTGTATGGCTGATGGGTGGTGGGCAAAATGAATGAAGGGTAGTGGGAGATACAGGCTTCCAGTTATGAAATGAATAATTCATGGTGATAAAGGGAGAGCATAGGAAATATAGTTAATGATATTTTAATAGTGTAGGGTGAGCATAGCATATGTATAGAGATGCACTTGTCGTGAGCATAGCATAATGTATAGAGATGAATCACTGTGTTTTACGTCAGAAATTGATGTAAAATTGCACGTCAACAGACACATAGATCAATGTAACAGAATGGACAGCTCAGAAATAAACCCATCCATATATGGTCGATTAAATTATCACAGAGGAGCCAAGACTATACAATTGGGAAATTACAGTCTTTTTAATAAATGGTGCTAGGATAACTGGACAGCCAAGTGCAAAAGAATGAAATTTTACTATTATCTTACACCTACAGAAAAATTAACTAAAGATGGATTACAAACCTCAATATAAGTCCATAAATCATAAAAAGATTAGAAGAAAGCATAAGATATAAACATTTCTTTTAAAGATTTGATTTATTTGGGGGATAGGGCAAGATGGCAGAGGAGTAGGGTACCTAAGTCATCTTTCCCCACCAACTTACCTAGATGACTTTCATATCATCCTGAAAACCTATGAATTCGACCTAAGGTTTAAAGAGAGAACAGGTGGAACACTACAGAGAGAAGAGTTTGGCTTCTAACAAGGTAGGAAGACGGAAAAAAATAAAATAAAATAAAGCATCAAGTGCAGGAGGGGCCGCTGCAAGATGCTGGGCTAAGGCCACAGCAAAAGCCTCCCGGGATGGAAAAGCCCAGTCCTGGAGAAGCAGGAACTTTAAAACTCAGCACCACATTCTTCCCGGACAGAAAGGCGCTTAGCAGGGAACTCCGGCAGAACCACAGGAGGAACAGTGGAGCCTCCAGTATCCCGGGGTCACTAACATAGGAAATGCGCCCCTGGAGAGAGCATGCCACACACTGTGGGGCAATCTTGGTACAGGGCTGGAACGTGCACCCAGCAGGGCCTCGGGAGAAGCTCAGGTGGCAGCTCTGGATGGAGGGGGATGCACTCTGCTGCCTTCAGAGGCTGTGGCCCCGGGAGCATGAATCCAAGCAGCACAGGCCCCAGATCCCAGGGTGCGAAAAGACACAGCCCACAATCCTGCGGAGGAGAGGAAGAGGTGGGGAGGGCACAAGACAGTGAGGATGCTCCTGCTACGGAGTACCCCCAAGCTGTGCAGATCAGCGCCCCCCGCCCCCAGAGCATTAAGACCGGTGGGGACTGGGAGACTGGTAGTTAATGTACGAGAGGAATCCAGAGCTAGAGAGCTGGCCGCTACCATGTTGTTGTTCATCCTGGGGTCACCCAGTGCCTGGGACGGAGCGGGGCCACCAGGGAACAGGAGCCTCACAGGATAAACAGCTCCCACTGACCTGTAGACCTGGCAGGGGGTGGGGCAGCTCCCCCATGTACACACATTTGAGATTCAGCACAGGAGACCACTCTCCAAGAAGACCAGCTGGAAGGATAGGGGAAGAGCAAGTTCTTGGTCGAACAGTGCTGGAAAGCTCCAGGGGAAGTCGAGGGATTTACAGTATATAGAACCAGAAGATACCCCTCCTTGTATTTTTTTTTCTTCCTTTTTCCAGTACAACTTGTTTTTAGCCACTCTTCATTGAACAAAATGACAAGGAAGAAGAACTCACCACAAAAGAAAGAATGAGAGACATTACTCTCTGCCACAGTTACAGAATCTGGATGACAGTTTGATGTCAGAAAGCCAATTCAGAAGTACAATTATAAAGCTACTGGTGGCTTTGGAAAAAAAAAGCATAAAGGATTCAAGAGACTTCATGACTGAAGAATTTAGATATAATCAGGATGAAATTAAAAATCAATTAAATGAGATGCAATCCAAACTGGAGGACCTACCGACGAGGGTTAATGAGGTAGAAGAAAGAGGGAGTGACATAGAAGACAAGTTGATGGCAAGGAGGAAGCTGAGGAAAAAAGAGAAAAACATTTAAAAGACCATGAGGAAAGGTTAAGGAAATTAAATGAGAGCTTCAGAAGGAAAAAAAATCTATGTTTAATTGGGGATCTAGAGAGCGCCAAGAGGGCCAGAGGGCCAGAAAGTGTATTTGAACAAATCATACCTGAGAACTTCCCTAACGTGGGAAGAGAAACAGTCATTCAGATCCAGAAGATAGAGAGGTTCCCCTCAAATCAATAAAAACCATTCAACACCTCCACATTTAATAGTGAAACTTGCAAATTCCAAAGATAAAATGAAGATCCTTAAACCAGCAAGAAACAAGAGATCCCTAAAATCTATGGGGAGAAATATTAGATAAACAGCAGACCTCTCCACAGAGACCTGGCAGGCCAGAAAGGGCTGGCAGGATATATTCAGGGTCCTAAATGAGAAGAATCTGGAGCCAAGAATACTTTATCCAGCAAGGCTCTCACTCAGAATAGAAGGAGAGATAAAGAGCTTCCAAGATAGGCAGAAACTGAAAGGATATGTGACCAAAAAACCTGCAAGAAATATTAAGGGGGACTCTGTAAAATAAAGAGGAAGCCCAAAGACGTAATCCACAAAAACAGGGAAGAATAGGTATTATGATGACACTAAATTCATATCTTTCAATAAGAACTCTGAATATGAATGGGCCGAATGTTCCCAATCAAAAGATGCAGGGTTTCAGACTGGATAAAAAAGCAAGACCCATCTATTTGCTGTCTATAAGAGATTCACTTTAGACCTATGGATGCCTCCAGCCTGAAAATAAAAGGTTGGGGAACTATTTACCATTCAAATTGTCCTCAAAAGAAAGCTAGGGTGGCAATCCTCATATCAGATAAATTAAAGTTTACTGCAAAGACTGTAGTAAGAGATGAAGAGGGATACTATATGACACTTAGAGGATCTATCCAACAAGAGGACCTAACAGTCATGAATATTTATGCCCTGAATGTAGGAGCTGCCATGTGTATCAATCAATTAATAACCAAAGTTAAAACATACTTAGATAATAATACACTAATACTGGGAGACTTGAACATGGCGCTTTCTGCATTTGATAGCTTTTCTAAGCACAACATCTCCAGAGAAACAAGAGCTTTATTTTTTTTTAATTTTTTCTGTTTTTTTTTTTTTTGAAACAAGAGCTTTAAATGATACACTGGACCAGATGGATTTCACAGATATTTACAGAACTTTATATCCAAATGCAACTAAATACGCATTCTTCTCAAATGCACATGGAACTTTCTCCAAATAGACCACATACTGGGTCACAAATCAGGTCTTAAACGATACCAAAAGATTGGGATTGTCCCCTGCATATTTTCAGACCATAGTGCTTTGAAACTAGAACTAACTCACAAGAAGAGGTTTGGAAGGAATTCAAACACATGGAAGTTAATGACCATACTGCTAAAAGATGAAAGGGTCAACCACGAAATTAAGGAAGAATTAAAAAGGTTCATAGAAACTAATGAGAATGAAGATACAACCGTTCAAAATCTTTGCAATACTGCAAAAGCAGTCCTGAGGGGGAAATACATCGCAATACAAGCATCCATACAAAAACTGGAAAGAACTCAAATACAAAAGCTAACTTTGCACCTAAAGGAGTTGGAGAAAAAACAGACAATAGATCCTACACCCAGCAGAAGAAGAGAATTAATAAAGATTCGAGCAGAACTCAATGAAATAGAGACCAGAAGAACTGTGGAACAGATCAACAAAACCAGGAGTTGGTTCTTTGAAAAAATTAATAAGATAGATAAACCATTAGCCAGCCTAATCTGGGAAGGGAAACAGGCATTCAGATCCAGGAAATAGAGAGATCCCCCCCCCAAAAAAAATAAAAAAAAACCTGTCCAACACCTTGACATTTAATAGTGAAGCTTGCAAATTCCAAAGATAAAGAGAAGATCCTTAAAGCAGCAAGAGACAAGAAATCCCTGACTTTTATGGGGAGGAGTATTAGGGTAACAGCAGACCTCTCCACAGAGACCTGGCAGGCCAGAAAGGGCTGGCAGGATATATTCAGGGTCCTAAATGAGAAAAACATGCAGCCAAGAATACTTTATCCAGCAAGGCTCTCATTCAGAATGGAAGGAGTGATAAAGAGCTTCCAAAACAGGAGGAACTGAAAGAATATGTGACCTCCAAACCAGCTCTGCAAGAAATTTTAAGGGGGACTCTTAAAATTCCCCTTTAAGAAGAAGTCCAGTGGAACAGTCCACAAAAACAAAGACTGAATAGATATCATGATGACACTAAACTCATATCTTTCAATAGTAACTCTGAGCGTGAACGGGCTTAATGACCCCATCAAAAGGCACAGGGTTTCAGACTGGATAAAAAAGCAGGACCCATCTATTTGCTGTCTACAAGAGACTCATTTTACACCTAAGGACACCTACAGCCTGAAAATAAAAGGTTGGAGAACCATGTACCATTCAAATGGCCCTCAAAAGAAAGAAGGGGTAGCCATCCTTATATCAGATAAACTAAAATTTACCCCAAAGACTGTAGTGAGAGATGAAGAGGGACACTATATCATACTTAAAGGATCTATTCAACAAGAGGACTTAACAATCCTCAATATATATGCCGAATGTGGGAGCTGCCAAGTATATCAATCAATTAATAACCAAAGTTAAGACATACTTAGATAATAATACACTTATAGTTGGTGACTTCAATCTAGCGCTTTCTACACTCGATAGGTCTTCTAAGCACAACATCTCCAAAGAAATGAGAGCTTTAAATGATAAACTGGACCAGATGGATTTCACAGATATCTACAGAACTTTACATCCAAACTCAACTGAATACACATTCTTCCAAGTGCACATGGAACTTTCTCCAGCATAGACCACATACTGGGTCACAAATTGGGTCTGAACCAATTGGGATTGTCCCCTGCATATTCTCAGACCATAATGCCTTGAAATTAGAACTAAATCACAACAAGAAGTTTGAAAGGATTTCAAACACGTGGAGGTTAAGGACCATCCTGCAAAAAGATGAAAGGGTCAACCAGGAAATTAAGGAATAATTAAAAAGATTCATGGAATCTAATGAGAATGAAGATACAACAGTTCAAAATCTTTGGGATGCAGCAAAAGTAGTCCTGAGGGGGAAATACATTACAATACAACAAGCATCCATTCAAAAACTGGAAAGAACTCAAATACAAAAGCTAACCTTACACATAAAGGAGCTAGAGAAAAAACAGCAAATAGATCCTACACCCAGCAGAAGAAGAGAGTTAATAAAGATTCGAGCAGAACTCAACGAAATTGAGACCAGAAAACTGTGGAACAGATCAACAAAACCAGGAGTTGGTTCTTTGAAAGAGTTAATAAGATAGATAAACCATTAGCCAGCCTTATTAAAAAGAAGAGAGAGAAGACTCAAATTAATGAAATCATGAATGAGAAAGGAGAGATCACTATCAACACCAAGGAAATACAAACGATTTTAAAAACATATTATGAACAGCTGTACGCCAATAAATTAGGCAATCTAGAGGAAATGGAGGCATTCCTGGAAAGCCACAAACTACCAAAACTGGAACAGGAAGAAATAGAAAACCTGAATAGGCCAATAACCAGGGAGGAAATTGAAGCAGTCATCAAAAGCCTCCCAAGACACAAAAGTACAGGGCCAGATGGCTTCCCAGGGGAATTCTATAAAACGTTTAAAGAAGAAACTGTACCTATTCTACTAAAGCTGTTTGGAAAGATAGAAGGAGATGGAGTACTTCCAAATTTGTTCTATGAGGACAGCATCACCTTACTTCCAAAACCAGACAAAGACCCCACCAAAAAGGAGAATTACAGACCAATATCCCTGATGAACATGGATGCAAAAATTCTCAACAAGATCCTAGCCAATAGGATCCAACAGTACATTTAGAAAATTATTCTCCATGACCAAGTAGGATTTATCCCCGGGACACAAGGCTGGTTCAACACTTGTAAAACAATCAATGTGATTCATCATATCAGCAAGAGAAAACCCAAGAACTTGAGTCATTAAATTTGAATTCCTAGTAATTCATTATAGATACCCATATCTCTTTTGTAAAAAATATCTCAACTAAGTTAGATTTCCAAATAAAACTCACATCATAAATTCAGAATATTAAATCTCCATTTCAAGTTTCTGCCACAGGTATGTTTAGCTCAATAAAAGAATGGTGAGAAATTTTAACATTTGATAATCTTACACTATAGAATGGAAAATCACATGACACGGTTTGTTTCCACTATCAACAATTCCCTGTACTCTCATTGTTCTTTTATAGCCAGCTTTGTTATTTCAGGGAGCAAGCAAAGGCTAGTTTCCCAAAATATATCCTGTGGTAGTAAATCTCTGTCTAAAATGTCATTCATATTTTCGAAATTATTTTTCCCTTGGCTCTTTATCAAATTCTTAATGTTTCCAATAACAAAAAAAAACCCTAATAAACTGCTGATTATTTCACATTTAAAAATTGACCAGAAAATAATTTTGTTTCCTTTACTAACCCCACATTTATAGGACATCATAAATTTAGTTCCAGAAACTATCTAGAGTTTATGTGAACTCTATAAGATTAAAAGTGTAATTTTGACTCATAGAATTTGAGTATGACAAAAATCCTGAAAAAGCACTTAATGCAGAAAATTTCTCAGCCAACCATGTGGAAAATATAATTACATTAGGAATCTTACTCTAATATCAGCCTTCAAATGCAAAATTGATGATTGTATTATAGTGTAATTTTTCTAACATATAAAGTTTCATGCTGTTAGGTCTCAGTAATCACATATTTATACACATTATATTGAGTCAACAATATTCAGCATAAACCAACTTTTCAAGAAAAAATTTTAAAAGTTTGATGATGAAAAAATAAGATTCTCCCTGGGATGCCTGGGTGGCTCAGCAGTTGGGCGCCTGCCTTCAGCTCAGGTCATGATCCAGGGATCTGGGATTGAGTCCCACATCAGGCTTCCTGTGAGGAGCCTGCTTCTCTCTCTGCCTGTGTCTCTGCCTCTCTCTCTCTCAGTCTGTGTCTCTCATGAATAAATAAATAAATATTTTTTTTTTTAAAATAAGATTCTCCCTGAATTTCTCCCTATGTATGCTAATCTCTGTAGAACTCAATATAAAAAAGTGTCTCCGCTAAGAAAAGTAGTTTTGTTTTGTTTTTTAATACATAGTGACTTTCCCTGACCTCATTTCCCCATTCAATTAAAAAATATTGCCTGTTTGGTATTTTGGAGGGGCAATAATTTGAAACATTTTTCAAATAAATTTGAAACAGCTCTAAACACCACCTTCAGAACCTGGGGGGAGAAGAAAAATGGATGTTGGAACATTGAGAATTAGCATAGGGTATATGTCCTAGATTCTCATATTTTTTGGCATACACTGCTGTCTTTTGCTATGATTTACTGTTCTTGGTTTCAAAAAAGCTAGAAGTGCATAAAGAAAAGAGGAAGACATGGAAATATAGTTAGTAAACTTTATAAAAGTCTGTTTGTGTTCATAAATGTTAGAGTCAATAGTACATGTTTGGCAAGCACACTGACATCTTATTTCAATGCCAACAGGCATTACAGTTGGATAATATTTCCTTAAATATTTTTCTTCCTAGTCTAGCATCAGAAGGAATAATAATACATCTGCTAATTTTGAAATAAAGAGAAACCATATTATATTACCTTTCATCCCTGTTTTTAGCCAATTTAATTTTTCTTTTTGTAGATTGTTTCTTTTTCTAATATTTTATTCATTTATTCATGAGAGACACAGGGAGAGAGGCAGAGACATAGGCAGAGGGAGAAGCAGGCTCCTTGTGGGGATCCTGATGTGGTTGTTGATCCCAGGACCCCAGGATCAGACCTGAGGCACCCAGGTGTCCCTTGTTAGATTGTTTCTTAGTTTCAGACTTACATTTACTGTTTTCTTGATATACTTACGTTCTCATCATATTAACAGCATGGGCATATTTTGAATATTTTAGTGTGTGTCTTATTTTTTTGTATATTTTTTATTGGAGTTTGATTTGCCAACATATAGTATAACACCCAGTACTCATCCCGTCCAGTTCCCCCCTCAGTGCCCATCACCCAGTCACCCCAACCCCCCACCCACCTGCCTTTCCACTACCCCTTTTTCATTTCCCAGAGTTAGGAGTCTCTCATGTTCTGTCACCCTCTCTGATATTTCCCACTCATTTTCCATCCTTTCCTCTATAATCGCTTTCACTATTTTTTATATTCTCTGTATGAGTGAAACCATATAATGTAGTGCCTGTCTTCTTAACCAAAGAGTATATTTCTTTTTTAAAGATTCATTTAGGCATGAAACTTGTTTAAATTTTTCTAAAAACTTGCATAGAAAAATAAATGTTGCTTTTAAGAAAAGACATTGGTTATTTGCATATTTTCCTATATAATCTCTTAATACGTATATCCATTATAAATGTTACTATTTGTTTTTCCTTTCAATGAAAATTATTTAACGTTTGGCTAAATTCATCCACTTCATTGAATAGCTATCATTTTCAAATCAGAGACTCTTTCAAGGATTTAGCCAGGTACAATTATCATATGGTTTTCTTTTTTTTTTTAATATTAACTCCCTCTTAATGTTTTCAATTTTATGCATTTTACATTTAAAGATTGTCCGTTTTTTACCTATATATGCTGAAATGGAAAATAAAACTAACTTTATATTGGATCTGAACCAGGATAAACTACTTCATTAGAATTTCAAATTCTAGTGTATAAGAGGTATGGATTTACAAGATGCAAACTGTGTATTATTGTTATTTAGCATTTAGATGGAATATTTCATTTCTGATGTGCTCATATAAATAGTTGCTTAGTCATGCAAGTAAACAGCAAAAAATAATAGTAATAACTACTATTTGCTACTGGTTTGACAATCTTCAACTATATTTTTAAATAAAGCAATGGTAAGAAAGTTATTACATAATATCAGATTGCATCTTTCTTTAGTAAATTAGTGGCACATCTATACTTATAATAGCAAAATATATACACTGCTGATCTAACTTACTCAGTGTCACTTTTCTCAGTGTCAGGCAGAAATGTACATGAGCAAAATCTCACTTCACAGGGTTGACACTGTAGGAAAAATGCTTTTCATGAGCTTACCTTTCAGACAACCAAAATAAATAAATAAATAAAAATAAAAATAGGTGTAATCTTAAGCATTAAGATATTCTATGTAAATGTTATCATATTCATTATACACTGGTTTCCACAAGATTCACACTCATTTTACCCTGGTTTCTACAGGATTAGTCCCATGATGCTTTTAAACTATAGGGAAAGGAGTTACACTGGCAAAGTGATTGCCAGAGGAGTTAAAAATAAGATTATGCTATGATCCAGCAACTGCACAACTATTTACCCAAAGAATATAAAAATACTAATTCAAAGTGATGCATGCACTCCAATGTTTATAGCGGCCTTATCTACCAAAAAAATTATGGAAAAAGCCTGTGTCCACTTATTGATGAATAATAATCAGATTATTATTAGGCAATATGAAAGAATGTAATCTTGCCTTTTGCAATGACACAGGTGGAGCTGAAGAATATTATGCTAAGCAGAATAAGTCAGTCAGAGAAAGATAAATACCATATGATTTTACTCATGTGTGGAATTTAAAATCAAAACAAATGAGAAAAGGAAAAAAAAAGAAAAACACAGAAGCAAACCAAGAAACAGATTTTTAACTATAGATAAAAAACTGACAGTTACCAGTGTGGAGGTTGGTGGGGGATTGGTTAAATAATGATGAGGATTAAGGAGTGCACTTGTGATGAGCACTGGGTATTGTATGGAAGTGTTGAGTCACTGAATTGTACACCTAAAATGAACATTTAAACTGTATGTTACACAACTGAAATTTAAATAAAAATTTAGAAAAGAGATTGCAAGAGGAAGTTTTTGTTTGTTTTAGTTTCCAGGATAGAATTTAGTGATGGATCAGTTGCAAATAACACCCAGTGCTCATTCCATCAAGTGCCCTCCTTAATGTTCATTATTAAGTTATCCCATCTCCCCATCCATCTCCCCTCCAGCAACCCTCAGTTTCTTTCCTATAGATAACAATTTCTTATGGTTTGTTTACCTCTCTGTTTTCATATTATTTTTCCTTCCCTTCCCCTATATTAATCTATTTAGTTTCTTAAATTCCACATATGAGTGATATCATATGATATTTATCTTTCTCTGACTGATTTATATCGCTTAGCACAAGACCCAATACTTCTATCCATGTCCTTACAAATGGCAAGAGTTTTTCATTCTTTTTGATGTCTGAGTAATATTCCAATATATATATCACATATTCTTTATCCACTCATTTGTCTGTGAAAACCTGAGCTTTTTCCATATTTTGGCTATTGTGGACATTGCTGCTGTAAACATTGGGGTGCAGATGCCCTTTGAGTCACTATGTTTGTATAATTTGGATAAATACCTAATAGTGAAAATGCTAGGTATAGGGTAGCTCTATTTTTAACTTTTTGAGGAACATTAATACTATCTTCCAGAATGGCTGCACCAGTTTTCATTCCCAAGAACAGAGTTAGAGAGTTCCTCTTTCAACACATCCTTGCCAACACCTGTTTTTCCTTAGTTGTCAAATTTAGCTATTCTGACTGGTGTGATGTGTACCTCACTGTGATTTTGATTTGTATTTCCCTGATGCTCAGAGACACTGAGAATTTTTTCATGTCTGTTGGTAATTTTTTTGTCTTCTTTGAAGAAATGTCTATTCATGTCTTCTGCCCATTTATTGAGTGGATTGTTTGTTTGTTTTGGTCTTGATTTTGATAAGTCCTTTATAGATTTTGGATACAAGGCCTTTATCTGATAAGACATTTTCAGATATCTTCTTCCATTCTGTAGGCTGCCTCTTACATTTGTTGACTATTTCTGTTTCTGTGCAAAACTTTCTATCTTAATGAAATCCCAATAGTTAACGTTTACTTTTGTTTCTCTTGCCTTTGAAAACATGTCTAGAAAAAATTGCTGTTGCTGGAGTCAAAGTGGTTGCTGCTTGTGTTCTCCTTTAGGGTTTTCATGGATTCTTTTCTCACATTTACATCTTTCATCCATTTTGAGTTTATTTTAGTGTATGGTGTAAGAAAGTGGTCCACTTTCATTCTTCTGCATGTGGCGGTCCAATTTTCCTAGCACCATTTCTTGAAGAGCCTGCCCCCCACCCTTGAATATTCTTTCTTGCTTTGTTGAAGATTTTTTGACTATATAGTTGACAGTCAATTTCTGGATTTTCCATTCTGTTCCATTGATAGATGAGTCTCTTTTTGTGCCACACTGTGTTGATGATCACAGCTTTCTACTACACCTTGAAGTCCAGAATTGAGATGACTCTGACTTTGGTTTTCATTTTCAACCTCCCTTTGACTATTTGGGTTAATTTGTGGTTCCTTAGAAATGTTAGGGTTGTTTGTTCCAGCTCTGTGGAAAATGTTGGTGGTATTTTGATAGGTATTGCTTTGAATATGTAGATTTCTTTGGGTGGCATAGGTATTTTAATATTTTTTCTTAGATCCATGAGCATGGAATCAATTTTTCATTTTTTTGTGTCTTCTTCATTTATTTAGTAATTGTTCTATAATTTTCAGAGTACGGATTCTTAACCTCTTTGGATATATTTATTTCTAGATATCTTATGTTCTGGGGTACAATTATAAATGGGATCAATTCTTTGATTTCTCTTTCTTTTGCCCCATTGTTAGTATTTAGAAATGCAACTGACTTCTGTGCACTGATTTTATATCCTGCAACTTTGCTGAATTCCAATATTAAATCTAAGAATTTTTTGGTGTCATCTTTTCAAATTTCTACAAAAAGAATCATGTTGTCTGGGCAGAGTGAAAGTTTGACTTCTTTGCCAATTTGGATGCATTTACTTTCTTTTTGTTTTCTAACTGCTGAGGTTATGACTTCCAGTATCAACTTAAAACAATAGCTGTGAGAGTGGACATCCCTGTCATGTTCCTGACCTGAAGATGATACTTTCTGTGGATTTTTCATAAATGGAATTTAAGTTGTTGAGGTATGTTCCTTTCTTCCCCAAACTGCATAGAGTATTATACAAGACAGAATGCTGTGCTTTATCAAATAATTTTTCTGCATCAGTTGAGAGGATCACAATTCTCTGGTCTGGTCCTTTCTTTTATTAATAGGAAGTATCATGTTTTTTGATTTGTAGATGTAGAACCATCCTTGTAGCACAGAAATAAAATCCACTTGTTATTGGTGAACAGTCCTTTTAATGTACTTTTGTATCCTATTTGCTATTATTTTGGTGAGAATTTTGACATCCTTGGTCATCAGGGATATTGATCTCTAATTCTCCGTTTTATGGAGTCTTTGCCTGGCCTTTGGATAAAGGCAAATCTGGCCAAATAGAATGGGTTTGGAAGCTTTCCTTCCATTTCTTAAAAAAAAACAGCTTTAGAAGAATAGGATGTAATTCTTTATATGCTTAATAGAATTCTGATGGGAGGCCATCAAGTCCTAAACTCTTATTTGTTAGGAAATTTTTTATTACTGCTTCAATTTCCTTGCTGATTTTGAGTCTGTTCAGGTTTTCTATTTCTTCCTGCTTCAGTTTTAGCAGATTATATGTTTCGAGGAATGCATCCAATTCTTCCAGATTGCCTAATTTGTTGGCATATAGTTGCTCATAATGTGTTCTTATAATTGTCAGTCTTTCTTCAGTGTTGGTTCTGATTTCTCCTCTTTCATTCATGATTTTATTTATATTTGTCCTTTCTCTTTTTTTGATAAATCTGGCTATAGGTTCATTGATCTTATTGATTCTTACAAAGAACCACTTCCTAGTTTTCTTGATCTGTTCTATTCTTTTCATTTTTGTATTATTGATTTCTGCTCTAATCATTATTATTTCTTTCTCCTGCTGGACTTAGGCTTCATTTGCTATTTTTCCAGCTCTTTTAGGTGTAATATTACCTTTTGTGTTGGATATTTCTCTTTTTTCATGAGAAATCCCTGTATTGCTATATACTTTCCTTGTAGAACTGCATTTGCTGCATCCCAAGGTTTCTGAATTGCCATGTTTTCAATTCCATTTGTTTTCATGAATTTTTTAGATTCTTCTTTAATGTCCAAGGTGACCCATTCATTCATTAGTAGGTGGCTCTTTAACCTTCATTTATTTGTAGACGTTTGAAATTTTCTTTTGTGACTGAATGCAAGTTTTAAAGCATAGTAGCCTGAAAATATGCTTGGTATAACCTCAGTCCTTTGGTACCTGTTGAGATCTGATTTGCAACCCATTATGTGATCTATTTTGGAGAATATTCATTTGCACTGTAGAAGAATGTGTGTTCTGTTGCTTTAGGATGAAATGCTCTGAAAGTATTGTTAAGTCCAATTGGTTCTGTGTATCATTCAAAGCCCTTGTTTCTTTGTTGATCTTCTGCTGAGATGATCTGTCCATTGTTGTGAGTGGGTTGTTAAACTCACCTATTATTATTGTACTATTATTATTGTGTTTCTGAATGTTTTTTATAATGTTGTTAATAATTGCTTTATATTACTGGCTGCTCCCAAATTAGGGGCAAAGATATTTACAATTCTTAGATCTTCTTGTTGGGTAGATCCTTTTATTGTGATATAGGCTCATTCTTCATCTCTTATTATACTTTTTGATTTAAATTCAGTTTGTTTGATATAAGGATTTTATTCCATCTTTCTCTTGATGTCCATTATCATGGTAAATGGTTCCACACTCCTTCATTTTCAGTCTGTGGTTATCTCTGGTTCTAAAATGAATCTTTTGAAGACAGCATATCAATGCTTTTTTTTATTCAATCTGATACCCTGTGCTTTTTGATTGGAGCACTTTGTCCTTTTACAATTAGAGTAATTCCTGAAAGATATGAATTTAGTGCCATTGTCTTACCTGTAACGTCCCTGTTTCTGTAGATTGTCTCTGTTCCTTTCTAATCTTTGTTACTTTTGCACTCTTTCTAGGCTCAAAGTATCTCCTTTAATACTTCTTGCAGGGTTGGTTTAGTATTCATGAATTCCTTTAGATTTGTTTGCCCTGGAAACCCTTTACTGTTCTGAATGACAGCCTTCCTGGATAAAGTGTTCTTGACTGCATGTTTTCTTATTTAGCACCCTGAATATATCATGCTAGTCCTTTCTGACCTGCCAGATTACTGTTGACATGTCTTCTGCTGACCTTATGTATCTATCCTTGCTGGGTAAGGACCTCTTGTCTAGATCTCCTTTCAGGATTTTCTGTTTATGTCTGAAATTTGCAAGCTTCACTATTATATCTTGAGGTATAGCCCTATTTTTATTGATTTTTTAAATTTTTTATTGATTTTTGAGGGAGGTTCTCTGTCCCTCCTAGAACTGGATGCCTGTTTCCTTCCTCAGATTAGGGAAATTCTCAGCTATAATTTGTTCAATAAACCTTCTTCCCACCTTCATCTTCTGGGACCCCTGTTATTGAGTATTATTAGGCTTTATGAAATTGCTGATTTCTTGAATTTTCTCTTTGTTATCCAGTAGTTATTTTTCTCTCTTTTTCTCAGATTCCTTGCTTTCTATCATTTTGCCTTCTATAACATTAATTTCTCTTTTGCCTCACTTATCCTAGCAGTTTGATCCTCCATTTTTGGCTACATCTCAGTAATAGCATTTTTGTTTTGGACCTGATTAGATTTTAGTTCTTTTACTTATACAGTAAAGGATTCTCTAGTATCTTCTATGCTATTTTTAAGCCCAGCCAGTATCTTTTTAATCACTGTTTTGGAGTCTAGTTCCAACATCTTACTTAAACCTATATTGATTAATTCCATGGCAAAGAGTACTACCTTTGATTCTTTTTTAAACAGATTTTATTTATTCATGAGAGAGAGAGATAGAGAGAGAGGCAGAGACACAGGCAGAGGGAGAAGCAGGCTCCATGCAGGGATCCTGACATGGGACTCGATCCTGGGTCTCCAGGATCAGGCCCTGGGCTGAAGGCGGGGCTAAACCACTGAGCCACCCAGGCTACCCTCTCTGATTCTTTATTGTGTGGTGAACTTCTCCTTCTAGCTGTTGTGTCCACAAAAGAAAGGAGGAAAGAAGGAAAAGAGGGGAAAAAAACAGCAAAAACAGGAGTAAGAACAACTTCAGGCAACTCTGTGTGTCTCTCATGAATGAATAAATAAAATCTTAAAAAAAATAAAGAATTTTCTCTATCTTTGAAATTTGCAATTATCACTGTTAAATGTCAAGGTGTTGAATGGTTTTTATTGACTTTTTGGAGGGGTCCTCTCTATCTCTTGGATCTAAATGCCTGTTTCCTTCCCCAGATTAGGGAAGTTCTCAGCTGTGATTTGTTCAATATACTTTGTGGTCTTCTTTCTCTCAGCCTCTTCTGGTATCCCAATTACACGTATATTTTTCCCTCTCAAGCTATAATTTATTTCCCTAAGCCTTTCCTCGTGGGCTTTTAATTGTTTTTCTCTTTTTTGCTCAGCTTCTTTCCTTACCATCAACTTGTCTTCTATGTCACTCACTCTTCCACCTCATTAACCCTAGCAGTTAGGACATCCAGTTTGGATTGCATCTCATTAATCTATTTTTTTTTAATTTTGGCCTGATTAGATCTCAACTCCACAGTAACAAAGTCTCTAGAGTCCTTTATGCTTTTTTCCAGAGCCACCAGTAGCTTTATAATTGTACTTCTGAATTGAATTTCTGACATTGTATTGAAATCCAAATTCTGTATCTCTATGGCTGAGAGTACTGTTTCTTTCTTTTGTGGTGACTTCTTCCTTTTAGTCATCTTGTCCAGTGTGGAGTGGCTGTATGAGTGGGCTGAGTCAAAAGTATCAACCATGTCCTAATTAAAACACACCCCAGATGATTCTGAAAAGGTCAGAGACCAGAAAATAAAAGAAAAGGGGAAGAGAACAAAATAAAACAAAATAAAAGAAAAGGGGAACAGAACAAAATGAAACAAATGAAACAATAAAGTGATAAACAAATTATAAAACAAAGTAGTAAAAAATAAGAAACCAAAAACCAAAACAAAGGAGAAGAAAAAAAAAGAAATAAAGAAAAGAGGAAAAAGAAAAAAACAGGTGATGGTGGTAGTGAAGAAGTGGTAGTGGAGAAATAATGTAGTCTACCTGAGGGGTCCTACAGGGTGATCTTCTTGGTTCTGAACGTAGTTTGTTCTGTATGTTAGAAGGTGCTCAATCCCTAATTTATATAAACCAGCAGTACTTATATAAAGCCCCAACTCTGACCACCAAAACATAAACAAGATAAAAGTAAGGGACAGATTGGGAAGGAAGAGAGAATATAATCTCACAGAATGAACCAGCACAGTATTCAACATCCGGGTGTATGTTGGGTAGAAGGTATTAACTTCTACTATTGTAAAACAAAATGAGATAGAAAAAACAAACAAAAAAAACCCCACAAAACAAAAACCCACATCTCTTATATCTCCCAAATTAAATTGAATATGTTAAAGGGAATACAGAAGTGCAAGATATAAGTAAGATATGTAATTTTAGAAATGTGAAAGTCAAAACAGAAAAAAAAATGTAGGGCTGGTAAAATATTGCAGTTAAAGTGGGAAAAGAAAAAAAATATTGGAAATTTTTAGTCTGATATAAAAATGAATCATAATGGAAAAAGGCAAAAGAAGAAAAAAAGAAAAAGACCCTACTTCTATATACTATTTTCCCTCAGTCCTGAAAGTTTTCCAGTGGTACTTGGTCAATCAACTAGCTCTTCCCTTGTTCTTCCAGCAGTTCTTCTTGGGAGGGGCCTGCTCTGCTGATTCTCAGGTGTCTACGCCTGGGTGGGGATGCCCATCCCTTGCCAGGTGCTGGGCTCAGTATGAGCTGTTTATCCGGTGAGGCCTTTGTTCCCTAGCAGACCCACTTCTCCCAGGCACAAGGTGAAACAAAGACCCAAAACAACAATGGTGGTGACCAGATTTCCAGCTCTGGAGATGGGCTCTTGGCGAGTAACTAACTGCAGTCCCCCAGTCCTCACTGGCCTAGATACTTCCAGGGGCAGGTACGGGTACACTCATCTGGACAGCTTCTTGGTCACCCAGCAGCACAGTGAGAGTGGACATCCCTGCCGTGTTCCTGCCTTAGGTGAAAAGATCTCAGGTATTTGCCATTGAGAATGATATTCTCGGGAATCCCGGGTGGCTCAGTGGTTTAGTCCCACCGTCAGCCCAGGGTGTTATCCTGGAGTCTCAGGATTGAGTCCCACATCGGGCTCCCTGCATGGAGCCTGCTTCTCCCTCTGCCTCTGCCTCTCTTTGTGTGTGTGTCTCTCATGAATAAATAAATAAAATCTTAAAAAAAGAGAGAGAATGATATTCTCTGTGGGCTTCTCATAGATGGCTTTTATGATATCAGGCCATGTTCCCCCTACCCTTACATTGTGGAGAGTTTTAATCAAGAAAGGATGGTGTATTTTGTCAAATGCATTTCCTGCATCAATTGAGAGTATCATACAGTTCTTGTCCTTTCTTTTACTAATGCAATATATCACATTGGTTGATTTGCAGATGTTGAACTCTCTTGCAGCCCAGTAATAAGTCCTACTTGGTGGCATTGGATAATCCTTTTCATGTACTGTTTGATCCTATTGGCTATTATCTTGGTGAGAATTTTAGCATCCATGGTCATCAGGGATATTGGTCTCTAATTCTCCTGTTTGGTGGAGTATTTGTCAGGCTTTGGGATCAAGGTAATGCTGGCCTATGGAGTGAGTTTGGAAGTTTCCTTTCATTTCTATTTTTTTAAAGATTTTATTCATTTGTTCATGAGAGACACAGAGAGGGTCAGAGACATAGGCAGAGGGAGAAGCAGGCTTCATGCAGGGAACCCAATGTAGGACTTGATCCCAGGACCCAAGGACCACGCCCTGAGACTAAGGCAGATGCTTAACCACTGAGCCACCCAGGAGTCCTTCATTTCTTCATTTCTATTTTTTGAAATAGCTTTAAAAATAGGTATTAAAATAGGTATTAATTCTTCTTTAAATGTTTTGTAGAATTCTGGGAAGTCATCTGGTCTGCAACTCTTGATTTTGGGAGATTTTCTCTATGGTTCAATGTCATTGTTGGTGACCAGCCCGTTCAGATTTTTTATTTCTTCCTATTTCAGTTTTGGTAGTTCTAGGTGGTTCTAGGAATGCATCCATTTATTCCATATTACCTAATTTGTTGACATATAATTGCTAACAATATTCTCTTATAATTCTCTGTATTTCTGTGATGGTTGTTTTTTTAAAGATTATTTATTTATTCATGAGAGACACATAAAGAGAGAGAGGCAGAGACACAGGCAGATGGAGAAGCAGGCTCCATGTGGGGAGCCTGATGTGGGACTCAATTCCGGGCCCCCAGGTTCACATCCTGGGCTGAAGGCAGTACTAAACCACTGAGCCACCGGGGCTGCCCTTCTGTGATAGTTGTGATCTCTCCTCTTTCATTCATGATTTTATAATTTAGGTCCTTTCTCTTTCTTTTTGACAAGTCTGGCCAAGGGTTTATCAATCTTATTAATTCTTTCAAGGAACAAGCTCCTAGTTTTGTTGATCTTTTCCCTTGTTCTTTTGATTTCTATGTCATTGATTTCTCCTCTAATCTTTATTATATCACTTCTCCTTCTGGGTTTAGGCCTCGTTTTTTGTTACTTGTCCATCTCTTCTAGGTGCCAAGTTAGGTTGTGTATTTGAGACATTTCTTACTTCTTGAGGAAGGCCTGTATTGCTTTATTTGTTCCCACAAAAGTCTTCCTTTGCTGCCTTCCAAAGGTTTTGAGCTGTTGCATTTTGTTTTCATATGCTTCCATGTTGATTTTTTAGTTCTTTAATTTCCTGAGTCATTCATTCTTTGGTAGGATGCTCTTTAACCTCCACGTATGTATCATCTTTCCAAATTTTTCTTGTGGTTGACCTCAAATTTTGTAGCATTGTAATCTGAAAATATTCATGATATGATGTCCATCTTTCTGTACTGATGAGGCCTAAGTGGTTTGTGACCCAGTATATGACCTATTCTGGAGAATGTTCCATGTGCACTGGAAAAGAATGTCTATTCTGTTGCTTTATGGTGAAATACTTTCAATTTATCATGATGTCCTTCAAGCCCAGTGTGTCATTCAAAGACATTGTTACCTCCTTCATCTTTGTAGATGATCTGTTCTTTGCTGTGATTACAGTGTTTAAGTCATCTACTATTATTGTATTATTATCAATGGGTTTCTTTAAATTTGTTATTAATTGATTTTTATATTTTTCTTCTTCCAATTTAGTGGCATAAATATTTATAATTGTTAGATCTTGTTGGATAGACACTTTTGTTGTAATTTCCTTCTTTAGTTCTTATTACAGACTTTCTTTTTGTAATATTTATTTATTTATTTATTTATTTATTTATTTGAGACACAGAGAGAGAGAGGCAGAGACAGAGGCAGAGGGAGAAACAGGCTCCTCACAGGGAGTTGGATGTGGGACTCGATTCCTGGGCCTGGGATCACGCCCTGAGCTGAAGGCAGATATTCAACCACTGAGCTGCCCAGGTGTCCCCAGACTTTCATTTAAAAAATAGTTGGTCTGATATAAAGATGGCTACTTCAGCTTTCTTTTCATGCCCATTAGAATGATGAATGATTCTTTTCCCTTCATATTCAATATGGTGATGTTCCTGGGTCTACAATGAGTTTCTTATAAGCAGCATATCAATGGAGCTTGATTTTTATCCATTTTGATAACCTGTCTTTTGATTGGACCATTTAGTCCATTTATATCCAGAGTAATTATTGAAAGATATGAATTTAGTGTCATTGTATTACTTGTAAAGACACTGTTCCTGTAGATTACCTCTGTTTCTTTCTAGTCTTTGTTCTTTTAGTCTTCCTTTCCTACTCAAAGTTTCCCCTTTAATATTTCTTGCAGAGATGGTTTAGTGTTTACAAACTCCT